>NC_135882.1:79757299-80423549 GCF_964194155.1 Cetorhinus maximus | reverse complement strand
TGGGACAATACTTCAACTGGTGCTATGGGTGCTGACTGCCGGCATTCAAAAGGGAGCTGGGCCAGTTCATGGCTGAAGCTAAGATTATAAATCATATAGGTTAAGTGGTTTTACAGATCTCCTGGAATAGCTTAAATTTCTTGAGGGGATTGGAGGAGAATTTTTCAGAGCCCTTTTTCCTTTATTGGCCCTAGGTTTTTCTGTTTTGCCCCGTCCAGGTGATGACTAAGCAGGAGAGGAGGCAGGCATAGGGAAGACTAAGAAGTAGGAACACAGCAAGACTGGCGGGTAGAAAGAGCAACTGCAGAGCAGAGAGAGACCAGCAGTGGGAACACAGCAAAACTGGTGGCAGAGCAGAGCGAGACAAGCATCAGAACACAGCGAGACCAGCAGGTATAAAGAGCTAGGTGATTCAGAGTGGAGCTAACATGTTTGAAGAAAAACAAAGTGTGATATCACAGGGAAGCAGTAAGTGATTGGTTGGTGAATAATTCTGTTTTCCACTCTCTCTAAACCAGGACATTGGTCAAATTAGGAACTGGGAAATCAAAAACTTTGATCCGGGTAGGTAATTAAAATCTAAGGATTTTAGATATTAAGAGTTAAGTAAAACATTTCAGTTAACCTCCTCATAAAATAAAATAAAGTCACATCAGCAGAAGAGAAGCTGATTGATGAACAGCTAGTGAGTCTTTATTTAAGTAGTAAGTTTCATTATCTAATAAGTAGAACCATGACAGGGCAGCTTGGACCTGTCCAGTGTGCATCCTGTTCCATGCAGGAACTCCTGGATGTTTCTTGTGTCCTAGACAACCATATGCGCAGGACATGTTATCAGCTGTAGCAGCTTGAACTCCAGGTTTATATCATACATATTTATTTCTATTTGAGCTGCCAATTCATCCATTTTGTTATGAATGTTACGTGCATTTAGATACAGAGCATTTAATTCTGTCCTTTTACTACTTTCACAACCTCTAGCCTTATCTGCTGGCTCACGCTCCAGTTTGAATGCTCTGTCCTTTCCTGCCATGCTGTGCTGACGGTGATGTCGGCGCTGCTCTACCATGTGAAGATCCAGCAGTGCAACATCCATCAGACAACCAAATCGTGAGTGATGTGTCCTCTTTCACAGGCCACTGCCATGCACTAATTATCTCTCCTTGATTTCGCGTGCGCATCTGCCAAACAGCCAACAGAGTCCATGACCCAGGGTCTCCAATCAAACTCTGAAGAGGAATCTGGAGGCACCCTACCTGAGGTCCCGTCACAGCGCTCACCCACACCCTCCACCAGCGTAGAGACACACACCTCGGTGGGACCTAGCTTTAGAGTAGCCCTGGGATCACAATCCGATGAGCACATTGCACTATCTGATCCACTGCAGGCAGCGGCAGGACTTCCCAGGTGTCCGGCATTTGAAGCACTGCTGGAGGCCAGAAATTTGCTGAGTCCAAGTTAGATGACGAGCCACTCGACTCAGTCATGTCACAGTTGCTGGAGCTGCAAAAACAAGCTAGGGAACATCAGGAAGGGATGTCTGCTGCACTCCTCAGATTGCAAGGCACAATGGAGGAGTCCATCTGCCTTCAGTCTGAGGTGATAGTGCCGACATGTCAACTCCCCGAGGTCAACACTGGTAGGATGGCGGCTGCCATGGAGATCTTGGTCTAGGACTTCGCTCCTGCACTTCTGTGCGGGCTCAATTCCATCGCTGATGCCATAGTTGGCCTCCAACTGTACATACCCGAGAGGGGTGCCGGGCAGCTTGATCTTACTCCAGCTATCTTGCTCCTCAAGCAGTCAGCCTGAGGCCCCTGGGCACCAATAGGGAGGAGGATCCACAGGTGCACAGTCCAGGCCCATCCATCCAGGTGACTCCGAGAGTGTCCATCCATCCGACTCCCCTTTTCCTGTGACCTCAGCAACTCTAGCTCCACAGGCTGAGGAGGTTGCCAATGCCACACAGCAAAACCCGAAAGTAGGCCGGAGCCCTCCAAGTCTCGGCCCTCCAGAGGACACCCACTAAAATCACCACAGACAGGGCATCACAGTCTGCAGGCTGCCTCCACCTCCGCTGTGAATGTCCAGGGAGCACCAAGACGTAGCAGCAAGGTTAGGACAGTTAACGAGAATTAATTGCACAGCCTGGGCATGGGTATTAATCACTTGTACATATTGTTCACTATTGTCAATAAACTCACAAGAATGTCTCCCTGCCTATGGCTCCTTGTTCTGATTAGCAGTGTTCTTGTCACTCAGGTGTGAAACCTTTCTACATAAGGTAAAGGCAGGTGTCTCAGTCCAGGGCCTCTTCCCTGTGCTTTGTGCAGCCTTCAGACCAAAGTGATAGTCTGGCCTCACACTCCCTGGAGACATTGCTGAAGCCTGCGCCTTGATGGTGCTTGTCATTGCTGCCAGAATGTAGTGAGCAGGCGCCACAGAGTTCTTTCATCACCTTTAAGGAGGGGCTGGCCCCCATCTCTTCAGCATCTGTGACCACTGATGCTGTGCTCCAGCTCCTGAAGGGCTCAGGTGCTGAAAGTGGACAAAGCATCAGATGCTTCTAAAGTTTCATGGCTGTGTCTCTATGATATGACCCTGATCACGGAGCACAAGCCAGCTGTCCTCGGCCAGACAGGAGTCAGACATTCTTAGAGGCTGTGAAGATTTATGGAGTGTCCTCAATGCATGTCGTCATCATCCTCCTGCAATCGAGTGACTATTAGGGCCTCCACCGCCTCTCCATTCTCACAGAGGGTATTCACTCTGCCATATGCCAGAGTGGAGTCAAACGTTCACAAATGTGATGTGGGGAACTATGGGGTCACCTCATTGCATGTCGTCATCATCCTCCACTAACTTAGCAGCTATGAGGGCCTCCCAAGTGCGCCTGCCTCATCTAGCCAGTGCGAGGGCCTCATCCCCGTCATCGTCGCCTCCGAGGACCTCCTCAGCAGTCAGTGTCCTCCTCATTGGAGGAGACATGCAGCTCCTCCTCTACTCCTCTGCCTGCTCCTCTCCCCGTTGGAGCGCCAGGTTGTAATGGGTGAGACAGACGACGACGATATGTGACACCCTCTGCGGACTGTATTGCAGGGCTCCCCCAGACCGGTCCAGGCATCGGAACCTCATCTTCAGCATCCCGATGGTCTGCTCCACCAAGGTGCAAGCTGCAGCATGAGCCTCATTATACCACCGCTCTGCTGCAGTCTGAGGCCACCACACGGGTGTCATCAGCCACAGCCTCTGCAGGTAGCCCTTGTCCACGATGAGCCATCCCTGCAGCTTCTGTGGACCCTGGAAGATTCTAGGGATCTTTGACTGACTGAGGACGTAGGTGTCATACACACTCCATGGAAACCATGCACACACCTGCAGGATGCGTTTCTGGTGATCACACACTAGCTGCACATTCAGCGAATGGAAGCCCTTGCAACTGATGTAGTCCACCATGTGTTGTGACGGAGATCTGAGCGCCACATAAGTGCAGTCAATTGCACCCTGCGCCTGTGGGAATCCTGAGATTTGGGTGAATCCAATTGCTTTTGCATCCTGGCAGCCACTTTCACAGCCACTGGCAGTGGATGCCCTCCATGTCCCCATGGAGCCAAATCTTGCAGTAACTGACAGGTGTGAGCAACCAGTTCCCTAGATATTTGCAGTCTTCGGTGACACTGGTTCTCAGTCATCTGCAGGAATGAAAGGCAGCATCTATAGACCCTGGGTGTCACTAGGCACTGGCCTGTGACAGCTCGCTGTGGCTCTTGGGCAGCATGTGTGGGAGCCCCAACTGCCTCTTCTTCCTGAGGTTGCTGCTCCTGCTTCTGCGCAGCCAGGAGCCTCAGTCACTCTCTCCTCCGTCTTCTTTGCATCAGGCATCAGGCATACAGCTAGATCACCAGGCTCCATGATCCTGATGTAACTCTCCTGCAGGATGAGAGAGAGAGATACGTGGTTAGCATGTGTGGACTAAGAACCTGTCCTGATTAAGTTTGATGGCTCCTTAACGCTTCTGGAGAGTGATGGCTACCACTTGGATGGCCAGAGATTAGTGTGCTGCATGACTGCCCTGTTAGCTGGTAGAGACTAGTCCAAACCGGTATGCTGACATTGCAAGGGGCTGTGAGCATCTCCAGCGCTGACTGCTACATGGCTAGCTTTAGCAAGGAGATTGTATAACGATGTGCAATCCAACTGCTCTGCAGTCCACTAAAGTGCTCATGAATTTGCAGTCTGTGCAGTGGATGGGGGTTGGGGGGGGGGGACGAAGCTCTGGAGAACTTGGTGGCACTTTGATGCCTCTGCATTGCTTCAGTGGGCAGATAAGCTAGGAGTCTGACCCCAAACATATCAATGTGGCTGCTGAACTGTCTCAGTTGCAGAGGAATGGTCACTTTCTACAGGTTTCCCGAATGCATGGCAACTTCCCTCGCCCACCCTACCCGCCCACCCGGAATGCTTGTACGCTATATTCAATGGTAGGGCTGCCCTTACCCCCGCCACCAGTTGCCTCAACGGCAAGGCTGCACTCGCCCTCCCTTAGAAGTCACCTCAGGGGCAAGGTTGCACTTTCCCCCCTCACCCTCAAAAGTCACCTCCAAGGTAGGGCAGCATTGCACCCCACCCCCTACCGCTCCCTCTTACCCTCAAAAGTCACCTCTGAGGCAGGGCGGCACTTAACCCTGACCCGCCGCGCCCCTGAAGCCCGCAAGGCAACTGGTGACCCTGGTGAGCTCTGCAGAACATTGCTGTGCACTCACCTCCAGTTCACCCAAAGTGCAGGCTGCCAAGTGCACGTTGCCTCTGTACTGTTGTGAAACATGTCAGCGCGCTTTCCCACCGACATGGACGGACGATCCAGTAGGGGTACAAGAGCTTGATAACGATATGCTGATGTATTACAATGAGGTTCCTGATGACCAATGGCGGGAAACGAGGCCCGCCGTTGGCGGGCTGAGCGGACAATCACAACCTGCCTTCCCGCTGTCATGAAACCAATCGCGGAATATTATCCGCCCACGCCACCTATCATGCCCGCGAGCAGCGGGCACGGAAAATTCCACCCAGAGTTTCAGTGAGATTGGTTGATTCACAGTGTTTGTTGACCTCTGGGTGGGTTTTTGAGAAATCTGTGGACTCTGTCTTGGTCGGATCTGTCCATAATTTGTGCAGTGTGGTGTGTTCGACCACAGTTTGCCTTTTAATTGATGTACTTCATATTATCCCTGAATGTTAGAGTATAAGGTAGATACTGTAAATTATTTTATCTTTCTGACCTTGTATAGTAAAGTTTATTTTTGTTTGTTCAAAACCCATGGAATCTTGTGCCTTTATTCTATCTGCAAATGTCTTGAATCTCAAACTTCACCTACTTTAACAAAACATTATTGGTCCTTCACCGGATCTTACCAAAACCTTAGGATCATAACAGGTAAAAGAGGATTGATGAGGGAAATGCAGATGGTGTGGTATACATGGGTTTCATAAAGGCATTTTGATAAAATGCTGCACAACAGACTTGTGAATAAAGTTAGTCATGGAATAAAAGGGACAGTAGCAACATGGATTTGAAATTTGCTAAGTGACAGGAGACAGACAGCAGTGCAGGATATCTGATTTTTTGGATTGGAGAAAGGCTTATGGTGGGGTTCTCCAGGGGTCAGTGTTAGAACCTCTACTCTTCTTGATATATATTAATGACCTAGACTTTGGTGTAGATGGCAGAATTGCAAAATTCACAGATGACACAAAACATATTGTGAACTGTGAGGAGGTTAAGTTTCAAAAGGACATAGACAGGTTGGTGGAACAGGTGAAAAGTTGCAAATGAAATTTAATGCAGAGAATTGTGAAGTGATTCATTTTGGTCTGAAGAATGAAAAGAGGCAACATAAAATAAAGGGCACAATTCTAATAGTCGTTTGGTAGTACGGAACTTGAGTATTGCTGAAAAAAGAGACATGTCGAAGCTTTGCACTCTTCAGGACACTTTGCAAGAATACCAAGAGCACCAAGGCTCCTTAGGCAGTTGCTTCCATTCCCATGGCTGCTACAATCTAGAAGGATAAGGGCAGCAGATACATGGAAACACCACCACCTGGAAGTTCGCCTCCAAGCCACTCACCATCCTGACTGGGAAGTATATTGCTGTTCCTTCACTTTCGTTGGGTCAAAATCCTGGAATCCCTCCCTAACAACAATGTAGGTGTACATATACTACAAGGACTGCAGCGGTTCAAGAAAGCAGCTTACCACCACCTTCTCAAGGGCAATTAGGGATGTGTAATAAATGCTGGCCTAGCCAGCAGTGCCCACATCCCATCAATGAATAAAAAAAATATAGGGGGAAGACAGCAATTTATACTGTATTTGAAGAGAGTGCTGATTGGTTGGCAAGTGGACTCTGTTTGGTAGAGGCGTTTCCATGGAAAATGCACCAGTAATGGTGACTGACAGTTAACTGCCAAGAATTGTTTGAAATTTAAACCAGGAGGCTTGACCCTAATTGGTTAAGGCATTGCCCTGAGGAATGAGTCAGCAGATGGCTGTCACTTATTTAGTATAGCTGAAGCAGGCACAATGTGTGTATGCTCTTTCTGTCTTCAAAGAACAGGGCCCTTTGTATTATTATATGTAGCTTCCAGTACACGCAAATGTGCCACACTGCGAGCCCAGCTGACAATCTTAAATTAGTTATCAGCGTAATGCTTAGCACACTGAGGATTATTTAGCAAATGTTGTCCAATCGCGGAATCACATCTAATGTTGGATGCTGTGTTTTGAATTTTGCAAGCACGGGCTAGTTGGGTATGGTTTGTACCTTGCCCTTCACGAACAGTGGCTGAGACATGCTGTTTGATACAATCCACAAGTCTTTGGGATGTACGACCTACATATCTAGTATCACACTGGCACTGAAACTTATATACCACATTACTCATTTGTGTGATAGGCCAAACTTCATTTTTGTTTGACAGCAGCATCCTTTTATTGGTGAATACCACTCGTGTGGCTACTATATAGTAGCAGCATGAAACAGCTAGCTTCACCTGTTGTTAAAATTTTTGAGATACCTTGCCCTTCCAGGGTAATCTCAGGTAATCTGGGCACTTTTCTGGGCTGGAAGTGATGGCCTTAGGCCCATTCATGAAAAGTTCTGAGGAGTGAAAGACAAAAAGCTTCGACATGTCTCTTTTTTTCAGCAATACAATTATAAGGTGGGTTCAGGAATAGAGGGATACAAAGGCATCAGAGACAGCGCAGAAAAGTTTCATCAGAATGGCTCCAGGGATTAGGAACTTTGGTTATGCAGATAGATTGGAGAAACTGGGGCTGTCCTCCTTGGAGAAGAATTGATCGAGAGGAGATTTGATAAAAGTATTCAAAATCATGACGGGTCTGGACAGAGTAAATAGGGAAAAACTGTTCCCATTGGTGAAAGGATGGAGAGCCAAAGGACACTGATGTAAGGTGATTGGCAAAAGAACCAGAGTTTACATGAAAGAAAACCTTTTTTTACACAAGGGGTTGTTAAAGTCTGAAATGCACTGCCTCTGCCTTGTGGAGGCAGATTCAATTATAACTTTCAAAAGGGAATTGGATAAGCACCAGAAGGGAAAAAAAATGCAAGGCCATGGGGAAAGGGCAGGGGAGAGGAAGTAGACAAGTTGCTCTTATAGTGAGCTGGCACAGATTTAATACATTGCATAGCCTCCTTCTGTGGTGTAACCATTCTATGGTCATTTTTGTATGTAACAGACTTTTAAAAAAGGTGGAAGCAACTGCTATCTTTCACAAAGAATAAAAAAAAGACTTCATTTATATAGCACCTTTCACAGCCTCAACACATCCAAAAGCACTTTACAACCAATGAAGTACTTTGTAAATGTAATCAATATTGAAATAAAGGAAATGCAGCAGCCAATTTATGCACTGCAAGGTCACACAAACAGCAATGACAGCTTCAGTGACATTGGATGAAGTATAAAAATTGGACAGGATATAAGGGAGACCTTCCCTCCTTTTGTTCAAATAATGTCATGGGGTCTTTTATGTCCATCTGAGCACGGACAGGGCCTGGGTTTAATGTTTCATCTGAAAGATGGAAAGGCAATAGCATTCGCAGACGTCTGATGGCAGTTTACCTCCCCATTTTTTGCAGCTGTGAATGAAGTATGGCAGAAGGAAACTTGCTTTAAGGTTTTTCTTTATTTTTTCAATAAGATTACCTTTATATCTCGAATCTGATTGTCTTCAGCCATAAACTGATTCAGGTTCCCAAGACAAGCCAATTCTTTTATCTCATCAATGTTATTCTTCTTGATGTTCAAAACACACAAGGATTTCTGTATAAATAAAAAATATTTACTCTGTAGATATTTTTAAATAAAATTTCCCTATTTATTCTTAATTTAATTCATTATTTGTAAAGATTCAGCTTTAATTGTCATAGTAATTTTCAATGCAGGTTAGTACAATGAAATCAATATTGTGAGAATGGGTGTTTTTTTTAATATTTTGGGGAATGCTATGTTATTTTGTAAAGAAGGTTGGGTGGGTGGGTGTGTGTGTGTGTGATTTAATTAAGCTGGGCAAGAAGTTGATAGGAATCAGGCTGTCTGGGGGTTTGGAAATATGAAATGGTTAAAGGTGTTAAATTTGACGCACAAGTAAATAGGTTAGATTGAACATTTGTATTTCTAGATTAGTTGGGAGGTTGTTTGAATTTCAAAGGGGAATGAGAGGTAACAAGGAAAATGTTTGCATCTTGCAGGGGCCCATAGATAAATAGTAGTGGGGATATTATATTTCTATTGAACCAAAAGCAAAGACAAGATAGAAACATGAAAGATCTTATATTTGGGTTTGAGTTTCAAAGGGCTGTGAGAACAATGGGACTGAAATGAAAGGGAAAAAGGTATATTAGAGTTACTGTGGATAGATGTTGAGGTAGAGATAGTTAGAAATAGCTATTGAGCTGGATAGCTGTCGAGCCATTAAGCTGGAGATGGCTGGAAATCTCTGGAGCTGTTGGAGCTGTTGAGAAGTCTGGGGCTGCAGCAAGCAGTTTTATTCTGAAGTGAATTCCTTAGCAAAGTAGAAGAGGGTAAAGAGCATGTGGTACACCTTTATTGAAGCTACAGCAGTTTGCCTTGTGTGATATTACTGGATTCCATATTTAAACATCTACATCTATAAACACTACTGGAAAGTGTTTACTTGTGGGTTTGACCAAGTAGAGGTGGAGAATGTTTTAACCTTAATTGTGTAACTGTAATCTTGTGTGCTTAAGTTTTCTTTTTTTTGTTAATAAAACTTTAACTTTTAATTTTTAAAAACCCAAAAGTGTTACTCGACCTCTTACCACTGAGATTAGTACGTCTTTCTCTTGTTAGAATACAAAACAAAAGGTTGTGGCCCGTAAGCCAAGTTTCTCTCTGGGATTTGGTTTGTGCAGCAATGACCAGCTGTGGTCATAGCAATATTAATGATTTTATGATGAGCATTTCATAAAGAATAATGGATATGCTAGTGATTAGAAATATACTGATTACATAGTGGACTATAAGAATGAAGCCTAAACAGTTTGTAAATGTTGCTGGTAACTCCTCAAAAATTGTCAGGATATCACTCCCATTTATCAATTTTTAAAAAAAGATAAATATAGATGTAATGTATTTACAAAATCACACTCCAAGGGTGGGATTTAATGAAGAATCTGGGAGTGGGAAATGTGGCAGGCAGGATGAGTTAATCAGGCAGGAGCCAAAATGTCAAAATCACGACAGCGAGTCTCCTTCTTATACCTCTTGGCTTCCTCCTGGAATACAGCACATTCCTGAGTCTTTTCTGCCAACTGGTAGAACAAAGTCCTGTACAGGTGCTTAGGCCAACATTGGGCACAGAATTGTCCATTTGTGAAGGCAGAACGCTACAGCTGCAAGGGTCATCTTGCTAAGGCATGTTGCAAGAAAGTCAACAGAGAAAATGCTGGCAGGAGGAATCGTCAATTGTTGCTTAAGGTTGGTGAGGGTCAGTTGAAATCCATACAATCGGAAGCATAAGGATGTCCAGTGGAAACCTGCAGGGCATCGCGGTCCAAGTAATGTTGGATGGAGCTCCAGTATATATTTTATTTCGTTCACTGGCTAGGCCAGCATTTATTGCCCATCCCTAATTGCTCCTGTTCAGAGGACAGTTAAGAGTCAACCACATTGCCATGGGTCTGGAGTCACACGTAGGCCAGACAGATAAGAGTGGCAGATTTCCTTCCCTAAAGGAACATTAGTGAGCCAGATGGGTTTTTACAACAATCAGTAATGGTTTAATTGGACTTAATTCCAGATTTTTATTGAATTCAAATGTGGTGGGATTCAAACCTGGGTCCCCAGAGAATTACTCTGGGTTTATCTGGAATACTAGTCTAGTGACAATACCACTATGCCACTACCTCCCCATAGACATGGAGGTCAACATGGTGCATCAGTTAGTGGGATTTCTGAGTCGCTGTATTGTGAAAAGTTGAGTCAACATCTGCTGGAATCATTGCAAATAGAGTTATGCAGCTGTGGAGGAGAGAAAATTCCCAAAATTGAAATTATGTCAGTTCCAGTCACGTACAATGAACAATGTGCAAAATTGCTCATCGTTGTTGTGAAAGATGGAAAACCAGCCTTGTTAGGAAAAAACTAGTTAGCAGCACTCAAGTTAAATTGGAGTGAGCTTTATTGTGTTGAAGCAGAATTCACATCTTAAGATGACTTGGTTGACAAGTACCCAAAGATGTTCAGTGAAATTGGCAAACCGATTCAAGAATCCAAGGTTAATGCATGTGCTTAGAGGAATGCAAGGATAGTTCATCACAGACAGTGCCCAGTTCCCTACGTACTAAGAGAGAAAGCAAAACAAGAACTGAAATGACTTTAGACTGAGAACATTATCTGTAAGATAGAGCAGAGTAATTGGGCTACTCCCATAGTAGTTGTACCAAAGTTAGGTGGTAGTGTAAAAATATATGGTAATTACAAGGCAATCATAAATTAGATAAAGTGTGGAGGATCTGTTCACAATGTTGTCAGGAGGCCAGATTTCTTCAAAGTTAGATGTGACATCTGCAACTTGAGTTAGAAAATTAGTCTAAGTCATAATTGATTATCAAGACACGCATCTGTTTATTTCAATTCCATAGGTAGCCATTTGGTGTTTCTTCAGCCCCCAGAGTTTTCCAAGGGGTGATGAACCAAAAATTGCAAATGGATGACATACCTTTACCAGCTCCAAACAGGCTGAAAAAGGTCCTCCAACGTTTGGAAAAGCATGGAGTTCAAGTGAAGGCACACAAGTGTGAAATGTTTTAAAAATCTGTAGGGTATTTGGGTCACAGGGTAGATAAAGATGGGTTACATCCTACCAAGAGTAAGATTCAAGCAATAAGAATTGTGCCATACCCACCAGAATATCTGAGCTCATTTATTTTTTGGGCCTCGTAAATGACAACTATTAATTCATACTAGTTTGTCAACATTATTGCATCCATTGAACGAATTGTTAAGGAAGAGTGTTCTGTGGAATTGGATGAAAGAGGGTGACAAGGCATTCTATTTGTTTAAAAGCCAAATGGAGGGTATGATGCTTGTACATTACAAAGTGCCCAAAGAGATTAAGCTAACATGTGACGCCTCTCCATGCGGAGTAGGTGTTGTGATCTCTCATGTGTTGGATAGTAATGAGGATAGGTTGACTGCGTTTACCTTTCGTACCCACAGTGCCAATGAGTGAAATTATGCTCAGATAGAACATGAAGCATTGTCTTTGATTTTTGAAGTAAGAAGGTTCATAACTACTTGAATGGTCATAGTTTAACCATCGAAACTGACCATAAGCTACTGGCAGCTAATCTGAATCCAAAGTCTCCAGTACCCACGTTAGCTGCAGCCTGGGTGCAAAGATGGGCTTTGATTTTGTCAGCTTATAAGTACAACATTAAATATCAGACAAGCATTATGATGCTGATGCGATGTCTAGATTACTGTTACCATCACAGCCCAACAGGGAAGACATATTTTTCTTTTCACATATAGATGAGCTGCCAGTCACAGATGACATTGGTAGAACAACTCATAGGGACCTCATATTGGCAAAGGTGTATGACAATATCACAAATGGGTGGGAAACACATACTGGATTTAGAAATCAGGCCATTTTCTATGCATAAGAATGAGCTGTCAATTGATAAGGGTTGTGTTATTTGGGGAGTCAGCGTTGTCATCCCTGAAAAGTACAGATTGCGGTTGCTATGTAATCTACATGATCAATATTTAGGGATGTGCTGGACTAAAGAGCAACAATTTTTGACGGCCAGGGTTAGATAAGGACATAGAAAACACAGTGAAACAGTGTAGAGTATGTCAAGCGGCAGAAAAGAAGCCACAATCGGTTTCTTTGCAACCATGGAAATAACCAACTAGAGTGTGGCAGAAGCCACACATAGATTTAGCAGAATTTGAAGGGCAACAGGTAATTATTGTGATAGATAGCTATTCGAAGTGGGCTTGGGAGGGGGGGTGGGGGAGGAAACAAACAACAACTAACAAAACTCTAGACATTTTGCATAACTTGTTTGCTGCTTTTGGATTCACAGAAGAAATTGTGCCCGACAGTGGACCTCAGTTTTGTTCGGGAGAGTTTGCACAATCCATGAGAATGAACAGGGTAAAACACAATAGAGTTCCAATGTATCATCCTGCTTCCAATAGAGCAACAGAGTGCACAGTGAAAATTGTGAAGCATGCTCTTGTTAAGCAAAGGCTAGATATAAATCTGAAGAAAAGTCAGTTGTCACTGGACCCTAGACTGGCAAACTTTCTGTTTGCCTATTATAACATACCTCACAACTGGCAGAACACCAGTTTAATTGTTTCATCGAAGACAGCCCAGAACAAGGTTTGGTGAAGCCATACTTAGCACAGTCAGTAGAAGAGAAAATATCAAGACAAAGAGTCATGACAGGGGTAAAGTGAGAGAAAGAAGTCTGAAGTTGAACAAGAAGGTTAGAGTTAAGAACCATAATCACATGTGGTTGAAGTGGCTACCAGGAGTTGTGAAAATATGTGGTCCTCGAACATATTTGATCATGATGTTTGGCAGCAGAAAGGTTAGGTTTGCACATATAGATCATGTTTTACCTTGAGGTTCACAAAAAAGGGGCTGGGAAAGATGACAAGAAACACACCTCCTGACTCCCCAAAGCCTGTCCACAATCTACAAGGCACAAGACAGGAGTGTGATGGAATACTCTCCACTTGCCTGGATGAGTGCAACTCCAACAACACTCAAGAAGCTTGACACCATCCAGGACAATGCAGCCCGCTTGATTGGCACCACATCCACAAATATTCACCCCCTCCACCACCGACATACAGTGACAACAGTGTGTACCATTACAAGATGCACTGCAAGAACTTGCCAAGCCTCCTTAAATAGTACCTTCCAAACCCAAGACCACTACCATCTAGAAGGACAAGGGCAGCAGACACATTGGAGCACCACCACCCGGACATTCGCCTCCAAGCCACTCACCATCCTGACTTGGAAATATATTGCCATTCCTTCACTGTCCCCGGGCCAAAATCCTGGAACTCCCTCCCTAACAGCACTGTGGGTGTATCTACAGCACATGGACTGTAGCAGTTCAAGAAGGTAGCTCATCACAACCTTCTCATGGGCAATTAGGGATGGACATTAAATGCTGGCCTAGCCAACGATGCCCACATCCCATGAATGAATAAAAAGAAAATCAAACGAGCCTGATGATTCAGATATTTGGGATATGAGTTGAGCACCAATAGTTATACCAACACAAGACAGGCAGAAACCAGTTCATATCCAACTCAGAGTCAAACAGACATGGCTGATGAAATGGAAAATTCAAGTATGAGTCATGATCCTTCCACAAATTCTGAAAGTTTGGCTCACAAAAGGAGGTAGCCTCTTAGGAACAGGAAACCAGTGGATTAAATTTGATTTGTGAATAAAGGAAAACAAAGAAATGTATAAAGATTCTGTGGAACTCGAACATATTGTAACTTTTTCATTAAGGAGGGAGGAGCTTAATAGTGCCCACTTGTGGCCATTCATGTATTTATGTATATAAGCAAAACCACTTTGTACCAACATCCATATTTTCCACACAAGTGATTTTGTCAGCAAAGATATATCAGGGGGAGGAGTCATGGGGAGATAAGTTTGAGGGGGTTTGAGTGTTATGAAGGATTGCAAAGGCAAATTGACCAAAGTGCAGAATGAACAGAGGCTCCCTGCTTGTCCAGGAGGCTTTTTTATACCCCGCCCAGACCTACTGAACAGTCACTTGACAGCAGGATCCTCAAATGGAAACCAGTCCCTGCCACACATTTGCACATGTTCATTGCTGGCCCTTTAAATTTTCATATACATCGCACGGGAGCCAGCTCCTGACACAAAAGCTGAAGTGTTGCCCTCTTTCGGTTCTGCCACCAAGCCACTGATTAAATTTACCCATGTAACTTTACCTATTGGGCTCTCTATCTATTAACCTTAATGAACAAAAAATTATGAGAATCACACTCCAGAAGTCCTAATATTCACTCCTAGTAGGTGAGACCTATTCAAAACAGTGAAATTTCATAAAATTATTCTATATGTTCTGGCATTGTAAGGGCAATTTTAATCAATCTTCTTTCATCACTGGTGGATGTTGTGGCTAATGCTGATGTAATTACAAGCAATGATTCACACAGAATTACCAAAAAAAATGATGCAATTAATGTATGTCATAATCCAATAATTCTTTCTTTCCATTAAAAAAATTGCATGTGATGGTATATGGTAAACTATGATGGTGTGCTAATACAGAATGGGAGGATATGGAACAATCAATCATGATTTCTTCCCTCTTAATTGATCCTTACGATGACACTATGGGCGGAATCATGCCAGATTTGCACTACGTGCGGTGAGATAAGGGACGTTTTACCCTCCAGCCACAATGGCGGTTTTTCGCACTGTATCATCCCCTTTCCGGCATGTCCCGCCTCATAAATTATGCAATCCTAGGAAACACACCGGGTCACTGACGGGGTGGCCTCTGATTTGCCCGCCCCACTGTCACCTAGGCCTTCAGCAAACCGGGCACCATATTTAAAGGCTGCCCCAGCAGAACTAGTGCTCTTCAAGGGATAGGAAGCTGCTGGGAACTGATAGCTTCCAAAGGGAGGAAACATGCTGCCCCCAAATTTAGCAATGCCTCTACTGGACACAGTGGAGGCCCACCACGAAGTCCTTTACCCCTGCTCTGGATGAAGACCAGCAAGGTCACCAATCCAGCATGGGACACGGTGGCAGCAGTGCTCAGTGCCAACGCCCTGCAAAAGAGGACGGACACCCATTGCCGAAAGAGGATGAATGATCTCCTCCATTCCGCCATGGTAAGTCACTCTTCTCATCACTCTCAACTCACACTCACAAACCCATCACACAGCCATAGGGATTTCACTCACTGCCAGTTCAAGGGGCATCACCATTCACTCTCTCACACACACCATCATCTGCCCTACGGATCGTGTCCTCATCCCCTCCATGACACCACTCACCAACTACACATGCCAGGCATACTTATCATCTGGCCTGGCAGGCATCCTGCTTACACTCTCCAGCTGTATTCATGCAGGACAAGCTGGCACACAACAGAAGGGAGAGGTCGCAGACTGGTGGAGGAACGCCTGACATCAAGATCCTCACAGACTTTGAAAATAGAATCATCCAGCTGGCCAGCGATGATCTGGGCCATTCCTGTGCTAACGGTGAGGTCAGCGGTGTTCAACCAAGTGAGAATCCAGCAGTGCAACATTAATCAGACAACCATGCTGTGAGTTAGCTCCCCTGTTCTGCAGTACCCTGCAATGCACTAATTATCTCTCCTCGCTTTCGCAGTCTGGAAAGCAGCCGAGGGGGTCTACAACCTAGGTCCTCAACTCAAGCCCCTTAGACATTCGGAAGAAGAACCTAATGGCATCCTCATTGAACACCTGTCATGGCGCTCACCCACAGCCTCCAAAGACACACACCCCGGTGGGACCTAGTTCTAGAGTAGCCTTGCGGTCACAATCTGGTGAACACATCACACTGTCTGATCCACAGCAGCTAGCAGCAGGGACATCCCAGGTTTTCCGCATTCGGAGGGCTGCTGGAGGCCAGAAATCTGCTGAGTCCGAGTCAGATGATGAACCTCTGGAATCGATTATATCTCAGTTGCTGGAGCTGCAAAAGCAAGCTCGGGAACATCAGGAAGGGATGTCTGTTGCACTCCTCAGATTGCAAGGCACGATGGAGGAGTCCAGCTGCCTTCAGTCATAGCGCCAGCATGCCAACGCACCGAAGCCAACACTGGTAGGATGATGGCCACCATGAAGACCTTGGTCCAGGATATCGGTCTTGTACCGCTGCGCATGCTGAACTCCATTGCTGATGCCATAGTTTGCCTCCAACAGTGTCAACAGAAAAGGGGTGCAGGGCAGCTCAATCTCACTCTAGCTTCCCCTTCTCCTCAAGGAGTCAGCTAGGGGCCCTTGGTCATCCATAGGGAGGAGGATTAGTAGGTGCACACCCTGAATCCATCCATCCAGGTGACTCTGGGAGTGTCCGGCCCATCCGAATCCCCTCTTCCTGTGACCCCAACATCTCCAGCTCGACAAGCTGAGGAGGGTGCCACTGTCACAAAGCAGGACCCTGAAAGCAGGCCAGGGCCCTCCAGGTCCCAGCCCTCCAGAGGACACTCATTAAGATCATCATGGACAGAGCATAGCATCAGCAGACTGCCTCCACCTCCACTGTGGATGTCGGGGGAGCACCGAGACGTAGTGGGAGGGTTAGGAAGGTCAGGAACATGTAGTTTCACTGCATGGGCATGGGCGTTAATCACTTGTACATAATGCTACCTATTGTAAATAAATTCCCAACAATGTCACTCTGTCTATGGCTCCTTGTTATGATGAGCAGTGTTCGTGTCAGTCTGACGTGAGAACTTGGTTCCTGCACAAGATAAAGGCAGGTGTCTCAGTCCAGGGCCTTACCCATGTGCTTTGTGCAACCTTCCCAGCACACTGATGGTGCACCTTCACAATGACTGGACACATCAGTCGTGCCTGCACTTCAATGGGGCTTACTATTACTGCCAGAATGTCCTGGACATGCGGCACAGAGTTCTATCATTTTCTCTATGCGCTCTCAGCACTTTTAAGGTGGGGCTGCCCCACCCCCCACCCCATCTCATCAGCATCTGTGTCCAGTAACAGTGTGATCATGAAGGGTTCAGCTCATGAAGGATGCAATAGGATCAAGAGAAGTTAAAGTTTCCCCCGCTACATCTCCATGATAAGACCATGTTCACAGACAGCAAGTGAGCTGCCAATAGCCAGACAGGAGTCAGACATTCACATAAGCAATGTGAGGATCTGCATGTCATCATCATCCTCCTGGAACGTAGGGACTATGGGCATCTGCTATGTCTCCATGACAGGAGCCTTATCACAGACATTATTGTGCACTGCCATCAGCCAGGCAGGAGTCAAACATTCACAAATGCAATGTGAGGATCTATGGAGTGCCCTCACTGCATGTCATACGAACATACAAATTAGGAGCAGGAGTAAGTCACTCAGCACCTTGAGCCTGCTCCACCATTCAGTAAGATCATAGCTGATCTGATTGTAACCTCAACCTCACATTCCTGCCTACCCCCGATAAACTTTCACCCCCTTGTTAATCAAGAATCTATCTAACTCTGCCTTAAAAATATTCAAAGACTCTGATTCCACTGCCTTTTGAGGAAGAGAGTTCCAAAGAATCATGACCCCTTGAAAGAAAAAATTCTCCTCATCTCTGTCTTAAATGAGCAACCCCTTATTTTTGAACAGTGACCCCGAGTTCTAGATTCTCCCTCAAGAGGAAACATCCTCTCCACATCCACCCTGTCAAGACCCCTCAGCTCCATAAAGATTTCAATCAAGTCATCTCTTATTCTTCTAAACACCAGTGGGTACAAGCCTAACCTGTCCAACCTCTCCTCTTAAGGCAACCTGCCCATTCCTGGTATTAGTCTAGTAAACCTTCTCTGAATTGCTACTATCGCATTTACATCTTTCCTTAAATAATGAGATGAGTACTGTATACAATACTCCACTGGTCTCACCAGTGCCCTGTACAACTGAAGCATAACCTCCCTACTTTTGTAATCAATTTCCCTCACAATGAATGATAACATTCTATTAGCTTTCCTAATTATTTGCCATTCCTGCATATTAACCTTTTGTGATTCATGAACTAGGATACCCAGATCTCTCTCAATCTCAGAGCTCTGCAATCTCTCATCATTTAAATAAGTTTATTTTTTATTCTTCGTGCCAAAATGGACAATTTCATGTTTGGTCACATTATACTCCATTTGCCAGATTTTTGTCCACTCACTCGATTTATCCATGTCCCTTTGTACCTCCCTATGTCCTCTTCACAATTTACTTTCCTACCTATCTTTGTGTCATCAGCAAATTTAGCAACCATTCCTTCAGTCCCTTCATTCAAATAATTTAAATAAATTGTAAAAGGTCCCAGCACAAATCACTGTGGCATACCACTTGCTACATCCTGCCAACCAGAAAAAGACCCATTAATGCCAACTCTCTGCTTCCTGTTAGCTAGCCAATTTTCTATCCATACCAATATGTTACCCTCTTCACCATGAGCTTTTATTTTCCACAATAACGTTTGATGTGGCACTTTATCAAATGCCTTCTGGAAATCAGTTTCCTTTTATCTACAACATATGTGACTCCTTCAAAGAATGCCAATAAATTGGTTCAACATGATTTCCCTTGCACAAAACCATGTTGACTCTGCCTGACTGCCTTGAATTTTTCTAAGTGCCCTGCTATAACATCTTTAATGATAGCTTCTAACACTATCCCTATGACAGATTTTAGGCTAAGTGGTCTGTAGTTTCCTGCTTTCTATCTCCCTCCCTTTTTGAATAAAGGAGTTATATTTGCTATTTTCCAATCTAATGAAACCTTCCCCGAATCTAGGGATATTTGGAAAATTAAAACCAATGCATCAACTGTCTTACTAGTCACTTATTTCAAGACCGTAGGGTGAAGTCCATCCTGACCTGGGGATTTGTCAGCCCATAGCCCCAACAATTTGCTCCATGCCACTTCCCTGGTGATTGTAATTTACCCCCTGTTCCTCCCTCCCTTCCATTTCCTGATTTACAGCTATTTTTGGGATGTTACTTGTGTCCTCTATAGTGAAGACCTGTTTAATTCATCTGCCAAGTCCCTACTTTCTATTATCAATTCCCCAGACGTACTTTCTATAGGACCAACCCTACTTTATTAACTCGTTTCTTATTTAAACATCTATAGAAACTCTTAATATCCATCTTTCTATTACTAGCTAGTTTTCTCTCATACTCTAATTTTTCCCTCCTTATTAACCTTTTTGTCATTCTTTGCTGTTCTTTATATTCCTTCCAATCTACTGATCTGCCACCCATATTTGTATAATTATATGCTTTTTCTTTAAGTTTGATATTGTCTTTAACTTTTTTAGTTAACCACGGATGGTGGGCTCTCCCCTTGGAGTTTTTCTTTCACATTTAAATGTATCTATTCTGTGTATTCTGAAATGTCTACCACTGAACTTCTATTGACATATCCCTTAACCTCATTTGCCAGTTCACTTTGGCTAGCTCTGCTTTCATGCCCTCATAATTGCCCTTATTTAAGTTTAAAATACTAGTCTTGAACGCGCTCATTTCTCTCTCAAAATGAATGTAAAATTCAATCATATTATGATCGCTGCTACCGAGAGGTGCCTTCACTATGAGGTTATCAGTTAGTCCCATCTCGTTATTCAATACTAGCTCTATTACAGCCTGCCCTCTGGTTGGCTCCAGAACGAGCTGTTCTAAGAAACTCCTCATTTACGTTACTTTTGCCCATCTGATTTTTCCAGTCTATATGTAGATTAAAATCCCCCATGATTATTGCTGTACCTTTCTGACAAGCTCCATTATATCTTCCTTTATACTCTGTCCTACCACATAGTTACAATTAGGGGGTCTGTATACTACTCTCACAAGTGACTTCTTGCCTTTATCATTTGTCATCTCAACCCAAACTGCTTCTACATCTTGGGTTCCTGAACTTAAGTCATCCCTTTCTAATGTGCTAATACCATCATTAATTAACTGAACCACCCCCTCCACCTTTTCATAACTTCCTGTCCTTCCTAAATGTCCCAATCTATGTCATCCTGTAGCCATATCTCTGAAATGGCTATCAGATCATACTTATTTATTTCTATTTGTGCTATCAGTTCATCTGTTCTGTTTCAAATGCTACGTGCATTTAGATACAGAGCCTTTAGTTTTGTCCTTTTATTATTTTTGTAGAATCTAGCCTTATCTGCTGTTTACTCTTAGATTTGCACTCTGTGTCCCTTCCTGTCACGGTCTGTTTATCATTTCCCATATTAATACCTTTTTCTCTTGTCTTTACTCTTTGGTTTACCACTTCTTCCCAAATTTGATCCCTTGCCCCCCTTCCCCCCCCCCCCCACCCACCCCCACCCCACTACTGTACAGTGTAAAACCTTCTCTACTTCCTTAGTTATGCAGCTCATGAGGACACCAGCCCCAGCACAGTTCAGGTGTAGACCGTCCCAACGGTACAGATCCCACTTTCCCCAATATTTGTGCCAGTGCCCCAGAAACTGGAACCCACTTCTCCCATACCAGTCTTTCAGCCACACATTAATTTCTCTAATCTTATTTGTCCTATTCCAATTTGCACATGACTCAGGTAATAATCCAGGAATGACTACCTTTGAGGTTCTGCTTCTTAATTTGGTGCCTAGCTCGACATACGGGTTATGCAGAGCCTCCTTCCTCATCCTGACTATGTCGTTGTTACCTATATGGACCACGAGCACTGGATCCTCCCCCTCCCACTGCAAGTTCCTCTGCAGCCCTGAACAAATGTCCTAAACCCTGGCACAGGGCAGGTGACCTAGCCACTTGGGCTCTCGCTCCTTGCTACAGAGAACAGTGTCAATCCGCCTCACTATACCGTCCCCTACTACCACTACATTCCTCTGTGCTCCCTGTACCACAGTGCCATGGTCAGTCAGCTCATCCGACCTGCAGCCCTCACTCTCATCCAAACAAGCTGGAAGAACCTCAAGCCTGTTGGACAATTGCACAGGATGACACTCCTGCGCTTCTGCCCTCTGGGTCCCCTTACCTGCCTCAGCTACAGTCACACCCTCCTGTCCCTGACCACCTTCCAAATCAGAAGATCCTATCCTAACAGGTGTGACCGTCTCCTGGTACAAAGCATCCGGGTAACTTTTCACCTCCCTGATGTGTCGCAGTGTCTGCAGCTCAGCCTCCAGCACAATGACTCTGAGCCAAAACTGCTCACGCCACAGGCACTTACTGCAAACTTGCTTGCCCTGGATAACACTGGTATCCAGGAGCCCCCTCATGCTACAGCCATGACACATCACCTCTCCTGCCATACCTATGTGCTTTAATTAATTACTTAATTATTTTGTTCAATTATTTATTTGCTTTTATATATTTATTAACCTTATCACAAATTTCTGTACCAATTTAAAACCTTAGGGATAGAATAGACCTTAACCATTTACCAGATACTCACCAATCAGCTAGCTTCTTCCCCTGCATCAGAGCAAGAGCCAGTTCCCACAGGCTGAAAGAGTTAGAAAAAGTAAAGGGACACCTCCCTCCACACCTCACCGAATTTCCTCAGCTCACCCAACTCCTACACTCCGTTGAGGTCACACACTCAATGCTGGTCGCACTAAGAATATTTGAATTTATAATACATTCTAAACAAAGGGACTAGCTGAGTCTCCAGCTCCTCTTTTCCCTCACTCTTCTTGAAGGGGTTTACTGTCTCTGGGTCCTCTCACTCTTCTAGGTGGTGGTTACTGCCTCCAGGTCCTTTTCTCACTTGGTCTTTATCATCCTCCACAAACCTAGCGGCTATGAAGGTCTCCCGAGCACACCTGCCTTGTCTTGACAATGCGATGGCCTCAACGCCGTCATCCTCGCCTTCGAGGATGTCCCCACCCTCATCCTCGTCAACGTCCTCCTTATTGGAGTAGACATGCAGCTCCTCCATCCCCTCCTCAGGCAGCTCCTCCACCCGTTGTAGCACCAGGTTGTGAAGGGTGCAGTAGGCAATGACTTTATTGCAGGGCTCCACCAGACTGGTCCAGGCACTGGAACCTAATCTTCAATAGCCCAATAGCTTACTCCACCAAAGTGCGGGTTGCAGCATAAGCCTCATTGTACCTTCGCTCTGCTGCACTCTGAGGCCGCACATGTGCGTCATCAGCCATGTCCCCTTGTCCCTGAGCAGCCAACCCTGCAGCCTCTGTGGGCCCTGGAAGACGTCAGGGATCTGAGACCTACTGAGAATGTAACTCCCAGAGAATCATGCGCAGATCTGCAAGGTGTGTTTGCTGTGGTCGCAGACCAGCTGAACATTCAAAAAGTGGAAGCCCTAACAATTGATGTAGTTGACTGCTTGCTGCCATGTGAGTGCAGTCGCTGACACCCTGCACCCATGGAATACCAGAGATCTGCGCAAATCCCAGTGCTCTTGCTTCCTGGCTTGCCTGATCCCGGGTAAAATGCAGAAAGTTGTGTGCCTTTGTGAATATGGCATCTATGACCTCCTGGATGCACTCATGGAGGCTTGCAAGATCCCACAGAGGTCACATGTGGAGCCCTGGAAGGATCCACTGGCAAAAAACTGAGCGCCGCTGTCACTTTCATGGCCACTGGCGGTGGATGCCCTCCTAGACCCTGTGGCACCAAATCCTGCAGCACATGGCATATGTGACCGACCAGTTCCCTGGACATGCGTAATCTTTGACGACACTCATTCTCAGTCATCTGCAGAAATGACAAGCGCCATCTGTAGACCCCAGGTGTGGCTAGGCGGCGACCCACGATGGCTCTCTGTGGCTCTTCAGTGGCGTGCGCAGGAGTCCCAGCCACCCCTTCCTCTTGAGGATGCTGCTCCTTTTTCTGCCCAGACATCTCTGTTGCTCTCTTCTCCTTTGTCTCCACTCCCTGTAAACCATGAGGCATACGTCACCAGGCTCCATGCTCCTGATGTACTCCTCCTGCAGGATGAAAAAGAGAGAGACACGTGGGTTAGCATGGGTGTACTCATAGCCTCTCTTAGTTAAGTCTGAAGGCCCCTTAAAGCAAGCTGCTGAGTGCTGGCCACTGCTTGGATGTCCAGAGTTTAGTGCACTGGATGGCTGCCCAAAACCCCACCCACCTTCGCCCCACTACACCTGACTGATTGGCGGCAGCTTCGCCCACTGGACTGCATACTGCGTTCTCAGCTCAGGAGCAGACATTCTCCTAACCTGCACTGCAAGGCTATGCTGTTAGCTTGAACAAGACATTGCAAGGGACTGTGAGCACCTCCACCAGTGACTGCTCCATAGCCAGCTTTCGCAAGGAGTTTGTACAACTTGCCCAGTCTTCCAATTGTTCTGCAGTCCCCTAAAACACTCATTAATTTGCAGTCTGCACCCGAGGGGTGGAAAGTTCAGGAGCATTTGGTGGCACTTTCATGCCTCTGCATTGCTTGAGTGGGCACATAAGCTAGAGGCCCGACTCTAAACATGTCAATGTAGCAGTGCCTGAACTGTCTCAGCTGCAGAAGAATACTCACTTAATACAAGGTTTCCCTGGTGCGTGGCCACTCCCCTCCCCACCCCCTGCATGTGCTTGTGCACTACCATTAGACATTAGTGCCTTGCACACCCCTGCCCTTGCCCCAACCGCAGTGCAGCCCTTGCCTAGGCATCGCAGTCAGCCAGCTGGGAAAAAGTGGCTTGCCTGTGCTCTCACCTGAATGTGTGGTGCCTCTTCCTTTATGTTGAACAGGTGACCCTTACGAGCACTGCACAACATTAGTGTGGACTCGCCTCCAAGTTCCGCTGAAAGTTCAGCTCGCCAGGTGCACGCCTTTTAAATGCTCTTGTGAAACACACCGGCGTGCAAACACACTGACATGCCCGGATGATCCAGCGTGGAGGGATGATTCCGGTGGGCAGCCAAGATGATGAGATGCAAATACATTGAAATTAGGTTCCTGACATTGGATGGCGGGAAAGGCCAGACGATCTCAAGCTGGTTTCACAACGGCGTAAAACCGATTTTTTGGCCTTCTCACCACATTGTCCGCTCATGCCTGCCATGATGCCCGACGCCAAAGGGGGTGGAAATTTCCGGCCTATTACTGCAGTGTCAGTTTGAGCAGATTGAGAAATACAGAACTGAAAACTGTGTTAACCCATGCTACTTTCACAAAATTCCCAAAGATTGAAGCGATATAATCAGAAGATGTGCGGAAAGGTCATCTGTAAGGTTTTGATTTGGGGAATGGTATCCTGCATCAAATGTGAAAAAGTATAGGGGGAGATAACATATAAGAATATTAAGATAAGGATTTATTTCTCTCAAATGTAGTTATTTCCTAGAGCAGTTACTAGCAAATTATGGCATTACCACCTCTCTGTTTAATCATGACAAAAGTTTTACAAGTAAAAGTTCAGCGTAGCAAAAGCAAATCAAAACTTGTGGCAGGGACTCTATCAAGACCAGTGGTCACCTTAAAATAGCAGAGTACAACACTGGGGAGTCCATTTTGTAGCTACTCATTCCAGCATCAAGAACACCTTTAACCAAAAGTTACAAACTTTTTGGCACTGCCATATTAGAAATATCTAAACCAACCATCACATAGAATTACAAAGAGTATCTCTCCAAAAAGATGCCATAATTTAACAGTATTTGCCTTTCCAAATTGTAAGTCAACAGAAACCAACCAACATGGCAGAAGGCATTAGAATTATACTAAACAAACTATTTTTGCATGAGACATCTTGAGTAGGCAATATTTTAATGGCAAATTGTTATTGTATGTAGGTACGAGGGGTAAGTCATTGAAACATTACTATTTCTCTTTCCATGGTTGTTTCTGACTTGCTGTGTTTCTAGCATTTCCTGTGTTCATTTAGAAATTAAAGTGTTTCCTTTCAAATACATTCACTCTTTCCATTAAAAAGTGAAAATTTGACAGTCAAAGGGACAGTTGTAGAACAAATATGAAGTTGACTGAGTGATAGGAATCAGACAGTGGTTGTTTTTCAGACTGGAGGAAGGTACATAATGGGGTTCCCCAGGGGTTATTAGGATTACTGCTTTTCTTGATCTATATTAATGACCTAGACATGGGTATGCAGGATACAATTTCAAAATATGTAGATGATCCAAACCTTGGAAGTATTGTGAACTACAAGGAGCATAGTGGTAGACTTCAGGAGGACCGAGACAGGCTGGTAGAATGGGCGTACACATGGCAGATTAAATTTAATGCAGGGAAGTGTGAAGTGATACATTTAGTAGGAAGAATGGGAAGAGGAAAAATGAAACAAAAGATACAATTCTAAAGGGAGTGCAGGAGCCAAGAAATCTGGGGCTATACCTCTTTTTAGCATGCATCACCAATTAAGTGCCCTACGTTCAGGGCAGTATTGACCCACTGTTAACAAAAACAAAAATTTTAAAGGAAACTTAAATTAAAATGTGATTCCTAGCATCAATAATGCACTCCAGCCCACCACCCCTGCACCCACTGGCTGCAGAAGGCCTCAAGTATACCAGTGGACACCGCGTGCTCCCTCTCTGAGGGTACTCAGGCGCAAACTAGCCATGAAGAGAGGCAGGCAGTCAGGCCGAATGACCTCCTCAACTGTTCGCTGCCTGGACCTCATAATGGCCAACTCGGCCCGGGATCTGGGATACAAATAGCACAAATCATTCAATGGGGCGGGGCAGGGCAGGTTACGAGATCGATTAATAAGGCACATGGGACCCTGGGCTTTATGAATAGCGGCACAGAACACAAAACATGGTGAACATTTACAAAACATTGGTTTGGCTTTGTGGAGTATTGTGTCTAATTCTGAGCACCACACCTTAGGAATGATGGGTTTCATAGATTGGCAAAGCCTGGGCTAGTCTCCTTAGAGAAGTTTGAAAGGAGATTTGATAGAGGTGTTCAAAATCATGAGGAGCCTGGACAGAGCAGGTAGGGAGAAGGTGTTCCTACTGATGGAAGGGTCGAGAACCAAAGGACACAGATTGATGGTGATTCATAAAAGAACCAGAGGCAACATGAGGAAGAATCTTTTTATGCAGCGAGTTGTTAGGATCTGGAATGAACAGCCTGAGAGTGTGCTGCAGGGAGATTCAATCATGGCTTTTAAAAGAAAATTGGATAATTATCTGAAGAGAAAATATTTACAGGGCTATGGGAAAAGGCAGGGAAGTGGGACTAGCCGTGTTGTTCTTGCAGAGAGCCAAGACGGACACAACAAGCTAAATGGTCTTGTTCTTTGCTGTCATCATTCCATGGTTCTATGATATTTTTTAAATCACAATTTTAGTTTAGCAGCATTATGCATAAGGCAGAACCTGGATTTGCGTTTAATATCCACCACAGAGCATATTCCTCTTGTCGTGAGTGCCACTATGCAAATAGGTTGACTATTGGCAGAGCTGTGATAACAGTTCCACAGTTGGCTCTTGATTCTGCAAGGCGCATGAAAACAAACTGACTAGAAAGAGAACAGAAATCATGCGCAGAATTTAATCCGGGCGCTGGGTAACGTCCGCCGTAATAAATCATTTTACATAGAATGTAAATCATTTTACATAAGCGCCCATCAGGCAATTAACTAGCCAGCAGCAGGGATTCCCAGGATTTAGGGCCCCATGACTGGAAATTCCACACCTGAGAGCTACTGGCAAATCAAAGGGTGGCAGCTCTCCATTGCCCATCAGCACCACTGGGATCAGTGGTAGCTGGCAGCAATACACACACACCAAAAGCCCAGGATCGCTGAGGGGCTCAGGCCACAGGTGACAGAGCTAGGGATGGGGGTCACAGCTTGCTGGCTAGGGTTACAGGGCGGGGTTCAGAGGCAAGGGCAGGGGTGTGGCTTTCAGCAGCTCCCCCCCTTCCCAATGCCGGATCCCTCGATCAGGAACTGATTGCCTTTGAATTAGGGATCCTCACCACCACTGCGCAACCCCTGCCCCCCCAACCCCACGCCATGGAAGCTCAGGTTTGCTTCTTGGGCTTCTCGCATGGTTGAATACCAGCAGCAGGTGATACCCACCCCACACCTCCCACCTGATTAAATGCCCCACTGCCTCCAAACTCACCACCATTCTATCCTATATTTTTTGTGAGTTTCTTATTTCGAGTTCAGATTAAAATATGAAGTCATTAAGCTTTAAATCTGTCTACCATATGAAAGAATGGTTCTTTAAACTACATGGTTCCACAATATCAGAGATCTTTGTCAAACCCAAGAAAGTTAACATCAAATGAAAATGCAACAACTACTTGCCTTTAGAGATTGGAGAGTCCGAGGATCAAAGAGTAGCTTCTCTCCAAGAGGTAGGCGCTGATTCTCTACATGCAACTCTCGGAGTTCTGTTAATCCCTCTAGCTCTTCCACTACAGAAATACAATTGCCACCTAGATACCTACATGTAAAAATAAACACATTCCTGTAAGAAAGGAGTACATTGCATAAAATTCTCAGCTGTCCTGACAGGTTAAAAGTCCCATGAAGAGGAGAACTTTCATTACCCAGATCAGTAGCCCAAGTCGGGAAATTTCCTGACTCAGCAGAGCAGTCTCGGTTTAAAGGGCCTCATTAGTCCCAATTTCCACTCCAGGGAGACAGGAGTGGGATAGAGTCCAGCGACTCCAGAAGCAGTTTGGAGGCGGCCATGGGAGAGCATAATGACCAGGGAGGGCTGGTTGGAAGGCCTGCTTTGCTTCCCTGGGGCTTTGTCGCAGTTGTTTTAGATGCTATTAGGTCATCTACCTCTCATCCGTCACAAACCCTCATCCCCAACCCCCCATGTCCCCTCCATGCCAAATCATACCCCCACCCAACCCGATGCTCTGTCATACTCCCCCATGGCTCATCCATACCAACCCCATTGACCCCTCATAACTCCTGTGCCACCCCATACCCTGTGCCACCTCCATTGCCACGCACCCAGTATCCACCATGGCAGACATAAGAAGCCATGTGGAGATGAAAAAAATATTAACTTCTAACAATCAAATGCAGCTCTCACTCATACACACCTAATAGTGAAAAAAACTCTTATTCATGAAACCCATTCAAATTTTTTAAATCTCTTCAAGTGGCTAATCTCATACAAAAACAATCAAACTTCTATTCAGACCCTAAATCAAAGACAATTAATCCCTTTGATAGCCTCTTTGAACTGTCAATCAAACTATGAACTCGGAACATCCTGCTGAGATAAGTGTCGCTTTTGAAATTCAGCCAGGTATTCATAACGATATAATAATAGCCCATGGGAAATGTTAACAAAAATCTTCATTAAAACTGCACAAACAGATAGTAATATTTTATTCTAACCTGTATCAGATGGGTTGATAATCAAAGCAGTCCAACGGACAATGTTTATTTAACTCTCACTAACAGCTTCAGTTTGTTTTTTTCATGTTTAAAGAGCAGTTAATTTTTTTTTAAATTTCAGATCATGACACTTAAACAGATCTTATCCACTCTTCATGAGCATTTCTGTCTAATCCATCAATTTGTGACTCCCAAACTGTGGGGTAAGGCCCTTGAAACAGCCAAATTTGAGTTCAAGCGGCCCTTCTAAATTTGGGTTTCCCCACTGTGTGAATCACACTACACTCCCTTCGCCCTACCAGCAAAAATTAGATCTGTCAGAAACAGGGATGGGACTTCCGCATCCGGGTCCCGTCCGCCATATTTAAAAGTCCATATAGTTTGACCAACTCTGCAAAAATCTGGTTCTAAGTGTCAGAAAGACAACTACCCAGGATTAGCTTCCACACTAATTATAAAGTCACCCAGGGATTTACCCTCAACATCCTCCTATTAATCGTCTACATTCTTCCCCTCAGCAACATTATCCAAAGATAAAATGTAAGGTTCTGCATGTAAATTGATGATAAGCAGCTCTATCTTATCGCCACCTCTCTTAACCATTCTTGAAGCTCAGTCAAGCATTCATAATGAGACCATCTGGCTACTGTTTCAACAGGTACAAGCTTAACAGATGGCCAGACATTTGCTTTTTTCATATGGCTTTATTATGAATTCTTGGCTTAGCTCCAAGTCTGACTAAAGCATTCAAACCTGTAGGCAATGTTTACACAGTTGCGAAGGGGCATGCTAGCTTTGTTTGATTGACACTTTTATGAGGTTGTAAGAGGATGATTTTTTCAAAGGAGATTTTCAAGGCCTGTTTGCTTATTTTGTCAGTTTCAAGGACATGTCAAAGACTTCCTAGTGATATTATATAGCTAAAAACAAAAAACTGCGGATGCTGGAAATCCAAAACAAAAACAGAAACAGAAATACCTGGAAAAACTCAGCAGGTCTGGCAGCATCAGCGGAGAAGAGCACAGTTGACATTTCAAGTCCTCATGACCCTTCAACAGAACTAAGTAAAAATAGGAAAGGGGTGAAATATAAGCTGGTTTAAGGCCCCCCCCTTGAACCAGCTTATATTTCACCCCTTTCCTATTTTTACTTAGTTCTGTTGAAGGGTCATGAGGACACGAAACGTCAACTGTGCTCTTCTCCGCCTAAGCTGCCAGACCTGCTGAGTTTTTCCAGGTAATTCTGTTTCTGATATTATATTGCTCATTGGTTCTATAAATAGTGGATACTGGAAGCATGAGTTTGGAGGATATAAGAGGGGTGTGTGGAAGGTGCATCAGGGTAATAGAAGGGGTATGGGGATTAAGGTGTCATGGGGAAAGGAGAGGCATGGGAACAGTATCAGTAGGTGGGGGGTGAGGGATAAGGGGGTGGGGTGGCGAGGGCTAGGGGGCCTAATAACCATGTACAGGATTGGGATGATGTCCCAGTAAACCGAAGCAGGCCTTCTCACCAGCCCTCACCTTTGTTACCACCTCAGGTATGCTTCGGGTGGCAGCGTTCCCAACTCCAGCCTGACCCCGACCCCAGGGACCAAAGTCTTATGGAATTTCCCGACTTTTAGAAGTCAGGAAAATGATGTCAGGAAATGGCCCAACACATGGTTCCCACTCTAAGGGGAAAATCCGGCCAAAAGTCTCAGTTGGCGCTCTGGTGCAATATTGACGAAGTTTAGGGAGTGCTACAGTGTCAGAGGTGCCATCATTCAAAAGAAATGTTAAACTGAGGCCCCTTCTGTCCTTTCAGATCCCATGTACTTTTTGAAGAAAACAAGCACAGGCCTCCTGGTGTCCCAATTAGCATTTATCACTCTGCGATCACTATTTCGTCATTTGTTTCAAAATTGTTTGTGAGACCTTTGTGCAAACTGGCTTCAGCATTTCCCTATATTAAGACATTGACTGTACTTCAAAAGTAATTAAACAGGACATCTCAAGATCATAAAAGCCACTATATAAATGCAAATTCATTTTTACTTAAGCTAATGGTACAACCCATTATTCTTATTATATTTTTGCTTTCAACTTTCTTTTAAAAAAATAAAAGTTATGGTTGGCTTACAATTTAGAGAGGTTTTGTAGTGAGGACAGATTTGCAATGTGTGTTATATTATTGTTCTGCAGGTACAGATGGGTGAGATTAAAGGCAAAATCTAAATTATGAATCTGTGTGATGTTGTTGTCATATAAATATATGACAGACAGGTTCTTGCACACAGAGAGATCATCCTGAAACAAAAGAAAAAGCAAACATAGTTTTAGAAAAAAAACTCAACATATATAAACTGTATTTTCACTTTTAATCACATGCATAGTTACCTGCAGAAATCAAGAGGTTGCAGTCCAAGTTGCCCTGCTCCTCTGCAAGCTTCACTATACCATACCTTGCCAAATGATTTGGCATTAAATTACATGAACGGCATGAAGTTGTGGTACTTAACTACTAGTTAGCCAAGAAAAAGAAGGATAAACCTGGCAATTACAGATCAGTTAGCTTAATTCTGATGGTGAGGAAACTTTTCAAAACAATAATCTGGAAGAAAATTAACAGTCACTTGGGCAAGCATGGACTAATAAATGAGAACCACAACGGACCTGTTAAGAACAAATTGTGTTTGATTAATATGATTAAGTTTTTGATATGAAACAGAGAGGTTGGATGAAGGCAGTGTGGTCGATATGTTATTGCATTTCAAAATATGTTTGATAAAGTACCAGATAATAAGTTTGTTAGCAAATTGAAGCCCATGGCATAAAAGGAGCAATAGCAACATTGATATAAAATTAGCTTAGTGATAGGAAACAAAGTTGTGTTGAATGGTTGTTTTTCAGACTGGAGAGAAGTATACAGTGGTCTTCCCCAGGGTTTAGTTCTAGGATCACTGCTGCTTTTGATACTGTATTCATTAATGACTTGGGCTTTAGTGTACAAGGTACAATTTCAAAATGTGCAGATGGCACATACTCGGAAGGGCAATCAACAGTGAAGAAGCTAGTAACATACTTCAAGAGGACGTAGGCAGACTGACAGGAATGGGCAGGCACATGGTAATGCAGTGTGAAGTGCAGTGTGAAGTGTGCAGTGTAATTTATATTTTGAAGAATAAGGAGAGACGATACAAGCTAAATGGTCCAATTTTAAAAGGGATGCAAGAACGGACACGTGTGAGTGCAATTAACAATGCCGATAATAAAGCATGATCCTTGGCTCTATAAATAGAAGCATAGAGTACAAAAGCTAGATTGTAACACTAAACCTACATAAAACACTAGTTCAACCCCAGCTACAGTATTCTGTCCATTTCTGGGCACCAAATTTTATGAAGTATGTAAAGGCTTTGGAGTAGTACAAAAGGCACTTACTGGAATGGTTCCAAGAATGAGGGGTTACAGTTACATGGTTAGACTGGAGAAGCTGGGGTTGTTCTTCTGACAGCAGAGAAAGCTAAGAGGAGATTGATGGAGATGTTTAAAATTTATAAGAGTTTGGATAAAATAAATATAGATAAACTGTTTCCAGCGGCTGAACAGTTGATAAACAGAGGACAGAGCAATCATGGGCGGTGAGCGAGCTAGAGCAGAGGTTTGATCCCTAGGCTATATTTTAAAGACATGTATAAACAGCAAAAAGCAGGGACTATGACTTAGCTTCAATCAATTAAGTGAACTTACGATTTCATCAATATTCTTGTTTGAAAAATTTAGATGAGTCAGTTTTTTTAGGTATTGTTCCAACGGCTCATCTCTTCTGTTCTTTACATGGACACTACTTTTAGCAATTAGATCCACTGTAAGCCGGCCCATGATGTAACAGATTTTAAAGAACTTTATTTAAACTATTTCACATAGAGTTGCGTTTGAGCTCTTCGCTGTTTCCAAAAGATGATTAAACGATCCTATGGAATAAATTTTAGAGGCAATTATACAATAAAAATATATGAGAGTACAAATACCTCTTGAGCACAGTAAAGCTGATTTTGGTTTCTCCACAGTAAAACCAACGAGAGGTGCACAGGGTGAACGGAACAACCGTTCACTGGAGTCAGAAAGAAAATTGTCCTATTTCTAGGTTACTTCTCATTTACACGAGTTCGGTGACCTGTGCAAAACACACATCACTGTCAGCTTGTTGATTAAGGGTTGGAAAATTAGGCGTTGCTACAGGCTCTTAAGAGGTAATAGCATTAAGGAATGGTGGTTAAAGTAGAAGAAACGTTTTGGAGATACTATAAGACAGCAATTCCCAAACTATAGGTTGTGACTGTGGCACCGAGGCCCAGGTGGCATCCGGCTCTGCCCATGCTCTACTTGTCTCTCTCTCTCCAAGTCGTATCATTGTGATCGGCACTATATTGCTGCATTATTGAAGTGGAATGAGCTAGTTCTATGGAAAAAACATTTCATCCTTATCCCATTGAATCTTTCTACTGGATCTGATCTCAAGACCATTGTGAATGTGGTTTAGGAGAAATCGAGGATTACCAGGATAATATTTAATTTTATGCCATCTGAGTTTCAGTGAGGGGCTGCATATATTGGGAAAACGTATTGTAAAACGTATTAATTGAAAAAATCTTGATTTTCATTGAGATTTACCAAATGCATGCTGTATCTGCAATGCAAACTCTGCTGTTCAGACTAACATTCCATTTGGCTTGAATCATAAAATTAAATTGCCCTCCCATTGTAATAAGACATGTGAAAAATAACAGAAGTAAGCCATTCAGCCCTTCAAGACTGCTTTGCCACTCAATAAGATTATGGCCAATCTACTCAGCTACAACTTCCCGTACTATCCCCATATTCCTTGATTCTCTTAGTACACAAAAATTTATCAATTTCTGTGAAATATAGTCAGCAATTGAAAATTCACAGCTCACTGGGTAGAGAATTCCAAAGATTCACAACCTTTGAGTAAAGACATTTACTAAATGCCAACCTTAAATGGTCAACCCCTTATCGTGAGACTATGACTCCTGGCAGGAATTGTGAGTCAGGAATTTTCCCGACTCCTCGATCCCACTTCCATCCTGGTAGTGCCTACCCGCTGAATTTTCATCCTGAGGAGACAGACACGAACTGGAAACAGGCTGCTGTCTCCCATAGCAGGCCCAAAGTGGCAACAGAGGCAGGCGAATGCTGAGGCCGTAATTTAGAAGGCCTGCCTCCATCTGCTGGGATATCGGCCGAGCTCTTAGGCCCTGTGGTCCTCTTATACTCTAATCCCTTTGTAATAAAAGCTAACATTGCTTTCCAAATTGCTTGCTGAAACTACATGTTGACTATCTGTGATTTGTACACCAAGTCTCCCAGCGCCCTCGAAATAGCAACATTCCCAGTCTCTCACCATATAAAAAATATTCTACTTATCTATTTTTCCTACCAAAATGAATAACTTTACATCTCTCCACATTATATGCGATCTACCACATTCTTGCCCACTCATTTAATCTTCACTTCCCACTAAGAGAGTACCTTCACTTTGGGGGAACTGAGGTGAGTGAGCAGCGTTCACCACAGCTCGCCTGTTGTTTACAGGCCTCAGGGGCGCCGGGGGTTCAGGGGAAACTGATGCCTGGCCTCGAAAGCGACTGCTGAGGGGTGGGGATGTCTGGGGGCAAGTGCTGGCCAGCCTCAGAGGTGACTGCTGAGGGCGGGTGGTGGTTGTGGGGGTGGGGGGTGTCAAGTGCTGCTCTGGCGCTGCATCCAGCATACAGGCAATCGAGGTGCGGGGGCAGGGTAAGCGAGGGAAGTGGCCATGCATTAGGGACACCTGTATAAACTGACCATGCTCTGCAACTAAGACAGATCAGGCGCAGCCACAGTGATATGATTGGTGATTGGGGTCAGGCTCCTAGCCTCTCCGTCCATGCAACCAATGCGGAGGCACCAAAGGGCCACCAAGCGCTCCATACCTTACCTTACTACCCACCCCCCTGGCACAGACTTCGAGTCCGCCACCACTTTATTGGACTGTAGAGCAGTTGGATTGCACACGTTGTACAATCTCCTCACTAACGCTGGCCATGTAGCAGTCACTGCTGGTGGCACTCACAGACCCTTGCAATCTCAGCATCCTGGTTTGGACCAGTGTCCCCCATGTTGCAGGTTGACAGGGCAGCCATGCAGCGCACTCATCTCTGGCCATCTGAGGGGTGACCAGCACTCTCCGGAAACCATTAAGGGGCGGTCACACAGGGCCAGGAAAGGTGCTTAGTACAGCCATGATAACGACGTCTCTCTCTCTTTCATGCTGCGGGAGGACAACGTCAGGATCATGGATCCTGGTGACCTAGCTGTATGCCTGATGGCCTACAGAGACCGTAAAAGACTGAGGAGAGAGCGCCTGAGGCACCTGACTGCACAAAGGCAGGAGCAGCGACCTCATGAAGAAGAGGCAGCAGGGGCTTCCACAGGTGCAGGGTGCGATTGACTGCACTCATGTGGCACTCAGGTCTCCATCGCTACACTCAGAGGACTTCATCAACCGTACGGGCTTCAACTCACTCAACAGCAGCTGGTATGTGACCACCAGAAATGCATCCTGCAGGTATGTGCATCGTTTCCAGGGAGTGTGCATGACGCCTACATCCTGAGACACTCACAGGTCTCTGCAGTTTTCCAGGATCCACAGAGGCTGCAGGGTTGGCTCCTTGGGGACAAGGGCTACCCACAGAGGCCATGGCTGATGACACCTGTGCGGCAGCCTCAGGCTGCAGCAAAGCGGCGCTATATGAGGCTCACGCAGCAGCTCACAACTTGGTGGGGCAGACCATCGGGATGCTGAAGATGCGGTTCCTGGGCCTGGGCCGGTCTGGTAGAGTCCTACAATACAGTCCGCAGAGGGTGTCATGCATCGTTGTCGTCTGCTGCGACCTTTACAACCAGGCGCTGCAACAGGGTGAGGAGCTGGCTGAGGAAGAGATGGAGGAGCTGCACATCTCCTCCGATGAGGATGACGCCGATGGGGGTGAGGGTGAGGGGGTCCTCAGTGGTGACAACAACAGGGATGAGGCTCTCGCACTGGCTTGATGAGGCAGGTGCACTCGGGAGGGCCTCAGAGCTGCCAGATTTGTGGAGGATGATGATGACATGCAGTGAGGTGTCCAGGTGGATCCTCACATCGCAGTTGTGAACGTTTGAATCCAGTCTGGCTTATCACAGCGCCAATAACCTCTGTGAGAATGCTCCTGTCATGGAGATGCAGTGGAGGCCCTAATAGTCGCTCGATCACCGGAGGTATGCAGTGAGGACACTCCATAGATCTTCACATAGCCTCTGAGAATGTCTGACTCCTGTCTGGCCAAGGGCAGCTCGCTTGCGCTCCATGATCAGGGCCATCTCAGAGACGCAGCCAAGAAACCTTAGATGCATCTGATGCTGTGTCAGCCTTCAGCACCTCAGCCCTTCAGGAGCTGGTGCACAGCATCACTGGTCGCAGATGGTGGTATGATGAGGGCCAGCCCCACCTTTAAGGTGCTAAGAGCACACAGAGAGTATGAGAGAACTCTGGCACCTGCCCACTACATTCTGGCAGCAATGACCAGCACTGCCGAGGTGTAGGTATCAGTAATGTTTCCAGGGAGAGTGAGGCTGGATCATCACTGTGTTCTGAAGGCCACACAGAGCACAGGGAAGAGGCCCTGGATTGAGACACCTGCCTTTTATTTCGTGCAGAAAGGTTTCACATCTGAGTGACAAGAACACTGCTCATCAGAACAAGGAGCCACAGGCAGGGAGATATTCTTAGGAGTTTACTGACAATAGTGAACAGTGTGTACAAGTGATCAACGCCCATGCCCAGGCTGTGCAACTACTTTTACCTAACTTTCCTAACCCTGCAACTACATCTTGGTGCTCCCTGGACATCTACAGCAGAGGTGGAAGCAGCCTGCTGACTGTGGTGCCCTGGTCCATGATGACTTTGGCGGGGTTCCTCTGGAGGGCCGAGGCTTGGAGGGCCCCAGCCTGCTTTCGGGGTCCTGTTGTGTGGCAGTGGCACCCTCCTCGGCCTGTGGAGCTAGATCTGCGGAGGTCACAGAAGAGGAGATTCGGACGGGCCAGTCACTCCCAGAGTCACCTGGGTGGATGGCCCCAGAGTGTGCACCTGCTGATTCTCCTCCCTATGGGTCTCCGAGGGCCCCTGGCTGATTCCGTAAGCAGAAGGAGTAGCTGGAGTGAGATCGGGCTGCCCAGCACCCCTCTCGCATACACACTGTTGGAGGCTAACTATGGCATCAGTGATGGAGTTAAGCCCGCACAGCAGTGCAGAAATGACGTCCTGAACCAAGGTCTCCATGGCGGCTGCCATCCTGCCAGTGTTGACCTCAGTGCGTTGCAATGCTGGCGCCATCACCTCAGCCTGAAGACGAACGGACTCTTCCATCATGCCTTGCAATCTGAGAAATGCAGCGGACATCCCTTCCTGTTGTTCCCTAGCTTGCCTTTGCAGCTCCAGCAACTGTGACATGACCGAGTCCATAGGCTCGTCATCTGTCTCAGGCTCAACAGCATTCCTCCGAGTGCCAGGTACTTGGGAAGTCTCTGCCTCTGCCTGCTGTGGATCAGAAAGTGTGATGTGTTCACCAGATTGTGATCCCGAGGCTACTCTAAGGCTAGGTCCCACCAAGGTTTGTGTCTCTGCGCTGGTGGAGGGTATGGGTGAGTGCTGTGACAGGGTTTCAGGGAGGGTGCCTTCAGATTTCTCTTCAGAGGTTTCTTCGGAGCTTGATTGGAGGCCCTGGGTCATGGACTCTGTCGACTGTTTGGCAGATGTGCCTGCAAAAGCAAGGGGAGATAATTAGTGCATAGCAGTGGCCTGTAAAGAGGACACATCACTCGCGGCATGGTTGTCTGATGGATGTTGCACCGCTGCATCATCACTTGGTAGAGCAGCGCCAACCTAACCGTGAGCATAGGACCGGTCCTGGTCATCGCTGGCCAGCTGGATGGCTCTGTTTTCGAATCCTGTCAGAACTTTGATTTCCGGCATCTCTCCACCTGTCTGTGACCTTTCCCTCCTGTTGTGAGCCAGTTTGTCCTGCATGGATAGAGATGGGGAGAGTATCAGGACGCCTGCCAGGCCAGATGATATGTATGCCTGGCCTGTGTGGGTGGTGAGAGCGGGAATATTATAGTAGGGACATCTTGCTCCAACTGTATAGGACATTGGTGAGTCCACACCTAGAGTACTGATCAATGTTAGTCTACTTATCTAAGGAGGGAAATACTTGCATTAGAGGCAGTTCAAAGAAGGTTCACTAGATTAATTCCAGGGGTGAAAGGGTGGTCTTATGAGGAAAGGTTGAGCCTCTACTCATCGGAGTATGGAAGAATGACAGGTGATCTTGTTAAAATATGTATAATTATGACGGGGCCTGACATGGGAGATGCTGAGAGGGTGTTTTCCCTCATGAGGGAATCTAGAACTAGGGGGCATAGTTTCAGAATCTGGAGTCGCCCATTAAAGACGGAAATAAGGAGGAATCTCTTCTCTCAGAGGTTCATGAATCTTTATAATTCTCTACCTAGGAGGCTGTCATTGGATATATTCAAGGCTGAGATAGACAGATTCTTACACTATAGGGGAGTCAGGGATTACCGGGAACAGGCAGGAAAGTGGAATTGAGGCCAAGATCAGATCAGCTATTAAGCTTGTTAATAGGCCAGTAGGCTAAGATTTTACATTGCCCAAGCTATATTTAGGTAGGTGCACAGAAAAAACGTACGGAAAGATTACGCCAGGTGTGAGAAGGCATTGCAGAGGCAGAAAAAAGGCTGCAAGCAAGATGGCTGACTTTAGCAAAAGAATCTGCTGGAGAAGGTGGGAGAGTTTACTCATGTTGCAAGTTACTTTAGTATTCATTTTGAGCCTTCACTGGGAGTTATTGTCAAGGAAGTGTGCTTTTTTAAAATTCATTTATGGGATGTGGGCATTGCTGGCTAGGACAGCATTTATTGTCCATCCATAATTGCCCTTGAGAAGGTGGTGGTGATCTGCTTTCTTGAACCGCTGCAGTCCATGTGCTGTAGGTACACCCACAGTGCTGTTAGGAAGGGAGTTCCAGGATTTTGACCCAACGACAGTGAAGGAACAGCGATATATTTCCAAGTCAGGATGGCGAGTGGGTTGGAGGGGAACTTCCAGGTGGTGGTGTTCCCATGTATCTGCTGCCATTGTTCTTCTAGATAGTAATGGTCGTGGGTTTGGAAGGTGCTGTCTAAGGAGGCTTGGTGAGTTCCTGCAGTGCATCTTGTAGATGGTACACACTGCTGCCACTGTGCGTCAGTGGTGGAGGGAGTGAATGTTGTGGATGGGGTGCCAATCAGGCAGGCTGCTTTGTCCTGAATGGTATCAAGCTTCTTGGGTGTTGTTGGAGCTGTACTCATCCGGGAAAATAGAGAGTATTTCATCACACTCCTGGCTAGTGCCTTGTAGATGGTGAACAGGCTTTGGGGAGTCAGGAGGTGAGTTACTCGCCGCAGGATTCCTACCCTCTGACCTGCTCTTGTAGCCAAAGTATTTATATGGCTAGTCCAGTTCAGTTTCTGGTCAATGGAAACCCCTAGGATGTTGATAGTGGGGCATTCAGCAATGGAAAGGCCATTGAATGTCAACGGGGGATGATTAGATTCTCTCTTGTTGGAGAGGGCCATTGTCTGGCACTTGTGTGGCGCGAACGTTACTTGCCACTTGTCAGCCCAAACCTGGATATTGTCCAGATCCTGCTACATTTGGACATGAACTGCTTCAGTATCTGAGGAGTCGTGAATGGTGCTGAACGTTGTGCAATTATTAGAGAACATCCCAACTTCTGGCCTTATGATGGAAGGATGGTCAAAGATGGTTGGGCCTAGGACACTACCCTGAGGAACTCCTGAAGTGATGTCCTGGAACTGAAATGATTGTCCTCCAACAACCACAACCATTTTCCTTTGTGCTGTGTATGACTCCAACCAGCAAAGAGTTTCCCCCCCCAATTCTCATTGACTCCAGTTTTGCCTAGTTTTGCTGTAAAGTGAATTTTTTGTATGCCAGTACTGGCCCCTGATATTGGTGTCCCCATGGGCATCGTACATTCTGGGGGAGGCTCCTCCTCCAGTCAGGATTCTTGCTAACTAATGGGCGTTACAGTTCATAAGTGCACCCCTGCCCCCAAATTCCCTGTTGCCATGCAGAGTGGTGTGTCTGCTTCATGCCGTCTTGTGCACTTGGCCAAGAAACTAGGCAATCCCACACATCAGATCCTTACATATAGGTCCATCTGCAAAATGCTTAAACTGCAGCCATGTCCAACAGGCAACCCCATGGCTGCTTACTACCTTTGCGGCCTCCATTCTGGCTCCTTTGGCCTGGCTGGGAGATCTCCTCTTCCCGTCAGCAGGCATGAGGACTCCCACCAATTGTAGGGAGCCATCATCAAACCGTGGAGGCATCCTTGGTCTGGACCCTTCAACAGCTGGTCCCTCCATTCTCTCAGCCATATGGTAGCCTAACAGCCTCTATGGAGAGATAAAGAGAGTTAAAGGGAAGAATTCGAGTCTTTTCCTAAGCACACGTTGTTCATAAGGGGACTGGAACAGGTATTCAAATGTTCTTTTCTCCTTGGCAAGGTTCCTGCATAATATGCTGCTGGAGCAATAGCCACCAAAATTTAAAAACAAGCACCTACCTGCTACTGCTTCAATATTTAAATGGATTTACAAGTCTTGTTGGTCCAGATTTCCTCCTCTAATTGTTGTGCAGCTGCCACCAACCTGTGCCAGGGTGCCTTTAAATGGGTAGACGTGTCCAACTTCCAGTTCACGGCCTGACACTCTCACTCCCTGGATGTCCAGCCCTGCAGCCCCGATTGGGTACATGCCCACCCTCCTAGTAAGTTGATTGCCAGCTTTCTACTGGGCAATTTATTCAGCATCTTTAAAGGCAGGGTTGGGAGTTGGTGACCCACACACTTTCAGGTCGGACTCCAGGCCTCACCAAAAAGCGTAAAAAATTCACCCCATTGCTTCAGAACCCTAATAGTCAGTGGTTGTTCCTTAATACCCTGTTGAAGTATGCCATTCAGCTATATATATGGAACAGAATCGTAAGAAAAATACTGGACAGATCTATCAGCGATAACTCAAGCATCAGCTCAGGCAACCCCAACACATTTGGCCCTCTAAAATCATCCACAATAATATTTCTGGACTGATACTTAAATTAAGACAGCTATCCTACAATCTAGCTAAGAAATATTCTGGCAGTGTTGCACTCTCAGAATTACATCCATATGCCAACATCCAACGATTTTCTATCACCATCTCTGGGTGAGTCCTGTTCCACCAACAGAACAGACTCATACAAACGTATGACTTAGGGGCAGGTGCAGGTCACTCGGCCCCTCAAGCCTGCTCCGCCATTCAATAAGATCATGGCTGATCTGAATGTGACCTAAACCTCACATTCCTGCCTAACCCTGAAAACCTTTCACCACCACCCCACCCCCCACCTTGTTAATCAAGAATCCATCTAGCTCTGCCTTAAAAATATTCAAAGCCTCTGCTTCCACCGCCTTTTGAGGAAGAGAGTTCCAAAGACCCACAACTCCTTGAGAGAAAACATTTCTCCTCATCTCTGTCTTAAATGAGCGACCCCTTATTTTTGAACAGTGACCCCTAATTCTAGATTCTCCCTCAAGAAGAAACATCCTCTCCACATCCACCCTGTCAAGATTCCTCAGGATCACAAATTAAGTCACTTCTTACTCTTCTAAATTCCAGCGGGTACAAGCCTAACCTGTCCAACCTTTCCTCATAAGACATCCCGTCCATTCCTGGTATTAGTCTAGCAAACCTTCTCTGAACTGCTTCTAACGCATCTTTCTTTAAATAAGGAGATCAGTGCTGTATACAATGCTCCAGATGTGGTCTCACCGGTGCCCTGTACAACTGAAGCATAACCTCCCTACTTTTGTAATCAATTCCCCTCACAATAAATGATAACATTTTATTAGCTTTCCTAATTACCTGCGGTACCTGCATACTAACCTGTTGTGATTCATGCACTAGGACACCCAGATCCTTCTGAATATCAGAGCTCTGCAATCTCTCACCATTTAGATAATAATCTTTTTTATTCTTCCTGTCAAAATGAATTATTTCACATTTGCCCACATTATACTCCATTTGCCAGATCTTTGTCCACTCACTGAACCTATCTCTGTCACTTTGTAACCTCCTTACATCCTCTTCACAATTTACTTTCCTACCTATCTTTGTGTCATCAGCAAATTTAGCAACCATCCCTTCGGTCCCTTCAACAAAGTCATTTATAAAAATTGTAAGAAGTCGAGGCCCCAACACTGATCCCTGTGGCACACCACTTGTCACATCCTGCCAATGAGAAAAAGACCCATTCTGCTATCCATGCCAATATGTTACCCCCTACACCATGAGCTTTTATTTTCTACAATAACCTTTGATGTGGCACTTTATCAAACGCCTTCTGGAAATCTAAGTACAGTACATCCTTTATCCACAACACATGTGACCCATTCAAAGAATTCCACTAAATAGGTTTCCACTAAATGATTTCCCTTTTACAAAACCATGTTGACTCTGCCTGACTGCCTTGAATTTTTCTATGTGCCCTACTATAACATCTTTAATAATAACTTCTAACATTTTCCCCATGACAGATGTTAGGCTAACTGGTCTTTAATTTCCTGCTTTCCGTCTCCCTCCCTTTTTGAATGAAGGAGTTATATTTGCTATTTACCAATCTAATGGAACCTTCCCCGAATCTAGGGAATTTTGGAAAATTAAAACCAGTGCAGTAACTATCTCACTAGCCACTTCTTTCAAGACCTTAGGGTGAAGTCCATCCTGACCTGGAGATTTGTCAGCCTGCAGCCCCAACAATCTGCTCAATACCACTTCCCTGGTGAGTATAATTTTCCCAAGTTCATCCCTCCCTTCTATTTCCTGACTTACAACTAATTTCGGGACGTTACCTGTATCCTCTATAGTGAAGACCGAAGCAAAATACCTGTTTAATTGATCCGCCATCTCCCTACTTTCCATTATCAATTCCCCAGATGCACTTTCTATAGGATCAACATTCACTTTGTTAACTCTTTTCTTATTTAAATATGAATAGAAAATCTTACTATCCGTCCTTATATTACTAGCTAGCTTTCTCTCATACTTTAAATTTTCCCTCTTTATTACTCTTTTTGTCATTCTTTGCTGTTCTTTATATTCTTTCCAATCTTCTGACCTGCCACCCACCTTTGCATAATTATATGCTTTTTCTTTAAGTTTGATATTGTCTTTAACTTTTTTAGTTAACCATGGATGGTGGGCCCTCCTCTTGGAATTTTTCATTCTCATTGGAATGTATATATTTTGTGTATTCTGAAATATCCCTTTATTCTTCTATTGACATATCCCTTAACCTCATTTGCCAGTTCACTTTAGCTAACTTTGCTTTCATGCCCTCATAATTCCCCTTATTTAAGTTTAAAATACTAGTCTTGGACGTGCTCGTTTCTCCCTCAAAATGAATGTAAAATTCAATCATATTATGATCACCGCTACCTAGGGATACCTTCACTAGGAGGTTATCAATTAATCCTGTCTCGTTGCTTAGTACTAGGTCTAGTATAGCCTGCTCTCTGGTTGGCTCCAGAGCGTGCTGTTCTAAGAAACTCCCAAAAACATTCTTTGAGCTCCTCATCTATGCTACCTTTGCCCATCTGATTTTTCCAATCTATGTGTAGATTAAAATCCATCATGATTATTGCTGCACCTTTCTGGAAAGCTTCCATTACCTCTTCTTTTATACTCTGTCCTACTGTGTAGTTACAATTAGAGAGCCTGTACACCACTCCCACAAGTGACTTCTTGCCTTTATTGTTCCTCATCTCAACCCAAACCACTTCTACATCCTGGTTTCCTGAACATGGGTCATCCCTCTCTATTGTACTAGTATTATCATTAATTAACAGAGCCACCCCTCCACCTTTCCCTAACTTCCTGTCCTTCCTAAATGTCACATACCCCTCAATATTCAGGTCCCCTTCTTTGTCATCCTGTAGCCATATCTCTGAAATGGCTATCAGATCATACTTATTTATTTCTATTTGTGCTATCAGTTCATCTGTTTTATTTCAAATGCTACGTGCGTTTAGATACAGAGCCTTTAGTTTTGTCTTTTTATTATTTTTGTAGCATCTAGCCTTATCTGCTGATTTACTCTTAGGTTTGTACTCTCTGCCCCTTTCTGTCACAGTCTGTTTATCATTTCCCATATTAATACCTTTCTCTCTTGCCTTGTCTCTAATCTTTGGTTTACCACATCTTCCCAAATTTGATCCCTTGCCCCCACTATTCATTTTAAAACCCTCTCTACTTCCTTAGTTAGGTGTCTCACGAAGACACCAGCCCCAGCATGGTTCAGGTGTAGACCATCCCAATGGTAAAGATCCCACTTTCCCCAAAACTGGTGCCAGTGTCCAACAAACCGAAGCCCACTTCTCCCATACCAGTCTTTGAGCCATGCATTCATTTCTTTAATGTTATTTGTCCTATGCCAATTTGCTCATAGCCCAGGTAATAATCTAGGAATTATTACCTTTGAGATTCTGCTTCTTAATTTGGTGCCTAGCCCCTCATACAGAATCCCCTTCCTCATCCTGCCTATGTCATTGGTACCTACATGGATCACTACTACTGGGTCCTCCCCGTCCAACTGCAAGTTCCTCTCCAGCCTTGAGCAGATGTCCCAAACCCTGGCACCCGGGAGGCAACAAAGCCGTCTGGACTCTCACTCTTTGCTGCAGATAACAGTGTCAATTCCCCTTACTATACTGTCCCCTACTATCACTGCAGTCCTTTTTTCTACCCCCACTTGGATAGCTTCCTGTATCAAGGTGCCATGGTCAGTTAGTTTTCATCCACCCTGCTGCCCCCACTCTCATCCAAACAGGCTGAGGGAACCTCAAACCTGTTGGACAATTGCAGAGGCTCACACTCCTGCCCTCTAGGTCCCCTTACCTTCCTCACTCACAGTCACACCCTCCTGTCCCTGGCCACTGACCAAATCAGAAGACCCTATCCTAAGTGATGTGACTCACTAGAATTGGGACCCAGTGGTAAACAGTCTGGTGGGCATGGCTTTGGGAATCTGCAACACTGATTCAAGAAGTCCTATGGTTTCTTATCACCTATCATCCCCAAAGTCTACAGAAGCTGAAAAACAGTACTTTTGTGTTGAACATGTTTTTAGACAGAGCATTGAAAGAAACAAGGGCACAGACTGTACAAAGGGTTAGGGACCACCACCGACTGAGCTGGTGGAGTAATGAAGGGCGTAACTGGTGGATCGGGCCTATGTCAGGTGGTGAGGAAAGTAACACAAGGGAGTCATCTGCTTTGTCTTATGTTCAGATCTACTAGACACAGACTATGTCATCAAAAGTGGCATCACGTGACCCTCCACTCACTGGTGCTAAAGTTACACTCCACCAGAACCATTTGGCTACAGACCTCATCATGCCTTGGGAACAAAGCCAGAGGAAAGGCAAGAGTAACTAACTTTTAAATCAAGGCAGGATTCGACTGAGAATGGTACCAATGAGTCCTAATAAAACATTGGTTCTCAGTTTTTCAGCACCTCAAATATAAAATTCTTTCTTTGTATTTGAAGAAAGAACTTACATTTTTATGGACACTTACATGGCCTCAGGATGTCCCAAAGCACTTTACAGTCAATAAAATATTTTTTGCAGTTGTAACGGCAGAAATGCAGCTGCCAATTAGTGCACAGCAAAGTGCTACGAACAACAATGAAATAATGAGAAAATAATCTGTTCAAGTTATGTTGATTGAGAACAACTCTACTCTTCGTCAAACACTGCCATGGGATCTTTGGGCATGATTTTACTGCGGGCTTTGGGACCCAATGTCTGTGCCAAAGGGGGTCCTGAGCCCACAGTTTCTGTTCTATGGCAGAAACCATAAGGCTTCTTTTCCCAGAGATGACCTCCTAATTGGCTGCCTCCAGGTGCGCAGTCCAATTAGGAATGGTAAGTAGCATGTCGATGCCGCCGGCCAATCAGAGGCCAATTTGAAGGCTGGATATTGAGGTGTTCCTCAACAGAAAAGAGAGGTAAGTAAGAAATTTAAAATCAGAGGTGCCAAGCAGGCAGGCCCCTCTGGATAGCTCACTGGTGCCACAGGCGTGGCCTTTCTTGCCCACAGCCACGCTCTCTGGGGCATGGAGCCTCCAGCTCCAGTAACCTCCCTGGATGGCCATAGGGAGGCTGCCTACATGAAGCTGGGTGGCCTCCTTGCAAGGCAGGGGCCACTCCGCTGCCAGCAAAATGCCAACAGGCTATGAATATCACCTTTAAAAGGACTTTTTATTATTTAAATTGGCTGCTCAACTCCATTCTTCTGGACGGCAGGACTGCATTTGGGAGCTGTTTCAAAATGGCTCCCTGGTATTTCCCAGCCCAACCCTCCACCTCCCAGTCCACTATCCCAGGACAGGGAAAATCCTGCCCTTTATGTCTGCCTGAGACAGCAGTCAGGGCCTTGGTTTAAAATCTCAACCAAAATCGCTCCTTTGCTTTATAATAAGAACATGAGAAATATGAGCAGGAGTAGGCCATTTGACCCTTTGGGGGTCAAAGTCCAATCCAGAAACCATTCAATAAGATCATGGTTGATCTGATTGTCACGGTAACTCCACTTAGCTACCTAACTTCGAAACCCTATACTGCCTGGTAGATCAAAAATTTGTCTAACTCAGCCTTGAATACATTCAATGGCCCAGCCTCCATAGCTCTCTGGGGTAGAGAATTCCAAAGATTAACAGCCCTCTGAGAAAATAAATTCCTCCCCACCATCTCCATCTTAAATGGGAGACCCCTTACTTTGAAAATGTGCTCCCTTGTTCCAAATTCCCTCATGAGGGGAAACATTCTCTCAGCATCTATCCTGTAAAACCCCCTCAGAATCTTATATCTTTCAATAAAATCACTTTTCATTCTTCTAAACTCCAATGAATGTAGGCCCAACCATTCCTTATAAGACAACCCCTTCATCCCATGAATCAAACAAGTGAACAAGTATGCCCCTCCTCAAGTAAGGAGGCCAAAACTATACACAGTACTCTAGCTGCAGTCTCACCAATGCGCTGTACAGTTGTAGCAAGGCTTCCTTACATTTATATTCCATCCCCCGTGCAATAAAGGTCAATACTCCATTTGCTTTCCTAATTACTTGCTGTATCTGCATGCTAACTTTTTGTGTAAAAGGACACACAGATCCCTCTGTACTGCAGCATTCTGCAGTCTTTCTCCATTTAAATAATATTCTGCTCTTCTATTCTTCCCACCAAAGTGGGCAGCTCACATTTTCCCACATTAGACCCCAGCTTCCAAATTTTTGTCTACTCACTTAACCTAGCTGTTTGGGTTTTGAAATCCAATCAGGCCACATGTCAAATCTGATTTGCTGCAGTCATGTGACTGCCACGGAGCAACTCGCTGTAGGCTGCCATTTCTGATCAGTTCAATAAAGCCTCTCACTGAGGTAGACACTGATGAAGACTGCTGTCCTTATACATGGAACATGGTGTCAGGAAATGGGGTAAAACAGATTTTTGAATCCTGCAAATGCTACAGAGAAGCACTGATGAAATTCTGCTGTCCTTATACATGAAACACTAGCTATATCCTTTGCAGACTTTTGGTGTCCTCCTCATGATTTGCTTTCATACCTACTTTGGTATGGTCAGCAAATTTGGCTACAATACACTCAGGCCCTTCATCTAAGTCATTAATTAATATAGATCATAAATAATTGAGGCCCCATTACTGATCCCTGTGGCACCCACTAGTTACATTTTGCCAACCTGAAAATGACCCATTTATCCTGACTCTCAGTTTTCTGTTCATTAGCCAATCCTCTATCCATGCTAATATATTACCCCAATACCATGAGCTCTTAACTTGAATAGTAACCTTTTATGTGACACCTTATCAAATGCCTTTTCGAAATCCAAACACACTACATCCACTGGTCCCCTTTATCCACCCGGCTTGTTACATCCTCAAAGAACTCTAATAAATTTGTAAAACACAATTTCTCTTTCGTAAAACCATGTTGACTCTGCTTGATTGCATTATGATTTTCTAAATATCCTGCTAATAATGGATTCCAACATTTTCCCAATGGCAGACATTAGGCTAACTTGGCCTATGGTTTCCTGCTTTCTGACTCCCTCTTTCCTTGACTAGAGGTGTTCCATTTGTGGTTTTCCAATCCACTGGGGCCTTTCCAGAATTTAGGGACTTATAGAAGATTACAACCAATGCATCCACTATCTCTGTAGCCACTTCTTTTAAGGATGGTATCAAAATGAATTGGGCCATCAGGTCCAGGGACTTGTCAGCCTTTAGTCCCATTAGTTTTCCCGGTACTTTTTCTCTAATGATAGTGACTGTTTTAAGTTCCTCCTTCCTTTTGACCCTTGATTTTGCCCTGTTATTATTGTGATTTTTTTTGTGTCTTCCACCATGACGACAGATACAAATACTTGTTCAAAGCCTCTGCCATTTGCGTGTTTCCCATTATTAATTTCCCAGTTTCATTCTCTAAAGGACCAATGCTCACTTTAGCTACTCACTTTCCTTTTATGTACTTGTAGAATCTCTTACCATCTATTTTTCTATTTCTTTGCTAATTTACTTTCATGTTCTGATTTCTCCCTCTTTATTATGTTCATAGTCATCCTTTGCTGGTTTCTAAAGTTTTCACAATCCTCTGGCCTACCAATGATCTACAAAGCATCTTATTCCTCTTCTTTCAATTTGATACCATCTTTAACTTAGTTAGCCAAGAATGGTGCATCCTTCTCATATGGTCTTTCTTTCTCAATAAAAGATATCTTTGTTGAGAGTTATGAAATATCTCCTTAAATATCTGCCACTCTTCTCTACCATCTTACGTTTTAGCTTACTTCCCAGTCCACTGTAGTCAATGCTGTCTCCATACTTTTGTAATTGCCTTTAAGTTTAAAACATTTGTTTCCAATCCAGGTTTCTCACTCTATCATGCTATGATTGCTCTTGCCTAAAGGATCCTTTACTATGAGATCATTAATTAATGCTCTCTCATTACACATTACTAGGTCTAAAATTGCCTGCTCCCTCATTGGTTCCAGAATATATTGTTGTAAGAAACTGTCCTGAATACATTCTATGAACTCATCCTCAAAGCTACTTTGCCAATTTGATTTGTCCAATCCAGATGAAGATTAAAATTATCCACTATTATTACAGTACCTTTCTCAAAACCCCCATTATTTCTTGACTTATGCTTTGTCCTGCAGTGTAGTTACTGTTAGGGTGCCTATAAACGACTCCCACCAATGACTTCTTTCCCTTGTTATTTTTTATCTCCGCCCAAACTGATTCTACATTATGATCTTGCAATCAAAGATCATTTATCACTACTGTGTTGATCTCATCCTTTATTAACAGAGCCACCCTAACTCATTTCCCTTTCTTTCCGAAATGTCAAATAACTTTGAATATTCGGTTCCCAGTTTTGGTCATCTTGCAAGCATGTCCCTGTAATGACTATCATATCATACCCATTAATTTCAATTTGTGCTATCAATTTATCTATCTTGTTACGAATGCTGCGGGCATTCAGATAAAGAGCCTTTTAATTATGTTTTTACCATTTTCCCCTACTCGGACCCTATTTGCAGGTGCACGCTTATGTTTGTATGCTCTGTCCCTTCCTGTCACAATCTGGTTATCATTCCCCGTTTCGTCAACCTGCACAATTGCCTTTTCTCATTAACTTTCTAAATCTCCCCTCATGTGAATCCTCTCTCTCTCCTCCTCCACCACCCGCCCCCCCCCCCCCCCAATTTAGTTTAAAGCCCTCTCTACAGCCCTAGAGCCCAATTATCTGGAGGAGGTTACATTGATAGTCAATTGATAGTTCACTTGCTGGGCCAGCATTTATTGCCCATCCCTAGCTGCAGCTCACCACCACCTTCTCAAGGGCAACTAGGGATGGACAATAAATGCTGGCCCAGCCAGCGAAGCCCACATCCCATGAATGAATTTAAAAAATGATCCTTGACTATCACTGTAACCTCCTCCAGATAATTGAGAGCTCCAAGACATAGATTTGAGCCCATTAAGCTTTCTGTCCAAAGTTGAGTTCCTGATCTTATGATAGAGAAGTGTCAACTACTTGTCCATTTGGAAAAGGAGCAGGAATTGAGAGTGATCCCTTATGCACCTCTCAATAACTTGAGTACAATTATTGTATAGGGGAAAGTACCTGAAAAAATGCAAATTATATATGCATTTTTCACAAACATTTGAAGTGCGATTGCACTCACGCTAAAGTGACCCTTGATTCAATACCACTTCGTCGGTAGATTTTGGGTTGGAGCCCCGCTTCAGCTAGCAGAGATGGAAGTCCATTCTTGCAAACATTAGGTTGACAATCATTGGACTTTCAGGATCTTCCCCGCCCACTGCACCGCGTCAAAGCACCAGTCAGGCTGACGTGTTTTTTAGGTAAAGGTGACAATCTGCAGAATGTAAAAACATATGGGAGCCCGGGAAGGAAAGAAGCACTCCTTTCCGGTTCATTTCTCAGGACTCACATAAAATCACAATTAAGTTGTCACGCGTGTTAATCCGGTTGCAGTTGGGGGTGGGGAGAGCAAAGTAGATTGGGAAGGGGATCATGCCAACATACCCGGCTGCCGGTGCCAGCTGCTAGAGGCGGTTTCACAGTTTGCCTGGAGGCGGCTTCAGTTCCCGCACAATTTGCACAATGCGAACCCGAAACCGGATGACATTCACGCAAACCACCGGCCTGTAATATTTACCAGCTCAACAAAGCTACCAGTTGTGGACACACAGCCTCCAGGGGTCCAGCCACTTCCATCGAAGATTGGAGCTGCGCATAAACCAGATCAGGGAAAGCACTTACTTAAAACAAAAAGATTAAAGTACTGAACAAAATGTGAAATAATGATAAACTTTGGTCTTCCTTTTGCTAACAGTGCCGTTATAAAGCTGCCTGACGCCCGTCCTCAGCCCCGCGGCCGTTACGAATGCTGTCCCGTTTGAAAGCTTGCGGCCGACGCTAGCGGTTGCTATGGAAACGGGTGCCACCACTTTACTTTCCGGTGAAGCGCCTGATCTCCCCAAAAATGTATTTGCTCTTTCCGTTCCGCCCTTTAACTTAATTTGCATCAGAGCTACAAACAAATCAGAAAGAGAATGAAAGGGTCAATAGGGATAATTTTGAATACAACCAGTGTAAGGCATCATTCTAAGAATAAGATCTATGATATCTACAAATAAATAGATTTCACCTCGTACTACTCACTCCATTCACCATTGATCGAGCACTCTGCAAGTGAATCAACAACAATAAATGCATTCTTATCTATAGCATCCATGACACTGCGAATCACAAGAGGCAATCAAGCAATAATTGTTGACAAGACATACAATGAGGTGGCCCAGGGTTCGTACGAGGACCACTGCTTTTCTTGATATATGTACCAATGACCAGCTTAGGTGTGATGGATTCCCCTAGCTGTTGCTTGGTCAACAGATGACTGTTCAGCAAAAAACCCAACTGTTCACCGTCTAGGTTGATGTGGTCCTCGTATGTGATGTTAAGCCAAGTCTTGAAAGCAGGTTGCAAATATTACCTATGAAGTCATTGGAGGGGTGGATGAAGACACCGACTTTGCGCATACTCACTTGCCCTGCAGGGACCTGACATTCTACTCAAATGTTGAGATTGCTTGAGGACCACGACTTCTCCATATGGATATGTCCAGGGTTATTTTTTTCCCTTGCAGTGTGGATAAACTTACAGGCTCTGAGTTGGCTTTCAGAATGTCTTAATTGTATTTGAGTTTAGGATATCCTATGGTGCAGATTCTCATGCTCAACTTGCTGTAGAATACTGCCTTTTGCATGTAGGAATTCTCCATGTGAACCACATGACCAATCCAGCAAAGCTGAGCTCTTGATACCAGGTATGCAGCACCTTGCAAGAATTAGGTGTTAGGGATTTTGTCTTGCCACTTGATATTGAAGTTAGGTGCTAAGCAGCGAAGTTGTTTTCTAGGACGCCAGTAGGTTGTCATGTTGACTTGGGTGTACAGGACACAATTTAAACATCTACAGATGACACAAAACTTGGAAGTATTGTGAACTGTGAGGAGGATAGTGATGGGCTTCAAGAGGTCATAGACAGGCTCGTGGAATGGACGGACATGTGGCAGTTGAAATATAATGCAGAGAAATGTGAGTTGACATATTGTGGCAGGAAGAACAAAGAGAAGCAATGTAAAATAAAGGATACAATTCTAAAAGGACTGCGAGAGCAGAGAGACCTGGGATTATATGCACAAATCATTGAAAGTGGCAGGGCAGGTTGAGAAAGTGGTTAAAAGGGCATACAGGATCCTGGGCTTTATAAATATAGTCTTACAGTACAAGAACAAGCAAGTTTTATGATTAACCTTAACTGGACTATTGTGTCCAATTCTTGGCTCCACATTTTAAAAAGAATGACTTTAGAGAGGGTACAGAAAGATTGAGTGAGTGTTCAGCTGAGACCGTTTTCCTTAGAAAAGAGAAAGTTGAGAGGAGATTTGGTGGAGGTGTTCAAAATCATGAGGGGTCTGGACAGAGTAAATAGGGAGAAACTGTTCCCATTGGCAGAAGGGTTGAGAACCAGAGAACACTGATTTAAGGTAAATGGCAATAGAATCAACAGCAACTTGAGGGAAAAAGACTATGCAACAAGTGGTTAGGATCTGGAATGCATTGCCTGAGAATGTAACAACATTGCAACCAGTTCATCTATGGCTGTAGGACATGGTCATATAAATTCTGGAAACATTGCTAACTACATGAAGAATTTAATAGAGTGGCTCAATAGAGTGGCAATTGCTGTTAATTTGTTTGTTACCTCAGAAGTCTAATCATAAATTAATCTTACCAATTTATATCAATTTCAAACTCTAATCTAAACTATAAATTTATAAGTAGTGTTGGATACAGTAACATAACTGAACTGCTTTCATATAATGTACAGTGAAACATAGCATCACTTTCAACATGTATTTTACAACGCCCAGCTGGTATCTCAGCTCCACCTCTCTTTTCTCTACCACTGTCTCTAAACTATCAGGCTGCTTGTCCAAGATTCAGTACTGGAGGAGCAGAATTTTCTTCCAATTAAATATTGGAAAGACAGAAGCCATTGTCTTTCACAAACTCCATTCCCTTGCCACTGACTCCATCTCCGTCCCTGGCAACTGTCTGAGCCTGAACCAGTGTGTTTATAAGCTTGACGTTATACCGGACCCCAAGATGAGATTCCTGCTACATATCCGCACAAACACTAAGACCGCCTATTTTCATCTCTGTAGCGTCAACCGACTCCACCCTTGCCTCAGTTTGTCTCCTTCCAAAGTCCACATCCATACCTTTGTTACCTCTAGACTTGACTATGCCAATGCACTCCTGATCAACCTCTATAGATCGATCCTCCGCAAACTTGAGGTTATTCAAAACTCTGCTGCTCAAGTCCTAACTCACACCATTATACCACCAGCACATCGAAACTCATAGCAGGGTGGGGTGGGATTCGTCCACCCTGCCATTACCTCATCGGCTCATATTTCCAGGCACCATATTTAAATGCACACTGTCATGAAGAGATACTAATATCTATAACGTTATTGGAAATTATTGTTAAATTGGAATTGTAGTATGGTCTGTGTCTATGTGTGTGTCAGTGTGTGTGTCTTAATTGGATTAAAGCCAGTCTGGGTGCCTTGATATACAGTAGTTTGAGATGTTAATTAGATAAATGTAAATTTATCCCTGCACACAAGAGCAAGTTTTGGGGGCGAGCCCACCTCCATTTGGCTGGCTTGCCTAGCTTTAATTTTTTGGCCAACGGGCCTTTAATTATTATGAGGCAAGACTTCCGCCTCTCGCCAGGAGGAAGTCTCGCCTCACAGAGCTGCCAACCAATCGGAGGTTGGAACCTCTGCAATATTGTCAGCACCACCAGGAGCAGTGGCCACTGTTGGTACTGCAGAAGGCCCAGGAGGAAGAACAACCACGGATGCCTTGAAACCCAGGCAAGTCCGGAATCTCACTGGTGCCAGCTGGCAGGCCCTGGGCGGGGGGGGCATGCACTCCACCAATTCTGGTCTCTTGAACAATCCCGATTTGAATCACTGGACCACTGGTGGCTGTACTTTCAGCTGCTGAGGTCTGAAGCTCTGAAATGCCTTACCTAAATCTCTCCACCTCTCTACATCTCTTTCCTCCTTTAAGACGCTCTTAAAACCTACCTTTGACTAAATTTTTAGTCATCTGACTTTATGTGGCTCAATGTCAAATTTTGCATGGTAATGTTTGTAAAGTGCCTTGGGGTGCTGCATTACATTTAAGGCACCATATAATGCAACCACTCATATGTTGGGCTATTACTGGAAAGTACCAATAAATCTCTAAACTGTAAGAAAAAATATCACTACACCAAGTTGTGATGACCAGATAGAGGATAGAATTTTCTGCTCCAGAGACTAAGTGTGGTGGTAGTCAGGAATGTCAGCATGCTTCCTGCCGGCCGACGTGGTGGGTTTACGTGCCAGATCATCTGCTTTTCACCTCATTATGTATGCATAAATGAGCAGCACATCGAAACTCATAGCAGGGTGGGGTGGGATTCGTCCACCCTGCCATTACCTCATCGGCTCATATTTCCAGGCACCATATTTAAATGCACACTGTCATGAAGAGATACTAATATCTATAACGTTATTGGAAATTATTGTTAAATTGGAATTGTAGTATGGTCTGTGTCTATGTGTGTGTCAGTGTGTGTGTCTTAATTGGATTAAAGCCAGTCTGGGTGCCTTGATATACAGTAGTTTGAGATGTTAATTAGATAAATGTAAATTTGCTGAATAAAGCATTCAGAAGAATGGGTAAAATCTTGCACCAAGCTGGGAGATGCCAAGCAATGTGGTTATATTACTAATAAAATTGGTGGAATAAAAGGAATATTGTTAGGAGAGGTAAAATTTTAAAAACCTAGTAATACAATGGAAAATTTACATTCAAAGGGGAAGATAGGTATAAACAAAAAGGAGTTTGTGTGTGTAGGTCAGAGACATTTAAGTCTAACCAGCCTGTAAGCCTACAACTGTGTCTGCAAAGGAACCAAATTGAAAGGAACCTCATTTTCAATTCGTAAGGTCAAATGTGCTTTACCTGGTGTCTGTTTAAAGTAAAATCAAAATACTGTGGATGCTGAAAATCTGAAGCAAAAACAAAAATAGCTGGAAAATCTCAGCAGGTCTGACAGTATCTGCGGAGAGGAATGCAGTTCGTCTGTTTAAAGTCTATGGGTTACTGTTGCCTTGGTGAAGAATTACCTGGGAGTGATTAATTTGGGGATTTGTTTAAAAGTTATTGCGGTAGTAATTTGTAGACATGTGTATGTGTTTAATTTGTTGTTAAATTAATAAATGTTTAATTTAGTTTTATGTAAAAAAAAACCTTTCAAAGCTCGGTGGTCTTATTCCTGAATTCAGAGCTGCATCTCAAACATACCAATTGAAAATGTAGGTTATGACAATTGTTCAACTTTCCCCCTGGGATTTAAACAACTCAGCCTTTACCAACTGCTGTGTCATAACAATTGGGGGCTCGTCCGGGAAAATATTTGTAATTCCTTGATTGGTTTCAATTGGTGAATCTTATGGTTACGAGCACGAGAAGCACTTTGAATTCAGGGGTTGGTGAGGTATTTTTGAAGTGGTGAAACTGCAAAAATGGCTGTATCCACGGCCAAATTTTTTTTGGAAATAGAAGATATAACTCTGATCGGGTTACAAAAAGTAACCAAGAGTAAGTTAACAGAGTTCGTGGATAAATTACAATTGGGACTACCTGCAGGGGCTAGGAAATCAGATAGAATTAAAGGTATTGCACAGCATCTATAGTTGGAAGTGTTATCTGACACTAATGAGTCGCAGCCGGAGTTAATGAAACTTCAGTTACAAATTAAGACACTTGAACTTGAACAAGCAAAAGAACTGAAAAAACTTGAATCAGAAGCAAAGGAAAGAGACATTCCAAAGTGAACATGCAGAAAGGCAGGAGAGAGAAAGACAACAGGAAAGGGAGTTAGAAATTGTGAAGATAGAGAAAGAGGAAAGAGAAAGAGAGAGAGAGAATTTCAACTGGAAATGTTGGCAGGAGGTGAGGAAGGACTTATCTCAAGAGTATAACTCAGTAGGGAGATGTTTAAATTTATAAAAGCTCTTCCAAAGTTTGAGGAAAAAGATATTGAAGCATTTTTTATTTCATTTGAGAAGATAGTTAAACAAATGAAATGGGCACAGGAAAACTGGACGTTATTGTTACAGTCTAAATTGGTGGGTAGAGCACATGAGGTATTTGCTTCGCTGTCTGAAGAAATATCGGTGAATTATGATGTGGTGAAAAAGACTATTTTGAGTGTATATGAGTTGGTTCCTGAGGCATACAGTCAGAAATTTAGGAATATGAGAAAACAGCCTGGGCAAACTTATATTGAGTTTGAGAGAGTAAAACAAATTAATTTGACCAGTGGCATTAAAAATAGAGACAACGTGTGCAGCTCTTAGGGAAGTAATCCTTTTGGAAGAATTTAAAGACTCAATCCCTTCGGTAGTGAGAACTCATGTGGAGGAACAGAGGGATGATTCTGCAAGGCAAGCAGCAGAGATAGCTGATGATTATGAGTTAGTTCATAGAGCTAAACCTTTTTATCGTCACCCTTTCAAATCTGAAAAGGATACAAAGTGGGAAGGTGAAAGGAAGGTGGGTAGTTAGAGAAGAGAAGGAGTAGCAGGAATTTCCCAGGAAGTTTTTTCTCAGAATAAAAAGGAAGGTGCTGAGGGTAGGAGTGACATTCAAAAATTGAAATGTTTTCGTTGTAATAAAGTGGGGCACACAAAGTCAGTGTGTTGGAAATTGCAGGAAAAATCTTTTGGAATTATTGAGGTACAGAAAAGTTCTTGAAATAAAAGTACTGTGGGTTTTGAGGTTCAGGCACAGGAGAAACCAATGGTTTGTGTACATGTAAACAGGAAGAATCAGTGGTAGGTAAAGAAGTAGGAATGTGTTCACAATTTACCCAAGAGAATTCTGAGGGGCAAGTTGCAGAAATGCTTAAAGACTTTGTGTGTGAAGGGAAAGTCTTTCCATGTGGACAGGGTGGAGTAGGTAAAGATGTTAAAGTTTTAAGAGACACAGAGGCTAGTCAATCCTTAATGTTGTGGGATAGTCATGTTTGTTGTTCAGTGGGAATATTGCAGAAGCAGGTGATAAAAAGTAAGGTTTATGGAGATGCTGAACTTATTCCATTGTGAAAGGTAAATTTAAAGAGTAAATGGAAGACAGGTGAAGTTATTGTTGGAATAGTGGAAAAATTGCCCATTACAGGGGTTCAATTTATTATTGGTAATGGTATAGCTGGGTCACAGATTTGGGTATGCCTAGGGTAGTTGAGCAGCCTGTAGAAGTGGTTTCAACAGAGGTGTTATAGACAGAGCATCCTGGATTGTTTCCAGGTTGTGTGGTGATGAGATCACAGGCACACAGGTTGAAGCAAGAAGAACAAGAAGGACAGGCAGTTTAAAGGCAAGAAAAAGGTGTTGAAATCCAATTAGCTGACACTGTGTTTGATAACATTGTTCAGGAGGAAAGACTACAGGACAATTCAGCTGAAGTGATTAACTCAAGGAGGTTAGTGGAGTTACAGAAAATGATTTGCAATTAAAACAGTTGTATCAGGCAGCTTACTCAGAGACAGAAGCAAAATGCATTCCAATATGTTATTACCTTAAAGGTAATTTAATGAGAAAATGGAGGCTGGATCATGTTTCAGCAAATGAAAGCTGGAGGGAGGTACATCAGATTGTTGTCCCATTAGGGCATAGAAATGAGATTCTGAGAATTGCTCATGAAATTTCAATGGGGAGAGGGCATTTAGGAATTAGAAAGACACAGGCAAAAGCACAGAAACATTTTTATTGGCCAGGGTTGCATAGGGATGTAGTCAAATTGTGCAGAACATGTCACACATATCAGGTAACAGGGAAACCACAAGCAGTGATTAAGCCAGTGCCTTTAATCCCAATGCCAGCATTTGAAGAACCTTTTACTAGTGTCATGATTGCTTGTGTAGGACCCTCCCTAAGACTAAAGGTGGAAATCAGTATTTACTGACAATAATGGATGTGTCTACCAGGTTTCCTGAAGTGACACCTTTCAGAAATATTACAACTAAGAAGATTGTGGAGGGGTTAACTAAATTCTTTACAAGTTATGGTTTACCTAGAGAAATGCAATTAGATCAGGGTTCAAATTTTATGTCACAACTGTTTAAGACAGTAATGAACAGTTTGGGAATAAAACAATTTAAGTCAACAGCTCATTATCCAGAGTCACAAGGAGCTTTGGAAGGGTGGCATCAAACTTTAAAAACCATTATGAGAGTGTACTGTCAGGATTATCCACAGGATTGGGATAGGGGAATTCCATTCTTGTTATTTGCTATTAGAGACGCTCCTAATGCATCTGCTGATTTTAGCCCTCTTGAACCAGTTTATGATCATGGGGTAAGGGGACCACTGAAATTGATTTATGAGAAATTGGTGCGTCAAAATTCAGAAACTATTCTCCTGGATTATGTATCAAATTTCAGGAAAGATTGAACAGGGCATGTGAGTTGGCTAGGGAACATTTAAAGATGTCACAGCAAGTAATGAAAATGAAGGCAGACAAGAAAGCGACAGCTCGCAGTTTTGTTTCTGGAGAGAAAGTGCTAGTTCTGTTACCAGTGCTAGTGATTCATTAAAAGCAAGGTTTAGGACCTTACAAGGTTGAAAAGAAATTGAGTGAAGTAAATTATTTAATGAATACTCCAGATAGAAGAAAGAAGCAGAGGGTGTGTCATGTAAATATGCTTTAAAAGTACTTTCACAGGGAAGAGGAACAAAAAAAGGTATTAGTGATGGTGGATGATGAGACTCTGAAATTGATTTTCCTCTAATCAAATTGGATAATGAGGGCGTGCTTGAAAATTTAAATGAAATATTGAGTTACCTTCCAAACAAGTGTCAAAGTCATTTGGAAAAGCTATTGTAGTCACACAAATCTATTTGTGAGAATAAATTGTGGAAGACAGATTTAGCTACACATGATGGGCAGAATTTTGCCGCCGGCGAGCAGGGGGCAGGGCCCGCTCGCCGACACATAAAATGACGCGGGATGACGTCAGGAACCCCTGACGTCATCCCACCCCATTTAAATATTCAGGAAGGTGGGGGCGCAGCAAAATCAGCTGTGGGCCCACCGACCTATCAATGGCCAATTAAGGCCATTGACAGGATCATTTAAACAATTAAAGGACCTGCCCATCCAACCTTAAGGTTGGTGGGCAGGCCAGGAGCCCCGGCGGCAAATAGAAAAAACATGAAACCTCATCCACAGGTGGGATGAGGTTTCATGCAGGGTTTTAAAAAGTTTGATAAAGTTATAGTGTAAATTATGAACATGTCCCATCTCATGTATGAGGGGGACATGTTAGGGAACTTTTTTTTCTATTTTTAATCTTTTTCAAAGTGGAAGCGATCTCCCTGAGGCTGCACTTTGCCTCAGGGAGATGTGTGCTCTTTCGTGGTGCTCTCTCAAAAGAGCGCTCTCTCGCTTTTGTGGAATCCCCCCCGCCCGCACAGGAAGCGCATAGCACTTCCCGTCAGATGTCTTGCTGGGCGGGCCTTAATTGGCCCGCCCACGTAAAATGGTGGTGCGGCCCGCTTCTCTGGTAGGGATCGGCTCCCCGCCCGCCGGAGATTGGGTCGGGCCTGCCCGCCCGACAGGCAGAAAATTCTGCCCAATGTGTCTATATAGGTTTCATCTTCAATAAGGCAACATCCTTATAGAGTAAATCGAGCAAAGTAATCACAAGTACAGAAAGAAATTGACTTAATGCTTCAAAATGATATCATTGAGTCTAGTTGCAGTAACTAGAGTTCGCCTATTGTACTGGAACCAAAACCAGATGGACCCCAAAGACTGTGGGCGGAATTTTCCCAGAATTGCACTAAGTACGGTAGCAGGCGAGTAAAATGGAGTCCTACCTGCCGACGAAAATGGTGGGTTCTCACATCGTATCTTCCCGAGCCCACCTCATTATTTATTCATTCCCGGGAAACACGCAGTTTCCATGGCGAGCGGGCTCTCATTCACCCGCTCGCCATCACCCCGCTGTTACATCATGCCAGCCACCATCTTTGAAAGGCAGCCACCAGCAAAACGCTCATCACCACCAGCTCACCACCACTGCCGTAAGACTACCTTTACTTTCTGGCCCTAACTACATGGTGCGCACTGCCCCAGGACTGCCTTTACTTTCTGGCCCTGACTACATGCTGCACACTGCCCCAGGAGTACCTTTACTTTTTGGCCCTGATTACATGGTGCACGCTGCCCCAGGACTCCTTAGACGTATGCCCCCCACTGAGCACCCTTAACAACCCCCCCAGTCATGTGTCTCTGTCCACCCCTTCCTTCTTGTGCTCCTTTAACCCCCTCCAGTCATATGTCTCTGTCCACCCCTTCATCCCTCCTGTGCTCATTTACCCACCTGTCTTATGTCTCTGCCCACCCTTTTCCTTGCCTCTGTCTAGTCTCACTCCCCCCCAAGTCATGTGCCTTCCAGCCCTTTCCTTTGCCTCTGTCTAGTTTCATCCCTCCCCACTCCCCACCCGCCCCCCCCCCCCCCCCACCCACCCCCATCACTCAAGCATGTGCCTTCCAGCCCCTTCCCTTGATTCTGCCTAGTCTCATCCTGCCCCCATTCCCGAGCCCCAGTCAAGTATGAGCCATCCAGCCCCTTCCCTCCTTTCCCAGGCAACCCGGCCCGTCATGAAACTCATGAGCAGAAAATTGTAATCCATTTTCACACTTGCAGGAAACTGACTTTTGGCCGCATTCCAAATTTTATAGTCCCGCCCTTCATGATGACCAGCAATGATGGAACCAGAAAATCCCATCCATAGAAATGTTATCCACTGTTGTCTACTTTGTCTCTCTCAAATGACCTATGTATGTAACTAACCATGCAGCAGAAATTAATGGAGTATTCTAAATTCCCACAGTTGTCATTACTTCCTGTTTAAGTGCCTCATTAACTGAAACCTGGAAAAATTTCCCATTTTGATTGCAATTAAAGTGAGTGGACAAAATGTTCAGATGTTTATGATTATATATTATATAAGGCTGTGTGACTTCAGATTCATAATATATAATATAATTCATTTTTGTTCTAAAATGGTAATGTCATTCAGGTTTTTCTTATTTTTTTATTTGTTCCATGGGGCTTGCTGATAAGGACAGCATTCATTTCCCATATCTAATTTCCCTTGAGACGGTGATGGTGATCCACATTCTTGAACCACTGCAGACTGGGAGTTGCAGGTACACCCACGGTCCTGTTATGCAGGGAGTTCCAGGATTTTGATCCAGAGACAATGAAAGAATGGTGATGCATATTTCCAAGTGAGAAAGGTGCGTGACTTGAAGGGGACCTTGCAGGTGGAAATGTTCCCATATATCTGCTGCCCTTGTTCTTCTAAGTTGTAGAGGTTGTGGGTTTGGAAGGTGCAGTTGAAAAAGCCTTGGTGATTTTCTGCAGTGCATCTTGTAGATAGTACACATTGCAGCCATGGTGCACCTACAGTAGAGGGAGTGAATGTTTATAGTGGCAAATGGGGGTGCCAATGAAGTGGGCTACTTTGTCCTGGATGACATTAAGCTTCTTGAATGTTGTTGAAGCTTCACTCATCCAGGTGAGTGCAGTGAATTCCATCATACTCTTGGAATCAGGAGTTGAGTTACTTGCTGCAAAATTCCCAGTCTCTGATCTGCTCTTACTTAGGATCACTAAGGATTTACATCACAGAAACCATTTGGCCCAACCAATTCATACCAGTGTTTATGTGCCACTCAAGCCTCCTCCCATCTTTTTTTTATCTAAATCGACCATCATAACTATTTATTACCCAATGATATGCTTGCCTAGTTTCCCCTTAAATGCATCTATACTATTCACTTCAACTACTCCCTGTGGTAGCACCATCCCCATTCTTAGAATGTGGAATTTTTTTCTAAATTCCCTATTGGATTTTTGGTGACTTGATATTGATGGCCTCTTGTTATGCTCTTCTGCACAAGAAGAAACATTCTCTCTGTATCCACTCGACCAAAAGCTTTCATAATTTTAAAGATCATTATTAGGTCACCCCTCAGCCTTATGTTTTTGAAGAGAGAAGAGACCTGGCCTGTCAATTCTTCCCTGATATGTATACCCATGCATTTCTGATATCATCCTTGCATTTTGTCCAATGCCTCTATATCCTTTTTTTAATATGGCAACCAGAACTGCAAGCAGTACCCTAAGTGTGGCCTAACCAAGTTCAATATTGGTTCAGCATAACTTCCCTACTTTTCAATTCTCTCCACCAATAAAGCTTAATGCTTGGTTTGCTTTTTTATGGTCTTGCTAACTTGTAGCATAATTTTTAGTGATTGATGTATTTGTACTCTAAGATCTCTTTATTCCTCCACCCCATCTAGACTTGTACCTTCCGAAGAATAAGTGACCTCACATTTATCTGGATGCAACTTCATTTGCCAATTATTTGCCCATTTTGCAAGTTTATTAATATCCTGCTATGCTTTGTTGCAGTCCTCCTGAGTATTGACTATCCCCACTCTCTCCCCAAATTTCTGTGATCCAACTGTGGTTTGGATTCCAAAGTCCAAATTACTAATGTAAATTGTGAACAGCAATAGTCCCAGCACTGATCCTTGTGTATAACCACTTCTGTCACTCTGAATTATCCCAGTCTCTGCTTTTTGTCTTGGAGCCATCTGTGATTCATTCTGCCACTGTCTCCTAACTGCATATTCTCTGACTTTATTCATTAGTTTATTATGAGGCACCTTATCAAAGGCCTTTTCAAAATCCAGATAAATTACATCCACTACATTCCCATTGTTTAATTTCTCTGTAACCCCTCAAAAAATTCAATAAGGTTGGACAAGCAAAATTTTACAAGTTGAAATCCATACTAACTTATCATTATTAAATTTCTCATTTCTAAATGTTCTTCTATTCTTGCCTTTAGTAAGGGTTCCATTACATTTCCTACCACTGATGTAAGCTGATTGGTCTATAATTCCCTGGATATTTTGTGTGCCCCTTCTTAAAATAAGAATTATACTAGCTATCTGCCTGTCCTCTGGAACTACACCTTTTCCAAGCAATTTATTAACTATGAGTTTAATGTCTCTTCTATCTCTTACCGAGATTATTTTAAAATACGTGGATACAATCCATCTGGACCATGGGCTTTATCCCCTTCGAGTTTGTTTAGTTTATTCAATACATCCCTTTATTTATTTTAAATGCACATATCCCATTTTTCATCCCATCATTCAATGTCATGTCTACCTGTTCTATCTCCCCGGTAAATACAGAAGCAAAATCATTATTTCATGGGCCATAGCTTCCTTGGAATAGCAATTAGCATTGAATTGCCACTCCATGCTCAATTACTTATACTAAATTTCTTCGGTGCCTGTCTCACCCGACCTTCCGACTCAGGCTGGGTGGGATCCAGGCAGCTCAGCAGCCAGCGAGGCCCAGCTTCGCAGTTCAGCAGAGTCAGGCTGAAGATGTACACGGCCGCTTTTTCACAGCACCAGCTACTGTAAACCAGGTAAACTAAAGGTTCCACTGAAATTGACAGGCCAGGGAGGAGGTAAGATAGGTGGATATGATTTGGGGAGTGGGGGGATCAGAGATCGGGAGCAGAGATTGGAGGTCGGGGGTTGGGGCTGAGGGTCAGTCCTCGGGGGGCTCAGTGGGGTGGGTCCCGTGCTGGTGGGAGAATCCCGTTGTGGGAGGGGGGGTCGGGTGGGGGTGGAGAATACCATGTGGAGGTGGTTAGTTGGCATGGTGGGAGGAGTCCTCTGGTGGTCGGGGGTGTGCGGGGAGTCCCATGAGGGGTCAGTCTGGGTCTTCACAATAGTTATCCATAAGTTAGAAGGTTTTAATTCTTCTAGCATTTTCTAGGCAACTATTTGTGTAACCAAACCAGAATCATCCAAAGTTTGCAATTTAAACCGCATTTTAGGATGGTTCCCAGTACAGGGCAACTGCTCAGAGGAAGTTTGCACTTCTGGGCAACTGCCTTGCAAACCCTTACCTGTGAAGTTCCGAGAGGTTCCCCAGCGCAGCTTTGGGGTAACCTATTAGATTGCAGATTGGTTCTGTCTGTATGATTTAATTAAATTAGAGTCAGGTTGACTGCAAGCTTGAAATTATCAAAAGGAGTTAGGTATAGGAGGGTACTTGAAATGCTAATGAGTAAACATGGACGAGACCTTAGCATATAAGGTATGAAGGAAATTTGCATTTTTAGATAAGTAAAGGAGTTGTTTGGATTTCAAAGGGATGGTAGGATGTTTACAACTAATAAGATAAGCAAGGCCAAGCAGTGTGTTTATTTTTCCCTAAAGGAAAGAGGTCATATTGGAAGAATGAAAGATTTTTATATTATGGGAAAAGTAAATTTGCAAAGACATATGGAACAATGGAATTTAAAGATTAAAGAAAGAGAAACATATATAAAGAGGAATGAAAGACCATGTTGGAGGGCCATGTAAGATCCCAACAGGAGTGTGTGAAACAGCCTTGAAGAAGCCTCCAGCCATTTTTGCTAAAGTCTGCTGTGTTCAGTAACTAAAGTTGGAAAAAGGCCTTTGGAATTCCACTGTTGAGTGGGTGCTGTGGTAATTTGCTGGCTTGTTTTTTAAATATAAAATCTATTTTGGACTGTTGCCTTAAAGGGGGTGTGTAGTTGGGAGTTAGATTAATTAAGAATTTTAGGATTTGTTGTAGTATTAAGTAGCAACAATCTTATGTATGCACTTAAAATCTTTTATTTTGTTAATAAATATTTTAATTTACCTTTTAAAATCTCCAAAGGTCTTAGTGGACTTATTACTTTCGAAGTCAATGCACACATCTTCTCGTAATAAATAGAAATTACAAAACAGTTGTGACAGCGTGTCCAAGTATCCCCTGTGGATTTGGTCCGCTTGACACACATCACCTGCCACATCATAATGAGATATAGGTTGGAATCCACAGGGTCAAGTGAATGGGCAACAAGTTGGAAGTTGGAGTATAATGTGGGGGAAGTGTGAGCTTATTCACTTTGGCAGTAAAAATAAAAAAGCAGAATATTTTTTATAAGGTGTAAAACTTGTAAATGTTGCTGTTCAGAGACTTGCGTATGTTCGTACAAGGAACACACGAAGTTAGCATGCAGGTACAGCAAGCAATTAGGAAGGCAAATGACATGTTGGCCTTTATTGCAAGGGATTGTACAAAAATAAAGAAGTCTTGCTGGAGTTGTATGTGGATTTGGTGAGACCATACCCGGAATACAATGTGCGGTTTTGGTCTCCATATTTAAGGAAGGATATGCTTGCATTCAGCAAATATTCGCTAGATTGGTCCCTGGAATGAGAGGGTTGTCCTATGATGAAAGGCTAAGGAAATTGGGTCTATATTTTCTGGAGTTTAGAAGGATGTGAGGTGATGTCATTCGAACAAGCTTCTAAAGGGGCTTGAGAGGGTAGAGACTGAGAGGTTGTTTCTCCTAGCTAGGGAATCTAGAACAGAGCAGCAGAATCTCAGGATAAGGGGTTGATCATTTAGGACTGGGATGAGGAGAAATTTCTTCACTTCAAAGAGTTGTGAACATTTGGAATTCTCTACCCCAGAGGATTGTGGATGCTCCATCACTGAATATATTTAAGAATGAGATGGACAAATTTTTGGTCTCTCAGGGAGTCAAGGGATGTAGGAGCGGGCAGGAAAGTGGAGTTGAAGCAGAAGATCAGCCATGATCACATCAAATGGCAGAACAGGCTTGATGGGCATATGGTCTACTCCTGCTCCTATTGCTTATGTTCTTATGTTTATTTTCCCAAGTTCTATTCTCAGCTCCTCAAAATCAGCTATTCTCCAACCTATCAAGTTGGTTTTCATCAAACTTATGTCCTTCTCTATCATCATCTTAAAGCGTATTATATTATTGTCACTATTGCCTAGATGTTCCACTATTTTTATTATTCTTATCTGCTCTGGTCCATTCCCTATTACTAGATCCAATAGAAAATCTTCCCTTATTGGGTTTTCCACATATTGGGTTAGAAAGGAGCCCTGTACACATTGTAGTAACTCCATTCCCTTATTGCCTTTACCTACCCCTTCTGTCCAATTAATGTGAGGGTAGTTGAAATCCCCCTGATTATTATTCTATATTTTTTACTCAATTCCCTAATTTGTCTGCATATTTCTTCCTGCACCTCCCTTCCACTATGAGGTGGTCTGTAGACTACACCTATTAGAGAGAATTATCCTTTATTATCTTTTATTTGTATTTATTTGGATTCTATTTTTTCTCTTGCTGGTAGCTGTGTCCTTTTCTCTAATGCCATTATGTTATGCAGAATAAGTACAGCTACTCCACTACTCCAGCCTTCTGCCCCCTGCCTGTGCACCCAGAGCATTAACTTGGTCCTCTGGATTACTAGTCCAGTGACATCACCACTACACCACTGTGTCCCTCTGCTCCTACATATACTCTTATTGAGTATAATCAGTCAACAAAAAGAGGATAAGTTAACAAATTAACAAAATAAATTGAACAATTTGGGGGTCCAGTCCCTTAAAGGGACGCTGTAATAAAAAACAAAAATCTTAAAGGGCAGAACCTTCGGGTCGACAAGCTGGGGCAGGCCCTGCTCACCGACGCATAAAATGGCACACGGTGACTTCGGGCGTGCGTCCCGATGTCCAATGTCACAGCGTGTCATTCAGATATTCAGTTCGGTGGGCACGCACCGGAGTCAGATGCGTGCCCACCGAACTGTCAAAGGCCTATTAAGGCCATTTAAATATTAATTAAAATACGTAACTGAGCTGCCCGTCCAACCTTAGGGTTGACGGGCAGGCGAAGAGCCCAGGCGGCCTTTGCATTTATCATGAAACCTCATCCATGGGCAGGATGAGGTTTCATGAAGGTTTTTAAAGTTTATTAAAATTTTTAAATAAAATTCATTGACATGTCCCAGCTCATGTGACATTGTCACATGAGGGAACATGTCTTAAAAAATTTTTTTTGTCTTTGTTAAAATTTTAAAAAATCAAACTAATCTCCCTGAGGCAGCTCTTTGCTCCAGGGAGATTTCTGTGCTCTTTCGCGCATATGCTCCCGTCCAGCTGTGCACCCGCCCGCACACACTCCCGTCCAAACCCCCGGCGGGGAGAAAATTCTCCCCAAAGGAAACTTAAAAAATCAAACCAAAATGCCATTATAGGGGCCAATGATGCACCCCAGAGCCCACGGTACCCACCAACCACAGAAGGCTCCAGTGGCCACCGCATGCTTCTGCTCCTACATATAAGAACACATATGAATATAATTAAACACTCAATTAATATGCAATTAACAGCAGACACTCAACAGTAGAAATTTAATGCTGAGAAGTGTGAAGTGAGGCATTTTATGAGGAAGAATGAGAGGAAGTGCTGTAAAAAAAAGGTACAATTTTAAAGGGGATGCATGGACAGGGGAACCTGCAGGTTTATTTGCACAAATGTTTGGAGGTGGCAGAACAAGTTAACATACGAAGGTGCAAGCATACAAAATAGGAGCAGAAGTAAGCAATTCGGCCCCGCCATTCAATATGATCATGGCTGATCTGTTTGTGTTTTGAATTCTACATTCCCATCTATGCCCGATAAGCTTTGATTCCCTTGCCTAACAAGAGTCTATCTACCTCTGCCTTAAAAATATTCAATGACCCCACCTCCACCGCCTTCTGAGGCAGAGTTCCAAAATTGCACAACCCACTGAGAGAAAAAATTTCTCCTCATCTCTGTCCTAAAAGGGCAACCCCTAATTTTAAGACAGTGCCCCCTAGTTCTGGACTCACCCACCAGAGGAAACATCATTTCCATGTCCACCTCATCAATACTGTTCAGGATCTTATATACTTCAATCAAGTCATCCCTCCCTCTTCTGAACTCCAGTGGAAACAAGCCCAGCCTGTCTAACCTTTTCTCATAAGACAACCCGTTCATTCCAGGTATCAATCTAGTAAACCACCTCTGAACTGTCTCCAACACATTTACATCCTTCCTTAAATAAGGAGACCAAAACTGCATACAGTATTCGAGTTGTGGGCCGGGATTTTCCGTGTCCGCCGGTGTCGGGCGCGTTCGGTGCCATGAGCGGACAATATGTTGCGATCGGTTTCACGACAGCGTGAAACCAGTTTGCGATCATCCGCTCAGCCCACCAATGGCAGTCCGCCATTGGATGTTGGGAATCTCATTGCAATACATCAGCATATCATTATAAGGCCAGCCTTCGGGACTCATTCCCCCTCAATGGATTGTCCGCCAACGTGTTTAACAACAGCACATAAGCGATGTGCATCTGGCGGGCTGCACTTCACTCAGGGCTTCAAAGTTTGTTTGCCTACCTTGCTTCAGTCAGCACTCGCAGTCATCAGCACCAGGCTTCACAGACGGCACCCCATCACTTTTAGTGGGGGCTCACAGGTAGGTCTCTACCTACCACATCAGCCATGTGTGGGGGCTTTTCAATGGCTGCAGGGCAAGGTCTTGCTTGGGGAAGGGGGAGAAGTGGCCACAGGCAAGGGAAGAGGTTACAGGACGAGAGCTGCACAGGGGAAGAAGGGTATCCCAGGATGTGTTGGTGGGGTGCACATGTTGATCTGTACGAGTGGCCTCAAAATGGTGAGGGCTGAGGACACAGTTTCAAGAAGAGATGAGGCCAGATGGACATGTGAGGGTATGTGTGTGAGAATGGGTGCTGATGTCCCTTGAGCTGGCAGTGAGTGAGAGTGAATGTGCGATGAACTTGAGTGTTTGAGTTTAGAGTGATGGGATGGTTGCCTTACCCTGGCTGCACGGATGAAATCATTCATCCTCTATCTGCATTGGATGGCCAACTTCTGCTGTGCAGCATTGGCACTGATCCCCACTGCCATTGACTATAAAGCCGGAGTGGTAATATAACTGCCCCTCCTGTGGCCAGAGCGGGGTTGCAGGAAATCACAGTGGGCCTCCACGGCGTCCAAAAGGCGCTTGAGGGCTGCAGCCTTCTTGCCTTTCGGGGCCGTTTTTTTTTTGCTGCAGTCCTGGGCTGCTGCAGCCTTTCAAAGGCTGCAAAACATGGCCAGTGGAAGGGTTCCCCAGAGCGCTGCTGGTGAGCAGGCCTGGCAGAAGGGTAGGGCAGAGGGGGCACTGTTCCCCTCGTTTTTCTGATGATTGCCTTGCTGCCCTCCTCGAGGGGGTGGCAGCATGGCGGGAGGTGCTCGTACCCCAGGATGGGAGGAGGAGGCCCCCCCACATGGCCGAGCGTGCCTGGGAGGAGGTGGCGGAGATGGTGAGCTCCCGTGACGTGGTGTGGCGCACCTGGGTCCAGTGTTGCAAGCGCTTCAATGACCTGTTGCGCTCGGGAAGGGCTAGTAACATTTTGGCATTGGTCACTTAACCCACAGGTACACTTTTGCCCCTGGCGCCTCCCCCACCCAAGTCTGAGTGTAGTAACTGCATTGAATCATTACGATATGTGTCCTTCACTGGGTGGGCCAGCAGATATTGCCCATGCCGAGGTCACCCTGAGGGGATGATGAAGAGATGGGTTCTGCATCCGCAGCATGTGGTACACTGAGACCCACATTACTGTTTTGGGGGCAACCTGGAGGAGCTACACCTAGGCGCAGTGCTGGAACTCCAGGACATGTCAAAGTCAGGGTGATGACATGCTGGGGGGGGAGCTTCAAGGTGGCGTGGCACCGATCGATCTGCAGTCCTCTGTGCTCCACGTGTTTGCGCCTCCTTGCTATGGAAGGTTAGACTGTGTGATGTAGGCAGCATTTGGCCAAGGGGGTGGGGGAAACAGGCCTAGCATCTTTGTGTGAGTGTTCGGCAGCAGCGGGGTGAGGAGGCACTGGAGCCCTGCAATGTCCCACTCTGGTTGGGGTGGGCCGTGCGCGAAGAGAGTCCAGGTAGCACTAATCAATGCTCTTCTCTCCTTTTCAGGAGAAGAATGCACATTATGTTGCCGAGTGGGTGAGGACTGGTGGAGGGCTGGCCCAGTTGGTGATTCTCAGCTGCTTCGAGCAGGAGGCCCTAGATCTGGAGCGGCGCCATGCGCCCAGGTCCACCGGTGTCAGTGAGGCTGGGGTGCCACGGGCAGGTATGTTTGCCCAGCACTGAGGTCACCATTGTTCTCCCAACAGCCATGGCAGTGCTGAATGTTCAGTGATTGAAGTTTGCAACATGGCTTGACCATTGTTTATGGAAGGATGAGCGCATAATGAACTGGGGGACAGGGATGCACATTGACATTATCTCCACGTTAACTGATCCAATGTCCTTGTTCCTCTTTTCAGCATCATTGGAGCAGGGCCGAGAGGAGGAGCACCAGGGGCCCCCTCTCACACCTGAGGGCCCTGAAGTCTCGGACTCACCAGCATCACACCATTTCTGCCAGGCAAGCACCAGCGCAGATACTAGCACCACGGTGGGAATTAGAAAATCGGCTAGTGTCCCGTGGCACAGCAGTGAGAGCACTTCACAAGTCATTTGAGGAGCTGGCAGAGACAGAGAGTTCCCGTGGCGCCAGCAGTCAGAGGACTGCAGGGGACTAGGCACATGCTCAGTCGGTGCCTGATGATGTGCCTCTGGAGTCGCCCGCGGCGCAGCAAATGCAGGAAATGTGGCCGGGTGTGTGGGAGCATCTGGTGGAGATACATGAGGCTATGCTTGGCTTGGAGTCCATGGTGGAGGGGTCTACATGGACTATCACCAATGCAATGAGCCTCATGGCCAAGCGTCATGTGTCCTCCATGGAGACAGTGGCGACTCTCATGGAGAGGCTCCTCCAGGAGACCTATCAGGGTTTGCTGGGGATGCGCCTGGACCAGCAAGCCCTCACATCTGCATTGACCTCAGCTGGTCAGTGCCAGTGTGGGAGATGGTGCCCATCCATCCACGGCGAGCAGGGAGGTCCGAAGTGACCTCATGTCAGTGCAGCAGGTGCCTGTCGTCTCTGCGGGCTCCTCTCAGGGCACTCTGGATGAGGGCGGGAGCTCCTCCACCCCTCTGCCAGTGACTGTTGCATCCGGTGAGGCTGCAACGACTGGGGAGATGCCAGCTGTGGAACTGGCAGCTCCCTCCCATGCGGGCCCAGCACAGGCTCCACGGGCCAGAGGACGACCGGCAAGATCATCGAAGCCAACAGGACAGCAGAGTCAGCAGGCTGCCTCAGATGCTACTCCCAGCGAGGGGGCAGCACCAAGACGTAGCACCCGAAAATGTAACATAAGGCACCTTAGGCACAACACGGGTTTATCACTGGTGCTTTTGTGTTGGCCTGCAATGAGGTCTTTATGAGTTGGTGTGATTTTTAACACTTTTGTCATTTTGTTTTCTTAAGTTCCTTTGGTTGTAATATTAAATTCAGACATGTCACCATGGCTGAGGGTGACTCTTTTCTTCTGCAGGTGGATGGTTTCCAATAATGTTATGAGTGATTTGTGAGATATTCAGCTTTACTAACAAGGCCCTTAGTTAATGTTCCCATCCGGGCAGATTTGGCACTTAGGTGTCGAGTATGGAGTCTGCAGCCCAGGCTTGTCCTGGAGGTTCATATCTAGTGTGCTAGCTGAAGGTTCGTTGGATTAAAGACTCCCGGGTGTCCCTACCTCCCTGGAGTATGCCCGGGTCAGTGTCTACCCCCTCAGCATTTCCCTGTGCGTGCTCATCCTCGGATGTACTGCTGGACTCATCGTGTGCAGCCGCAACCATTGCATCCACATCTTCGTCATCCACTGCATCCCCTGTTTCCAGCTCAAGATTGTGGAGAGCACAGCATGCAAACACTATCAGCGACACATGATCTCGGGGGTACTGGAGTGCGCCCCCTGAGCGGTCCAGGCATCAGAAGCACATTTTGAGAAGATGGATGGCTCTCTCCACCACAGCCCTTGTGGAGGCATGGCTCATATTATACCGCTGCTCAGCTTCTGTTCTTGGATGGCGGAGAGGCGTCATGAGCCACCTTCTGAGGGGATAGTCCTTGTCACCCAGCAGCCATTCATCAAGCCGGGTTGGAGCACTGAAGATCCCCGGCACCTAGGAGTGTCTGAGGATGTAGGCATTGTGGGAGCTGCCTGGGTACCTCGCACAGACTTGTAGAATCAGCATCTTGTGATCACACACTATCTGCACGTTCATGGAGTGGAAGCCCTTCCTGTTGACGAAGGCACCAGACTCACCTTCTGGCACCGTGATGGCCACATGTGTGCAGTCTATTGCACCCTGGACGCAGGGGAAGCCAGCAATCACCGTGAAGCCTTTGGCTTGCTGTGTCTGGCTGGTCTGGTCCCAATGGTAGTGGATGAAGGCCAATGCACGCCTGTAACCTGCTTGACACAAGTGTGGACAGCTGATTGGGAGACACCGCAAAGATCACCCACTGACCCCTGGAAGGAGCCAGAGGCATAGAAGTTGAGGGCAACTGTGACCTTTAGAGCCACTGGCATGGGGTGTCCACCCACACTGTTCACGGAGATCTCAGGTCCAATCATCTGACAGATATAGTTGACTGTCTCCCTTGAGAGACGGAGCCTCCTTCAGCACTACACCTCAGACATATTGAGGTAGCTGCTTCGCCACCTGTATACCCTGGCAGCAGGGTAGTCGTGTCTTCTGTGGCCCCTTATGCCTTGAACTACCTCTTGGCCCTGCACCCCTTGTGCCTGTGCCTGTCCTCCCAAAGGTGGCTCCCCTGCTGGCTGAATATGCACTCCTGGCCTCCTCCCCCTTGTAGCCCTCCCTTCCACCCCAGAGGAGGTGCCTCCTGTGGAGAGTTCAGCTCCCATTCCCAGGCTAAGGGAAGGCTTCCTGAAGCCTGCAGGCCCAAAAACGTTTCTACACTGCAGAGTGTGAGTCCAGTCCAAGCAGCTAATATGCATTTTGAAATATTGCAGATCACACAGGCAAGTATCAGTAACTTTAAAAAAATCAATATTTGACAGAGCACACTCCACTGAGCACTCCTATCCCACCCGTGGATGGGTTTATTGAAATGTGTCCTAGCCGCCTGCCCATTGCACCTGTACGCTGACCCGGAGATTGCACGGGTGCCGAAAAATTGCCGTCAATTGCCTTAAGTTAATTATTGGCAGGCACACATTAGAGATCATCACGCGCCCGCCCAATGAAATATCGCGGTGGCACAAGATGACGTCGGGATGCTTGCCCAATGTCACAATGCATCATTTTATGCGTCTGTGTGCGGGTCCCGCCCCTGCATGCTAACAGGAAAATTCTGCCCCTAGATTCCTCTGCATCTCAGAATTGTGCAGCCATTCTCCATTTAAGTAATACTCTGCTTTTTTGTTCTTCCTGCCAAAGTGAACAACTTCACATTTTCCCACATTCTGCTCCATCTGCCTGATTTTTTTCCCACTCACTCAACTTATCTATATCCATCTGCAACCTCCTCGTGTCCTCTTCACAACATGCTTTGCTACCTTTCTTGAGTTTAGTTGCAATAACTGGGGTTCGCCTATCGTGCTGGTACTGAAACTGGATGGAACACAAAGTCTGTGTGTAGACTATCGAAAAGTGAATGCGGTGACAAAAGTGGATTTATATCCTATGCCATGGTTGGAAGATTGCAGTGAGAAAGTGGGACAATCAAAATTTATCACAAAGATTGACTTGTTAAAAGGATATTGGCAAATACCATTATTGCAGAGTGCAATGGAGATATCGGCTTTTGTGATGCCGGGTGGACTATATCAGTTTAAAGTAATGCTGTTTGGTATGAAAAATGCACCCGCAACATTTCAAAGACTGACAAAGTAATTGCAGATCTGAGCAATTGTGCTGTTTATATTGACAACTTAATAGTTTTTGGTGAGACGTGGGAGGAGCATTTACAACATCTGGAAGAATTATTTTCTCAATTACAAGAAGCTAATTTGGTGATGAACTTGGCTAAAAGTGAATTTGCAAAAGCGCCTGTTACGTATCTAGGCCATACCATTGGACATGGTAAGGTGGCTCCGAGAGATGTGAAAGTCAAGGATATTGTGGATTTCCCCATGCCTACAACAAAACGAGAAGCTTTGAGGTTTCTGGGCATGAGTGGGTTTTATCGGAAATTTGTACCACATTTTAGCCGTGTGGTCGCCCCATTGACTGAACTATTAGAAAGTAACAAGATGTTTCAATGGACACGAGTGTCAGAAGGCACTTAACAGTTTGACAACTGTATTAACTACGACACCAGTTTTGGCAGTACCCAATTATGCCAAGCAATTTAAGTTGGCTGTTGACACAAGCAATATAGGCATTGGGGCCGTACTGTTACAAGAAGATGACACTGGAATTGAAAAACCGATAGGGTATTTTTTACCAAAGTTAAATGTACAACAGAGAAGATATCCAACAATCAGAAAGGAGATTTTGAGATTGGTGTTAGCATTGCAGCATGTTGAAATTTATGTTGCAAACAATTCGTCAGAAACAATTGTTTATACAGACCACAATCCTTTAGGGGTGAATTTTCTCCCTGTCGAGGAGGATGTGTGGGGGCGGGCGCGGGCAGGCGTGCAGCTAATCGGCACCCCCGATTGGCTGGGCGCCACCATTTTACATAGGCGGGCCAATTAAGGCCCGCCCAGCGTGACGTGCGCCTGGAAGTGCTGTGTGTTCCCTGTGCGGTGGGGGAGGGGGGTGGTTGCCTGAGTCAGGAGTGCACTGTTTCGTGTATGCGCGCGAGAGAGAGCAGAAATCCCCCTGAGGCACAGAGGTGCCTCAGGGAGATTGGTTTTAAGTTTAAACAGTTTACTAAAGTGTTGAAAAATTTTTTATGACATGTCCCCTCATGTGAAAATGTCTCATGAGTTGGGGCATGTCAATGAACTTTAGTTTAAAAATTTATTTAATTTATAAACCGTTAATAAAACCTCATCCCACCCATGGATGAGGTTTCATGATAAATGCGAAGGCCGCCTGGGCTCTTTGCCTGCCTGCCAACCTTAAGGTTGGACGGGCAGCTCAATTAATGATCTTAATTGGAATCTATATGGCCTTAATAGGTGTTTGACAGTTTGGCAGGCACGCAGTGGAGTTGGCTACATGCCCGCTGAACTGATGATCTGAATGACGCGTGGTGACATTGGGACACACGTCCGACATCACCGCATGTCATTTTATGCGTCAGTGCCCCCGCTCGCCGAACAAAAATTCTGGCCTATGTGTTTTACTGTTGCCTTATCAGAGATGGAACTGGAAGTTAGATTAACTAGGGGAGCTAGGAGTTATCATAGTAGTAATTTATAAACCTATGGTTGCCTTTAAAATCATTTTTTCTATTTAATAAAGGTTTAATTTAGTTTTGTAGGAAACTTATAAAACTCGGCGGTCTTATTACTACTGAATTCAAAGCATGCATCTCGAAATATACAAATTGCAAAACACTTGTGGCAGTTGTTTCAAGTTTCCCTTTGGGATTTGAGCAGCTCAGCATTTACCATCGGCTGTGCCATAACACCCTACACTATGAGTTTTTATTTTCTGCAATAATCCTTGATGTGGCACCTTATCAAATGCCTTCTGGAAATCCGAGTATAGCACGTCTACAATTTATCCACAATGCATGTTACTCCTTCCAAGAGCTACAGAACCATGTTCACTCTTCCCAATTACTTTGAGTTTCTCTGAATACCAGCTCTAACCTCCTTAATGATCGATTCTCACATCTTCCCTATGACAGGCATCAAGCTAACTGGCCTATAGTTTCCTGTTTTCTGCCTCTCTCACTCCTTGAATAGAGGGGTTATATTTGCTACTTTTCAGTCTGATGGAACCTTTCCAGAATCTAGTGAATTTTGGAAAATTAAAACCAAAGCATCTATTACCTCATTAGTCACCTCTTTTAAGACCCTACGATGAAGTCTATCCGGATCCAAAGACTTGTCAGCCCGCAGTTCCATCAGTTTGCTCAGTACCGCTTCCCTAGTGATTGTAATTTCACCAAGATCCCCCCTCCCTTCCACCTCCTGATTTATAGCTATTACTGGAATGCTTTTTGTATCCTCCATAGTGAAGACAGAAGCAAAATATTTGTTAGTTTCTTCCACATTTCCTTATTACCTACTATTAACTCCCCATTCTCACTCTCTAGAGGACCGACACTCACTTTACCTACTCTTTTCCTTTTTAAATATCTGTAGAAACTTTTACTGTCCTTTTTTACATTTCTAGATATCTTCCTCTCAAACTCTAATTTCTTTCCCTTGATTAACCTTTTAGTAATTCTCTGCTGTTCTTTATATTATGACCAATCATCTGACCTGCCACTCATTATTTACCGTTGTAATATCATAATGTACCATTATTTAAAAAGCGTGCGAGGGTAGACCAAACAATTATAGGCCAGTCAGTCTGACTTCGGTGATGGGCAAATTATTAGAATCAATTCTGAGTGACAGGATAAACGGTCACTTAGAAATGAACAGATTAATCAAGTATAGTCAGCATAGTTTTGTTAGGGGAAGGTCATGTCTTACTAATTTAATCTTTTGAGGAAATAACAAGGACGATTGATGAGGGTAGTACAATGGATGTTGTCTACATGGATTTTTGTAAGGCATTTGACAAGATGCCCCATGGCTGACTGGTCAGAAAAGTAAAAGCCCAAGGGATACAGGGGAATATGGCGAGTTGGATTTAAAATTGGCTCAGCAACAGGAAACAAAGGGTAATGGTTGATGGATGTTTTTGCAAATGGAAAACAGTTTCCAATGATGTTCCACAGGGCTCAGTGTTGGGTCCATTGCTGTTTGTTGTATGTATTAATAATTTGGACTTAAATGTGGGTGGCAAGATTGGGAAATTTGCAGATGACACAAAAATCAGCCATGTAGTTGATAGTGAAAAGGATAACTGCTGTCTCCAGAATGATATCAATGGTTTGGTTGAGTGGGCGGAAAATTGGCAGATGGCTTTCAATCCAGAGAAGTGTGAGGTAATGCATTTGGGGAAGGCAGGCAAAGATAGGGAATACACAATAAATGGTAGGATATTGGGAGGGTATAGGAAGTGAGAGACCTTGCTATCGTCCACAGGTCCCTGAAGGTGGCAAGACAGGTGGATAAGGTGGTAAAGAAAGCATTTGGAATGCTTTCCTTTATTGGATGAGCTATAGAATAAGAAAGCAGGGGTGTAATGATGGAACTGTATAAAACATTGATTAGGCCACAGCTGAAATTTTGTGTACAGTTCTGGTCACCACATTACAGGAAGGACATAATTGCTCTGGAGAGAGTACAGTGGAGATTTACAAGAATGTTGCCAGGGCTAGAAAATTGCAGCTATGAGGAAAGATTGGATAGGCTGGGGTTGTTTTCTTTGGAACTGAGGAGGCTGAGGGGTGACCTGATTGAAGTGTACAAGATTATGAAAAACCTAGATAGGGATGTCCTGTTTCTCCTAGCAGAGAGAACAATTACCAGGGGGCACAGATTTAAGGTGGTTGGTAGAAGGATTAGGGGGACATGAGGAAAAACTTCTTTACCCAGAGGGTGGTGGGTGTTTGGAATTCACTGCCTGGTTTGGTGGTGGAGGCAGAAAACTTCAACTCATTTAAAAAGCACCTGGATCTGCACCTAAAGTGCTATAAGCTGCAAGGCTATGGACCAGATGCTGGAAAGTGGGATTAAAATGGGCAGCTAGTTTTTTTATTTTTTATTTTCCGGCGCAGACATAATGGGCTAAATGGCCTCTTTCTGTGCCATAACTTTTCTATGGTTCTATGGCTCAATAGTTCATCTTTGAACAGTTATATGCTTTTTCCTTAAGCTTGATGCTCTCCTTAACTTCTTTAGTTAACCACGGATGATAGGTCCTCCTCTTAGAATTTTTTAATATGGTAGGAATGCACTTATTCTGAGTATTCTGAAGTATCCCCTTAAATGTCTGCCATTGCTTCTCTATTGATCCATCCCCTAGCCTAGTATCCCAGTTCACTTCAGCTAGCTCAGCTTTCATGCCCACATAGTTGCCCTTATTTAAGTTTAAAATACTAATCTTAGACTGACTCTTCACCTTTTCAAACTGGATGTAAAATTCAATCATATTGTGGTCACAGCTACTTAGGGGTGCCTTTACTCTGAGGTCATTAATTAATCCTGTCACATTACACAATACCAAGTCTAATATAACCCGCTCTCTGGTTGGTTCCAGAAAGTGCTGCACTGAAAAAAAAACTATCTCAAAAGCATTCTAAGAACTCCTCATCCAGGCTTCTATTGCCAATCTGATTTTTCCAGTTTATATGTGGATTAAAATCACACATGATCATTGCTGTCCTTTTATCACAAGCACCCAATATTTCTTCTTGTATTGTCCTACATTGTGGTTACTGTTAGAGGGCCTGTAGATCACTCCCACTAGTGACTCCTTTCCCCTAATATTCGTCATCTCCACCCAAACCGATTCTACATCCTGATCTCCTGAATCAAGATCATCTCTAACTACTGCCCCAGTGCCATCCTCGGTCAACAGTGCTACCCCTCCACTTTTACCTAGTTTCCTATTCTTATTGAATATCATATACTCCTCAATGTTCAGGACCCAATCCTTGTCATTCTGCAGCCATGTCTCCGTAATAGCTAACAAATCATATTTATTTACTTCAATGTGCGCTATCAATTGTTTTACTTTGTTATGAATGCTACACACATTCAGATACAGAGCCTCTAGATTTGTCTTTTTTTTATCTTTGTAACATCTAGTCTTGACTATTGGTGTATTCTTAGGTTTTATCTCTCTTTCCCTTCCTGTTATTCTATGATCCTCATTTCCAATATTACTATTATGGTCTCCTACTTTGAAGCTACCCCTTGATTTGTCACATCTACCCAAACTTGATCCCTCTCTCCCCTTAAGAAAGCTATTAAAAAAAACAATTGGGACCCTTGGTTTTATAAATAAATGGCAGAATCTTGTGTTGCTCCTGGCAGCGTGAAGCAAGGTAGACGGAGGAACTTGATTGTGCACGAGGACAAAAATCAGCTTCTTGACAGCAGGATGAAACTAAGTTATTAAGTTCTGAGAAGTTTGAAGATGGGTCAAGCTTCCCAACAGCAAGTGTCAGAAAGTCCTTTTGCACCCATCTGCATCTCATGCATACTCATTAAAAGGCAATCTCACCAGAATTAAGTGCACCTTTCAAATTAAGTTACTGGTGAGTGAGAAATATGTACCTTCAGATTCACAACTGCATTTAAGTGACGTGCAGCAGGCAAGGTAGTGTACGTGCTGAAATTGGAGTCAGTAGCCACTGCTTTTTCCTCTTTGGGGAGTGTTGTTCCAAGTGTTAGGAAATAGAGATAGTTCAAGTAAGTTATATTTATATTTTTTGAGTGTTAGGAATGAGTTTTAGCTTTAAAGTTTAAGTTTGATTTGTATCTTTGTATCAGTATGTTAAGAAAGGTCAAATTGAGTTCTAGTTTCACTTTAAAAAGGCACCTGCATTTCTAATGAGAGTTTATGACTTAAGTTAAACAAACGAGGGTAGAAGAATTGGGCTGTTGCCTAGCAACAGGGGTCCAGAGAGCAGGTCCCTCCCACAGACACACACAGAAAAGCTAGAAACAGCAGTTTGTTTTGGAAGCTGTTGGAGTTCAGCTGGTTTTGAAGATAGCTGCCAGGGGAGCAGCCTAGGAGGGACAGATAGCCAGTCCCAAGCTAAAGAGAATACTCCAAAAATCTAGGGGAGTGGAAGAGGGGAAAGTTCCAACACCTTCTAGTCAAAGGAAGGCAAGGGTGCAGGGGCGTGCAGTGGAAGGAAGGGCCTAGCAACATGGGTGTAGTGGTCATGTTGAAGCGGGGGCGGGGTTCTTTCTGGACAGGGCTGGTCAAAATAGATGACCCTAAAGAGCATGGTCGATGCTGTCAATAGTTGGGTTCTGGGATTTGAACTGAAGGTACTGGGCAGTGGAGGGAACAGGCACAGCGAGAGGGAGTGTGGAATGTGGTAGGATGGCAAGTCCAGGGTCATGTTCAGGTATTGGATGTTTTCACTGGGGGATGGTCAGGGAAACAAACAGGCAGGTGGCATGGACAAAGGGAAGGTCAGGGTTGGGATGGGCATGGGGGCAGCAATGGGTGTAAACTCAGGGGGGAGAGCAGGCCTGCAGACAGTGATGATTATAAGGTCAAGGGTAAGAGAGCCAGGCAGCCAAAGCTGTGGGATTGCTGGATTTCCATGGGTACAAGGGGCAATTAATTGCACATATGTGGTGCTGCAGGCTCCCTGGGATCAGCCAGCAACATCCATTAACAGAAAGGGTTTCCACTCTGAATGTACAGCTTACATAAGATCACCAGAAATAAATCCTTCAGGTGTGCACTACCCACGAAGTTCTTATGATTCGTAAATCCTCACTAACCTGCAGATGCCACAAGTGTTTGCTCCCTCCCATCAGCTGCAAGGTTGGCTCCTGGGTGACAGGAGGACCTTGCTAATGATACCAGTGCAGAACCCACAAACTGCAGCAGAGGAGAGGTACAATGCCACCCATTTCTCAACAAGGGTAACAGTAGAGTAGACTAATGGACTTCTAAAGATGAGGTTCCGCTGCTTGGACTGCTCAGGTGGACGCTGTAGTACTTACCAGAAAGAGTGCCGAGGATTATTGTGGTCTGCTGCACTCTTCACAGCCTTACTCAGCAAAGCGGGAAGGAAATTGCAGAGGAGCAGATGGAGGAGCCAGATGTCTTCTCTAACAAGGAGGAAGGGGAAGACGCTGCTGCTGAGGAGGGAGTTGATGGTGCGGGTGCAGCAGCAGATGCCAGGGCTATGGAGCGATGTGGCAGACAGGCTTTTGACACACTCATTGGAACCAGATTCCAGGCTGGGTGAGGCACTGCAACATCTCTATGCCACTATAGGTGGCTGGGAGCCCAGGTTTCCCTCTTGGGTGTGGGCATCTTGTTTTATTATATTGTACCATTGTTTTGGTGGCTGCATTGAAGTTGGCGTTTTCACCTTAACACTGTGGGTATTGTTATCCAGTATATGTGCCAATCTAAAATAAAACACATCCTGTTGATGCTAGATGTGCTTCTCACACAAAATTGTGGCGTCAGTGCCAGCAAGACTGGTACGCTACCTAGATAACATTGTATAATCCCAAGACCTCTGGATCTTGGAAGGAAAAATGTTGCAGGTCCTTGGTACAAGCAAGCCCATATGCATGTTATAAGCTGCATGCACTTGTAATCTGGCAGGAGGTCACACACGTCTCCCTGACTCATTCTCCTAATGGGTGCAATCCCTTGCATAGAACTCTGTCATGCAGACACCAGCAATTCATGCAATGATTCGGCTGCAGATGCTGCTCAGACAGCAGACTCAGAGGGATGATAATCAGGTGAACACTACTTGCTTGGTTGCCAGCTGCATTCCAAGCCCCCGACTTTACAAATGGTGTCCAAGGTTTAAACCTATACATGTCAGGTTACTCAGAGATGCCACTACTGATGATAATAAATGGTGTGTCCAGAAGTCCACATAATCCAAAACTGATCAGTGGTATGACCGCAGCCGATGTTATTCGCTGAGCGAGCCAAATCCCAGAGGGAAACTTGTCTTACTGATCATAACTTTTTTTTTGTTTTGCATTTTTGAAAACAAGGGGAAAACTACTGATCCCAGAAGCATAGAATCCCAGTAGCACTTATAGGATTTTAAAATTAAAAGATTTATTAACAAGAAGAAAAAAAAAACTTAAAGATAACAAGAGTAAAGCTAAACAGTTGAAACAGTCTTACAAAACATTCCCCCTCAAAAAACCCCACTTGGTCAGAACACACAAGTAAACTACTTGGCAACAGCTCCCTTATAGATTTTTAACCATAAAATCCAATAATATTACCCAAAGCAAAAAACTTGCTGCTATTTTAATAAAGTGTACCACCCGACTTCTCACTCCCTTCCACTCTGCTGGGGAAATCTGAAGGAAGTTCAGACACAGACTGCTTTCTAAAAACAAATATTTCTCTGGCTTGAATCTTCAAATTCACAGCTTTTCTCAGAACAGAGCTGGTCTCAAGGCATTTCCTCCACATAGCCAACACAACTCAACTAAACATCTTTCTTTAATTTTTTTCCCTTTCATCCTAGATTCCATTGTTCTATGCACCTCTTTGAACTCAACTTTTCCAAATATGAAAATCTTTCATGTCTTCCTATTGCCTCTACTTCGGTCAAATAAAATTTAATAACTTTCCCTTGTTTACTTATTAAACCTTTGTAAGTTGTAAAAGTCCCTTAAACTCCATTTTGAAATTTAACAGCTGAAAAGTCATGTCCTTACCTATCACCTAATGCAAATTTTAAAACCCAACTTATTTATTTGTAATTCTAACTTCACCATAGCCTCTCATTACAAATGCATGCATCCAGCCCCTTTACCGTTTATCTGTCAGTTCCCACAGACAAGCTGTCTTTGTGAACCTTCCACCAGTTTAATTAATCATGGACACACACACGCACACACCCTTCTTTACAGAATACCACCATATTCCCAAAAATATTTTAAAAAGATAACATCCATCTTCCCATCAGGAACAAAGTGCATTGCTCTTAAATGCACATGACCATTGCAGCAACTAGCAACATAAAGAAAATACAGCATACATGAATAAAGTGGAATTAAGCATATATTTACAAGTGTGTTTCATTTATTCGGTGAATGCCATCTTTGTGCCATTATAATTTCTTAATTTTTCTTTTCCTTTCACTATGGTTAGGTGTAGCCCCAACACCCACAGCTGACGTGGAGACAGCTTGGTGACTGCTATGCCCTGTTGACTGAGATGACCTTGGCAGCTACCCTCTGGTGGTCTGAGGCCTAGAGGGTTCTGGCCTCCTGAGAGTCTGCTGCAAAGGTGCAGTTGCACCCTCCTTGGCCTGACCTGCTGGAGATGATGGGTCTCTGGCAGAGGGGAGGTGCAGCGGCAGGCACCCTTGGAGTGCCCTGGGATTAAGCTTCCAGAGTGACTTTGCTCTGCTCCTCTTCCCTGTTGGTGAACAACGGCACCTCCCTGACTTCTTGGGAAAGGGCACCTGGAGGGAGATCGAGATACCCTGTCCCCCTCTCACCTAGCCATTGCTACAGTGCACCCATGACTAGTGCGATAGAGTGCAGATCCAAATGCATATCCGGCAGCCACTGTATGTTCTACTGGGAGTCCAAGGCAGTTGCCATCTTTTTCATAGAGGCATCTGAGCACTTGCATTCCGGAGCCACGACAGCAGACAGAACGTGGAAGGATTCCTCCAGCCTTCGGTCCAGTCTGCGCATGGTCTCTGGCATATCTGCCAGATGTTTCCCTGCCCGTCTCTGCAACTCCGTAAGGTCTATAATGGCCAAATCAAGAGTCTCATCATCTGCATGGGGCTGAGCATGGGCCTGGTCTCCACCAGTCCTCTGAGTGTCAGAGACCTCGGCTGTCACATCTTCTGTGAGCTGCGGGCACGTGTCTGTGATGTGCTCACCAGATTGTGACCCCAAGCCTACTCTAGAATGCATACCCATCAAGTTGAATGTCTCAGCGCTGGTGGAAGGTGCAGGGGAATATTGTGATGGTGAATCCTCTGAGTTTTTGGATTCCTCATCCTGAGAGGTGGTGCTCAAGGTGGAGGTGGAGGTGGAGCTGGGGGAAGGCTGTCTCCTCTTTTTAGTTTTGGACTTGCTGAAGGAGCCTGCAGTAGACACTATCGATCACAGCTCTCGCCAGCAAGTTCTGCAGCCTCTTCCTCAGCTGGGGTCAGGATTCTTATGTCTGGGAAACCTCCTTCAGTTTTATTGTGCCCCATCCCAGTATGAGTTTTCTCCTGCAGACAGCCATAATGATTGAGTGTCATCCCAGTGGGTGCATAACCACTTTATGAACATTCATGCCTATGACAGGTCCTGAGCCCTCCCCAATAAGTGTTTGAACCCACACTGTCCTACAACTGGTACAACATTGACAGCATGAAGTGGCTCCCAGGCATTCAGTCCACATGTTCCATCTGATAGTGAGGCCTGTAACCCAAACTCCTGTCTGGCATCCCTCTGTAATTGCACACTTACACTGCCCTTATGAGTATCACTTTGCAGTGACTACATGCTGCCACTTTCCCTGGCAGAGCACAACAGAGCGTTCATCCTCTTCCTGCAATGCACCGAGGTTCTTGAGTGGGCCCCACAGGCACTAACCCACCCTGCAACCTCCGTCCAGGCCACCAATTGGCTAGACAGGAGGGCCTGATGCCATCCCTGAGAAACAGGGCATTCTGCCTTTCCTGGAGAGCCTGGAGGAGAACTTGCTGTGAGGTATCGCTGAACTGTGAGGCCACTTGTCTTCTCTGCGACATCACTCCGAATAGTAAGTTAGCAGTTGAAGTTATCTGGTGATCTTACCTAAATAAGGTTCTATGAAGAAGCCACAGATCATTTCTCAAACAAATAAACAAGTTCGTAATCAGTTGTATATCCTCCTGCTTGATCATGTGAACTTCTGGCTTTTAACTTCTGAATGCCTTTTGAATCTTTTAGTACTTGATAGTCACATAACTTTGTTCTAAATCACCCCTATGCATCTCTTCTGAGTGGCAATCTTGGATTTGTGACCATTTAGCCTGTGGTATTAGGCTATCCACTCTGAAACTAATATGTGACTGTGGAAGGTGGGTGAGTTAGATACAAGTTCTATTCAATGATAAGCTTTGTTCGCTAAGCAATTATTTTGTGAACTAAATTATTTTAAAATTTGTTTTCAGAATATAAACAATGTTGACAAGGCTGAAATTATTGCTCATCCCTAATCACCCTGAGGTGGTGGGGAAAGGCCTTCTTGAACTACTGCAGTCTTGTGGTAGTGATGGTACTCCTACAATTTTAATAAGCATGGAATTCTAGGAAATTACCCCAGCGCTGACGAAGAAAAAGTGATATATATCCAAGTCTAAGGATGATGGGTAAATTAAAGGGAAATTTGGAGGTGATGGTGTTCCCACAACATTGCTACTCTTGTCCTTTTTCCTCATCCATACTTTTGTTACTTCCAGACTCAACTATTCCAATGCTCTCTTGGCCAGTCTCCCATCTTCCACCTTCCATCTTGTACTATTGGGGTATGCACTGGAAAGAGTGTGGATTAACCATTCCAGCCTTCTCTGATAGAACCTAAGCTCATCCAAAATTCTATGCTTGTATGTTAACTCAAGTCCCATACACACCTCTGTGCTCATTGACTTACATTGGCTTAGGGTTCATCAACACCTCAATATTAAAATTCTTATCCTCATGTTCAAATCCCTCCATAGCCTCTCCCCTTTCTATCTCTGTAACCTCTTTCACCTCCTCAAACTCTGCAACCCTCCAAGAACTCTGCATTTCTCATGTCCATACCTCAACTCTTTTAACACTCCATTGGCAACAATTCCTTCAGCTGTCTAGGCCATACTTCACTTCACAATCCCCCCTCTCCTCAATTAAGGCACTCCATGGAACTTATCACTTTGACCAAGATTTTAGCCACCTGTCCTAATGTCTGCTTGTGGTTTGGTATCAATATTTGTCCAATTATGCTCATGTGAAGTGCCTTGGGAAGTTTCAATATATTAATGACACTGTATGAATGCAAGTTGTTATTGTGGTAGAGGTTGGAGTGGAAGTCTGTAAAGGTAAGCTTGTTGAGCTGCTGTTTGCATACTGTAGGTCATACATTGCAATCACAATGCATTGGTAGAGTTGGATATTGAGCTTGATGATAGGACACGAATTGTACCAACAGCTTTGTGCTGTGTAGTATCAAGTTTCTTGAGTGTTACTGCAGTGGCAGTCAACCAGGGAAGTGGTGTACATTCTACCACACTCTTTATTTGAGCCTAGTAGATGTGAAAAGGCTTTCAAGGGTTAGAGGTGAGCCATTCATTGCACAGTATCCAGTCTCTGCCTTGCTCTTGTACCTACAGTTTTGATATTTTGATTCAGTTAAACTCTAGTCAGTGGTGACTCCCAAGATGTTGTTGGTGGGAGATTTAGTGATGGTGGTGCGATTCAAGGTGAAGAGGAGATGGCTAGAAATTCCCTTGTTCCAGATGGTCACTACCTGCCACTTATCAGCTCAGGTCCAGCTGTAGATTGGCCTGGGCTGCTTTATTATTAAAGGAGCTGTGAATGAAGCTGAAAACTGTGAAATCATCTGGGAACCCCATTCCTAACTTACGGAAAAAGGAAGATTATTGATGAACCGGCTAAAAATAGTTGGGCTGAGGAACATTGGTGTGATGATGTCCTGAAACTGTGATTAAAACTCTCCTACAGCCATGATTATCTTTCTATGTATTAGATATGACTCCATGTACCCAATGGCTTACTTCAGTTTTGCTAGGGCTCCTTTGTACTCTGCTCAGTTGAATGCTGCTTTGGTATCAAGAGCAATTATTCTCACCTCTTCTTTGGTGTTTAGCTTTTGTGTCCATGACTGTGTCAAGCCTGTGACAAGATCGAGAGCTAAATGGTTCCAATAAAACCCAGAGTAAACATTTGTGAGCAGGTTATTGATGAGTAGGTGTTGCCTGATGGCTTTATTGATTACTTCTTTCACTTTACTGATGATTGGGAAAACTCTGATAGGGTGATAATTAGGTGGATTAGAATTTCCACCTTCACATTGTCCATCTCCAACTCTTTCCTTCCCTTCCCAGATTTCTGTATCTCCATTTCTGGTGATATGCTATCATCTAATATTCACCATAAGCCCACTGAGTCCCACAGCTACCTCAGTTACACATCTTCACACCCTACTTCCTGTAAGGACTCCATCCCATTCATCCAGTTTCTCCAACTTTGTTGCATCTATTCTGATTATGTACTTTAATGTTCCATATCAGCACTTCTGATATGGCTTCCTTTTTCCTCAAATCCCAAATATGGACAGCTGGGGAGGGTTAAAGGTCAAGCATTGGACTTCCTGTCCAACTAAGGATACAGAAACAGACAGTCTACAGGTTATTTTTATATAACGCTGGACATTTTCTTGTACTCAATTGTAGATTATATATTGATAAATTTTGTTGATGATATCAAATATGTTAGTGTTGCAGTACAGGCTCCATCATGTGCCTTTCAGTAAAAGGACAATAGATATCTGCCCTTTCAGCTAATAATGACACAAAGGACTAGATCTGATAAATCTGAAACAGAAGATATAATGGGTTGGATTTTGTAGTCAGTGGCAAAGCAATGATGCTTGCCACTGACCTTGAATAACACTGCTCACAAAGATCTAGAGAACTCTGTGGTGTGGGCTTCCCTTTCCGAATATCAGTTTGAATCTGGTGCCAAGTCAAGGGGGCTCTTGGTATCCAGAACAGTGATGTCATCAAGCAGAGTAAGCAGCCAATCACAAAAGTATTCTCACAGACAACAAATCAGGAAGTAAAACTATTGAATCACTTCACAATTAATTTTTGAATTTTACAGATAGCAAAATAATTGATTAGGATACATGTGTTGGATTAAAGATAGAAGCTAAATTATCATAAACAAACTTCAGAAAAAAATATTTTAAAATACTTGGTATGCTTCTCATAATGGAGAGCAGCGTAGAAACTTCTGGATTTCTCTGTTTAACTGTGCATGTGAAGACACAGAAGTTGCTGTCATTTTCAGAGAAGTAATGACAGAACGTTAACAGTCATTATTACAGCAAAATCTGGGTGAATAAATTAATTTTAATGTATAGTAAAAATGGCAGGTGGTCTCAGAGGTTTCACACATGTAGGTGCCACCATCTATGTATTGTTACATACCTTGAATATATCTTTAAATGAAGCAGAGAAAGTGGAAGGACAATGGAAATTATGATGCCCATTTATGTCAGAAATGTGGAGACCAAATTCAATATAGAAAGCTGCAGATGAAGCAATAAAATTCACACAAGGTACATATAAAGCAAAATGAAAATCCAATGGAGCCCTCGGAAAGAAAAAAAATAAAAGTGTTTAGTTTGAAAATAAATACCAGATATTTGGTGTTCTGATAGCCATGGAGTAATCTGAAGAACAATAATCTTGAAAACCATGGAACTTTAAATGAATGGTAGAATTTCATCCTCCCCTCCCCAGATGAAAAATATATGGCCGCCAACACCCACCACCCCATATAATTACGTTTTCAAGCAAGTCTTCAATCCCTTTCCTCCTTACCCGCTTCATTTAGAATAAACTCTCCTTCTGACTATATATTCAACTCACAGCAACCACCATCCATTAATATTCACTTTCCATGTCTCAATTTTCCTACCCCAGCTGGTTTTTTTTCAGTACTTCCACCCGTCCCCACTCTCACATCCATTGGTTGAAATTTTTGGTCAATGGTATTTCATCCCGGAAGGGCAGAGCCACAGATCACGAAAGACCTTTTCCTGTGTCCCTATCACAATGCCGCTCCCCTCTTCTCCTCTTAACTTCCTGCCTCCCTTCTCTAACATATTCTTCATCCCTTCCCTTCTCCATTTCCCACACTTTCCTCCTTCCTGTCTGCCTGTTCCCATACATTTTTTAAAAATCTGGCTCCATTGCACACTCCCCTTCCCCTGCCTCCCACGCACTTTTTTTTTTATTTGCCTCTTCCTCCTCCTCTGATTCCTCCCTCCAACATTGAACCAATCATCTCCCTCTAACCCAGCTTGATCTAAAAAATTCAAATTTGTCTTGATTACCCACATTTAAATCTACAGGAAAGTGCCTAGTACTGTATAAACTACTAACTTTTTATCAAGCCTCATCTCCTGGATATTCAATTTATCTGTTCATTATTCATCAGAATAGTCAGAACCAGAAAATAGCTTTGAGAGACATTAGGCTACATTGGTTAGGAGATATGCCAAGTATCTGCAGAAGAATAGGATACAGGTTGCAATTTCCAAATTTATTAAACAAGTTAGCACCAAAATCACTGAGCCTTTCACACTACTGCAAAACAGAATGTGGATGCAGTATATTAAGTAAGAGTTTGTAAAGTTTAAAAATCTGTACTTATTCAGTGACCTATGAAATTAACATTTAAGAAATGACCTTCCTGTAAAGGATATTCTTCCAGCATCGTGCATGCAGATTTTTTTGAGCAAAATGGAAACTTCAGAATGTAATTAATCAAACATTACCTTTTCAACAGAGGGGTTCTGCCAATCATTTAACATGCTTGTTAAAACTGTTTTTAAATCCTAAGTAAACATGAAGTTTACATAAGAACCTAAGACTACTGTGTATCAGTTAGTAATTTAAGCACTTTAGGTCACTATATGCTTAAAAATGAAGGAAGCCATTTATCATTAATCTCAGATATCACCATGGTAATTTGGCCACTTCCATTTATCAGCATTCAACTTTCTAAAAATAATATTCAGAGCTCATGATGTTTAGCATTCTATAACGACTGTTGATTTTTTTCTAGAGGAAATGAAGTGATCATTTACTAATTGAAAACATACTGGAGAGTCCCTTGCCAATTTAATGAGGTAGAATGAAACAAAATGTGCTTTAGTACATACTAGCTGGGGAAAAATCATTTAATATAGGCTTTACTTATTTTCTGTTTAGTATAATTCATTGTTATATAGTTTGAACGTAAGAATTGGGAACAGAAATAGAATGTTAGATGCAACAAGCCCATCCCTTTTTCAGAGATCAATCCCATCTACTAGCTTTCTCACCAGATCCCTTTTCTCTTATGGGGTATTTTAACCCTTTCCCAATGATTTATGTGAATCCAATATTTTATTAAGTTTCACACAAGGGTCAACATCTATATGTGCCTTAGCAGTAGATTAACAGTATATGATGCGAATCACATCACCCAATGCTGTCCACAGTAGAGCTTTTGCCCTCTTGTTAGGAGTCTTAAGTTCTCACCTCACCTTGGGTATCTGCTATTCAGTGACACTTAATTCTTACCCGCCTGGGATATGTGCCATTCTGATCCCAGAACCTCCTCTCTTATGGTCATTGCTGCCTGGTTCCTGTGCAGGGTTAGCCCTTGTTTCCATCCTGATGACTCTACAACTGTTTTCTCTTTTACCCTCTATACCCATCTTGAAAGTGAGGTATTACTAATACAAGTGTTTGCCCCATTGGGGCCTTTCCAAAGATGGCCAATAAGGTGTCTTCTCAACAACAGAGGAGAATCAGCCCAGTTCTCATCTCCAACCTTTAGGGGGAAAGGGTGGGGAGGTGGGGGTTGTGGGGTCTTCAGGGTGCCACGCCCCTTCAGTTAAATGATCATCAGCCTATGAAAATGGACGGGACTTTTTCCCACTTTATCTTGCTACACTTCTTTCAACTTGAGCTACAATGTTACATTTCTGGTCTATTTCAGGCTAAAGCCTGAGGACCCCATAACAAGAGGAGACAGTTCCTTATCTTGTGGTTGCGATTGGGGTAACTTGTTAGAATGGCTGTAATTACTACTATGCTAACAATTTAATTTTTTGTTAATTATATCAGGAAAAAATACTGCTTTTAAAAAGCAGTTTTGCAGAGCTTGACAGTTCTTTGGTTATATGGTGTCAAATACCCTTGTGCAGGTTAATTACTGTATACTTGGTCAATTAATACCAAAGGGTAATCATATGAAGATACAAAAGACTATATATCCAAAAATACAGATGTTATAATAAATGTCTTAGCTGCAGCTTAGTTGGTAGTACTCTTGCCTCTAAGTCAGAAAGTTATAGATTCAAGTCCCACTCCAGGATTTGAGCAGAAAAATTAAGACTAACACTCCAGTGCAGCACTGAGGGAGCGTTGCATTATCATTGGTGCCACCATTTGGTTGAGATGTTAAACTGAAGCTCCTTCTTCCCTTTCTGTTGGATGTGAAAGGTTCCATGATACTATTTTGAAGAAGTGCAGAGGAGGTATTTCTAGTGTCCTGGCCACTATTTATCCCTCAACCAACATCAAAAAAAAGATTATTTGGACATTATCACTTTGCTGTTTGTGGACGCTTGCTGTGCTGCATTTCCTACATTACAACAGTGAGGACACTTCAAAAGTACTGCAATTGCTGTAAAAAAATGACGTTAGTGGTCATGAAAGGTGCTACATAAATACAAGTCTTTCGTTTTCTCTTTTGAATCAAGGTGCATGTGAGGTTACAATAGTGCCTCTGATCAATTAGTTATTTTGTATAATTAATTTTGTGTTAACAAAACATCTACTCGATGACTACTACCCAATGACTACTAATGTGATGCAAAGTACATATTCACTACAGATTTAACATGTATTAGAACACGCCTTCACTCCACAAAACACAATTTGTCTCTTGAATCGATTTATACTTTTTCCAATGGCCTTCCCTGATCATCAGTTGTAAAAACTTATAATTCTTTCAATGGAAGTGTTTAGAATTAAATAAAGTCAGGCAAAATGGTAATCATACTAGCTGATAAATAGATGACTTCCTATACTGAAATAAAATCATATGCTAGAGAACCAATTTTCATGTGGCCCCAATTCAAAGACAGCTTGCATTTTTATAATGCCTTTAACATAGTAAAATTTCCCAAGGCGCTTCATTATGCAGCTCTGTCAAATTTTATTTGATGAAGAGATATTGGACAGGTGACTTAAAGTTGGTTAAAGAGGCACATTTTAAGGAGCATCTTAAAGGAGGAGAGCAAGGTAGAGAGGTATACAGGCTTAGGGAGGGCATTCCAAAGCTTAGGGCCTAAGCAGTTGAAGGCATGGCTGCCAATGGTGGAGTAATTATAATCTGGGATGCTCAAGAGGCGCGCAGAGATCTCAGAGGCTGTAGGGGGGTTGCAATGATAGAGGGGTGAAACCAAAGTGCGACTTGAAAGCAAGGATGAGAATTTTAAAATCAAGGTGTTGTTGTACTGGGAGCCAATATAGGCCAATGAGTGCAGTACTGATGCACAGAATTTTGTGTGTTACAATATTGGTTGCAGGAAACATTAGAATGGTTGAGTTTATTAGTAACAAAGGCACAGATGAAGGTTTCAACTGCATAAAAAAATGAGGCAGGGAAGAGTTACCTTGGGGTGTTTTACTACAGCTCTATAAAAATGCAAGTTGTTACTGTCGAGACAGATGATATTATGAAAGTGAATGTAGGCAGCCTTTGTATTGAAGAGGATATGGGGTCAGAAGCTCAGCTCAGGGTCAAATAAGATGCTGAGGTTACAAACAGTCTAGTTCAGCTTATGACAGTGGCTAGAAGAGGAGGTGGAATCAGTTGTTAAAGAAAAGGAGTTTGTAACATAGTTGCACCCTTGTGGCAGGCAAATTCACCTCTGAGATGCAATAGTACTGCAGCTGGTCATTCCCAGCATGGAGCTACAGTGGTGTTATCAGGCTGCCAGCAGCCAATTTTCACAGATACCTAATCAGGAAACAAAACGCAGTAAAATTAAATCAATTTTAAAAATGCTTACATAGATCAAATTAAAGATTGGGGCATATACATGGGTGAATGTAGAAACTAATGTATTTTTAAAAATGTTTTTAAAAATTTAGTTTAAAAATATACACTGAATTTAACAGCACTCCATGAGTATAACAATTTTTTCAGTGCCAGTTCCGTCGTTAAGTTTTATTAATCACACTCATTAAAAACCCAGTTACACCTGAAGTCTACCATTTTCTGGGGTTTCTAATTGCGACATAAAAGCTGAATAGTTGAAGTTCTCACTGACTTTACTGATTATGGGGGTGAGGGGGAAAGAGGATGGGGGTGCGTGGGGTGGGGGAAATCCACAGTGACTCTTGTGGCCTAAAACTGAGTGACATACCACAAATTCTGGATTCCTGTGGTAATCTACACATGTGCTAGATCCTGAAGTCAAGTTCAGAGAGGTATTGATGGTGAATGCTGAATTTACAGCTGATACAGGACAGGGTGTCAGACAAGTAGTTTGAGATAGAGATAGGGGAGGGGTTGAGAAAGCCAGTGGTGAAGTAGAGTTAGCTGTTATCATCGTGCGTGTAGAACTTGATGTCACCCATTTGACTGTTGTTGAAGAGGGCCACCATATAGATGAGGAATAAGAGGGAGCAAAGGATGGATTCTTGTGATGCTTCAGAGTTAAAAGACAGAAAGATGAGTTGTTTCATGAAATCCTCTGACTATGGATGGATAAATAGATGAGAATAGAACTAGACAAGTGCACTTCAATTCAGCTGCACAGCAGAAGAACAGCATTGTAGGAGGATGATGTACTCAACTGTGTCAAAGGCTACAGAGAAGTCAAGTAGAATGACAGCATGAATTTTGGAGGCAACATCATGTTCAAAAGACTTTGAAAAGGAAGGGGTTGTTGTTGTTCAGGCTGTAGTTAGCAAGGGTGCACCAGGGTGAGGTTGTTTTAGAGGATAGGGTGGTGAAATGGAGGGGTCAGTACCCAAGGAGCAGGAACTATTAACGATATCAGCTAGCCAGGAGGCTAGAAAGGGAAGTTGGGTGGTCAGCAATTAATGGAAATAGAATCAGAGTGGGAGGTAGTTTACAGACAAGATGAGCTCAGAGATGGCACAAGGGTAGCATTAAATATGACTCCATATTCTCTCCATCAAAAAGACTGCCTACTCCCACTTTCGTAATAGGAGAGGAAACACCATCACTAGATCAGTTTGGGTGGTGATGGAATTTCCTGAGAATTCTTCAGTGTCTATTAAACAGTTAATGAGAGAGTGTAATGGTGTAATGCACAATTAAACAATCAAAATGCTTGTAGAATCTCAGGTCCACTGGCACCAGCAGATGACAGTTTTTGAGAGTCATGCAGGCTAACAAGAATGGAAGGAGAAGCAAGACGATTAAAAGACAGTTGTAAATAACTTGGCTAGAATTACATGGAACAGTCACCTATCAACAAATACAAGAGAAGACAGTAAAAAGTATCCTCTGTGCTCCCATGGGAACCAAGACAGGTGGCTCATCAACTTTGGGTGTGATACCCCAAGGGCCAAGTGGAGACATGTTTCTTTGAATTACATTAGCTGTACTGACCAAATCAACTTAGATGTGATCAGAACAATGCAAAACTCTGCAGTGTGGAGACATGTTTCTTTGTATTATATTAACTGCACTGATAACAGTTCCGACAGTCAAAATGAGTGAAGCAGAGACATTGTGTGCTTGTGTTTTTGTAATTGGACAGTAACATGATGGGTATAACCCAATGATTAATTCAAAACTGCTAAACTTTGTTGAACCAAAGGGGTATTTAAAAAGGGGGTGTGAACGGAAAGTTTAGAAGACTTCAGGAGGGTGAAACAGAGGAAGGAGCCAGGGGCACAGGCTAGAGGGCACATATCACATCCTGTCACTGCAGCTTCAACCCAGGACACAACAGGGTAACATAATTCTCTTACGCACTGCAAACTACTGCTGATGCTGCAATGCATTAATTCTTACTTAAGCTGCATTAAGTTCAAAAAGTTTAATCAATGCCACCAATATGGGTCAACATCAAATTATTTGGATATTATCAAAACCTAAGTGCATCTGGTAGAAGGTATAGCCAGGTCATGATGCTACAGCATGGGGCAAGGTGTCATCAGCTGTGTGCCAAATTTCTGTCAATGCCACGGTATCAATGTAATTACCCACGACAAGACTTTGTTCAGAAGTGAATGGACAGGAAGATGACAGAGGGGGACTGGGATTTTTGATTCACTACAGATTTTCATGGGGTCAGCAGTGGGAGCAGTGCAAGGTGGGAATGAGGTTGGCAAGATTAATTCCACTGCCTCTGAATTTGTTGAAATGTCATATTTCAGATCAGCTTCCAACCACATTCACATTATCACCTACTTCCACTTTAATGTCACACAACTCTGCTGCTTCCTCAGCTCATCTGCTGAAATCTTCAACTGTGCCTTTGTTACCTCTAGGTTATTGCAACCATCTCCTGATTGGCTCCCCATCTTCCATGCTCCATAAATTTGAGTTCTCCTAAACTCTGCTGTCCATATCCTTACTTACACCAAGACCTGTTCACTCATCACTTGTGTGCTTGCTGGCATAGTGGCTTCTTGTCTGGCAACACCTCAATTTTAAACTTCTTATCCTTGTTTCATAACACTCCATGGCCTCACCCCTTTTCATCTCTGCAGCCTCTAAGATCTCTCCTCTTTTCGCCTCTCAAATCCCCCATTGTTGGCAGTTATGCTTTCAACTGCCTCAGTCCCATTTTCTGGAGTTCCCTACCTAAACCTGTCTCCCTCTTCAAGATCCTTAATACCTATTTTTGACTAAGCTTATGGTCATTTGTCTTGACATCTCATGTGGCTCAGTGTCAAATTTTGTTTGATAACGCTCCGCTGAAGTGCCTTGGGATGTTTCACCATGTTAAACGTGTTATATAAATGCAAGCGGTTGTTGCTGTTGAAGATCAGTAAGAGGATAGAGATATTGAGGTTACTTCTCTGGAGGAGGTAGTAACAAATGCCTGAAATGGCCAGTCACGTGGGAGTCAAGTGAACCAAGAGCTGTGTAAGACTGAGTATCAGTGGATTTACCACAGTGGGGGGGGTATTAGGCTTGGTGATTGGTAGTACACACCAATGTATCTAGTATAGCAGCAGAGGGATGAATGACAATGTGAGTGACAATGAGAAGGCAGCATAATGTGGCTGAGTAACGGTAGTGGTAGATCAGAATACAGAACAGGATGGAAACTAACAGAGACAGAATTACCTGGAAAAACTCAGCAGGTCTGGCAGCATCGGCGGAGAAGAAAAGAGTTGACGTTTCGAGTCCTCATGACCCTTCGGCAGAACTGAGTAAAGTTAGGAGAGGGGCGAAATATAAGCTGGTTTAAGGTGGGTGGGTGGGGGGGAGAAGTTGGTGGAGGGGGGGGGGGGTTGTAGGGACAAGCAAGCAATGATAGGAGCAGATAATCAAAAGATGTAACAGACAAAAGGAACAAAGACGTGTTAAAGGTGGTGATATTATCTAAGAGAATGTGCTAATTAAGAATGGATGGCAAGGCACTCAAGGTACAGTTCTAGTGGGGGTGGGGTGGAAAGACTGACAGGGCATTACAGATTTAAAAATAATGGAAATAGGTGGAAAAAGAAAAATCTATATAAATTATTGGAAAAAACAAAAGGGAGGGGGAAGAAACGGAAAAGGGGTGGGGATGGGGGAGGGAGTTTAAGATCTAAAGTTGTTGAATTCAATATTCAGTCCGGAAGGCTGTTAAGTGCCTAGTCGGAAGATGAGGTGCTGTTCCTCCAGTTTGCGTTGGGCTTCACTGGAACAATGCAGCAAGCCAAGGACAGACATGTGGGCAAGAGAGCAGGGTGGAGTGTTGAAATGGCAAGCGACAGGGAGGTTTGGGTCTTTCTTGCGGACAGACCGCAGGTGTTCTGCAAAGCGGTCGCCCAGTTTGCGTTTGGTCTCTCCAATGTAGAGGAGACCGCATTGGGAGCAACGAATGCAGTAGACTAAGTTAGGGGAAATGCAAGTGAAATGCTGCTTCACTTGAAAGGAGTGTTTGGGCCCTTGGACGGTGAGGAGAGAGGAAGTGAAGGGACATGTGCTGCATCTTCTGCGTGGGCATGGGGAGGTGCCATAGGTGGGGGTTGAGGAATAGGGGGTGATGGAGGAGTGGACCAGGGTGTCTCGGACGGAACGATCCCTACGGAATGTTGCCAGGGGGATGAAGGGAAGATGTGTTTGGTGGTGGCATCATGCTGGAGTTGGCGGAAATGGCGGAGGGTGATAAGTGAGGACAAGGGGGACCCTATCATGTTTCTGGGAGGGAGGAGAAGGCGTGAGGGCGGATGCGCGGGAGATGGGCCGGATACGGTTGAGGGCCCTGTCAACGACCGTGGGTGGAAAACCTCGGTTAAGGAAGAAAGAGGACGTGTCAGAGGAACTGTTTTTGAAGGTAGCATCATCAGAACAGATGCGACGGAACTGAGAGAATGGGATGGAGTCCTTACAGGAAGCGGGGTGTGAGGAGCTGTAGTCAAGCTAGCTGTGGGAGTCGGTAGGCTTGTAATGGATATTGGTGGACAGTCTATCATCAGAAATTGAGACAGAGAGGTCAAGGAAGGGAAGGGAAGTTTCAGAGATGGACCATGTGAAAATGATGGAGGGGTGGAGATTGGAAGCAAAATTAATAAATTTTTCCAGGTCCCGACGAGAGCATGAAGCAGCAACGAAGTAATCATCGATGTACCGGAGAAAGAGTTGTGGGAGGGGGCCGGAGTAGGACTGGAACAAGGAATGTTCCACATACCCATAAAGAGACAGGCATAGCTGGGGCCCATGCGGGTACCCATAGCCACACCTTTTATTTGGAGGAAGTGAGAGGAGTTAAAGGAGAAATTGTTCAGTGTGAGAACAAGTTCAGCCAGACGGAGGAGAGTAGTGGTGGATGGGGATTGTTCGGGCCTCTGTTCAAGGAAGAAGCGAAGGGCCCTAAGACCATCCTAGTGGGGGATGGAGGTGTAGAGGGATTGGACGTCCATGGTGAAGAGGAAGCGGTTGGGGCCAGGGAACTGGAAATTGTTGATGTGACGTAAGGTGTCAGAGGAATCACGGATGTAGGTGGGAAGGGACTGGACAAGGGGAGAGAGAAGGGAGTCAAGATAACGAGAAATGAGTTCCGTGGGGCAGGAACAGGCTGACACAACTGGTCTGCGGGTCAGTTCTGTTTGTGGATTTTGGGTAGGAGGTAGAAGCGGGCCGTCCGAGATTGGGCGACTATCAGGTTGGAAGCTGTGGGAGGAAGATCTCCAGAGGAGATGAGGTCAGTGACAGTCCTGGAAACAATCGCTTGATGTTCAGTGGTGGGGTCATGGTCCAGGGAGAGGTAGGAGGAAGTGTCTGCGAGTTGACGCTCAGCCTCCACGAGGTAGAGGTCAGAGCGCCAGGCAACAACAGCACCACCCTTGTCAGCGGGTTTGATGACAATGTTGGGGTTGGACCTGAGAGAACTGAGTGCAGTAAGTTCAGAGAGAGACAGATTAGAATGGGTGAGAGGAACAGAGAAATTGAGACGACTAATGTCACGCCGACAGTTCTCAATGAAAAGATCGAGAGAAGGTAAGAATCCAGAGGGAGGGGTCCAGGTGGAGGGAGAATATTGGAGGTGGGTAAAAGGATCCGTTGAACGGGGAGACGACTCCTGCCCAAAGAAGTGAGCACGGAGACGAAGACAGCGGAAGAAGAGTTCAGCATCGTGCCGAGCCCGAAATTCATTGAGATGAGGGTGTAAGGGTATGAAACTAAGTCCTTTGCTGAGCACTGAACGTTCAGCATCGAAGAGGGGAAGGTCAGGGGGTTTGGTGAATATGCGGCTGGGGCTGGGATTGGAAGATGGGGTGGGGACGGAGGGACAAACAGGGGTGGAGGGTCCCAGATGGGTGTTGGTATCGATGAGTTGTTGGAGCTTGCGTTCCTTAGCACTTGAGAGAAAGAGAAAAAGTTTCTTGTTGAGGCGTCGGATGAGACGAAGAATAAAATGAAACTGGGGGCACGCGCAGCTTTGAAAAAGGGTGCGGCGGTGCTGCTGGAGGGAGAGGTCGAGTGTGTTCATATGGCGGCGCATGGCACTGAGTGTAGATCTCAGAACGCGACGGGAACAGCAGTCCGAGAAACGTTTTATGTCCCGGAGATACCTGTAACCCTGGGTGGGTTCGAAACAAGAGGGATGGAATTTCAGTTGAAATCCACGTGGGGTGAGTCGGAGACGGAGACAGTCACTGAGAAAGGAAATATGGCTGTGAAAGCGGGTTTTAGTAAACACCTTGTCAAACACCAGGAGAGAAATGGAAAGCAATGAAGGTGAACAAGGCAGAAGAGACAGGCGGAAATCCTGTCGGAGAGCAGAGCAATACTCCTTCAAGGTAGGCATTTCTTGAAGAGTGGTGGCAGTCAATTAAACACAGAGATAAAAACAAAAAACTACTGCGGATGCTGGAAATCCAAAACAAAAACAGAATTACCTGGAAAAACTCAGCAGGTCTGGCAGCATCGGCGGAGAAAAGAGTTGACGTTTCAAGTCCTCATGACCCTTCGGCAGAACTGAGTAAAGTTAGGAGGGGGGTGAAATATAAGCTGGTTTAAGGTGGGTGGGTGGGGGGGAGAAGTTGGTGGAGGGGGGGGGGGTTGTAGGGACAAGCAAGCAGTGATAGGAGCAGATAATCAAAAGATGTCACAGATAAAAGGAACAAAGACGTGTTAAAGGTGGTGATATTATCTAAGAGAATGTGCTAATTAAGAATGGATGGCAGGGCACTCAAGGTACAGTTCTAGTGGGGGTGGGGTGGAAAGACTGACAGGGCATTACAGATTTAAAAATAATGGAAATAGGTGGAAAAAGAAAAATCTATATAAACTATTGGAAAAAACAAAAGGGAGGGGGAAGAAATGGAAAGGGGTGGGGAGGGGGGAGGGAGTTTAAGATCTAAAGTTGTTGAATTCAATATTCAGTCCGGAAGGCTGTAAAGTGCCTAGTCGGAAGATGAGGTGCTGTTCCTCCAGTTTGCGTTGGGCTTCACTGAAACAATGCAGCAAGCCAAGGACAGACATGTGGGCAAGAGAGCAGGGTGGAGTGTTAAAATGGCAAGCGACAGGGAGGTTTGGGTCTTTCCTGCGGACAGACCGCAAGTGTTCTGCAAAGCGGTCGCCCAGTTTGCGTTTGGTCTCTCCAATGTAGAGGAGACCACATTGGGAGCAACGAATGCAGTAGACTAAGTTAGGGGAAATGCAAGTGAAATGCTGCTTCACTTGAAAGGAGTGTTTGGGCCCTTGGACGGTGGAAACTAACAGATTAGAGATAGCTCAGTGAAAAATGCCCAGCAAAGGAGCAGAAAACTGGGAATGTAGCAGCAGTCTCCCACTAGAATTGGATCAACTCGACAGTGAACGCAGCTTTAAACATGTAACTTAAACTAAAATGCACTTGCTATTAGAGCCAGGGGATCTTAAGCAATGGAAGATGAAAGCTGGTTCAGGAGCCATCTTAGATGGTCAACCTCAGCAGTATCTACATTGTCAAGCATTTCTAAAATGACTTCCCACAACTATAACCATTCAATTTAAGAAATCACATGTATTCTGTATATGAAGGTGCAATGTATCTGTACATAGTACAGAAGACTTGTGCTCCAGAACTAGCTGTGCACTTAGCCAAGCTGTTCCAGTACAGATATAACACTGGCATCTACCAGGCAATATGAAAAACTGCCCAGGTATGTCCTGTACACAAAAAAAAAACAGGAAAAATCCAAGTGAGAAGGGGTCATCAACAGTGCCATCAAGCGGCACTCACTCAGCAATAACCTGCTCACTGACAGTTTGGGTTCCACCAGGCCACTCGGCTCCTGACTTCATTAGAGCCTTAGTCCAAACATGGACAAAAGAGCTAAACTCCAAAGGTGAGGAGGATGCGACTGCTGTTGACATCAAGGCAACATTTGAACATTTGAGTGTGGTATCAAGCAGCCCTAGCAAAACTGGGGTCAATGGGAATCAGGAGGAAAATTCTATTAGTTGGAGTCATACTTGGCACAAAGGAAGATGGTTGTGGTTGCTGAAGACCAATCATCTCAGCCCCAGGACATCACTGCAGGAGTTCCTCAGGGTAGTGTCCTAGGCCCAACCATCTTCAGCTACTTCATCAATGACCTTCCTTCCATCATAAGGTCAGAAGTTGGGATGTTCACTGATGAATGTACAATGTTCAGCATCACTCGTGACTCCTCAGATACTGAAGCAGTCTGTGCTTATATGCAGCAAGACATGGACAACATTCAGGCTTGGGCTGATAAGTGGCAAGTAACATTCACACCACACACATGCCAGGCAATGACTATCTCAAACAAGAGAATCAAACCAATTCCCCTTGGCATCCAAGGGCATTACCATTGCTGGATCCCCCATTAATATCATCTTGGGGGTTACCATTGATCAGAAACTGAACTGGGACAGCCATATAAATACTGCACCTGCAAGAGCAGGTCAGAGGCTGGGAATTTAGAGGAGAGTAACTCACGTCCTGACTCCTAAAACCTGTCCACCATCTACAAGGCACAAGTCAGGAATGTGATGGAATATTCTCCACTTGCCTGCATGAGTACAGCTCCAACACTCAAGCAGCTCAACACCATCCAGGACAAAGCAGCCACTCGACTGGCACCCCATCCACCACCTTAAACATTCACTGCCTCCATCATCGACACACAGTGACAGCAGTGTACACTATCTACAAGTTGCACTGCAGCAACTCACCAAGGCTCCTTAGACAGCACCTTCCAAACCCAAGACCTCTATCACCTGGAACGACAAGGGCTGCAGATGCATGGACTGCCAGTACCTGCAAGTTCCCCCCCAAGCCATACACCATCCTGACTTGGAAATATATTGCTGTTCCTTCATTGTCACTGGGTCAAAATCCTGGAACACCCTATCAGCACTGTGGGTGCACCTAATCCACATGGACTGCAGCAGTTCAAGGCGGCAGCTCACGGCTACCTTAAGGGAAATTAGGCATGGGCAATAAATGCTGGCCTAGCCAGCGACGCTCACACCACATGAATGAAAAAAAATGTGGATTTAGGACAGAACAATGAAAAGTAAAATATTTATTGTTAATATGCCCCAGTTTATTACCGATGCGAATGTTTCAGTAGGTTAATTGTGAAACAGTACACTTTTTAAAAAAATCTTACATCATATTTGGAAGGTGTCACTACTGCACCTTCAGTGCAACCCCATTGTCAAACAAAGTACAACTTCTGGCATATTAACTTGTTTTAATAACACACCAAAGTGCACACTGTTTACACTTTTCCATTTTTAGAAACTCCATAAATGGAATTTCTCTTATTCTGGACTCCTGATGCTCCAATAAAGGAATGGGTTTGTCCATAATGAAGTGAGGTGGTCCGACAAACTGCCAGTTCGTGAAACTTTAGCAACATTATCTTGACCATGTTAATTTTAGGCAATGAAAACTAAGAAAACAGCCAGTAATTCTCATAATAATGTCACCAGCATCCTGGGGAAATAACTACAGATGCTATCTGTGTAAAAAAAAAACTTGAAATTGTAAGGCGTCTCTTCATGCACCACCAGCACATTCTACAAGGAGTTTTCTTTGCTGAGACCGAGTATATTAAGCTGAAGGTATATTGATCTGATTGAAGAGTTTATCCTTAATAACTTGAGACATCAAGCCATGTATTGCTTCTATGGTAGTCTTGCAGCTGGAAAAAAATACAAATAAAATGACTAAATTGGAACTGTTAAAATCTAGTTTGTTTCCACAAATGAATGACCTCGGGGTAGGCACTAAGTGTAGGCCAGGTACTTTCTGGAGGGGCAAAAAGACAAAGTAATCCCATTCTACAGAGCCAGACAGGACTTGCTTTTCAATAATCACAATACATTCAAGATGCCTTCCCATTATCTCTCCCTTCTCCCTCTTCCAACCGCTTTAAGAAAAACCAAAAATAAATTACATTTGCAGAATAATACCCAAATTTATATTTGTCCAATAGGCAGTAAATTTTAATTCTAAAGAGAAATTCAGCTGGGAGACACTTCAACTTTAACTTTTGAAAGAATTCGATTTTTATATATACACAAACAAAATATATAGTTTGGTAGTTAGATGTGCAGTTTAAAAGATGAATATGCCCTTACCTGTCTCGTGTAGCTTTGGCTAATTTATCTTCAGATTTTCTATCATGGGTGTCCAAACCAAGCATAAAACTGCCTCGACCAAGCTGGGCTTCTGACTGTTCCAACTTTTCAGACAAGTCAAAGACTTGCCCTGTGGTGTAATCAGCATTCTGCAGTGAAAAATGCATCAAGATTTTTATTAAGATATTTCTCCACAATACAGCTGGGATGCTCAAACGATCTGCTGCAGTGCTCCACTGATGAGGGAGTGTCATAACATATAACAATGTGGTATGTTTAGATGGGCACGTGGAGATGAGAATTTATAATAGAAATGTTGAGAGGTAGTAACAGGGTGTGCAACTTCAAAACGAGGACCATTACATTCACGCAGCCTGGTCCAAATATCCATAATCTCACCCCATTTCACCTGAAGTCTACAAGTGGTCTTAAATTCCTGTATGCAACACTAAATGAGGTCAACCAATAATATTAAAATATTAAATTTCTAATGACCCAGTTTTATGTTTTTTATGAATTTATCTATGTATTTAAGTTTTGTAGCTTACCAGTTTTAAAGCTGAGAATACATAGCAAGGTGACATAATAGTATACAAATAGTATAGGGATTATACGTCTGCAGTGCTGGGTGGAGGAATGGGTTTTAACTTCACTTAGGATGATCCTGCATTTTGGTAGGACTAGAAGATAGTCCTAGCCTGTGACAACTCTTGGGTGGATACTCTGAAATTTGCAGTACTGCAGCAAAGCTGCTAGAGTTTGGCAGCATTGAGGAATTATTCAGCCTGGCATTACTGTGGGCAGGAGTGGGGGGTGCAAACCAGTGATATGGGATATGGCCCATTGGTACCTTTGTGGTGTCTGCCAGCAGTGAGAGGAGAGGTGGAAAACATGGTTCTTACAGCTTGGATACAGGAGCCTGCAAGTCTAGCAGCAATAGTTTGTAGATTTCTAAGCAATCGCTGCAAATATTAAATGTTCTGTGACTGTTTTCGTGACTGCATTGGCATCTGTTTCTCTGCCTGTGCCTTCTGCTCTTTGTGTAGTTCTTTCGCATCAGTGTCTCCTTTCCTGTCTCTTAAATATCAGCAGTTAGTGTCAGCCATGGTTCACAGTTGGTAACACACTCACCTCTGAATCAGTTGGTTATAGGTTCAAGTCTCACTCCTGAGACTTGAGCATAGTAATCTGACACTCCAGTACAATATTGAGGGAGGTGTCATCTTTTGGATGAAACATTAAACCAAGACCCTGCCCGCTGTCTCAAGTGGATGGAAAAGATTCCATGGCATTATTTTGAAGAGCAGGGGAGTTATCCTTTGAAGCTAATACTTATCCCTCAATCAACACTTAAAATTATTGGTTGTTACCAGTTACTGTTTGTGGGAGCTTTCTGTGCACCAATTGCCTGCCGCCTTCCCACATTACAACAGTAACTACACTTCAGAAGCACTTTATTTGCTGTAAAGCGTTTTAGGAGGTTGAGCTGCAAAAGGAGCTATATAATTGCAAAATCTCTAAGTAAGAAAATATGTATTTAGCAGCAATATTTGCTTTCACAATTCAATTTTTTGTTAACACAAGAACTCTAATTAGGTTGGGGAAAACTGCCCTTTATCCTTTGTTTAGAATGTTTCTGAAATTTGCAAAATCATTAAGAATGGGGAAGGCCATTGGGTTAAATTTGATTCATCCAATCCAAAGCACTCTACATTTCCCCTACTGTAACATCCAATTATTTCTTGGGTTACATGGTTTGCAACTCCAGTGTTATAAGAAGATCTGTTCCATGCATTGATTATTCTTTATAAAGAAGAATTGCCTGTCATAATTTATAAATCTGACTGCCAGATTGAACTCATTCAATCTTCACAGTCCTATGCCCAAAATGACCCTGAGAAACAGTTTTCACCCAATCAGGTGACAATTTATTTTTAAAAATACAGTTCCACAAGTGTAAGGCTAATGGGACCTAGAAAACAATGTATAAAGGGTAAACAAATATTACTTTAAAGAAAACAGGTCAGGATTAAACACACTCCTTTTTATAGAAATAAACTTAAAGAATAAAATTAGAAGTAATTTAGAAGAACGAAGAAGGGCAAATTTGTGTTTAATTATATAGGTGCAAGAGCATTTAAGATACTCCTAACATTTTAGTAATGCATGTTGATGTCCTGCATTGTATGTGGAGAGTCAAGACCAAGTATAGTTAGTTTTCAGGCAGAGGTGGTAGAATGCAATGGGATAACTGAACATAGCATGCAGATTTAATTCAAATCTCAATTTTGAAGCAATAGATTCTATCCTTGGTTTTATATTTCCATTACAATTTTCTATGTCCATCATCATAATAGAAACTGTCTACATAAACTTTATGCATCATTTCACAGTGGTGGTGCTGTAGCATCTTAACTGTTGAGGATATAAAATTATGGCATAACCAGTGTACATTATAATTGCCTACATCTGCATTTTTAAGGCAAAAAGAACAAAAAAAGGATTGTTGAATATATTACTAGTAGATCTCCTGTGCCAAGGACTCACTGTTTTACAAAAGGAGCATGTGTGTTGTAAAGGCTTCTGATATTCAATGAATAAAAACATGGTATTTGACTAATTCAAGGAATTCTGGATTTTAATGGTGCTTTGGAGGACTGTCATTTCCCTCCATCACTGTGTGGCATTTTTACATGTTATGCATAATAAATAATTTTCATTACTTGTCTATTTCAATGTCATCATTTCAAAGCTAAAGTACACAGTTGAGGTTGTAAGCAAGTTGTACTACAATATCGTATTTCGCAGTACTGGACAGAAGCAATTACATTCATAGAATGGTTACACCCCTGAATGAGGCCTTTCTGCCAGTCAAGCCTAGCTCAGTGCTCGTCAAGAAAGATTTAGCTAGTTCAATAGCCTACACTTTCTCTGTTGTCCTGAAAATTTCTTCCCTCTTCAACTGCTTATCTATTCCAGTCTGAAAGCCACGATTGGGATAAGTTGTAGTTAGATCATTCCTGCACTTAAGTAGAAATGGAAACAATACAGGGCTTGGACAGTATTGGGGATACAGTCCTGGAGTTTTACAGTAAAGCAGTGGGGCTGCTGAGCAACGTTCCGTCTAAATTTTTTTTCTTGAGTCAGTGGGTGATTTAATTAAGTGCATTGTTCCTTTAAATTATTTTGGGCAGGCTATGAATACAGGATAGCTGAAAGGGGCCCACTCATGTGCAGCCTGTGCAGGGACTTCTGGGTTGCTGAACAGCTTACAGTGAACATCGCTGCTGGGGTTTAGAGACATTGCAAAGTGACAAATATTTACATAAGCAAAACTCACAATACATGCGGATATTAGAAACTGACTAAATCAAATTGTATGGATAGGAGATCTTTGCAAACTTAAGATTTGTAATAAGGTATCTATTTTTTAAAAAAAGGTATAAAAGTTACAGCAATTAAAAATAAATATGAACTTATTGACCCAATTGAAGAAAGTTCTTCTTATTCTTGCCATCTCTCTTTCCATGTCAAAGAAGAAAAGCCAGTTAACACAAATATGGAAGGAAGAGGATGTGGAAATTGATTGTATAGGTCTTTAAGTCTGAGTATGAAGTGACAGTTGCAAAAAATTAGCTCAGGAATGGAAAGGCCACAGATGTTGGTAAGATTCCAGCAGAATTAATTAAAACCACAGGAGAGGAAGAAACAAATGAACTCCAATTTCCAGCATTAGCAGTATTTTGCTTTTACAACAAATTAACTCATGATTTCTATAAAGTCACAGTTGAAAGGGGGCGATTTAATCAAACTAATGATTCTGAAAGAAAATCATTTTCTGGAAGAAAAGCTAAATACCAGGACGTGAGATGAGTTTCACATCAATTTGATTCCACATGCTTCAAAAGATTATGGTGAGGTGACAAGGTGCCCAAGAGCAAAAGTGAAACAATAGCTTGGCAAAGATAAATTTAGGTTTTGCAGAGAATGTCAAACAAGAGTTATGTGCAAGTTGACTGCGGAGCATAATCAAACGGTGTACATTTACTTTGTGGATTTAAAGGAGCCTCCAATAAAGTGAATTGGGTGAAACTAATTGAGGTAACTAAAGAATAGTGGTATTGAGTGGAGAGATAGGCACCCAATAATGACTTTTTATATGGGACAAGCATGTTAGGGTAGTGGGAGAGGGAGCACGAATGAGAGAATTAGAACTTTTAAAGGGATTTAAAGTTTTAAATTTAAAGGGAAGACCTTTTAGAACAGAGATGAGGAGAAACTTCTTTAGCCAGAGAGTGGTGAATCTATGGAATTCATTGCCACAGAAGGCTGTGGAGGCCAGGTCATTGAGTGTATTTAAGACCGAGATAGATAGGTTCTTGATTGGTAAGGGGATCAAAGGTTACGGGGAGAAGGCGGGAGAGTGAGGTTAAGAAACTTATCAGCCATGATTGAATGGTGGAGCAGACTCGATGGGCCAAATGGCCTAATTTCTGCTCCTATGTCTTATGGTCTTAACTAGGAACCAGGAGTGACTGGAAAGTGAGTGTGACAAAAGCATCGCCCATCACCTCTGTTGTTCAACATATTTCAAGAAGCAACAGTCAGAGAAATGTTTAAGCAGGTAGAGGAAGGAGTAATGTTTAAGTAGATAGAGAAAGGAGTAAAACTTGGAGGTCAACTATTGAAAGTGGTCAGACTTGCTGATGACAAAGCCCTGACAGCAGGTACCACAAGTGGACTACAGGGTTGGCCGATAGCCTGAATGCTGCAGTAATGGATGATGGAAAGCATATCAATGTGGAAAGAGGAAAGTTACTAAGGTTCCTAAAAACACAGAATGAAGAGTAAGCATTTTAATACATGAACAGTTGGATCAGCTTAGGCAATTAAACTACCAGTATAATGACTGCAGGAATGTCAAGCAGTTGAGAGTTAGGATTACAATGGGAAAAGTTGTGTTTAATAAAAGAAAGAATATTAACTGGAGAACAAATTAGAGACCTGAAATAAATTAGTGAAGTGTCTGATATGGAATGTGCTCCTGAAACATGGATGAAGTGGAAAGAGGAAGCCAGGCTTCTCAAGAGCTTGGACATGTGGGTTTGGGAAATCTTTAATGTACAAAGTGGTCCCCTCCTCTCCTACAATTTATCTTCCTCACCCAGAGGAAATAACATTAGATACAAAATATATATTTAATTGTCAAGTAAATATCTTCATTTTAAAAGGATATGCTTATTGGTGTTAAAAGGAGGTTACATCCATAAACTGCATCATTTTAATCAACTAACAAATTGAACCAGCCTGAAGACTGAACTGGATCAAGGGGAAAATCATTAACTAGTATTTATGAAATTCTTCCCTCCCCCTACACACATTGAGAGATATGTTCTCCACAGAATCACACTTTATGCAGAAGGCATTTCCCATACTTTTTCTTCTAATTTAGAAGGCAATTTCTCCTTTAACTCTATACATAAAAGATAAAAATAACTGCACTGCTGCAATTGTTACTAGAAGTTTTCTTCCTACTCTCCTCCCCTACCCAAGTTATGACTATTAAGTTAGTCTGTAGGTATGACAACTGTAGCTGAAAGAATGAGCATTAATAAATTCTGAACAAATGGACCAGCTCTCTCAATTTAAATAATGCCCATGTTTCAGCACCATGTCCCATATCAAACATTTGATTAATTTATTTCTATTGTCAACCAGTCAATATTTCCTTCCTTTTTATTAAACACAACTTTCCCCATTATAATTGACTCAACTCCTCAGCATTCCTGCAGTCATTATATTTCACAGCTTTTTAAATTGTCTAAATTGTTCTCATTGCTCAAAATTTATTAAAATACTCACTCTTTCATCTGCGTTTCTAGAAATCTCTTTGATCTACGTGTTAGGATGATGTAATTTGAGCAGAGAAGTAAAACCCCAAGGAATTTTACTCTACTTCACTCCAATGTCATGTTGGAGCTGGATTATTTTTGGTACCATTTAGACTACAATCTTGGTGTCAACCTGCCCCAGTGCTACAGTTGTTGTGTAAATGTACACCAAGTCTATAGTTTTGGATTTGTACGCTGGCTACCAGCATTCTGCAGAAAAGAAAACATTCTTGCAAATTGTGAACAGGACAGGTAATATTGTACCAGCAAATAACAACTTTTTCTCACTGCCTTCATCATAACCTCAAATTAAAGCAATTCAGAACCGTAGATGACTCACTGTGAGGAGGCTTGATGAACTGAGTGTGTTCACCCAATACTTGTTCCATAGAAGTTCAAGTAGTTTACGATCCAGAGATGATTTAAAATAAGTAACTTCAAGGGCATAATACCTAAAGAAAAATAAATCCTTCAGGTTACAACAAACAAAATTTCTTATTGTATATAATCTGTAAAAGTGTGCTCATTGGGATTTGAAATGCTGCCATTATAATTCAATCTTCCTGTGTTGGCTATTAGTGTTCAGAAAGCACTTGAGCAATGGACTTTGCTACAATCACCATCGAAACTGTTTTGCACTGGACGCCATTGTAAGGTAAAATATACCTGTCAATATTTTAGTAGAGCACACCTCAACAAAAGAATAACTTCATCTTAGTCCAGTAAAGGTCCACATTAGGATTTGAGCTCATAACATAAGCAACACTTCATGCAGAGATGCCATTTGTATATAAGGCATTACATGAAGGCCTCATCTGTTGCTGTTTGAGTGGTTCAGATGTATCTTATAGATCCTTTTGAAGGACAGGAGGGGCTTTTCAGTGTCCTGGAAAACACATTTCCCTCAATCATTTTTTTCTTCTTTCTGTAGAATACTTTTGCCACATAATGACTGCTGGGTTTACTTACAGGATAGTCACTGAACTTTTGTTGGAAGCACTTCAAGATGTTGACATAAGGCTTGTTGAAAATGCAAGTTTTTTAAAAAATTATTTTAAAAAAATGAATAGAATTAAAATTAGATTTTCACACAAGATAATCCGGTACTGGACTTTTGTTTGCGTATATTTTAATCACCAGATACTAGTCACCAATAGTTTGCAAGCTTGGGTGCTTCTAGAGCAAAAATATACCATATGTATAAAGGCATAAGTGCCCACCAACACATTCGACTGTTGGAGTGGAAGCCCATTCTCACTCTTGATCTTGTAGAACATTTTCAGTGCACCACCTAGGTATTTTGTCAAACAGTGACAGAAGTATTAGTCCTAGAAACAACTCATCTGCCTGCTCACCTAGTAAATTGTATATGATAACTAACGATTGGATAGATAGAATAAAGTTACATACACACTTTCAGTAGTCTACATAAGCAGTTAGGACCAAATGCAGTCTTCAGGTGGTGGGGAAAAACTCGGTTTAGGACTCAGACGTATTTTTTTTAAACCCACAATAATGCTGCTACTTGAGGCAGTGTGTAATTATGGTCTGACAAGTTTGCATTCCATTATCTATTCTAAATAAGAATATCGACATAAGTATGAAAAACATGAACACAAGAAATAAGGTTTTGAAGACAGGGTGAGCAAATAATATTATGGATATTAAAATCTTAGATCTGCATGCACTTACTCTAAAAATTACAATGCTTACATTTATAATGGAACTGTCCATCTAACATAGTAGCATCTCAAACTGTAGTGCTCTCAGACTTCAGTTTTGTACCTCCCTCTGGCCTTCGACATGTACTGCAGAAACTCTGATAACCCAATCAGCTGTTACCCAAACTGGTTTGTTTTGCTATTCTGTTAATATTAAATCCAAATATTATATAAAATAAGGACGCAATCCAATTTTAAAATGGAGACCAAGATAAATGCTATGCCTTGGTTCAATTTTTTTTAAAATTATTTATAAGATGTGGATGTCAATCGCAAAGCCAGCATTTATTGCCCAGTCCTAATTGCTGTGAGGTGGTGGCAGTGAGCTGCCATATTGAACCATATAATCCTTATGGCATAGGCACACCATAGTGCTGTTAGGAAAGTAGTTCCAAGATTTCGATCCAGAAAGTGAAGGAACAGCAATATACTTCCAAGTCAGGACAGTGAGACGCAAAAGGGGAACTTGCAGATGGTAATGTTCCTGCCAAGTGGTATAGGTTGCGAGTTTGGGAGATGTTATTGAAGAAGCTTTAGTGAGTTACAAACATACGAATTAGGATCAAAAATAGCCCATTCAACCCCTCGAGGTGCTCCACCATTTGATAAGGTCATGGTTGATTAGCCTCAACGCTACTTTCTGGTCAATCACCTAAACCCTTTGACTCCCTTGTCAATCAATCAAGGATCTAACTCAGCCTCAAAAAATATTTAATGGCCCAGCTTCCACTGCTCTCTGTGGAAAAGAATTCCACAGACTAACAACCCTCTGGCAGAATTTTCTTTTCCCCATTTCAGTCTTAAATGAGAAACCCCTCATTTTTAAACTATGTCCCCTAGTTCTAGTCTCTCTCACACAAAGGGGAACACCCCATCAGCATCGACCCTGTCAAATCCCTTAGGATTTTATATATTTCAATACAATCACCTCTCATGAAACTTCTATGAACTGCTTCTAATGCTATTAAATCTTTTCTGAAGTACAGCAAGTCCTCACATAAATGCTGTTTTGCTTCAACATCATTAACAAAGTATGTCAGTATATCCACTTAACTTTGTCAGTTTCACTTTTACATAATTTGCCACAGACTTCCTCTTCTGTGGTCTGCCTCCTCATAAAACCTTTCTCCCAGCACTCCTGCTCTCAGTGCCTCTTCCCCCTGCTGCCACCCTTGCTCCCACCCTCAGTTCCTACCTTAGGCCTTGGTCTGTTCTTCAGTTCGTTGCTGGCTCAAATCCCATCTTCGCTACTGGCTTTGCCAGTGCTGAACTCCATCTAGTGACAGAGGTTGGTCAGTGCAAGTAGTTCTGGGGCTTCCGCTGACAACTGCACTGACCAACTTCTGCCATGAGATGGAGCCTGGTCACTCAAAGTACTGTATGGCGAGAGTCTTTATTGGATATGGTTATTTTATTTATTTTATATTTGGTGATGTATTTTATTTTGCAAGTTAGTTGAGTTAGGAATGTACAGTGCTGCACACATGGTATAGTATTTCAACTAATACATTTTTAAAAATTTGTTCATGGGATGTGGGTGTTGCTGGCTGGGCCAGCATTTATCGCCCATCTCTAATTGGCCTTGTTCAGAGGGCATTTAAGAGTCAACCACATCTCTGTGGGTCTGGATTCACATGTAGGCCAGACCAGGTACGGACAGATTTCCTTTACGAACGAGCAGCAGTAGGTTATTCAGCTCGAGCCTGCTCCATCATTTAATAAGATCATGGCTGATTTGATAGTACATTGGAAATTTCTCACCCAGAAAAAACAAAGGAACCTAACTGACTTTAACATTGATTCCTATAGTAACCCACAATTCACTTAAAGTTGCAATTTTCAGGAATGCAACCACAACTTAATGACAACTTACTGTAAGACGACCAAAACTTTACACAGTACTCTAGGTGATCATTTGAGCACTTTTGTGGTGCCATTCAAAGCACTGCTTGTAAAGCCAATCCTTGTGGCTATTGACCCATCTATGTTCCAAGCCTTGATGCAGAGAGAGCAGCACCCGAAAAGAAAATAAATCATCTACTGACCCTGATATAACAGACCATCTCATCAAATCTATCAACACTGCACGTCACAACAGATGGGAGGAAACAGCAGTGGGGCTCAATTTCACTCATTCCAGTCATAAATGCTGGATTCATCGCATTGGAGCAGCCCAGAAATCACCTACATTAAATCACCCATAGTCACCCCAAACCAAGTTGCCAGTCATCTGTTCCATGTAGCAGAGACACCAGTGGAAAAGAACAAAAACGCACCACCTATAACGAACTGAAAAAACACCAGGAATATGCAGAACATGACAGTCCTGAATCCTTCAAGATCACAGAACTAGAGAAAGCATTAAAAGGCCTAAAATATGGCAAAGCAGTGGAATATGGCAACATCACACCAGAATTCTTGAAACAACTTGGTCCCTGTGCTCAGGCCTAGCTGATTCAGTTCTACACAAGGATCATCAGTTCAAACTCATTCATGGAGCTTGGCGTTTGGCAAAAATCACTACCATTCCAAAACCTGGAAAAGGTTTTTGACCAATTTCACTACTGTGTGCATGCTTTCAGATCTTTGAGCGTCTTATCCTACAACGCATGTCTCTGGAAGTAGAGACCATCCTTAATGTTGACCAAACTGATTTCTGTAAGGCATGCAGCATATGTGACCGAGTTCTGGCACTCACTACTTGCATCAAAAATTAGCTTCCAAAAGAGCCTGAAGACAGGAGAGTGCTACTGGACCTCACAGCTACCTATGGCACACAGTGTGCCACACTAGCCTGCTCCTAAAGCTGCCCAGAGTGCTTCCAACCTGGGTCAGGGCAATTGTTGAAACACTCCTTCAAAACAGATGATTCAGAGTCCACCTTTGGCGAGGGAGAAGACTGGCCATGAACAAGGTTGTTCAACATATTTTAAGGGGAGGTGATGGCTTAGTGGTAGGGTTGCTGGGCTAGTAATTCAGAAACCCAAGGTAATGCACTGGGGACCTGGGTTCAAATCCCACCACAGCAGATTGTGGAATTTGAATTCAAATTCAATAAAATTCTGGAATTAAAAGCCTAATGATGACCATGAAACTATTGTCGACTGTTGTAAAAGTTCACTAATGCCCTTTGGGGAAGGAAGTCTGCCGTCCTTACTTGGTCTGGCCTACATGTGACTCCACAGCAATGTGGCTGACTCTTAAATGAATTCATGCCACTCAGTTGTATCAAACCACTACAAAGTCACAAAAAGGAATGAAACTGGACGGACCACCTGGCATCGACCTGGGCACCGGAAACAACAATGGCAATCTCAGCCCTGTTGATCCTGCAAAGTCCTCCTTGCTAACATAGGGGCTAGTGCCAAAATTGGGGGAGCTGTCTCACAGGCAAGTCAAGCAATAGCCTGACAGTCATACTCTCAGAATCATACCTTACAGAACAGACCCAAAAGAGGTGGCAGCACAGTGGTATACAGTGGGGAGGGAGTTGCCCTGGGACTCCGGACCCCATGAAGTCTCAGGTCAAACATGGGCAAGAAAACCTCCTGATTACCATGTACCACTATCCCTCAGCTGACGAATCAGTGCCCCTCCATGTTGAACACCACTTGGAGGAAGCACGAAGGGTGGCAAGAGGTGTCAACCTACAACACAGGACGACTTGCTTGCATAAGCAGCAAGTGACAGACAGAGCTAAGCGATCCCACAACCAATGGATCACATCTAAGCTCTACAGTCCTGCCCCATCCAGTCAGGAATGGTGGTGGACAATTAAACTACTCACTGGAGGAGGCAGCTCCACAAATATCCCCATCCTCAATGATGGAGGAGTACAGAATATCACAGAGTGCATTTACTACAATCTTCAGCCAGAAATGCCGAGTGGATGATCCATCTCAGCCTCCTCCAGAGGTCCCCAGCATCACAGATGCCAGTCTTCAGCCAATTCGATTCACCCCACCTGATATCAAGAAACGGCTGAAGGCATTAGATACTGCAAAGGCATCAATGGTCCCCGACAATATTCTGGCAATAGTACTGAAGACTTGTGCTCCACAACTTGCCACGCCCCTAGCCAAACTGTTCCAGTACACCTAGAACACTGGCATCTACCCGGCTATGTGGAAAATTGCCCAGTTATGTCCTGTACACAAAAGCAAGACAAATCCAACTCAGCCAATTATCACCCCATCAGTCTACTCTCCATCGTCAGTAAAGTAATGGAAGGGGTCATTAACAGTGCTATCAAGCAGCAGCTGCTTAGCAATAATCTGCTCACTGATGCCCAGTTTAAGTTCCACCAGGATCACCCAGTTCCTGACCTCTTGGTTCAAACATGGACAAAAGAACTGAACTCCCGAGGTGAGGTGAGTGTGACTGCCCTTGACATCAAGGCAGCATTTGACTGAGTGTGGCATCAAGGAACCCTAGCAAAACTGGAGTCAATGAGAATCAAGGAGAAAACTCTCTGGTGGTTGGAGTCGTACCTAGCACAAAGGTTGTGGTTGTTTGAGATCAGTCGTCTCGGCTCCAGGACATCACTGCAGGAGTTCCTCAGGGTAGTGTCCTAGGCCCAACCATATTCAGCTGCTTCATCAATGACCTTCCTCCCATCATAAGGTCAGAAGTGGGGATGTTTGCTGATGATTGCACAATGTTCAGCACCATTTGCGACTCCTCAGATACCAAAGCAGTACATATCCAAATGCAGCAAGACCTGGATAATATCCAGGCTTGGGCTGACAAGTGGCAAGTAACATTTGCGCCACACAAGCATCAGGCAATGGCCATCTCCAACATGAGAGAATCCAACCATCGCCCCTTGCTGTTCAATAGCATTACCATCACTCAATCCCCCACTATCAACATCCTGGGGGTTACCATTGACCAGAAACTGAACTGTACTAGCCATATAAATACTCTGGCTACAAGAGCAGGTCAGAGGCTAGGAGTCATACAACAGGTAACTCACCTCCTGATTCCCCAAAGCCTGTCTACCATCTACAAGGCACAAGTCAGGAGTGTGTTGGAATACTCCCCACTTGTCCGGATGAGTGCAGCTCCCACAACACAAGAAGCTTGACACCGTCAAGAACATAGCAGCCCGCTTGATTGGCACCACATCCACAAACATTCATTTCGTCCACCACCGACGCAGTGTACACCATCTACAAGATGCACCGCAGGAATTCACCAAGGCTCCTTCAACGGTACCTTCCAAACCCATGACCACTACCATCTAAAAAGTACAAGGGCAGCAGATAGATGGGAAACTGGAAGTTCCCCTCCAAGCCACTCACCATCCTGACTTGGAAATACATCGCTGTTCCTTCACCTTCACTGGGTCAAAATCCTGGAACTCCCTCCCTAATAGCACTATGGTGTACCTACACCTCATGGGCTGTAGTGGTTCAAGGCAGCAGCTCACCACCACCTTCTCAAGGACAACTAGGGGTGGGCAATAAATGCTGGCCCAGCCAGCAAAGCCCACATCCAGTGAATGAATAAAAAAAATATACACAAATGACCTGCCAATACATTCATCTTTGCTGATGACACCTGTTCTACCACCCAAGATCCATCTTTCTGCACTTGGGACCCGAACCTTAAATGAAGACGTTACAAAGTTGACAGACGTCTGCAGCACACGATCTCTCATGCTGAATCCCCCTAAAACCATATCCAGTGTATTCCCCCTCCACAATGCCAAAAAAAAATTGCACGTTTACAGACACAAAAGCATGGTCCCGACACAACATAGTTGCAGGTGACTCTAGATAGGACTTTGTTCTTCCAGGAACATCTGAAGAAAACAGCAGAAAAAGGTGAAAACCAGAAAAAAACCTACGAACCAAACTTGTTGGACTTACGTTGGCCACAGCACTCTGGACCTCAGTATCTGCCCCATCATACAGTACAGCAGAGTACTGTGGACCTGGCTGGCAAAGATCAACACCAGACACAACTTGTTGACAGTCAACTGAATGCTACTGGAACCCTCCACTTCACATCCCTTTCCTGGCTTCCTATCCTTGCAAACATCACTCCGCCACACATCCGCTGACTGATTAAAACCCACAAGCCAATTGAAACCATCCCTGCTGCACCTCACTTACCACTCTATGATGACCTGTTCACATTACCGAGGAGTGTCCCCTCCATAGGCTAAGTGGTGGAATAATCATTTTTAACTCAGCAAATAAGGAGGCTATTGCTTGGCTTTGGAGATTTGCATTCACTAAACAAATAAGGGCCAGTCACTGAGCTCACCTCTGGAATTCGGCTCTTTTGTCCCTGTTTGGTTCCAGTAGCACCCAAACTAAGCACAGGTGAGCAGGTACTGCATGACAGCACTGTTGACAACACCTATGACGTTGCTGAGACTCAAGAGTTGGCTGATGGGACAGTAATTAAGGATTGGCTTTGCCCAGCTTTTTGTGGACTGGCCATACTTAATTTTCAACCTCACTGGCAGCCAACAATGACAGCACAAAGTACTAGATTTGATAAACCTAAGAAAGAATTAATAGGCTGATTTTTCGTCAGTGGCAAAGCAATGGCACCACTGCTGACCTTGAAGAAAGCTTCCCACAAAGATTGAGCAATCTGTGTTCTGAGTTTCTCCTATCTGCCATCAGTGTGAAACTGGTGCCAAGCCAAGGGGTCTCCAGGCAAAAGCAAAGTACAGAAATAAAAACAAAAAATACTAGAAACATTCAGGTCTGGTAGCATCTGTAGAGAGAAACAATTAATGGTTCAGCTCTGACTTTCATCAGATCTCCAGACATCCAGCAAGTGAGGACATCATACAGGGTAAGCAACCAATCACAATGAAGTATTTTCACAGACAGCAAAGCAAGTAGTATAAAAGCACCAGTCCCCTCACTTTTTAATAATACATATGTTGTTCCAAACCAAACTACACTTCATTCAACAAAGTGCAACCTTTTCAAGGGTATTTTTTTTAAATGGTGAGACTAAGAGTGCAAGTTCTTATTAGTTCAATTATTTCTAATTGATTGTATTTATGGTGGGGTGGAAGTACCTCAACAGCGCACCCTCTGAAGAATCACAGCACAGCTTCTGGAGTTCCACATTTAACTGCATTTGTGACTCTAGAAATTGCTGTCAGTTTCAAAGGAGTAATGCGGTGAACGTTGACAGCTTTGCCATCATTACTACCACAAAATTCAGATGAGTCAGAGGGTACTCTAAAACACAACATTTATAAGAAACGTGCATTATTCAAGGTTATTGTTGAAAAGCACGTGCACACAAGATAAAAACTTCCTAGGTGGTAACTTACTGTTTGCAGTGTACTCCAAAATCTTCTATTTTATTAAGTGGAATAGTCTGGTATTCTGAAGGACCTTCATCAGGTGGTTTATAACCCTAGAAAATAAAGAATGCAATAGAATCTTTGAATTATTTTAAAAGGAAGGTGCTCTTAAATGTGTCAATTTTACATATTTTTTGATAAATGTTTTCCCATCCTTTATATAAGAAATTGAACTCAAAATTTCTGCTCCTTTACATAAAATCTAGCAACTACAATCAAAATTCTCATACATTTTCACTAGTAAATCTTCAGAAGTTGCTCATGGTTCCTCTGCCTCCCTGACTTTTAACTTTAATCCATCTTTCTGCTTTGTCTCTTAACTGATTTGTGATTTCTCTATCTGCTCCCAATTCCGAACGATCTTTATGCCATGAGATTTGCTCCCCAATATCTACCCCAGCTTTCTCCCCCATCTCTCATTTTTCATTTCTTTGAAGCTCCTGATGTCTGTCTCACAACCTAGATTTCTTATTAGTACAATATGCATCTCTCAGCCTAGTAAAATTAACATGGAGTCAATTGTCCACAAAAAAAACACGTTTGGCCAATTGAGAAGCACAAGAAAGCCAAAGAAAGCCAAAAAAAGCAACAGAGAAGGCAGCAGGGGACACCAAAGTAGCTCATCCATGACATTATTTGTTTCATCTATGCCAATGCTCTCCTTGAAAACTATCTTCCACCTCCCCCCCGCCACCCCCCCGCCCACATAAACTAAGCTCATCCAAAACTCTGCTAAAGTAGCTACATCCTAACTCACACCAAGTCCCTGACCATTCACCCATCATCCCTGTGATCACTGACTTACAATGGTGTGGTTGCCAAACCAGGAGCCAATTTTGAAATTCTCATTCTGGTTTTCAAATTTCTCCTGTTTCCCTCTAGAACACAGATCTCTGCATTCCACCAATTCTAGCCTCTTGCATATTTCCGATTTTAACCACTCTATTGTTGCCAACTGTGCCTTCAGCTGCCTAGATCCTAAGCTCTAGAACTCCCTTCCTAAATATCCCTACCTCTCTTCTACTCTCTTCTCCAGCATGACTTGCCTTAAAACCACCTCTTTGACTAAGCTTTTGGTCATCTATCCTAATATCTCCTTATAACACTCAAATCAAATTTTGTTTGATTACACCTCCGCGAAGTGCCTTGGGATGATTTACTACAATAAAGTCACTATATAAATGCAAGTTGTTGTTGAGAGGCCAGCAACAGTGGGTTGGTCGGCAGAAGTCACCAAGACCAGCAGGACAACAAGTAGAGATTACAAATAACAGTAAGAAAGGTGGGAAAAGCCTCAAAGTATTGCTGCAACTGAGGCCAATACAGGCCTAAAAGTCCAAGCAGGCAATTGAGGCAGAGAGAAAAAAAGCACCTAGACAGTAAGGTAGGAGGGACCGCCAAGGCCAAGCAAGCAATTCAAGAAGTAGCAAGCATGTAAGCAGAAGTTAAAATTGAAGATATTTAAAGTGAATTGCAGAACCAAGAAGCTGCAGCAGACCGTGAAATTCAAGGTGTGGCTCTATGGTTCATTTATCCACACAATGATGGTGCTGAAACTTGCATTTGTAGCCCTCCCACTAGCAGTGTATTGTGTTAGATGCACAACTAAACGTAATGAGAATTTTTGTGGACTTCTAGTCCAAGTGCTCTTCCAATACAAGACTTTTTTAAAAAAACCACAAAGCACAAGACTCTTCCTATCCAGGTTACATTTATCTTGGGTTCTCTCCCATTGTATGAAGTGGTGAGTAGTTGAGCCATATGGATTCAGGCAGACATTAGTCTGTTCAGAGTTTCCAACTCTCAGGCAGAGTGACCGTAAGGGCACTACAATTTGTTTGTAGTTTGTCTCCTCACTCATTCATTGGCAAATAGCCTATTCACTGTTTTGATTATTTTATGAAACATAGCCAGGTAGGACAAATGCATAAGGTGTTAGGTGCTGCTTATAACAACCAATGTTTTCAGGAAGGAAGAAAGCAAGCAGAGAAAATTAGCAGAAAGCGTTACCTTAGGATATGTCCTGAAAGCCCCTAGGTTTACTTTCCCAGCAGATATAGTTCTTGTTGGGTCAATCTGAAAAAAAATAAGTTAACAAACTTTATAAATTCTTAACACTTAAAGCCAACAGAAATATCCTTTAAAAGGCAACTGAAACATTAACATGTACTGCACATAAATAATCCATGTTTGAAAGAATTAATTTAGAAAAGTTCAAAAATTATACACTGAAAGTTCTGAGTTCACTGTCGTCTTAACTTCCCTCTATGTAAAACTCCCATATTCACACTCCCATCCCACACCCCCTTCACCTCCATGGTCATCTCACATGGTCTTGATGCTCCGAGGTGTATGCCACATCCAGACTTTTAATCACATGTAAGGAACAGCAGACTTAAGTAGGAGTAGGCCATTCAGCCCTTCAAGCCTGCTCCACCATTCAATCAGATCATGGCTGATCCGATTATGGTCTCAACTCCACTTTGCCATCTGCCCCCCATAACCTTTTACTCCCTCAAAAATCTAACTCTGTCTTTAATAAATTCAAAGACCCAGCTATCAGGGCTTTCTGGGGAAAGAAAATTCCACATACTAACAACCCTTTGAGAGAAAAAAAAGAGTATCTCCCCTTCCTCATACCACTGTCCACCTCCATCCTCCTTCCACACCCCAACCCTATTCTCTTTCTTCTGCCTTGGAAAACAATTTACCCACTACTGAACTTTCAAAATTCCAACTGTATAGCCTTTTGCCCTCCATTCACAACATTTCTGCAGCTATGATTGGCTGAAACACACCCTCACCTCCACCTTTGATATATTAGCCCCCACTAAACCATTATTTTCCCCCTTGCTGTTACTCCAAGTCTAAAGAGTGCAGTCTCGAACAGATATGGTGGATAACTGATTTAGCTGTTCACTGCCAGATTTGCATCAACACAGAGCATCATTGGGTCCTGCTCCTGTCTGCCAAAACCATTCAAAATTCCAGGATCATTCTGGAATGCAAAAATAAACCATGGTTGCTTCTCCCTACTACAAATCATCTACTTAAGCCCCTCTCCCATATCTCCTCCACTCTCACCTCAAATGATAAATGTAAGAAGCTTATGGACCTCTGATATCAAGATCAAGGCCCTCAGCTGCCCCTTCCCTCCTTTCCACTTGCCCACAGGGCCAAACTTGCTCTAAAATTCCCTGCTGCCCTGAACTTGCATCTTTCTCTAGTTTTTCTTCCATTTCCCTTCATGCCATCTCTGAACAGACCTGGCTTGAGGCATCACCTGCTCCCTGAACCCAATTCCCACTAAACTGTGAGCACCCAACTTCCCTTTCTAGCCCCCAAGTTATCTGATATTATTATGGTTCTCGCTCTTCAGATGCTGTCCCCTCTCCTCTAAATCTGCCATCAGCCTTCTCAGAAAAACAACCTTCAACGCACATCCTTGCAGACTACTGCCCCATTTCCATCCTTCCTTTCTCCTTTCCAAAGTCATTGAATTTATTGTCACCTCCCAAATCCATGCTCATTTTTCCTGGAACTCCATGTTTGAATCTCTCCAATCAGATTTTTGCTCCTTCTACAGCAATGAAATGGCTCTTAAAAGTCACAAATGACAGCCAATGCAACTGTGACAAAGGCAAACCTCCCCTCCTCATTGTTCTCAACCTGTGTGCAGAATTTGACAGTTGACCATACAATCTTCCTCCAAAGCCTCTCCAGCTGGGTGGAACTGCACTTGTTTGATTCCACAAGAATATAAAAATAGGAGTCATCGTCGGCCATTCAGCACTTTAAGCCCACTGCACCATTCAATGAGATAATGGCTGATCTTCTATTCCATTCTTACCCATCCGATTGTAGCCAGCATAACACTTGCAACAGCTTCACTTCCCCACCCATCTTGCACCATTCGTCTGGTGTCCCCCAAGGATTTATCCTTGGCCCCCTCCTAATTCTCACCTATGTGATGCCCCTTGGCAATATCATCCAAAATTATTGCTTCAGTGTTCCCATGTAAGCTGATAACACCTAGGTCTAGCTTTACCACCACCTCGCAAAACTTCTCCACTGTTGCTGAATTATTAGGCTAATCATTCTACTGGATGAACAGGATTTCTTCCAATTAAATACTGTGAAGCCATTTCTCATGGTGTCGTAGATGGAGTTTCAGCAATTAGAAGCCAAGGGTATGAATTATTCCTGATACCATATGCTAGGCAATATAGGAACAGAATAAGGTAGTGAAATGCAAGGTTGGAGTGAAGGTGCTGGACAGATCAGGTTTGCGGACAGAACATCCTGGGGAGATGGGCCTCAGAGTTACAGTTGGAACAGGTGTATTCACTGCCAGAGTGAATAGTGGAGAAAGGCTTAACTTTGCTAGAACCAATATAGTAGGGGAAGGGGTGAGAAACAATAAGGAAGCAGAAAGAAAGTAAAAAATGGCCAAAGAAAAATTAAAGAAACAAAAAGAGAGAAAAATTAAAATGAGTGAGACTGCTAACAGCAGGAGGTTTGATTTCCATAGATATAAATGTATAAAAGTATTTTATGAATAAAATTGGTTAGCCAAAGACATGATTCAAGTTACAGCAAGGACTTAAATTAAATGTTCCAGGTTACAAAATATTCAGGAGAGATAGACTAAGGGGAAAACAAACCAGATAACATACTTGTAAAAGGAAAATTTAAAGGGTATAAAAATAGGACAGGAGATGGGACCAGGTCAATAGCTCTTTGTGAGCATGCACAGGTATAATGGGCTAAATAATCTCAGGTGTTATACCTATTTACAATCAAATTTAAAGACAAAGCAAATTTTAGATACAGCAATGTTGAATATGTTAAACAGGACAGACAAAAGTTGAGTTACCGTTTAAGTGATGAATGTGAACTATAGATGGTCATTAAAGCTGATTCAATCTGAAGACTGTGAGGTGTGTAATTCACTCCTCATTTTGAAATTGCATATTGTTACTTCTGAAACAAATCCTATGTAAACAATTATAATGGAAACTGCAACACCTTCAAGGAAATGTTTTACATTGGTAGTTTCCATTATAAAATGTTCATATAGGAACTTATAATGGGAAAAGTTGACAGGAAATGCATGGAGATGTAAGATTTTTAATATATTAAAATGGATTAATCTCAGGTAAACTATAAATAAAATAGGGTACATACCACAACTGCTACAAATGGTTCCTGGAATTGTTGATTTAACATCTGAGTACTAACATCTATGCCTGAAAGCCAGCATCCATAACCTGGGTGACTGTGATACCAGCCAATTGCATTTTCAAGACGTCCAACCTAAGATAATTGGAAAATAAAGTTAAATACATTGCTTTTAAACATTTTTCCCCCCCATTTTAAACTCTTTCTCCAGTGCAAAAAAAGTAGAGTTTTGTTTTAAACTGAAAATGCCTCACAACAAAGTAAATAAAACTGTGAGGACTTAGATCAAAACCAAAACTGCGGATGCTGGAATTTTCAAACAAAAACAGAAAACGTTGTGTTGAGACTTTACATCAAGTCAGCATGTGCAGTGAGAAATGTGTTAATATTTCAGGTGAGATCTTCAGAGCTGATGCATATTGTACACCTTAAATGCGAACTCATCAATTCTCTCCGCAGATGCTGGCTAACCTTTAAAAATAAATTCAATTATACTGTGTCCTATAAATAGCTGTTTGATCCATTGCTGCCTTTTAAAATATTTTAAAACAGTAAATGACGGACAACAGGTTTGAAGCAGGTATGGAGTCTAACTGAGTGATGGCGCTCAACCAACACATACAACTGATGCCAAATTATTCCTAGAGTTCTAACTGTTTCTCCACTTCAGTTCACTCAATTCTAATAGTCAGGTTCAGCAATTCCTTCAAACCATATCACTAAAATGATATAGCAGTATGCATTGTGTAGTTTTCCTTGCCTTTTTTAAAATCAATGTTATTAGTCATAATTCTTTGAAACTGCTTTTTTTAAAAAAAATTGGTCCCAATGGGATGTCACAAGTTTAGAAGTTTAGAAAGCATGGCTTAAAACAAAGACATTTTAGCACATCACCTGTTACTAAAGTTAAATGGTGCCATCTGCTGGCTTACTGAAGCACTTTTGTTTCTTGTTTGAGAAAACAAAAGAAATTCTTTAAAAACTTAATTGATCTAGCCATTAAAATCCAAGTCCATCATGCCTAGCTTATGGATGAATATCCATTATTACATAATATATGTCAAATATTTCTGTACTTGGACATATCATCACGTCTAAGGATAAGATGAGTGAACCTGGACTGTCGCATACACCTATCTTGTTTCTGATTCTATACCTAGATGACCATTCTTTTAGGCAATCATTCTGCCCAATTGGACCTTGAGATTTTCACAAGCATTCACATCTACTGAATAACTTTCACCTGCAAACAAGTTACGCTGGGTAGAAAATAAACAGTTAGGAGAAAACCAAAGCCTTAACCAAGAGAAAGTGGTAGACTAAAGGTCAATATAGAGACAATACATTTGATTATGAAGATCATGGCCTGGATTTTAGTTAGCAGCGAATGAATATCACCGTTCATTACGCTTCCCCACAGGCTATGGGCTTAGCGGTAAGTATAAATCTAGTTCAGCATGGTACCCTCTACAGTGGATTTGGGACCTGTATGAACAGGGTAAGCAACTGTACCTCCTTAACCAATTAGATTGAAGAATTAATGAGACACTGGTTCAGACTCTGCTTAAGTTTGGGTTAAATATGCTATGCCAAATCATGCACAAATAGAAGAAAGATGGAGTTGGAAGAGATGAGACACAGGAAGTTTTAAAATCTCCAACAATTAAAATCTGAAAAAGTGAGACTCTACATTTGTAGAAGTTAACTTTGAGTGCCAGAAAAGTTGTCCAACAATTATTTACATGGCACCTTTAACATAACAAGATACTCCAAGACACTTCAGAAGCATTATTAAACTGACTTACATTAGGACAGATGATCAAATGTTTGGTTAAAGAGGTAGGTTGAGGAATGTCTTGTAGGAAGTGAGGTAGAGGAGGTGGAGGGGTTTAAAAAGGAGGAAATTCTAGAGCTTGGACCTAGGCAACTGAAGGCACGGCCACCAATCGTGCAGCAATTAAAATCGGGATGCTCAAAAGACCCAAATTAAAGTGTAGAAATCTTAGAGGGTTATAGGGCTGGAGGAGGCCAGAGGTAAAGGAGGAGCAACTGCATAGGGGGACATGGAAAAAAAGGATGAGAATTTTAAAAATCGAGGCACTGCTCAACTGGGAGCTGTATAGGTCAGCGAGCACAGGGGTGAAGGGTGAACTGGATTTGGTGCAAGTTAGGACACAAGCAGTATACTTTTGGATGACCTCAAGTTTACAGAAGGTAGAATGTGGGATGCTGGCCAGACGTGTGTTAGAATAGTCAAGTCTGGAGGTAACAAAGGCCTCGATGAGTGTTTCAGCAGACGAGCAAAGGCATATTGCACAGGTGCAAACAGGTGGCCCTAGTGGCGGCATGGACATGTAGTTGAAAGCTCATCTCAGAATCAAACATGACAGATTGCAAACAAACTGTCTAGTTCAGTCTCAGACAGTGGCCAGAGAGAGGGATGAAGTCGGTGGCTAGGAAGCAGAGTTTGTGGCAAGGACTGAAGACAATGGCTTCAGTCTTTGAGGAAATTTTTGCTCATCCGGTATTGGATGTCAGACAAGCACTCTGATAATTTAGAGATACTGCAGGGGTTCAAGAGAGATGGTGGTAAGCTAAAGCTAGGTGTCATCAATATGCATGTGGAAGCTGACACTTTTTCCAGATGTCGTCACCGAGGGGCAGCATATAGATGAGAAATAGGGAGACCAAGGATGGGTTCTTGGGGGACATCAGAGGTAACTCCCTGGCTATGATTAGATGGATAAGAATGGAACCAGGAGAGTGCAGCCCCATCAAGCTGGATGATGGTAAAGAGGCACTGAGGCAGGATGGCATGATCAACTGTGCAAAAGTTTCCAGGAAGTTCAAGAAGGTCAAGGAGGGGCAGTTTGCCTTTGTCACAGTCGCATATCAAATTCACAAATGACATTCTAAGAACAGCTTCATTGCTGTAGCAGGAGTGGAAACCTGATTGGAGGGATTCAAACATTAATTCCAGGAAAGATGGGCACAAATTTAGGAGGCTACAACACCTTCACAAGGATGAGGGGGAAAAGGAGATAGTTTGTAAGGACAGAAGGGTTTTTTTTTGAGGTGACGACAGCAGATTTGAAGGAAACATATAGACAGAACCTGAGGAAAGAGAACCATTAACTATGTCAGTAATATGGGAGAAAGGAACAGAAGCTGGGTGGTCAATAGTTTATTGGAAATTAGGATCAAGAGAGCAGATGGTGGGTTTCATGGATAAGATGAGCTTGGAGAGGGCATGAGGAAGACAGGAGAGAAACCAGAGAAAGACAAGTTCAAGGCTAGGACAAGGGAGCCTTACAGGGAGTTCAACAATAAGACAGACATGTCATATCAATAAAAATCCACTTACACTTGAATGGATAAGTCATAATATTTTCTGATATGATTAGTGGGTAAGTACCAGAACTTCATGTGTTCCAAGTATTTGAAAACCAAGCATCTCGGCAAGATACCAGTATAGCAAAGCTTCTGGAGGAGCAGGGGATCTTGAACAGCAACTTACTAAGTTTCATGCTTAACTATGAATGGGTGGTCTCTGGAGGTTGCTGTCTGATCCATTCTTTATTAATAGTGACTACTGCTGACCTCACATTTTTAAACAGTAAATCGGGCCATTACTTAGCAATAAGTTCCCTGTGTTGCCCATGGCTATTTTGATTAAAGTTTTTTAAAAAGATATTAAAGATGACAGCACGGAGTTGCAAGACTTCTGAAACATACTCCATGCCACACCACTTACTGGCCAAAAACTGCAATACATTGAGTTGGGAAATTCCAGGAGTTACACTCCAAATGTTTATTTATATGCGCCGTGTTAACGCTGACATAAAAACATGACCAAAAATCAATTTTGAACAAAAAGTGCACACTAACATAAGATTTGTTTTTTTGCCTCATTTAATTTCTCACCCATACTTTTCTATTAAGTAATAATTTACTATTTACTCAGTTGACTTTCCTTCTGCATCTGCTGGCCATAGACACATTTCTGGAGCTATCACAAAATTAAAGTCTATTTGGTTGAAACAGGGACAAAAAAGGAGCTAGAAAGTTATTTCAATGGGTGACTTCAATAGTAAAGTACAAGTCGTTTAGAATCAATGTCAGTAAATGCAATGCATGACTGCTTCACAATCTTACACATCAAAAAAGTCACATGGGACTGCTCATCTCGACTGGTATGCGATTCTGACTACATGTGAAATAGAAGTTGTAGCACCCTTGGGAGATCACATAGATTAAGACATCAAAGACCAGAGCCAGGCAAATATGCCTTAAAGTTAAAATTAATGAAGTGAAGAAACTAAAGGAAACAACTCTTCAGCAAAAGACAAGTAGAATACCTCTAAAGGAATAAGGAATCAGTAGGCAGGAAAAAGGCATTGAGGCCACTATTGGATCAGCCATGATCTTATTGAATGGAGGAGCCAAATGGCATACTGCTGCTCCTAATTTGCATATCCATGATGACCCAACATTGCCTAAAAATCAATACAGCATTTTAATTTATCAAATTATCTGAAATATTTGGGACATTGAATACCTTTAAAGTGGCACCTTCTTATAACTGACCTATGGCAGTCCCAATGCTTTAGCATCATTTGCCTGCCCATACTAAGAATGAGCAATTAAAAGTCTTTGGGACTGTACTGAAAAATATTGCAGCTACAGCTATGCTTCTTCTGATCACCATTTTAACTTGTTTCTGTATATTTGTGCTAATGAGCCTTTCTCCCTGCAGGATTTGTAGAGGATGTTTACATCTTTTGGATCAAATAAAAGATGCAAAACACCCTCTTACAAATCTTGCAGGGAGAATAGGTTTATTAGCACAAATATACAGAAACAAGTTAAAAGGGTGATCAGAAGAAGCATAGCTGCAGCTGCAATAGCAGATCCATTTTTCAGTACAGTCCCAAACACTCTTAATTGTTCACTCTTAGCATGGGCAGGCAAATGATGCTAAACCATCTGGGATTGCCACCGTTCAGTTATAAAAAAGGTGCCACTTAAAAAGGTATTGAATTGTCTGAGATAGTGCATTGAATAAGTACCTACCAATTTAAAAGGCTATATTGATTTTAGGCAGTGATGGGTCACACAAATAAACAAATTAGGAGCAGTGGGCCATTTGGCCCCTTGAGCCTTCTCCGCCATTCAATAAGGTCATGGTTGATCCAATTGTAGCCTTAACGCCACATTCCTGCCAACCAACACCCCTTGACTCAAGAATCTACCTCTGCTTTAAAAATATTCAGTGACACTTCCTCTTTCACTCTCTGGGGAGAGAATTTCAGACTAACAACCCTCAGAAAAAACCTTCTCGTCTCAGTCTTAACTTTATGTTTAACCTGTATCCCCTAGTTCTGGTATCTCCCATTAGGGAGAAACATCCTACATCCACTCTTGTCAAGTTTCCCTCAGGGTCTTATACGTTTCAACAAGATCACCACTCATTCTTCGCAACACCAATGGATACAGGCCCAACCTTTCCTCAGATACCCCCCTCATCCCAGGAGTTGGTCAAGTGAACCTCTCGGAACTGCTTCTAATGCAATTATGTCCTTTCTTAAGGAAGGAGACCAAAACCATACAGTACTCTAGATGTGGTCCTCAAGCAGTTTCAATCAGCTGTTCACAGCTCATTAAAATGTGATCACCTTCATGGAAGCGATTCTGGATGAAAAACTCAACTCATAGGCAGTTAAATTAGGTTTCAAGTTTGAGTCAGGCAGACTATGTGTAACTTGAAAGACTGCATAATTGTTGTAAGATTCTTGGTGACACTATTGGTGAAAACCGTGGTTTTGAATCTGCTTTAATAAACTTAACACTAAGTAGAACTTGAGTCCGAATGATTTATCAATATCTCAATTCTCAGGTTCGAACTTGAGATCTCGAGTGAGATCTTGCATAACTAGGGCCTCTTTTCCCAACCCACACCAGAAATGGGCATTCCGTCAAGGATCTATCCATTTGCCTCTTATGATCCTTGGCCAGGCCCCAGGACATGGTGGGGGGTGCAGTGGTGGGAAGAGAGGGACAAATAACATTTTGTTTAAAGTAGATAAAGTTTGAGGTTCAAAGTGCTTACTAACTGAATAAGGCCACAAGATTCCACAGGTTTTGAACAAAAAGCTCAGAAAAATAAAACAATTTACAATATCTATCTTATACTCTAACATTCAGGGTAAGTATCAGGTACCTGTAAATTAACAGGCGAACTGTGGTTGGACACACCACACGACATAATAGATGACAAATGCGACCAAACCAGATCCCATTGGTTTCTCAACAACCCACCCAGGCGTTTGGTTGGCTTACAATGTGGCAATCTCACTGAAACTTTGTCTCTCTCACAGGGGTTTCCAATCTCCACACCTGAAGATCTCACCTTGGAATTCTCTCCAAAAGTCACTCCCACTCAGATGGCTTCAACAATGGCCCACCTTGCAGGGTTTCAATCTGAGATTCCTTTCCCCTAGATCTCCGAGCACACGCAAGATTCACCTTCCAAGCACAATTCCAAATCTTCAGCCGTGCCAAGCAGAACACCACTGCTCTAAAGGGGTACCTTTGCCCCAATGGCCCAAGCATGGAGTCACCAAACTTCGGCTACCTTCTCGGACCTTCAGGGCTTTTCTCATGCCCATTCCGCTCAAAGTCTGCTCCCTGCAACTCTCTTTACTTCAAAGCCTATTTCTCTGCTCTTTTCTTCTAACTTAACAAGACCTGTGTCTGTCACTGGGCTTTGTTCCTTACCTGGGACTTCATCCCTGTTCCCAGGGACACCCTCACTACACTGGCACTCGGAGTTAGATCATCTGATCTGCCTCTTCGCACCATTCTTATTTCTTCTACGCAGGTGTACACGGCCGTCCCTAGCCTTAAGAGTAGGAATACCCGAACTGGGCACGTGTGGCCATTTCCCAGCTGACGCATGTGTGGAAGGCCTGAGGTATGTCGGGAACCAGGGCTCCCGACCCGAGCTAAAAAAGTATAGGTTTCTTAATATTCTCTCCTTCTGCATTTTTCCCATTGCCAACATCATCTACAGAATCATCTACAGACACGGCATCAGCTTCCACATATATACTCATGACACCAGTCTTTTCTCATCTCCACCACCTGGGAATTGCCAGACTGCTCATCTTGCATCTAAAATTTGGATGAGTTGCAATTTCCTCCAACGGAATAATGGGAGGACAGAAGCCATCGTCTTCAGCTGGATCAAAATCTCCATACCCTTACCACTAACTCCACCTCATCTGGCAACAATCACAGGCTAACTCAAAGGTTCCATGCCCAAAGCTTCAAATCGACCCATACTCTTCATTACAACACTGCCCATCTGCCCTTACATCAACCCATCTGTCATTATAGCTCTCATTCTCACAGCCAAAGCTTCCAAACAAACTAGGATGCATTACCTCAATTAAGCTTTACTTGAAGGAAAGCTGCAGGGCAGAATGTGAGACTGCAAAAAAAAAAAAAAAAAAATTTCTTCCATACAGCTGACTGGTACCAATGAATTCTGGAAATTTTTTATAAATTCTTTTCACAGGATGTGGGCATCGCTGGCTAGGCCAACATTTATTGCCCATCCTTATTTGCCTGAGGCATTGGCAGTGAGCTGCCTTCTTAAACCACTGCAGTCCATGTGCTATAGGTACACCTACTCTGCTGTTAAGGAGAAAGTTCCGAGATTTTGACCCAGCAGTGAAGGAAGGGCAATATAGTTCCAAGTCAGGATAGTGTGCAGCTTGCAGGGGAACTTGCAGGTGGTGGCGTTCCCATGCATCTGCTACCCTTGTCCTCCTAGGTGGTGGTGGTGGTCACAGGTTTGGACGGTGCTTTCAAAAGGAGGTTTGGCAAGTTGCTGTAGTGCATCTTGTAGATGGTACATGCTGCTATCTCTGTGCGATGGTGGAGGAGGGAGTGGATATCGAAGGTGGTGGATGGGGTGCCAATCAAATGGGCTGCCTTGTGTTCAGTTTTTGGAGCTGCACTTATGCAAGCAAGTGGACAGTATTCATCACACTCCTAACTTATGCCTTGTAGACGGTGGACATGCCTTCTGACTCCCCGAAGTGGCAAGTTACTTGCCACATAATTCCCAGCTTCTGTCCTGCTCTTGTAGCCACAGTATTTATGCGGCTGGTCAGTTCAGTTTCTGGTCAATGGTAACCCCTGGGATGTTAATAGTGGGTGGGAGGGAGAACATCAGCAAACATCCCCACTTCTGTCCTTATGATTGGCGGGGGGGGGGAAGAAAGGTCACTGATAGAGCAGCTAAAGATGGTTGTGCCTAGGACACTACTCCTGAAGAACTCCTGCAGTGATGTCCTGAGATGGAGATGATAGACTGCTAACAACCATCTTTCTTTTTGCTAGGTATGACTCCAACCAGTGGAGTTTTCCAGTTTTGCTAGGGCTCCTTGATGCCACACACAGGCAAAAAAAAGAGTTGAAGTGAGCATTTGACCGAGTTTGAATCAATGTTGTAATGAGGTCTGAAGCAGAGTGGTCCTGGTGGAACCCAAACTAAGCATTGGTGAGCAGGTTATAATTGACTAAGTGCCTTTTTTTTTAATTCACTCATGGGATGTGGGTGTCGTTAGCTAGGCCAGCATTAAGGCCAGACCAGGTAAGGATGGCAGATTTCCTTCCCAAAAGGATGGACATTAGTGAACCAGATGGGACATTAGTGGACCAGATTGTTTTTTTTTAAATTACGACAATCGACAATGAACATAAGAACTAGGAGCAGGAGTAGGCAATTCAGCCCCTTGAGCGTGCCCCGCCATTCACTACAATCATGGCTGATCTAATTTTGGCCTCAACTCCAATTTCCCGCCCTCTTCCCATAACCTTTCAACCCATTACTAATTAAAAATCTGTCTATCTCCTCCTCAAATTTATTCAGCGTCCTGGCATCCACTGCACTGAGGTAGTGAATTCCACAGATTCACGACGCTTTGAGAAAAAGTAATTCAGTGGTTTCAGGCTTTTAATTCCTGATTTTCTAATTAATTCAAATTTCACTATCTGCCACGGTGGGGTTTGAACCTAGGTCCCCAGAGCATTATCCTGGGTGTCTGGAATACCACTAGTGACAATACCACTACGCCACCACCTCCCCCTATAGCGTTGTCACTTCAATAGCGCTGTCCTTCCATTACTTTGCTGATGATCGAGGGTAGGCCGCTGGGGCGGTAATTGGCTTGCTTGGATTTGTCCTGCTGTGTACACACAGGACATACCTGGGCAATTTTCCCAAATTGCCAGGTAGATGCTAGTGTTGTAGCTGTACTGGAACAACTTGACTAGGGGCACAGCAAGTTCTGGAGCACATGTCTTCAGTACTATTGCCAGAATGCTGTCAGGGCCCATAGCCTTTGCAGGACCCAGTGCCTTCAGCCATTTCTTGATATCACATGGAGCAAATCAAATTGGCTGAAGACTGGCCTCTGTGACTGGGGACCTTAGGAGGTGCCGAATGGATTATCCACTTGGCACTTCTGGCTGATGGTTGCAAATGCTTCAGTCTTCTCTTTTGTACCGATGTACTGTGCTTCCCCCATCATTGAGGATGGGGATATTTGTGGAGCCCCCTCCTCCAGTTAGTTAATTATCCACCGTCATTCACGACCGGATGTGGCAGGACTGCAGATCTTAGATCTGATCTGTTGGTTGTGGGATCATCTATTGCATGCTATTTATGCTGTTTAGTATGAAAGTAGTATGGTGTTGTAGCTTCACCAGGGTGACATGATATAAGTTTATGTTCAGACTACATAATCCAAAATGAACCCACAGAATCACAACTCTGAACAAAAAGATCAAGCTCACGTACATACCTTTGACAAAGGCGAAAACCTTCAAGTAAATACTTCAATAAAGATAATTCAATTGATGGATAAATGTAATCATGCTAATGAGTTTTTTTTAAGACCCTTACTTTGACAATAAAAATTTCAGTTACTGTGGAGGAAGAAAAGCATATTAACTTTGAAAACCTTTGGGACAGATTCGAGAGAATCCTGTGAGCAGATTGGGCAGAGTGATAGGTTTATATAGCCAACAGGAAGAATGCAGATAGAGGGGCAAATGGATAGATCCTTGAGGGAAACTCCCATTCCTAGTGTGGGGTAGGAAAAGAGGCTATTGACAGAGACACTCTGGTTATGCAAGACCTCATTCCTTAGGTCTCACTTAAGTTCAAACTTGAGAATTATGAGATATTGACAAGTCACTCAGAACAGAGTAGAACTTGTGTAACTTTACACCAATAGATTCAAAACTATGGAGTTTACACCAATAGTCTCAAAGGTTCTTAACAGTTAAATGCAAAGGAAATGCGGACAGAGGAATTCAGAAATGGGAAAAAGTTGGCACTTATGACAAAAATGTAATAATGGGAAGTTGTGCAGATGGATGCAGAATTTATGCTAAGATATAGATGGATACTGGAGTTACAAAAGGTAGTTCACAAAGACCCAGAAATAACTTGTATAAATTAGCAATGTACTTTTCAAAGCTTTAAACTGGATTTACAAATCAGAAATTTGCCATTTGAATATCAGTACTAAAAAAATGCAATATCAGGTGGTGCAAAAATCTGCAAAGTTGTTTGACATACCTGTTTAGCATTCTCAATATAAGCAGCCATGTATTCATAAGCAGCAGCCTGAGCATTGACTCTCGTTTCTGTCCCTTCAACAGGGAGAGCAAAACTGTCCATTATGATCATTGTTTCTCCATCCACTTTACCTAGCATTAAACCCATCACTTCCAGATTTCCCCCTGACCTGGCATGCATCACCATCTTCAAAAGTGCAAGGGCTGAGATCTTACAATACTTGAAGTAATGGTGACTGAAAGAAACAAATTACAATAATTAGAACAAGTGTTTCATTTTGCTAACAATCACAACAAATTTTCTACATTTCTCACTAAAATCTTACAAAACAATGCTTGGTACTATTTAAAATGCAAATGTCAACAGATAGAAAATAAAACAATCTTGATCACACAATATACAAAAAAAGTTATCAACATTACTAAGTATACTAAATCTGTAAAGATCATTGCCAAAATGAAACCTAAACACCAAAGCAGAAATTATAAAATGCAATAATTCATCACGTAGGTAAACAAAGCAAGGCCCCACAAACAGCAATTTACAGGGAGAAAGTTTTTGGTGGCACTGGCTAAGGGAAGGACATCAACCACTGATTTTCTTCTAGTGCTGTGGGTCAGATGGATAGATGTCAGTTAACTTCTCATCCGATGCAGCTCTGTCAGTACTGCACTGAAATATCAGCTGATATTCTGTACTCAAGTCCATGTAGGGGTGTGAGCATACAACATTGTCCTCCAATACGTTTGTTTTTAGCAGCTAATTCAGAATCCAATGTAGCATCCCTCAACCAACATCACAAAAACAGATTATCTGGTCACTTACCTCATTGCTGGTTGTGTGACCTTGCTGCCTGCAAACAGACAGCAGAGTTTCCTGCATGATAACAATGACTACACTTCAAGAAGTACTTCATTGGCTGTGGAGTGCTTTGGCAAGTCCTGAATTCCATTTCCCTGGATTCCCAAGTCTGCACTCCAGCACCAACTCAAGCACAACTTCAGCTGCGCTGAGCAGAATACTACTGCTCCAATGGGGTACCTTTGCCCTGATGGCCCACAGCATGGAATCACCAACCTTCTGCTGCCTTCTAAGATCTTCAGGGCTTCTCCCAAGCCCCCATTACTTGGAGCCTGCCAACAACAACCCTTTTTTTATGCTCGAAGCCTCCTTCTCTGCTCAGAACCTCTCTTTTTAACTGAGACCCCTCCCTGTCCCCTACCTGGGACTCTTGGAGTGTGTTGCTCCAATCCCAGTCACATGATTCAGGTTTTCGCACCATTTACTTTTTGCGCAGGTGCTTTGGGCCCATCCTCAGCTCAGAAGAACTACAAAATGCTGAATTGTGCATGCACCGCCCACTCCCATACGTGCATGCACAAAACTCTCAAGGTCTGTTGGGACTTGGAGTTCCCAGCCTCCACTCTTGAAGAGAAGGCAAGTCGGATCTCACAACACCGACTACACTTCAAAAGGAAAAAATATATACTTCAGTTTTGTAGATAGATTGGAGAAGTTGGCACTGCTTTCCTTGGAGAAGAGATTTGATAGAGGTATTCAAAATCACGTCTTACTGTGGAAAATAGACTGTCAAAGTTCGTGAAAAAAATACTATTGTACTGGGTCACCACTGCAATAGTCTGACCTTTGCAAATTCAGTGCTCCTCAAATAAATGGCATAAAAACATGATCTGCTTTGCACCTGGATTAAGTGTGGCTTAAATTGTGTCTTCGTGAGTCTCAAGTGCATACGATGGAGCCACTTTTGTAACTTATTTTATACATATCTCTAGTTTCAGATACTAACAGAAATGTTGGTGTTCTGATTTAGGATTTATCCAATTAGGCAAAAGTATTAAGAATTGTCCATTGTAAACTTCTTGACCCACAAAACTAAAGAACAAACCAAAGAAGAAACACAAGTGCAAATAGGGCTGCTTTGCATATGCCAGATTGTTCGGGCTTCGAAAGCCCCTCTTGTAGATCATTACCTTACAAGCACCTAAAATTTTCATGTTCAATCACCAGCGAGTTACTAAAAGGCAAACCTAATTTTTCATTAGGCCTCAATGGCTTCTTGTATCTTTGAATGCTGTATCTTCAAGCATTCACATTTGGTGGAAATGATTTAAATAATCACAGAGCAAATCACGTTCACAAACCTGCTGGAGTTTTTTGAGGATGTATCTATTCTGCTAGTTAAAGGGGTGTTGTCTATTTGGATTTTCAGAAGGCTTTCGATAAGGTCCCACACAAAAGTTTAGTAAGCAAGTTAGAACACGTGGGATCGGGGATAATACGCTGACATGGATTTAAAATTGGTTAACGGAAAAAAACAGACAGTAGGACTAAATCGGTTACTCAGGTCCACAGGATGTGACTAGTGGGGTATACCGCAATGATCAGTGCTTGGGCCCCAGCTATTCATAATTTATATCAATGATTTGGATGCAGGGACCCAAATGTAATAGTTTCAAGTTTGCTGATGACAAAAAAAAAACTAGGTGGGAATGCGAGGTGGATGCAAAGAGGCTTCAAGGGAATTTAGACAGGCTGAGTGGGCAAGAACACAGCAGATGGAATGTAGTGTGGAAAAATGTGAAGTTATCCACTTTGCTGGCAAAGCAGAAATTTTGCAGTGAGTAACTCACCTCCTGACTCCCCAAAGCCTGTCGCCATCTACAAGGCACAAGTCAGGAGTATGGTGGAATGCCCTCCGCTTGCCAGGAAGAGCGAGACTCCAACAACACAAGAATCTCGACACCATTCAGGACAAAGCAGCCCACTTGATCAGCACCCCATCCACCAACTTAAACATTCACTTCCCCCACCAACAACAGTGGCATCTGTGCATATCATCTACAACAGCAACTCACCAAGGCTCCTTTGGTAGCACTTTCAGCACCTTCCAGATCCAGGATCTCTACCACCTTAGGAGGACAAGAGCAACAGACGCATGGGAACACCACCACCTGCAAGTTCCTCTCCAAGTCTCACATCATCCTAACTTGAGAGTATATCGCCACTCCTTCACTATTCCTAGGTCAAAATCCTGGAGCTCCTTTCCTAGCAGCACTGTGGGAGTACCTGCACCAGACAGACTGCAGTGGTTCAAGAAGGCGGGTCACCACCACCTCCTCAAGGACGATATGGGATGGGCAACAAATGCAGGCCTTGCCAGTGACACCCACATCCCATGAAAGAATAACAACCATAGAGCCATGGCTAACTACAGAAGTTAAGGATAGTACTGGATTAAAAGAGGCATATATTGCCAATAAGAGCAGTAAACTTGAGAATTGGGAGGGCTTACAGGTAGAGCCATAAGAAATTATAATGGGGAATAAGGAAACGGCAGAGTTGATAAACCAATATTTTGAGAGAGCAAGACTAGACCAAAAATTGCAAGGAACCAAGGGTATAATGAGAAAAAAAACTTGCTTTTATATTGCATCTTTCATGACCAAGGAAACTCCCAAAATGCTTTACAGCCAACGAAGTACTTTTAAAGTGTAGTCACTTATTATGTAGAAAATGTGAAAGCCAATTTGCACACAGCAAATACCCACAAACAGAAAGATGACAATGGCCTGATAATCTGTTTGAGAGATATTGATTGAGGAATCAAAGTTGGATAGGACACTAGGGATAACTTGCCTGGCTCCTTCAAAATAGTGCCATTGAATCTTTCACATCCACCTGAGAAGGCAGGTGGCCGCCTTCACTTAACATCTCATCCGAAAGGTGGCACCTCCACAGAGCTGCACCGAAGTGTCAACTTTGATTTGTGCACTCAGGTCCTGGAGTGGAAGTTGAATCCACAACCTTCTGACTCAATGACAAGAGTGCTACCTAGCCATGGCTGAGCAACCTAAAGTAATTATTAGTAAATAAAAGGTATTCATTGGGCTAAAAGCCAACAAATCTCCAGGATCAAATGGCCTACACCCTAGGGTTTTAAAAGAGGTGGCTGCAAGGATAGTAGATACACTGGTTTTGATCTTGACAAATTCCCTAGATTCTATAACAGTGTCAGATTGGAAAGTGGCAAAAGTAACCCTGCTGTTCAAGGAAGGTGGGACAGAGAAAACAGGGAACTTTAGACCAGTTAGCCTGACATCAGTATTAGGGAAAATGCTAGAATCTATTCTTCAGGATTTGGTAACAAGGCACTTGGAAAAATCACCAAATCAGGTAGAGTTAACAAGGTTTTATGAAAGGGATATCACTTTTGACTGAGCAAGAATATTTTGAGGGTGTTACTAGCAGGCTAGGTAAGGAGGGGTGGAAAAAAATCAGTGGATGTCGTATTTCTGGATCTTCAGAATACATTCGATAAGGTATCACCCAAGAGATTTGTTGCACAAGATTCGGCTCATAGAACTGGTTAACAGGCAGGAAAAGTGTGTAGGAGTGGGCCATTTTCTTCATGGCATGGATCAGTGCTTAGGCCTCAATCCAAATCAATAACTTAATTAAGGGCCCCAGTATAACGTATCCAAATTTGCAGCTGAAACAAATCTAGTAAGCTGTTAGGAGGGTGCAAACAGACCATAAGATGTAGGAGCAAAGTAGGCAATTCGGCCCATCAAGTCTGCTCCACCAGCCAATGAAATCACTGGTGACCTGATAATACTCAATTCCACTTTCCTGCCTTTTCCCCATAACCCTTGATTCCCTTACTGATTAAAAATCTGTAACTCAGCCTTGAATATACTTACCAATCCAGCCTCTACGGCCCTCTGCGGTAAAGAATTCCACAGATTGACTACCCTCAGAAGAAATTCCTCCTAATCTATTTAAATGGGCACCCCCTTACTCAGATTATGCCTTCTGGTCCTAGACTCTCCCACAAGGGGAAACAACCTCTCAGCATCTACCCTGTCAAGCCCTTAAGAATCTTATATGTTTCAATAAGGTCGCCTCTCCTTCTAAACTCCAACAAGTACAGGCCCAACCTACTCTACCTCTCCTCATAAGAAAATCCACCCCTACCCACAATCAACCTAGCGAACCTTCTCTGGACTGCCTCCAATGCCAGTATATCTTTCCTTAGATAAGGGGGCCAAAATTGTTCACAGTATTCTAACTAGTGCCTTGTATAGTTTTAGCAATGTTTGCCATTTTTATACTCCATTCCCTTTGAAATAAAGGCTAACATTCCATTTACCTTCCCTATTATCTGTTGAACTTGTATGTTAGCTTTGAGATTCATGCACAAGGACTCCCAAATCCCTGTGCTGTGGCCTTCTGTGGTCTTTCTCCATTTAAATAATATTCAGCTCCTCTATTCTTCCTGCCAAATTGCATAACCTCACATTTTCCCACATTATATTCCATCTGCCAAGTTTTTGCCCACTCACTTAACCTTCCCATATTCCTCCGTAGACTCCTGCATCATCCTAACCACTTGCCTTCCCACCGATTTTTGTATCATCTGCAAACTTGGCGATAGTACATTCACTCCCCTTGTCTAAGTCATTAATATATCTTGTAAATAATTGAGGCCTCAGCACTGATCCCTGTGGCACTCCACTAGTTACAGTTTGCCATCCCAAAAACACCCCCCTTATCCCAACTCTGTCTACTGTTAGCCAGCCAATCCTCTGTCTATGCTAATATACTACCCCTAACACTATAGGCTATCGTCTTATTAAGTAGCCTTATGTGCAGTACCTTATCAAATGCCTTTTGGAATCCAAATACATTACATCTACTGGTTCCCTTTATCTATCCTATTTATTACCTCCTCAAAGAATTCTAATAAATTTGTTAGGCATGATTTCCCCTTGTGTAGCCATGCTGCCTCTGCTTGATTATATAATGTATTTCTAAATGCTCTGCTATTACATCATTTATAATAGGCTCCAATATTTTCCCAAAGACAGAATTTAAGCTAACTAGCCTATAGTTACCTGTTTTTTGTTTCTCTCCCTTTTTGAATAAGGGTGTTACATTGGCAGTTTTCCAATCCTCTGGGGCTTTTCCAGAATCCAAGGATTCTTGGAAGATTACTACCAGTGCAACCACTATCTCTGTATCTACTTCCTTTAATATCCTAGGATGCAACCCATCAGGTCCAGGGGACTTATTGGCCTTTAGCCCCATTAGTTTCCCTGGTACTTTTTCTCTAGTGATAGTTATTGTATTTATTTCCTCCACCCCACTTTTGCCCCTTGATTTAGTATTTTTTGAATGCTATTAGCATCTTCTACCATGAAGGCTGAAGCAAAGTATTTACTCAACAACTCTGCCATTTTATTGGTTCCCCATTATTATTTCCCCAGCCTCATTCTCTAAGGGGCCTATGTTCACTTTGGCCTCTCCCTTTTTATATATTTAAATAAGCTCTTACTGTCTGTTTTTTATGTTACTTGCTAGTTTACCCTCAAAGTTTATTTTTTCCTTTTTTTGGTCATCTTTTGTTGGTTTTTAAAAAGCTTTCCCAATCCTCTAGCTTACCACTAATTTTTGCCACATTGTATGTTTTTTTCTTTCAATTTGATATGGTCCTTAACTACCTTGGTTAACCATGGTTGGCTTATCCCCTTCCTTGAATCCTTCTTCCTCACTGGGATTACTCTTTGTTGAGAGTCATGAACTATTTTCTTAAACTTCTGCCATTGTTCATCAACCGTCTTTTCCGCTAAACTGCTTTCCCAGTCCACTCCAGCCAACTCTGCCCTCATTCCTTCGTAATTATCCTTATTTAAGTTTAGCACAGTTATTTCCAAACTAAGTTTCTCACTCTCAAACTGAATGCTAAATTGTTCCATTTTATGGTCACTGTTTCCTAGGGGATCCTTTACTCAGATCATTTATTAAACCTGCCTCATTACCAGATCCAAAATAGCTTGATGCCTGGTTGGATTCACAACATATTGTTCTGAGAAAGTGTCCCAAATACACGATGAATCCTTGCTCGTGTCTACTCCGCTAATTTGATTTTCCCAATCTACAAGAAGATTAAGGTCACCCATGATTAATGTATCCCTTTTTTTTACATGCCCTCATTATCTCCTGACTTATCCTCTGTCCGATAGTATAGCTACAGTCAGGGGGCCTATAGATACTCCCACCAATGTCTTCTTCCTCTTGTTACTTCTTACCTCCACCCATATGAAGACTACATCTTCTGATCGAAGATACTTTCTTGCTATCGTACTTATATCATCTCGTCCTAACAAAGCTACCCCACTACTCTTTCCTTGGATGTAAAGGAATATAGACAGGTTAAGTGATTGGACAAGAAGGTGACAGATGGAGAATAACAGGGAGAAAGGTAAAATTATGCACATTTCCAATCTTGTTTCAAAGTAGAATATTGTTAAAAAAAGGTAAGAGACTAGTAAAGCTGAGTATTCAAGAGGGATTTAACAGTTCTTGCACACAAATCACCAAATTAACAAAAGGTACAGCAAGTATACAAGCAAATTACAGTCAGATGGTATGCTGGACTTTAATACTACAGGGCTGGAAATTAAGTATAAGAATGTCATATTGGAATTATCTAAAAGTTTCAGTAAGACCACACCTACAGTACTAAGAGTTCTGCTCTCCTTACCCAAGGAAGGATACACTTATCTTGATGGGATGCAAAGATTCAGCAGATTGATTCCTGGGATGAGAGGACTGTGTTGACGAGAGGTTGAGTAGAATATTCTTTGAAATTTAGAAGAGAATTGATCTCACTGAAACATAAAATTCTGAAGGCTTCACGGGGCAGGTTTAGGGCTTAACCATTTAGGACAGAGATGGAATGAAATTTCTTCACTCAGGATGGAAATTTTTTGGAATTCTCTATGCAGAGGGATGTTGATGCTCGTGGTTATGTTCAAGACAGATCGATTACCTGACCGCACAAACATCAAGGGGCATAGAAAATAGGGCATAAAAGTGAAGTTGATGCAAAACTTCATCCATGATCATATGGGGTAGCAGAGCAGGCTCGAGGCACCGTTCAGCCTACTTCTCGTCTTTGTTTTTAATATATCTTTCACCAGCTAATAAAAGTAATCTGCCATTTGTAAAGTCAGTGCCGCAGCATTAAAGTCAGTCTGTAGGAAAAGTTTAGGAAATTTAACTTGCATACATACTATACAGAAAACAAGAAATACTAAATTGCACGTTGCGGTTGTAATGAAATCAAATTGTCCCTTTGCCCCAAAGTTTTGTCCAAAACACACTTTCTGAATAAGTTGCATTTACTGGGGCTGCTGTTTCTTGATATATTCTCTATAATGATGTAATAAAGGTCGGGCCTACTAAAGGTCTCGATAACTGCTCTTATTCAAACACAGATCCTATCAGGAGTATTAGCAACGATTCAAACATTCAGACTTACTCTTTAGTCCAGGGTTTAGCTGCGAGAATTTCCTGCTGTTGTTTTTTGTCGTATTTGTAGATTTCATCGATGCTCTGAACTTCCTGCATGTTATTCGCTAGCTCCCAGGTCTTCTGGGCGACGTTGCCACTCACACCAGCCATTTTCTCCAACCTAACTATCCCCTTCACTCGGCACCGCGACAACTGCTTTTGTCATTCAACGTTGCACCTCCTCACTAGTTTTAACGTTAACATCAAATAACAACCAAACCGTCAGCGGCCTCGGCCCACTCCCAACGGCGACAGCTCCGGCCCGGCACCACTCACTGCACCACCCAGGGCGGGGGGAAAATCACTCACAGGCAAAATAACACCAAGCCAGCTAACTTATAAATGCCGTTAACAATAGATTCTCAAAGCATTACGTTTTTCTTTTATTTCTGTTCACTGAATTTAACGCCAAGTAATGTAAGTAGAAAGTCTGATTGTGAGGCCTCCTGAGCCGTCAGGGAAGGGTGCGCCCTCTGGAGGAGGAAAATGGAATAATCGGCAAGCAGGGCAATGGGTCTTTTCAATGCCTGATGCCCATTGGACACCAAGAAGAAATGTGACTGTGACCATTGGATTACGCAATAATCAATTCAAAGAATTCATGCAAGTACAAAAATAACTCTTTTGAGTCAAAACAATAAACTAAATTAACAAAAACAAGGGAGAAATCAAGCACAGCCCCTAAGTCAGGTCAGCTGTAAAATCAAGGAAAAACTTTTAAAGGAACCTTAAAAACATCAAACTAAGATGTGATTAAAGGGGTCAACAAAACACCCCAGTCCCCACGGTGCCCACCGGGCACGGAAGGCCTCGATGGTGCCGGCAGACACCGCGTGCTCTGGCCGCGAACGTGCTGCCACAAAGGCGCAATGGGGAAGGGTCGCTGTCTAAGACCTTTCTACCACAGCGCACCGAGAGACTGGGAACTGTTTAGAGCCCCTCGGGCTGTACAGATCAAAATGAAAGGCTGTAAATGATTGTAATATTGTTTGTACTGATGCACCTGGTGATACATTTTGTAAAAGTTTAACCTGGATTGTACCCTTGTAATGTTGTTTTTGAAATGGTTTGGAATGTGATTGAAGATATTTTATGAATAAAGTATATTTTTACAAAAAAAAAAATCCGGCCGCGAATGTAGCTGCAGAAGAGGGACAAACAATCAGGCGGGACTCCCCCGTCGATCGCCCGCTGCCTGGACCTGTTGATGGCCAACTTGGCCAGACCCAGGAGCAGGTTCACGAGGAGGTCCTCCTCCTTCCCGACCCCCTTCCGCACCGGGTCTCCGTAGATCAGGAGCGTGGGACTGAAGTGCAAACAAAATAGTAATAAAAGATTTTTTAAATAACTAAAAAGGGAGTGCAGCCTAAGACACCCTATATATGCATGGTCCACGGACTCCACAAGACCGCAAAAAGGGCATGTGTCCTGGGAGTCCGTGAACCTAAACATCCTCCTATTGTAGGGGACTGCTGCATGCAACACCCTCCAACCCAGGTCCCCGATAGAAAGGGGGAGAACTCCTCCGTAGAGGGCCTCCCATCGGGGGCCTCCGCCGCTGGACGGCAACAAGGCACGCCAGGGCATGTCCGGGTGGCGGACCAGGGCGAGAAAATGGAAGGTGTGCAGCAGCAGTCCGTACAGAAAACCCCTCCGCACCGTGCCAAATGGTACGGAGGGCATGTCCCTGAGGCGGCTCATATTATTGCGGGGCACCGGCACCCCAGGGAGGGTTCGGGGCTTGGGGCCAATGTGGAATTCTGTCCGAACAGGGGAACGTTCAGCCGGAAGATCACCGCGCACCTGGGCCACCTCGAGACCTAAAATGACTTCGGGTCCGAGCACGACCGTTTTTAGGTCTTGGATGGCATCGGCTGCGACCTGGACACTCACTGACGCGCGACGCGCCAACTCCTGTGGGAGCATCCAGCCCAGTCCTCCGCCACCCAGCACGTCCCCGATCCTGGTCACCCCGGCAGCCACAGCCCTCCTCTCCGCCAGCCACTGAAAGGGACGGAGGGGCGGATTCCTGAGCAGCGGCTCTCTGACGATAGCCGCTACTCCTGACGGGGGAGAGCTGCGTCGCGAGGCGACCACGTTCCAGACTTTGATCAGGTCCTGGTAAAAGACGGGCAACACCTGGAAGGAGCCTCCGAGGCCCCTCTGCTCTATAAACAGGAGCTGCACGTCATAATTCAGGCCGTGCACCTGGCGGAAGAAATACGTCGCCAGGGCACACCATCTAGGAGGAGGCTCGACGTAAAGGTATCGCTGCAGGGTCTGAAGACAGAAAGTCGCCACCTGCGTGCATAGGCACACTAGCGCCCGACCGCCCTCCCTACAAAAGTAATTCGCATTTGTTAAGTTTCCTTTGATATTACTTATAATCAGGATGTTATTGTTTCATTTAATTTAAATTGGTGATTAACTTGGGCTAACCTGATCGACCAATCTGGAAGTGCAATGTCACAGACGATTTAAGAATTGAAGCCTGCCTATTTATTTTTGTGGCTCCAGACACTTGCCTACTATTCTAATGATAGGGTAATAAAAATTGTTGCAGGTTATGCACGGGGCAATTGTCCTAATCTTGCTTTAAAAACACAATCATAGACACAGCACAGAAGAACAACCTACATTTATATTACATCTTAACATAGCAAAACATCCCAAGCTGCAGTTTAAAAAAATCGAATGGTACTATTGTCACAGAAATGGACATATGATGTGGCAGCGCAAGGAAAGATTCAAGCAGGCTTGTAAACAAAAGAAGAAGCCCAATGAAATCTACAATGTAGAAGAGCCTGAAACAACAAATTCAGACATTTACTTGTTTAATCTGAAAGTTGGAAAGACCAATATTTGTCACAGTGAAAGTAAATGGCAAACCTGTTAGAATGGAAAGGGACAGGGGGGCTTCCACTAAAGAAATTGGGGGACATACCTTCAGATATTTGAATAATGGTAAACATCAATTAAGTTTAGAAGAAACAGCCGCCATCTAAAAACATACAGCTGACGACATTCAAATAAAAGGCATAAGCAGAGTGATTGTCCATTATGGAGGCCAATTGGCAAAGCTATGCTTTAAGATGGTAGCAGGTGAAGGGCCAAGCCTCCTATGGTGAAATTGATTAAAGGAGATTAAGTTAGAATGGGCTGAAATATTCTAGTTGAGAGCAAGTGGACTGCCAGAGCTACTTAGAAAGTATGTCACAGTCTTCAAGGATGAACTGGGGAAAATCCAGGGCCTGCAGGCCAAGATTCATGTGGACCTGGAAGCAACTCCTCACTTCATGAAGGTGAGACCGGTGCCGTATGCCCTGCGAGAAAAAGTCGGCATCGAACGGAACAGACTAGAGAAACTGGGCGTTATATAACCTGTTCAGCTCTCAGAATGGGCAGCACTCATAGTCCTCAGCCTTAAACCCGACCAAAGCATCCGAATTTGTGGAGACTACAAACTGACGGTTAATAAAGTAACTAAGCTAGACAGGGACCCCATTCCAAAAATCAAAGACCTGTGTGCCAAGCTGGCAGGAGGTACAACATACACAAAGCTTGACATGAGTCATGCTTATCAACAACTAAAGTTGGATAATGCCTCCTGGGAATTTGTCACAAGTAATACCCACAAAAGGTTGTACCAATATACACGATTGCCTTTCAGTTTCTCCTCCGCTTGCGCCATCTTTCAGAGAACAATGGCTAGCTTACTGCAGGGACTGACCCAGGTTGTAGTCTATTTAGATGATGTATTAGTGATAGGATTCACTAGAAAAATAGCATTTGGCAAACTTAGAAGCCTTAAAATGTTTCTTGCAAGCTGGAGTGCATTTAAAAGAAGGAAAATGCACATTCCAAGTGAGGGAGGTAATCTTTTTGGGTCACTGGTTAGATTCGCAGGGCCTCCACCTGGCTGAGGAGAAAGTGAGAGCCATAAGAGAGGCACCTGCACCAAAGAATGCCTCAGAGCTCAAATCATTCCAAGGAATGATCAACTACTATGGGCGGTTCTTACCCAATTTGTCTACAGTGCTGGCCCCCCTCCATTCTCTACTCAAAAAGAACCAGCGTTGGTCTTGGGAGGTGCCCCAGAGAGAAGCTTTCATAAAGGTGAAACAATTGTTGCACTCGTCCAATCTATTAGTGCATTATGACCAGACAAAAGAATTGGTGCTGACATGTGACTCACCTCCTTACGGAGTGGGAGCAGTGCTCTCTCATCTGATGGACGATGGCACGGAATGGCCAATAGGTTACGTATCAAGAAAGCTCACCACAGTGGAAAAGGGATACACACAGATAGAAAAAGAAGGCCTGTCCATCATCTTTGGTGTCAAGAAATTTTACCAGTATGTACACAGCCGCTATTTTACAATTGTTTCAGACCACAAACCATTGCTAGGATTGTTTAATGAGGATAAGGCTATATCACCCATAGCCTCAGCAAGAATACAATAATGGACCTTAATTCTGGTAGCATAAAAATATACTTCCATACATAGGCCTGGCAATCAAATCACAAACACCAATGCCCTCAGTCGTTTACCTTTACAAGAAAATGATAAGCATGCCCCAGTTCCACAGGAACTTGTTTTACTGTTAAATTTCTTAGATTCCTCACCGGTATTTGCTTGACAGATTGGAGACTGGACAAGCCTGGACCCAGTCCTATCTCAAGTACGAGAACAAGTGCTACATGGTTGGTCACAGGAGCCCGTATCTGACGAAATGAAACTGTACTTCAACAGAAGACATGAAATAACCAGCCAGGCATCTTATTGTGGGTAGCACGAGTAATTGTTCCTCCAAAGGGAAGGGAGCCACTATTAATTGAACTACACAGTGCCCATCTAGGAATTTCCCGAATGAAAACCATAGCACACAGCTAGCTATGGTGGTCTGGGATGGATGGTGAAATAGAGAGTTTAGTAAAGCACTGTACGCAATATCAGCAGCTGCAAAAGTTGCCAGTGACAGCTCCATTAAACCCATTGGAGTGGCCAGGTAGACCCTGGGTGCCATTAGACATTGATTACGTTGGACCTTTCCTGAGAACAATGTTTCTGCTCCTTGTCGATGCCCATTCAAAATGGTTGGACATATATGAGGTGACGTCACCAACGTCGGCCGCTAAAATTGAGAAACTATGTCAGAGTTTTGCCATTCACAGACTACCAGAAATAGTTGGTTCAGATAACGGCATGGCATTTGCAAGTGCTGAGTTTCAATGGTTTATCAGCCTCAGCGGTATCACTCATGTGAAAACTGCACCATACCACCCTTCCTCAAACGGACTGGCCAAAAGGGTGGTTCAAACATTCAAGGCAGGCATGAAGAAGCTTACTGGCAATTCCTTGGCAACCAAGCTAGCAGGCTTTCTTTTTCATTACAAGACGACCCCTCACACAACAACAGGTGTCACACCTGTGGAGTTATTGTTGAAACGCCGTCTCAGGACCAGATTGAGCTTAATAGTGCCAAATTTAGAGGGGAAGGTGGAAAGGAGTCAGGGAAGCCAGAAAACTAGACATGACTGGTATAGTCGTGAGAGGGAATTTACCGTGGAAGAGCCGGTATACGTGAAAAATTTCGGGGAAGGACAATAGTGGATACCGGGTGAAATAAGTGTGGTGACTGGACCTCTATCTTACCACATGGAGGTGGAAGGCCAGATCATCCGTAAACATGTGGACCATTTAAAGAAGAGGGAGACCAATCACTAAAATTTGGTTCCACCAGTGATCATGACCGAGTCTGCATTTCCTGTTGAGGATACTCAATTCAGGACTGACCTGTTAGATGTTCCTGTAAGAGTTGAGGATACAGAACTGCAAGTGCCCATTGAAGCACCTGATGTTCAGGCATCTACGGAAGAGGAGGTTCCTGACAAAGAATCTGAAGTTGTGGAGCTGCAAATTTCCACACGTAACAGGAAACCACCTGAAACACTGAACTTGTAAATTCTTTACCCAGTGTAAATATTATGTTGTCTTGAAAAATATGTACTTATAAATAAACTATGAATAGTCGAGTTAAAGGGGAAGGAATGTAGTAATTATGGTTTTATTTAGTGTATAATGTACCTTTAAGAATAATACTTTTTAGGAAAAATCGCATCATATGCTCTGTAGTAACCAATAGGGGAGTTGTGTGGGCTACTTCAGCAGTCAGTGTAGAGATAGAATTGGAGTTGAAAGCATGAGTGTAGTTGCCGCTAAGTACATTGCAAATAAACTTAATGTTTCCACCCAAGACATGTCTGCAGTTCAACTCTAACATTAATAATACAACTCAGCCACCCTACAACACTCCCCCTCCCTTCTTCCCCCACCCTCCCCTCAACCACCCCTCCACACATTTTTTAATGTGTCCCCATATTTTGTTGAAGCCCCTCTCTGTATTAACTATAACCTCCAATTTGTTTTTTCTTTCATTCATGGAATGTGGATGTCACTGGCTAGGCCAGCATTTTATTGCCCATCCTTAATTGCCTTTGAGAGGGTGGTGGTGAGTTGCCTTCTTGAACCGCTGCAGTCCATGTGGTGTAGGTACACCCACAGTACTCTTCATTGTTCCTTCACTGTCACTGAGTCGAAATCCTGGAACTCCCTCCCTAACAGCACTGTGGGTGTACCTGCACCATATGGACTGCACAGTTCAAGGAACAGCGATATATTTCCAAGTCAGGATGGTGTGTGACTTAGAAGGGAACTTCCAGGTGATGGTGGTCCCATATATCTGCTGTCTTTGTCCTTCTAGATGGTAGCGGCCGTGGGTTTGGAAGGTGCTGTCTAAGGAGCCTTGGTGAGTTCCTGCAGTACATCTTGTGGATGGTACCTACTGCTGCCACTGTGTGTCGGTAGTGGAGGGAGTGAATGTTTATGGATGGGGTGCCAATCAAGCGGGCTGCTTTGTCCTGGTTGGTGTCAAGCTTCTTGAGTGTTGTTGGAGCTGCACCCATCCAGGCAAGCGGAGAGTATTCCATCACACTCCTGACCTGTGCCTTATAGATGGTGTACAGGCTTTGGGGAGTCAGGAGTCAGGTGAGTTACTCGCTGCAGGATTCCTAGCCTCTGACCGGCTCTTGTAGCCACAGTATTTGTTTGGCTAGTCCAATTCAATTTCTGGTCAATGGTAACCCCCAGGATGTTGACAATGGGGGATTCAGCGATGGTAATTCCATTGAATGTCAAGGGGCGATGGTTAGATTCTCTCTTATTGGAGGTGGTCATTGCCTGGCACTTCTGTGGCACGAATGTTACTTGCCCCTTGTCAGCCCAAGCCTGGTTATTGTCCAGGTCTTGCTGCATTTGGACATACTACTTCAGTTTCTGAGGAGTTGCGAATGGTGTTGAACATTGTGCAATCATCAGCGAACATTCCCACTTCTGACCTTATGATGAAAGGAAGGTCATTGATGAAGCAGTTGAAGATGATTGGGCTGAGGACACTACCCTGAGGAACTCCTGCAGTGTTGTCCTGGAACTGAGATGATTGACCTCCAACAACCACCAGCATCTTCCTTTGTGATAGGTATTTTAAAATTCTATTTCTGATTCCGGTGTCCAAAAGATTTATGTAAATTGTGTAAATAACTTCCACCGCTATTCCCTATTTTCTGTTTTGTAGCTAGCTTGCTATCCATTCCACTTCTTGTGCCTTAGCTCCACATGTTCTGATCTTAGTCATGAGTCAGTTATACAGCACCATATGGAAGGATTTTTGGAAATCCAAATATATTGTTAAAGCACAGAAGGAGGCCATTCAGCCCATCGTGTCTACACCGGCTCTCCAAATGAGCAATGCACCTAGGCCATTCCCCTGGCTTCTTTCCATAACCCTGCACATTCTTCCTTTTCAATTGCCCCTTAAATGCCTCAATTGAAACTGCCTTCACCATACTCTGAGTGCATTCCAGATCATAACCACTCACTGCGTGAAGTTTGTCCTCATGTCTCCATTCCTTCTTTTGTTAACTACCTGAAGTCTGTGCCCTCTGATTCTCAATTCTTACACCAATGGAAACAGGTTTTCCCTATCTACTCTGTCCAGACCCCTCATGATTTTGAATACTCTATCAAATCTCCTCTCAACACTCGCCAAGGAAAACAGTCCCAACTTCTCCAATTCATCTTCATAACTGAAGTTCCTCATCCATGGAACCATTCTTGTAAATTTTCTCTGCACCCTTTCTAATCACAGAATCACACAGTGCAGAAGAGGCCCTTCGGCCCACCGAGTCTGCACCAACACGTGAGAAACACCTGACCTACCTACCTAATCCCATTTACCAGCATTTGGCTCATAGCCTTGAATGTTATGACAAGTGCTTATCCAGGTACTTCTTAATGAATGTGAGGCAACCCGCCTCCACCACCCTCCCAGGCAGCGCATTCCAGACTGTCACCACCCTCTGGGTAAAAAAGTTTTTCCTCACATCCCCCCTAAACCTCCTGCCCCTCACCTTGAACTTGTGTCCCCTTGTGACTGACCCTTCAACTAAGGGGAACAGCTGATCCCTATCCACCCTGTCCATGCCCCTCAGAATCTTGTACACCACGATCAAGTCGCCCCTCAGTCTTGGCTGCTCCAACGAAAACAACCCAAGTCTATCCAACCTATCTTCATAACTTAAATGTTTCATCCCAGGCAACATCCTGGTGAATCTCCTCTGCACCCCCTCCAGTGCAATCACATCCTTCCTATAATGTGGCGAACAGAACTGCACACAGTACTCCAGCTGTGGCCTCACCAAGGTTCTATACAACTCCAACATGACCTCCCTACTTTTATAATCTATGCCTCGATTGATAAAGGCAAGTGTCCCATATGCCTTTTTCACCACCCCACTAACATGCCCCTCTGCCTTCAGAGATCTATGGACACACACGCCAAGGTCCCTTTTTTTCCGCAGAACTTCCTAGTGTCATGCCATTCATCGTCAAATTACTCCTTCCAAGGTGTATCACCTCACAATTTTCAGGGTTAAATTCCATTTGCCACTTATCTGCCCACTTGACCATCCCATCTACATCTTCCTGTAGTCCAAGACACTCAACCTCACTGTTAACCACCCGGCCAATCTTTGTGTCATCCGCAAACTTACTAATCTTACCCCCCACGTAATCATCTAAGTCGTTTATATAAACGACGAATAATAGGGGACCCAGCACAGATCCCTGTGGTACGCCACTGGACATGGGCTTCCAGTCACTAAAGCAGCCTTCTGTCATCACCCTCTGTCTCCTACAACTAAGCCAATTTTGAATCCACCTTATCAAATTACCCTGTATCCCATGTGCATTTACCTTCTTTATAAGTCTCCCATGTGGGACCTTGTCAAAGGCTTTGCTGAAATCCATATAAACTATATCAACTGCACTGCCCTCATCGACACACCTGGTCACCTCCTCAAAAAATCCAATCAAATTTGTTAGGCATGACCTCCCTCTGACAAAGCCATGCTGACTATCCCTGATCAAACCTTGCCTCTCCAAGTGGAGATAGATTCTCTCCTTCAGAATTTTCTCCAGTAGTTTCCCTACCACTGACATGAGATTCACTGGTCTGTAGTTCCCTGGCTTATCTCTACAACCCTTCTTAAATAGCGGAGCCACATTAGCTGTTCTCCAGTCCTCTGGCACCTCCCCCGTGGCCAGAGAGGAATTAAAAATTTGGGTCAGAGCTCCTGCGATCTCCTCCCTTGCCTCCCTCAGCAGTCTGGGACACAAATCATCCACACCTGGAGATTTGTCCACTTTTAAGCCTGCCAACACCTCCAATACCTTGTCACTCCATTTTGCTCAAAACCTCACAGTCCCTCTCCCCGAGTTCGATACCTTCATCCTCATTCTCTTGGGTGAAGACGGATGTGAAGTATTCGTTCAACACTCTAGCGATGTCCTCTGGCTCCACCCATAGATTGCCCCCTTGGTCCCTTATGGGCCCTACTCTTTCCCTGGTTATCCTCTTCCCATTGATATACTTATAGAATATCTTGGGATTTTCCCTACTTTTACCAGCCAGAGCTTTCTCATATCCCCTCTTTGCTCTCCTAATTGCTTTCTTAAGCTCCATCCTGCACTTTCTGTACTCCACTAATGCCTCCGCTGATTTGGTCCCCTTGTACCTGCTAAAAGCATCTCTTTTCCTTCTCATTGCATCCTGAATATCTCTGGTCATCCATAGTTCTCTGGGCTTGTTACTCCTTCCTATCACCCTAGAGGGAACATGTTGAGCCTGTACCCTCCCCATTTCCTTTTTGAATGCCCCCCACTGCTCTTCTGTAGATTTCCCCACAAGTAGCTGTTCCCAGTCTACCTTGGCCAGATCCTGCTTTATTTTATTAAAATCCGCTCTCCCCCAATCCAAAACATTTTTTTACAACTTGTCTATTTCTTTGTCCATAACAAGCTTAAATTGTACCATGTTGTGGTCACTATCACTAAAATGCTCCCCCACCATCACCTCAGTCACCTGTTTGGCTTCATTCCCCACAATTAGGTCCAGTACTGCGCCGTCACTTATTGGACCTTCTACATATTGACCTAAAAAGTTCTCCTGTACACATTTCAAGAAGTCCATTCCATCCAAGCCTTTAATACTATGTCTATCCCAATTAATGTTGGGAAAGTTGAAATCACCTAATATAATTACCCTATTGTTATTGTTTTTACACACTTCCGCAAATTGTGCACGTATTTGCTCCTCAATTTCCCGCTGACTATCTGGGGGTCTATAATAAACACCTAACAATGTGGCTGCCCCTTTTTTATTCCTAACCTCTACCCACAAAGCTTCATTTGATGCTCCCTCCAAGATATCATCTCTCCTTACTGCAGTAATGGACTCCTTAACTAACAATGCAATGCCTCTTCCTCTTTTACACCCTCCCCTGTCTTGCCTGAAGATTCTATATCCTGGAATGTTGAGCTGCCAATCCTGCCCCTCCCTCAACCATATCTCAGTGATGGTTACTATATCACAATTCCTCGTGTCAATCCTCACCCTTAACTCATCCATTTTACCTGTAATACTCCTGGCATTAAAGTAGAGGCCATTCAGTCTTGCCTTACTCCTCTGAAACTTAATGTAGCTGTACTCCCTCTGACTTGATTGTTTTACTGTATTATGATGTGTCCCTATTCTGCTAACATTCTGTGTCTCCTCCCCCTGCAGAATTAGTTTAAACTCCTCACTAGCACTAGCAAACCCGCGTGCAAGGATGTCAGTCCCGCTCTGGTTCAGATGTAGACCGTCCTGCTTGTACAGGTCCCACCTTCCCCAGAAACGGTCCCAGTGATCCAGGAATCTAAAACCCTCCCTCTTGCACCAACTCTTAAGCAACGTATTCACCTGCGCTATTCTCCTATTTCTGAGCTTGCTAGCACGTGGCACTTGGAGTAATCCAGAGATTATAACCCGAGAGGTCCTGCTTTTCAGCCTACTGCCTAAATCCCTGAATTCTTGATGCAAGACCTCATGTCTCTTTCTACCTATGTCATTGGTATCAACATCTTCCATGACCTCTGCCTTATCACCCTCCCCCTTCAGGATGCCCTGCAGCCGTTCAGTGAGATCCCGGGCCCTGGCACCAGGGAGGCAACACACCATCCTGGAGTCACATTGATGGCCACAGTAGTGCCTATCTGTTCCCCTGACTATAGAATCCCCTATTATTATTACTCTTCCTCTCTTCCTCCCCTCCTGTACAAACGGGCTGCTTGTGGCGCCAGAAACTTGGCTCTGTCTACACTCCCTGGAAGAACCAGTGCCCTCATCAGCCTCCAAAATGGAATATCGATTTGCGAGCGGGACCCCAGGGGACTCCTGAACTACCTGCCTGTTTCTCTTGGACTGCCTGGTAGTCACCAATTCCCTTCCTTCCTCAAGTCCCTTCAGATGCAGTATGACCACCTCTCTAAACGTGCTATCTAATGCTTTCACATCTTTCCCAAAGTGTGATGCTCAGAACCAGACACAATACTTCAGCTGAGGCCGAACTAATGTCTTATACAAGCTCAACATAACTCCTTGCTTTTGTACTCTATGCTCCTATTAATAAAGCCCAGGATGCTGTATGCTTTATTAATCACTCTCAACCTGTCTTGACATCTTCAATGATTTATGCACATATACACACAAATCACTCTGCTCCTCCACCCACTTTTGAATTGTACCCTTTATTTTATATTGTCTCTCCATGTTCTTCCTCCTAAAATGAATCACTTCACACCTCTCTGCATTCAATTTCACCTGCTCTTGTCCGTCTATTCCACTAACTTGTCTATGTCATTTTGAAATTATACTCTAACCTCCTCACAATCCACAATGCTTCCAAGTTTCAAATCATTCGCAAATTTTGAAAATGTGTCTTGTACAGAAGGTCTAGGTCATTCACGTATATCAGGATAAACAAGGGTCCCAACACTGACTGCTGGGGAACTCCACTACAAGCCTTCCTCTAGTCTGAAATACATCCATTAACCACTACTTGCTGTTTCCTGTCACTCAGCCAATTTCATATCTATGTTACTACTGTCTCTTTTATTCCATTAGCTATAACTTTGCTCACAACTCCATTTTGTGGCACTGTGTCAAACACCTTTTGGAAGTCCATGTACACCACGTCAACAGCATTACCCTCATTCACCCTCTCCGTTACCTCTCAAAAAACTCCAGCAAGTTTAGATAAACATGGTTTTCCCTTAACAAATCCGTGCTGGCTTTCCTTAACCCTCATTTGCCAAAGTGACTTTTATTTTGTCCCAAATTATTGTTTCTTAAAGCTTCCCCACCGCCGGAATTAAACTAACTGGCCTGTACTTGTTGAGCTTATCTTTACATCCTTTTTTCAACAAGAGTGTAACATTTGCAATTCTCCAGTCCTCTGGAACAGCCATGAGTTTAAGGAAGATTGTAAAATTATGGCCAGTACCTCAGCAATTTCCATTCTCACTTCCCTCAGCATGGTCGGAAGCATCTCATCTGGTCCTGGTGCCTTATCAACTTTAAGTTCAGACAGCCTCTTCCTTATCAATTTTAAACCCTTCAAGTATGTGATCTATCTCCTCTCACCATGTTACTTCAGATGCATTAGCTTTACCTACCATTTATGCTACTTCATCAAAGAATTCAATAAGATTGTTCAAGCATGACCTTCCCTTTTGGAATCCTTGTTTACCATACTACTCTTGGCGGAGTGGGCTGGAGTACATTGCAGAGCTGGGGAGAGGCAAGGCCATGGAGGGGTTTGAAAACAAGGATGAGAATTTTACATCAAGGTGTTGCTTGACCAGGAGCTAATGTAGGTCAGCAAGCCCAGGGGTAATAAGTGAACAGAACTTGGTGCAAGTAAGGTCATCGGCAGCGGACTATTGGATGACCTCAAGTTTACAGTGGGTAGAATGAGAACTTAAGGGAGCACAGTTGAGGGGCATGCTGGGCAAATGACAAGCACAAGAGAGAGTAAAGTTTTTAATAGGGACTAGAGCATTAGTCCTAGTCCTCTTTTTATATGCCAAGTGACTTTTGAAATGTCCTAAGGAATCTGTTTCTACCATTCTTTTGGGTTGTATGTTCCTGATCTTAACAACATTCTATGTGTGAAAAAATGTTGTCCTGATTTCCCCTTTACATCTTCTGCCAATTATTTTAAATCTATGACATCTGACTATTGACCCATTTGCCAGTGGAAACAGGTTCTCTTTACTTGCTCTATTGAAATCCCTCATAATACATGACCCAAGTTAGCCTTTGACTGATAATTTCTGTATTGGATGGAATGTTAAACTGAGGCACCATTTGCCTTCTCAGGTGCATATAAAAGATCCCATGGAAGAGAAATGGAGTTCAAGGATTATAGGAACACAGGAACAAGAATAGGACATTTAGCCCTCAAGCCTGTTTACTTGGTGTCCTGGCGCCCTAGCAACATTTAGCTCTTAACCAACACTAAAACAGATTATCTTGTCATTTATTTCAATTGTTACAATGGGGCTTGGAGGAGTGCACAGATTATCTAGCCCCACTACTCCACAGGTCACACCATTAGTTTAAAAGTTTAATTCACATACCAAACTAGCCAATTATTTACCTTTCCTACTGTTAGACCGAGAATGAAAGAGACTTTAACCAGGCTTCTTTCAATAAACTCGGAATGATTGATTTCTTATGAAGCAAAACTTATTTTTTAAAACAAATTGCAAGAGCTGGTTAACACATAATTGTAATCTGGAAGTATAACTATATAAACCTTTAAAAATTCCCCAGCACACGCATACAAACAAATAAAGGACAAACTGGGTCTGGCAGAGATGGGCTTTGGAGGATGGACTTTATGAAACAAAGGATAAAGTTCACAAGGTTTCAATGCTGTTGATCTGGAGCTCCCTCTTGTGAAGACATGCCACTGGTCCTCGTAGCTGTTTGGAGGTTCTCACCAATGGAGCTTCGGTGTGGAGGAGAATATAGCCGGATCAATCCCTCTTGTCTCAGCCTTTTGGGTTTCCAAAGACAGACAATTTCCACTGAGCTGAGGATTCTTAGCTGGATACTGCCAACCACTTTATTTCAGACAAGGCAGGAAGAAGGTGAGCTGGGTGACTTTTTACTTTCTCAGTTCAGTCCCAACTGAATTCTGAAACACAAGTTCAAAACTTAAAGTTTATCCCTGTCATGTTATTTCCAATAAATCACTAGCTTTTACCATTAAACTAGTTTTTTTCCCCCATCAATTAAAATAATTGCAGTGCAAACAAGCAAACGCTCTCCCCATCAAGTACCATGCTGGTCAGGTGATTGCTTGGAAAGGCATACTTGCTCCCAGTCCAAAAGTGAACTTATGGCCCTTCTGTAAAAAAAAATGCAAGTGTCCAAAAAACATTTAGTGTTTCCAAATTTTAAAAGAAAAGTACAGTTCGTGAAGATATAGGGGAGAATTTTCTCCCCGTTGGGGGGGCGGTTGGAAGGGAGCAGGCGCAGGTGGGCACACAGCCAATCGCCGCCCGCGATCGGCTGCGCACCGCCATTTTACGTGGGCAGGCAAATTAAGGCCCGTCCAGCACCTGAATCACTGAGCGCACCCTGTGTGGGTGGGAGGAGGAGGCTGAGTCAGGGCCTGCGCTCTTTCACGCATGCATGCGAAAGAGCGCAGAAATCTCCCTGAGGCACAGAGCTGCCTCAGGGAGATTAGTTTGATTCTTTAAAATTTTAATAAAGAAAAAAAAATTTTTTAAGACGTCCCCTCATGTGACAGTGTCACATAAGCTGGTACATGTCAATGAACTTTAATAAAATGTTTTATTCAATTTGTAAACACTTCATGAAACCTCAACCCGCCTGTGAATGAGTTTTCATGAGAAATGTGAAGGCTGCTTGGTCTCTTCGTCTGCCCGCCAACCTTAAGGTTGGACGGGCAGCTCTGTTAAGTATTTCAATTGATATTTAAATGGCCATAATAGGCCTTTGACAGTTCTGCGGGCGCACAGCCAATTCCGGTGCACGCCCGCCAAACTGAAAATCAGAATGACACGCGGTGATGTCAGGACGTATGCCCGATGCCACCATGTGTCATTTTACGCGTCGGCGAACGAGGCCTGCCCCCAGTCGCCGACCCAAAGATTCTGGCCATGGTTTTCCCAACACAATGCTGTTTATGGGACCTTGCTGTACTTCTTACATTCTGAATCACAGAATTATAGAGTCTTAGAGCCATTACAGCACAGAAGGAAGCCATCTGACTCATCGTGTTCTTTCCAGATCTCTGTAGAGCAATCCAGTCAGTCCCACTATCTTACCATGTAGCCCTGCAAGTTTATTTCTCTCAAGTACCTATCCAATTCCCTTTTGAAATTATTTGAAGCCTCTGCTTCCAACACCCTCATAGGCAGCAAATGTCAGGTCATTACCACTCATTGAGTGTTACAGACAGGGTCAGGAGACAGCTGAAACCCTTGGCCACTTTCCCCTACTGTCCGTAATCTGTGGAAAGGAAGGTGGGTATGTTTATCAACCTCTGAATGTGTAGACAATTTTTAAACAAGCAGCAGCAAGATTTCATGGGTTTAAATAAAGAGGATTATTTATTCATGCATTCACCCCAAAAGTCTAAATGCTATGTCACTCACTCAGACACACACACATACACACACCCTCAAGAAAGATACAGTTCAAGGGGATAGTGCACTTTTACAAGTTGTAAACAAAAGAATATTCATAGTTCATGCATTTGGCTTGTGATAGGAAAAACAGTCATTGTGGACCCATTAAAGAAGGCAGTTCACTCCAAAAGGGTCGTACAGGTGGTTTTGATAGCTGGAGTCATATATCAGCTGCAGGATTTCCTCAAAGAGATGGCTGTTTCAACAGATCGTGGAATTGGTTACTTGTGGTTTTCTTACCAGTCAAGTTTCTGTTCTGGTGGACTCTGAAAAGGGATGGCTGGAAGACTTTAAGATGCAGCAGTCTACATTTTGTTAAAAGGCATGGATGTTACTGCTCTGTTCTGCAGATGCTGTTTCCTGATGTGATTTTTGTCTTCTGCTCACAAATTATTTTGTCCCAAGAACTAGAGAGAAACTGGTCAGTCTGCAATTTCAATCACATGATCTATTGCTATTGCCCACCCAGAATTGTTTGCAATGGAGAATGGAAGGGGTGTGTGCTCAACCCACTTATGATAAACTGGCTTCTGTAGCTTTCTTTGTTAAGTTTCGAACTTGGAGACTTGAAGTCTGGAAGTCCATTGATTTTGAGTTTTGGGTAACCACAAACCATAGCAGATGTAAATTCCACAGATGGATTCCATCTGTGTATATCCATTCAATTAGGAACTTTCCAGAGATATGAGATAGTTTTGTGCAAAAATTGCAAAAGTCACCTTGCTCTTGACAGCCTTCTTAGCCACCTAAATAAAAGACAGTTTGAGATAAGTATATATGGAATACAGTCCATGTTTAGAGTTACGAATAGGACATGCCTTCACTGGGCATGACATGAGTAAAAACATTCATCATCACATCCTGCTGATAATATTAAATTTGTATCACTTAGACCTTGCACTGTCAGTCTATGGGAACAACTTCTTTGTCTACCTAATCTAAAGCCGTCATAATCTTGTATACTTTTTCAAATCTCCCCTCAACTTGCTTTCTTTACTCCAAAGAGAAGAACCCCAGTTTTTCCAAATTAACATTGGCCCTGTTGGGGATCGGTGGGGGGGTGCTGTCATATACTGGAGGCACCACAGAAGATCACTAGGGACCCCCACCTGAAGTCCCTATGCAAGGACTGCATGAGAATTGCCCAGTAAGTTTAAACTTCCAATGGGCAATTACCCTGCACTGGGAACGATTCACGAGACATCAGATGGTTCCAACTCTCTTAGCAGAACAGTTACGCAGGAAAAGTTAAAAGGATTAAAACCACTTCTAACTCCTGGATAACTACACTACTGACACCCAACCCCCCGCCCCCCCCACCCCCCCACCCCCCACCGCCCCACCAACTACCCCCCCGCCACCAACTACTCCCCATCCCTCACAGAACCCTGACCCCCCAACTACACTCCCCATCCCACCCCCTGACTACCCTCCCAACTCGCAACTACCATCCCCACCACGCTTGTGTACTCTCTTGACCCCCCAAATACCTTCCCCACTCCTCAACTGCCCTACCAACCACCCAACTACCCCACAACACTTGACCCCCCCGACTAGCTTCCTGACCCCTCCTGAGCGCCCCCTGACCACCCCGATTACCTGACCACCCCCCCCCCCCCCCACACCCCCCCACCACCGACCACCCCAACCACTCACACTACACACTTACCTTCTCTCTGTCTTCTCAAAGTGGCTGGGACCTTTAAACTTAGTTGGTTTACAGCAGCTAGTGCTGTAAAAAGGGGGCATGGCTTCACTTCCCCTACTGCTTCTGCCCTGCACTGAAAGCCTTGGAAACCAGGCATGGTGCACATTTCTCACTAGGCTTGGGTCAGAAGTCCGGCCAAGAAACGTGTAGTTCCAGACTAAGATAAGTAAAAAGGAGTGGAGTGGCTATCCGATGGTGATTATCATTCCACGGAAGTTCTGGCCCCTTGTAACTAAAATCCTTCATCTCTGAAACCATTCCGGTAAATCTCCTTGTCACCATCTCAAGGACCTTCACATCCTTTCTAAAGTGTGGTGACCAGAACTGGATGCACTACTCTAGTTGTGGTCTAACCAGAGCTTTAAAAGGTTCAGCTTAACTTACTTGCTTTTGTATTTAATACGTCTAGTTACGAAGCTCAAAATCCCATTTGCTTTGCTAATTGTTCTCTTAATATGCCTTTCAACTTTCAAAGATCTATGCATGTGCACGCCAAGGTCCTTCTGTCCCTACATACCTTGGAACTGTGCCATTAAGTCTATATTGCCTTTCCCTAACCCTTCTGCCAAAATGCATCACCTCACATTTCTCTGCATTAAACTCCATCTGCGTCTTGTCTGCCCATTCTGCTAGTCGATCTATGTCCTTTTGCAGTTGATTCAACTCATCCTCATTGTATGCCAGACCGCCAAGTTTGTTATCAACGGAAAATTTTTAAATTTTACTCTGTATTCCAAGCCATTGATATATGTCAAAAAAGCAGTGGTCCTAGCACTGTCCCATGGGGAACACCAATGTCTACCTTCCTTCAGTCTGAAAAACAATCATTGTCCCATGACCCGCTGTTTTCCATCCTTAAGCCAATTCTATATCCAAACTGTAGGATCGGAATCCCCTCCAACTGGACTTTTATTAAATATAAAACACAAAAAAACTTTACTTCATGGACATAAACACTGCAAAACAGACAGGCCAAACCTCAACACATAGAAGCCAGCTGTACTGCCTGGAGTTATTCTTCAAAGCATGTCAATATCGAAAACAAGTCGATACTATGTAAAGACACTGGAACATTATCATCTCAAAGACACAAAGCAGGTGCCATCAGACAATCCAATTAAAGAAACTGGGAGACCATCCTAGCAGATGGCCCCAGACAACCGCCATTATATAAACAAACATCGACAACAGCTAAGGAGAAATGGACTTTATCACATGTACATCAACTTGGGAGCCAAAGACATCACACCTGGATGCGGTTCATTGTTTCGGTTGTGGAAACAACTTCGCGATGAATGGGTTTGTCTAGACCAAGGCAGGAACCAAACTAAAAATATTTAGTAGATGCTAAGCACCAACCATCCAACAGAATGTCTGCAGAAAATTGCTTTGATAGTATGGATAAAGTTTGTAATAAAAGGCCAAAGACCATAGGGTCTGGCACTGCAGTCACCAAGGAGGATCAGGAATGGTCAACCTGATTCATGGACTTACAGCTCGCACCGGAATAACCAGCCATGTGGGAAGTTGTAAGTATAGCCAGATCCGAGGGATATTGGGGCTGAGGCTTAAGGATAGTTTTAAGGGTAGCAACTAAATCCTGAAGGGGTTTGAGTTGGACTGAGTAAGCCTTGGGGCTGAAACGTGGGGCTTTGCCTGTGGGTTTTTCTTTTTGGTGGAAGCTTTTACTAATAAGTTGGAGTTTTGAGTGTTGCATAGTGTCGTTACACTAGTTTAGAGCTCTTGTTTTAGGGCATTGGGAATGTTTTGTTCATAAGCAAGTTTGTGGTTGAGCCTAAAACCCTGTGTCCATGTAAGTTTGTCCTTTTATAAAATCCTAACGTCAAGAACTAACAGTAAGGGTAAACATGCTCGCGATTACCCCTAACAAAACTGGCACTGACTCTCCTATTCCATGAGCTTCAATTTTGTTAACCAGCTTTTTATGTGGTATTTTGTCAAATGCTTTCTGAAAATCCATATGGACAAAATCTATTGCATTCTCTTCAACAACCTTTTCTGTTACTTCATCAAAAATTTCAATCAGATTGTCATTTACAAATCCATTCTGGCTCTTTGTAATTAACTCAAACCTCTCCAAGCATCAGATTTTTTTTACCCCGATTACTTCTAAAACCTTACCTGTCACTGATGTTAAACTGACTGGCCTGCAGTTATTAGGAATGTCCTTATACCCCTTTGTGAATAAAGCTGTCAAATGTGATTGGCTCTTAACTGCCCTCTGACCAAGGGCAGTTAGGGATGGGCAATAAATGCTGGCCTAACCAACGACCCCCACATCCCATGAGAAAATTTTTTAAAAGTTGCTGCTCTCCAATCTTCTTCCACCTTCCCTGTATCTGGAGAAAATTGGAAGGTTATGATCAGTCCTTCTGTTACCTCCACCACCACTTCTTCCAACAACCTGGGATGCAAGCCAGGTGATTTATCCACTCTAAACATAGCCAGCCTTTCTAGTACACCTTGCTTATCAATTTTCACCCCATCCCTCACCACTTACATGTCCACTTTTACCAATAATTTGTCAGCATCCCCTTCCTTAGTAAACAGCGATACAAAGTACCCAGCTATGTCTGTCTCTTTATGGGGTATGTGGAACATTCCTTGTTCCAGTCCTACTTCGGCCACCTCCCACAACTCTTTCTCCGGTACATCGATGATTACTTCGGTGCTGCTTCATGCTCTCGTCTGGACCTGGAAAAATTTATTAATTTTGCTTCCAATTTCCACCCCTCCATCATTTTCACATGGTCCATCTCTGACACTTCCCTTCCCTTCCTTGACCTCTCTGTCTTAATTTCTGGTGAAAGACTGTCCACCAATATCCATTACAAGCCTACCGACTCCCACAACTACCTCGACTACAGCTCCTCACACCCCGCTTCCTGTAAGGACTCCATCCCATTCTCTCAGCTCCTTCGCCTCCGTCGCATCTGTTCTGATGATGCCACTTTCAAAAACAGTTCCTCTGACATGTCTTCCTTCTTCCTTAACTGAGGATTTCCACCCATGGTGGTTGACAGGGCCCTCAACCGTGTCCGACCCATCTCCCGCGCATCCGCCCTCACACCTTCCTCTCCCTCCCAGAAACATGATAAGGTCCCCCTTGTCCTCACTTATCACCCCACCAGCCTCCGCATTCAAAGGATCATCCTCCGCCATTTCTGCCAACTCCAGCATGATGCACACATCTTCCCTTCACCCCCCTGACGGCATTCCGCAGGGGTCGTTCCCTCCGGGACACCCTGGTCCACTCCTCCATCACCCCCTACACCTTAACCCCCTCCCACGGCACCTTCCCATGCAACCGCAGAAGGTGCAACACCTGTCCCTTTACTTCCCCTCTCCTCACCGTCCAAGGGCCCAAACGCTCCTTTCAAATGAAGCAGCATTTCACTTGCACTTCCCTTAATTTAGTCTATTGCATTCGTTGTTCCCAATGCGGTTTCCTCTACATTGGAGAGACCAAACGCAGACTGGGTGACCGCTTTGCAGAACACCTTCGGTCTGTCGGCAAGCATTACCCAGACCTCCCTGTCGCTTGCCATTTCAACACTCCACCCTGCTCCCATGCCCACATGTTCGTCCTTGGCCTGCTGCATTGTTCCAGTGAAGCTCAACTCAAACTGGAGGAACAGCACCTCATCTTCCAACTAGGCACTTTACAGCCTTCCGGACTGAATATTGAGTTCAACAATTTTAGATCATGAACTCTCTCCTCCATCCCCACCCCCTTTCCGATCCCCCCCTTTTTTTTTTCCAATAATTTATATAGATTTTTCTTTTCCCACCTATTTCCATTATTTTTAAATGTATTTCCATCCATTGTTTTATCTCTACCTTTTAGCCTTTTTCAATTCCTTCACCCCACCCCACCCCTACTAGGGCTAACTGTACCTTGCTTATACTGCTTTCTACCCTTAATTAGCACATTCCTTGGATAATATCACCACCTTCAACACCTCTTTGCCCTTTTGTCTATGACATCTTTTGGCTATCTCCACCTATCACTGGCCCTCCATCCAGCTCTACTTGTCCCACCCTTCCTTAAACCAGCTTATATTTCACCTCTCTTCTATTTTTACTTAGTTCTGTTGAAGAGTCATACAGACTTGAAACGTTAACTGTGTTCCTCTCCGCAGATGCTGCCAGACCTGCTGAGTTTTTCCAGGTATTTTTATTTTTGTTTTGGATTTCCAGCATCCGCACTTTTTTGCTTTTATACAAAGTACTCAATAAGTATTCTAGCCTTGCCTTGCACCTCCAAGCATACATCACCCTCTTTGCCCCTCATAAGACCCACCCAGACTTTTATAACCCAATAACTATTTACATGCCAGTAGAACATTTTGGATTCCCTTTAGTGTTAATGGCCATCCTATTCTCATATTCTCTCTTTGCCAGTCTTATTTTCATCTTCACTTGCCCTCTAAACTTATTGTATTTGGCCTGGTTCTTGTCGGAAGAATTCACCTGACATGCCTCATACACCTTTTTTGAGCTGGAGTGGCCCAGTGGGTAGCTTTCCTGCCTCGGAGCTGGAAGGCCCTGGTTTCACTCCAGGACTTGTTGGCTACAAATGAACCCAGATATTGATGCAGGCAAGCTAGCATGTATTGGTGCCAGTCCCCAGCTTAGATAAATGGGGAGGGTTGGTGGCAAGAAGGGAATCCGGCTGTAAAAGGGCCTGCTAAATCCGGAAAAAATTATGGTTGACATGAAAGTGATCAACCAACATTGTGGTAACCCCATGTAACACGGGAAAAGCTGAAAGAGGCAGAAGGGCATCATACATCTTTTTTATTTAATCATATTCTCTATCTCCCATGTCATCCAAGGACCCCTGGCTTTGGTTGCCCTACCTTTCGCCTTTGTAGGAATATACCTAGTGTTACAGACCGGAGGGGGATTAATTTGAACAGCCCTGATTTCTCCTCTCACTATCCATCCATAATCAGAAAGGTGTTTTTGATTTTTGATTTCCCCCTTTATAAATGGTGGCATATTTTCCCTAACCTTTCAGCTTTGTTGTTATCCAATCCTCCGTTAGTAACCCCACAGTAAACTCAAGATAAGAGGAAAGAATAAGAGGATTGGTTTATTTTACACACATGCAAAATGCGGGAAAAGGATTTCGCAATGTCCACCCCTTTTTGCACTCCTACAATAAAATGGGGATAAGGGAAAGAAAGAGGTACAGGGCAAAACCACAATAAAAATAAGAGTTATGGTTTCACGTGAGTCCAGAGTGCAGAATCAAATGTGCAGTGGCATATTCCTTCAGAGGTTAGCGCGCTGAAACTGTTGCAGGGTGATCCAACTTTCCAGAAGCGAGGACTTCCACATAGAGATGCCTTAGAAATGCAAAGAGGGTTGGTGCATTTCTTTGGAATTTGATTGTCGGCAGTCACAGCTATCTTTGAAGTTAATGAGGTCCCTGCTGATTTTTGAAGGTTAAAAATTCCTCTGGTATGAGTCATGGCTAGTCAGGGTAAAGTCTTGACCATTTTTAAAATAAAAATAATAATTTTATAATGTAGCCAGGTTGACGTAGATATATATATATTTTCCTTCCTGCCTTCTTATCGGGACAATAGCCTGTACCTGAAACATAGAAACTAGGAGCAGGAGTATGCCATTTGGTTGTTCGAGCCTGCTCCACCATTCAATATGATCATGGCTGGTCCTCTATCCCAATGCCATATTCCCACTTTCTCTCCATACCCCTTGATGCTCCTAATATCCAAAAATGTATCAATTTCTTTCTTGAATATACTCAGTGACCATCCTCCATGGCCTTCTGTGGGAGAGAATTCCACAGGTTAACCACCCTCTGAGTGAAGAAATTTTTCCTCGTCTCAGTCCTAAATGGCCTGCCCCATATCCTGAGACTGTGGCCCCTGGTTCTAGACTCCCCAACCAGGGGAAACATCCTCCCTGCACCCAGTCTGTCTATCCCTGTTAGAATTTTATGCGTTTCAATCAGATCCCCTATCATTCTTCTAAACTCTATTGAATACAGGCTCAGTCAAACCAATCTCTCCTCATACGACAGTCCTGCCATTCCTGGTATCAGCCTAGTAAACCTTCGCTGCACTCCCTCTGTGGCAAGCATATCCTTTCTTAGGTAGGGAGACCAAAACTGCATGCAAACTGCACGGAAACATCTCCTCCTTAAAGGTCACCCATTGCTCCATTAGTCTTTTTATTCATTCATGGGATATGGGCATCATAAGCTAGGCCAGCATTTATTGCCCATCCCAAAAGGGGGGACCAAGTCTGGAGAACCCTGGATGTCAAGGAAAATAAAGGTTAGGATTAAGAAAAAAAGAAAAGCTTATGGCAGATACCGAGGCTTAATATGGCAGAGTCCCTAGAGGAGTATAAAAAGTGCAGGGGGAACTTAAAAAGGAAATTAGGAAAGCTAAGAGAGTGTATGAGAAAGCATTGGTGGGTAGAATAAAGGAAAACCGAAAGAGGTTTTTTAAATATATAAAGAGCAAGAGAATAACTAGAAAAAGAGTAGGGCCAGTTAGGGACCATAGAGCTAATCTGTGTGTGGACCCGGAGGACGTGGATACAGTCCTTAATTAATACTTCACATTTGTCTTCACAATGGAAAAGGATGACGCAGGTATGCACATCAGGGTGGAGGTCTGTGAAATATTAGAGGAAATGAACATAGAGGGAGAGGATGTGCTAGCGGGTTCAGTGGCCTTAAAAGTGGATAAATCCGCAGGTCTGGATGAGATGTATCCCAGGCTGTTGAGAGAGGTAAGGGAAGAGGCATCAGAGGCACTGGCAGTAATTTTCAAATCCTCTCTGGCCACAGATGAGGTGCCAGAGGACTGGGGGACTGATAACATTGTCCCATTATTAGAAAAGGGAGGAAAGAATAGACCAGGAATTACAGGCCAGTCAGCCTAGTAACAAATTTGATTGAATTTTTTGAGGAGGTACCCAGGAGTGTTGACGAGGGTAATGCATTTGATGTGGTCTACATGGACTTTAGCAAGGCTTTTGATAAGGTCCCTCATGGCAGACTGGTTAAGAAAGCAAGACCCCATGGGATCCAAGACAAAGTGGCATGTTAGATCCAAAATTGGCTGAGAGGCAGGAAGCAGAGGGTGATGGTAGAGGGATGTTTCTGTGATTGGAAGTCTGTTTGCAGTAGGGTTCCGCAGGGCTCAGTGTTGGGGCCCTTGATGTTTGTGGTGTACATAAATGATTTGGACTTAAATGTAGGGGATATAATCAAGAAGTTTGCAGATGACAGGTGGTAAATAGTGAGGAGGATAGCTGTAAACTGCAGGAGGATATCAATGGACTAGTCAGGTGGGCAGAGCAGTGGCAAATGGCATTCAACCCGGAAAAGTTTGAGGAAATGCACTTGGGGAAGGCTAACAAGGCAAGGGATTACACTGTGAATTGTAGGACCCCAGAAAGTACTGAAGGTCAGAGGGACCTTGGTGTGTATATCCACAGATCCATGAAGGTAGCAGGGCAGGTAGATAAGGTGGTTAAGAAGGCATATGGGATACTTGCGTTTATTAACCAAGGCATAGAATACAAGTGCATGGAGGTTATGCTGGAACTGAATAAAACGCTGGTTAGGCCACAACTGGGAGTACTGCGTGCAGTTCTGGTCACCACATTATAGGAAGGATGTGATTGCGCTGGAGAGGGTACAGAGGAGATTTATCAGGATGCTCCCTGGGTTGGAGGGTCTGAGCTATGAGGAAAGATTGGATAGCCTGTGGTTGTTTTCTTTGGGCAACGAAAGTTGAGAGGGGTCCTGATAGAGGTTATGAGGGACATAGATAGGGTGGATAGGAAGGCACTTTTTCCATTAGCAAAGGGGTCAATAACCAGGAGGCATAGATTCAAGGTAAGGGATAGAAGGCTAAGAGGGGAGTTGAGGGGAAGTTTTTTCACTCAGAGGTTGGTGGGAATCTGGAACTCACTGCGTGAAAGGGTGGTTGAGGCAGAAACTCTCATAACATTTAAGAAGTATTTAAATATTCACTTGCATTGCCATAGCCTCCAGGGCTATGGGACAAGCGCTGGAAAATGGGATTAGCGTAGTCAGATTTTTGTCAACCGACACGGTCACAATGGGCCAAATGACCTCCTTCTGTGCTGTAAACATCTATGAGTCTATAACTGCCCTTGAGAAGGTGGTGGTGAGCTGGTTTCTTGAACCACTGCAGTCCCTGTGGTGTAGGTATACCCACAGTGCTGTTAGGGAGGGAGTTCCAGGATTTTGACATGGCAACAGTGATATATTTCCAAGTCAGGATGGTGAGTGGCTTGGAGGGGAACTTCCAGGTGGTGCTGTTCCCGTGTATCTGCTGCCCTTGTCCTACTAGATGGTAGTGGTCGTGGGTTTGGAAGGTGCTACTCAAGGAGCCTTGGTGAGCTTCTGCATTGCATCTTGTAGATGGTACACCCTGCTTCCACTGTTCATCAGTGGTAGAGGGAGTGAATGTTTGTGGAAGAGGTGCCAATCAAGTGGGCTGCTTTTGTCCTGGATGGTATCAAGCTTCTTGAGTGTTGTTGGAGCTGCACTCATCCAGGCAAGTGGAAAGTATTCCATCATACTCCTGACTTGTGCCTTGTAGATGGTGGACAGGCTTTGGGGACTCAGGAGGAGAGTTACTAGCCGCAGGATTCCTAGCCTCTGACTGGCTCTTGTAGCCACAGTATTTATATGGCTAGTCCAGCTCAGTTTCTGGTCAATGGTAACCCCCAGAATGTTGATAGTGGGGGATTCAGCAATGGCAATGCCATTGAACATCAAGGGGCAATGGTTAGATTCTCTCTTGTTGAAGATGCCCATTGCCTGGCACTTGTCTGGCATGAATGTTGCTCACCACTTGTCAATATTTGGTTCCATTTTACCCTGGCTCAACCCCCTCTCATCCCATTGAAAGTAGTCCTCTCTACTTTAGATTGTTCCTTTCTCTTCTCCGTTACTGATCTAAACTTTATGATATGATGATCACTCTTACCCAAGTGTTCCCCAGAGACACTTGGTCCATTTGTCTTAGGTCATCCCCCAGAACCAGATATAACATTGCTTCCTTTCTAATTGGACCAAGATCATACTGTTGAAGGAAATTCTTCTGAACATATTTCAGAAATTCCTCTCCCATTCCTCTCCCTTTACTCTAACCTTTTCCCATTTGATATTTGAGTAATTACAGTCCTTATAGTTCTTGCACATCTCTGTGATTTCTCTGCAGATTTGCTCCTTTGTTGTAGAATAAAAAATTAAAAAGCCTTTTGATATAATTTTTAAGCTTGACATCCAACCAGTATGACTTGGGAAGCTAGAAATATGCTGATGGAAGAAATGTTTGTTTTTCAGTCTTTGAAAATTAAGCTTGCTGAACTGTGAGATATTTTCAGACAAGCATCAGCAGAAGGCCATGTTGTTAGGCCTTGGAGGCTGCTAGAACAAGAATAGTCTGCTCGCAACTTCTGATGAAACAAAATAATAATTTGGAGTTTTGTGCCTTGAAGGTTACCAACTCAGCTGCAGCTTTGAACATGATGTAAATCAATTCAAAGTTGTTTAAGAAAGGTGGACAGTTGACACTGGCTTTACTTACACAAAGGGTGCAACAGTCAATTGGACATTGTATCCTAAGGCAATTATCGATAGGTCAATGAGGCTTCAGTGATGTATCATCCTATCCACCAGGACTTGCCTTAAGTCAGAGTTCCTCTTCGTTGGGATTGATTGTAGTCCCAGCAGTGGCCAAGGCTCTCACCTGGAGCTGGTGGGACTACAAAACTGCCAGCTATTCAATGCGTTGGCAGCTCTCTAAGGTGGAATTAGAGATAGGAGTATAAGTCTCGCCTTAAAGCAATTAACACTACTCCCAGCATTAAATTGCTGAGGGGTAGCCATCTGTATGGTGGGCGGGCTCATTAGCAACTTTTTAGCTGGGTGAACAGGGACCATGGGTGACCCATAAAATCCAGCCTATGCATTCTAAACCTGTCTTTGTATTCCTTGTAGTTCTTAATTTTCATCTGCTCCTGTCTAACATTGTACTGCTTCCTTCTCTAGTACTATCCATCACTCTCAAGTAATGTATATTATTCATCCTTTCTACTTTCACTGCTGGTGTCTATGCCCTGGCCAATTTAGTTTAAACCCCCTACAATCACACTCGTGAGCCTCCCTGAGAGGACATTGGTGTCAGTTGTGTTGAGGTGCAACCGTAGAATCGTAGAATAGAATCATAGGATGGCTGCAGTGCAGAAAGCAGCTATTCGGCCCATCGTGTCTGTGCTAGCTCTCTACTAGAGCAACTCAACTAGTACTATTCCCCTGGATTTTCCCTCTAGCCCTGAATTTTTCTTTCTCTTCAGCTAATTATCCAATACCCTTTTGAAAGCCATAATTGAATCTGCTTCTGCCACGCTCTCACGCACATGCTCTCATGCCATGTATTGTGCATGCTTTGAATACCAACAACATCCTGCCCCATTTTTATATGGAACGTAAATAGGAAACCATGTTGATTTTATAGCAAGTTATCGCTACCGTGGCTGAGATCAACTAATTTAGCACAGACCAATGGTTGAACCTGGAAGCTTCCTGTTCTGAATGGGCCAGTTCAACCTAATATGGTGCTTAAACTTTCAAAAATAAAAGACTCCTGATGATGTACTGTTGTTACCTGTCTATGATCAGGAACATTTATGGCCAAATTTAGATTATTGGCTACAGTGTACTTTCTTGCCTCTCTGCTGCTTGTTGAAGTTTCAGAAAGAAGGTAAACATAGGCCAGGATATTGAGGTCAGCAAGCGGGGGGGTGGGGCCTGCTCGCTGACGCATAAAATGATGCGGGATGACGAAGGGTAGAACTCCCATGTCCATTTTCAGGTCAGTGGGGGCGCAGCCGAATCAGCTGTGCGCCGCCAAACTGTCAACAGCCAATTGAGGCCATTTAAAAACTAATTCAACTAGTTAATAGACCTACCCGTCCAACCGTAAGGTTGGTGGGCAGGCCAGGAGCCCTGGCAGGCTTCAGAAAAAGCATGAAACCTCATCCAGGGGTGGGATGAGGTTTCATGTTGGTTTTTAAAAATTTAATAAATGATTGATTTAAAGCGATGAACATGTCCCAACTCATGTGACAGTGTCACATGAGGGGACATGTCAGGGAATTTCTGTTTGTGCGCCTTTACCATTTTTAAATCTGGCGCCAATCTCCCTGAGGCAGCACCCAGCCTCAGGGAGATGAATATGCACTCTCGGCTGAGGGAATCCACCCCGCCCGCACAGGGACCGCACAGCGCTTCCTGGCGGACGTCATGCTGGGCGGGCCTTAATTGGCCCACCCACGTAAAATGGCGGCACACGCCCCCCACCCCCCCCCCCCCCGCCCCCCCGCGATCGGGGGTGCAATCGGAGGCGCGCTCCCCGCACCTGGTCCTGCACTTCCCCCCTTGACGGGGGTAAAATTCTTCTCATGAACTGGAGCTCAAGCAGACACTTCCTACACACATGGCCCCTTAATGTACATGAAGTGTCCTGAAGGTCCCAAATGACACAGGAATTGCAAACAATATGCCTCAGCTGCCCATCCACGTTCTAAAAAAAATATTTTCCCTCTTTTAAAATTTAGTCACTACTTGGTTTAAATTAGTAATTTTAATTAATGCCTCTAGACGTGCTTTATGCTAATACTTTTCTACTTTATTCGTCTCTGTTGTTCGATTCAATTTTTAATTTCTGGACTCTCAGTTGGAATGAATGCCCTGGTTCAGAGAGAGAAAAAGAGAAATACTCACTAACCAATTACTTACCAGCTTTCCTGTCACACCTCACTTTGATTTTTACCTCAGCTCTGGCACGCAGCTCCTGCTCTTTTTAAATCTCCGCTCCGGCAATCAGCTCTTTTTAATCTCGGCTCCGGCATGCAGCTCCTGCTCTTTTTAAATCTCCACTCCGGCAATCAGCTCCTGCTCTTTTTAAATCTCCGCTCTGGCTCTCAGCTCGAGCTCTTTTTAAATCTCCGCTCTGTCAGTTCCCGGTCTTTTTAAATCTCCGCTCCAGCACAAACCTCCCGTTCTTTTTAAATCTCCACTATGACTCGCAGCTGCCGCTCTTTTTAAATCTCCGTTCTGACTCTCAGCGTCCGCTTTTTTTAAGTCTCCGCTTTGGCTCTCAGCTCCCGCTCTTTTTAAATCTCTGCTCACTCAGCTCTCGCTCTTTTTAATTCTCTATTCTGACTCTCAGGCCAGAATTTTCCCGTTTGCATGTAGGGGCAGGCCCCGCACGCCCACACTTAAAATGACGCCCAGCGATGTCCAGTGAGCATCCTGACGTCACCGCGTGACTCCGCAATATTTCGTTGGGCGGGCGCATGATGATCTCCAATGCGTTAATCCTAATCCATTAATTAATGGGCCACTTAAGGCCCTTGAGGCGCCAATCGATGGCGATTTTTCAGCGTCCGTGCAATCTTTGGGTCAGCGCACAGGTGCAATGGGTAGGTGGGTAGCACACATTTCTATGAACCTCATCTATAGGCTGGATAAGAGGGCTCAGTGGGGCCGCGAGTATGCTCTGTCAAATATTGTTTTTTCAAAGTTACTGATACTTGCCTGTGTGATCTGCAATACTTTAAAACCCATAGCAGATGCTAGGTTTGGACTCCTAACCTTCAGGTCAGCACTCTGCAGTGAGGAATCTTTTCTGGGCCTACAGGTTTCAGGAATCTTCCCTTAGCCTGGGAATGGGAGCTGAACTCTCCACTGGAGGCACCTCCTCTGAGGAGGAAGGGAGCGCTAGAAGCGGGAGGAGGCCAGGAGTGCACATTCAGCCTCCAGGGGAGCAACCTCCTCCAGGGGAGGACAGACACAGGCACAAGGGATACATGGCCAAGAGGTAGTCCAAGGCGGAAGGGGCTGCCAGGGTATACAGGCGGCGAAGCAGCTACCTCAATATGTCTGAGGTGCAGTGCCAAAGGAGGCTCCGTCTCTCAAGGGAGACAGCCAACTATATCTGTCAGATGATTTGGCCTGAGATCTCCGCGAACTGTGTAATGGACACCCCATGCCAGTGGCTCTAAAGGTCACAGCTGCCCTCAACTTCTATGCCTCTGGCTCCTTTCAGGAATCAGTGGGTGATCTTTGCGGTGACTCCCAATCAGCTGTCCACACTTGTGTCAAGCAGGTTACAGATGCTCTGTACAGGCGTGCATTGACCTTCATCCACTACTGTTGGGACCAGGCAAGCCAGACACAGCGAGCCAGAGGTTTTGCGGGGATTGCTGGCTTCCTCCGCGTCCAGGGTGCAATAGACTGTACACATGTGGCCATCAAGGCGCCAGCAGGTGAGCCTGGTGCCTTCGTCAACAGGAAGGGCTTCCACTCCATGAACGTGCAGATAGTGTGTGATCACAGGATGCTGATTGTACAAGTCTGTGCAAGGTACCCAGGCAGCTCCCACGACGCATACATCATCAGACACTCCCAGGTGCCGGGGCTCTTCAGTGCTCCAGCCCGGCTTGATGGATGGCTGCTGGGTGATAAGGGCTATCCCCTCAGAACGTGGCTCATGACACCTCACTGCCATCCAAGAACAGAAGCTGAGCAGCGCTACAATAGGAGCCACGCCTCCACAAGGGCTGTGGTGGAGAGAGCCATTGGTCTTCTCAAGATGCACTTCCGATGCCTGGACCGCTCAGGGAACGCACTCCAGTACCCCCCGGATCGTGTGTTGCTGATAGTGGTTGCATGCTGCGCTCTGCACAATCTTGCGCTGGAAAGGGGGGACACTGTGGACAAAGAAGATGTAGGCGCAGTGGCTGCGGCTGCACACAATGAGTCCAGCAGTGAGTCCATGGATGAGCACACATGAGGAAATGCTGAGGGGGTAGACACTGACCCGGGCATACTCCAGAGAGGCAGGGACACCTGGGAGGCTTTAATCCAATGAACCTTCAGCTAGCACACCAGATATGGACCTCTAGGACAAGCCTGAGCTGCAGGCTCCATACTCGATACCTAAGTGCAAAATCTGCCTGGATAAGAACATTAACTAAGGGCCTTGTCAATAAAGCTAGATGTCCCACAAATCACCGATAACATTTTTGGAAACCATCCACCTGCAGAAGCGAAAAGGTACCCTCAGCCATGGTGACGTGTCCGAATTTAATATTATAACCAAAGGAATTTAAGAAAACAAAATAAGAAAGGTGTTAAAAATCACACCAACTCATAAAGACCTCATTGTGGGCCAACACAAAAGCACCAGTGATGAACCCGTGTTGTGCCTAAGGTGCACTATGTTTACATTTTCGGGTGCTACATCTTGGTGCTGACCCCTCGCTGGGAGTGGCATCTGAGGCAGCCTGCCCACTCTGCTGTCCTGTTGGCCTCGATGACCTTGGCGGTCATCCTCTGGCCGGGGAGCCTGTGCTGGCCCCGCCTGGGAGGGAGCTGCCAGTTCCACTGCTGGCATCTCCCCAATCGTCGCAGCCTCACCGGATGCAACGGTCACTGGCAGAAGGGCGGAGGAGTAGCCACCCTCATCCGGAGAGCCCTGAGAGGAGCCCACAGAGAGGACAGGCTGCTGCTGCCGCTTCGGACCACCCTGCTCGCCGTGGATGGGTGGGCACCGAGCTGGTGCTCAGACCATCTCCCACACTGGCAATGACTAGCTGAGGTGAATGCCGATGTGAGGGTTTGCTGGTCCGAGCGCATCCCCAGGAAGCCCTGATTGGTCTCCTGGAGGAGCCACTCCACAAGAATCGCCACTCTCTCCATGGAGGACGCATGGCGCTTGGCCATGAGGCTCATTGCTTCGGCGATAGTCCGCATAGACTCCTCCACCATGGACTCCAAGCCAAGCATAGCCTCATGTATCTCCACCAGCTGCTCCCGCACATCCTGCCACATTTCCTGAGTTTGCTGTGTCACGGATGACTGAGCATGTGCCTGGTCCCATGCAGTCCTCCGACTGCTGGCGCCATGGGCACTCTCTGTCTCTGCCAGCTCCTCCAGTGACTGTGAAGTGCCCTCACTGCTGTGCCCGGGACGCTAGCCGGTGTTCTAATTCCCACCGAGGTGCTAGTATCTGCGCTGGTGCCTGCCTAACAGAGATGGTGTGATGCTGGTGAGTCCGTGACTTCAGGGCCCTCAGGTGTGAGAGGGGGCCCCTGCTGCTCCTCCTCCCAGCCCTGCTCCACTGATGCTGAATGGAAGAACAAGGACATTGGATCAGTTAACGTGGAGACAATGTCAATGTGCATCCCTGTCCCCGGATCATTCTGCACTCATCCTTCCATAAACAATGGTCAAGCCATGTTGCAAACTTCAATCCCTGAGCGTTCAGCACTGCCAAGGCTGTTGGGAGAACAATGGTGACCGCACTGCTGGGCATACATACCTGCCCTTGGCACCCCAGCCTCACCGACACAGGTGGCCTGGGCGCATGGCGCCTCTCCAAATCTAGGGCCTCCTGCTTGAAGCGGCTGAGAATCGGCAACAGGGCCAGCCCGCCGCCAGTCCTCACCCGCTCAGCAGCATTATGTGCATTCTTCTCCTGAAAAGGAGAGAAGAGCGTTGATTAGTGCTACTTGTACCTGGACTCTCTTCGTGGACGGCACATCCCAACCAGAGTGGGACATTGCAGGGCTTCAGTGCCTCCTCACCCCACTGCTGCCGAACACTCACACAAAGATGCCAGGTCTATTTCCCCCCCTCCCAACCCACCACCCCCTTGGCCAAATGCTGCCTACATCACATTTGGCACCACACGGTCTAACTTTCCATAGCAAGGAGGCACAAGCACGTGTAGCACAGAGGACAGCAGATCGATCGGTGCCACGCCACCTTGAAGCTCCCCCCCCCTCAGCATGTCATCACCCTTACTTTGACATGTCCTGGAGTCCCAGCACTGCGCCTAGGTGCAGCTCCTCCAGGTTGCCCCAAAACAGTAAGGTGGGTCTCAGTGTACCACATGCTGCGGGTGCAGAACCCATCTCTTCACCACCCTCTCAGGGTCACCTCGGCATGGGCAATATCTGCTGGCCCACCCAGAGAAGGACACATGCCGTCAATGATTCAATGCAGTCGCTACACTCAGACTTGGTGAGGTCAGGGGGTGGGGGATTGTTACCAGGAGGGAAAACCTACCTGCTGGGTTAAGTGACCAATGCCAATATGGTACTCACCCTTCCTGAGCGCAACAGGTCATTGAAGCGCTTGTGACACTGGATCCAGGTGCGCCACATCACATCGCGGGAGCTCACCACCTCCGCAACCTCCTCCCACCCACGTTTGGTCATCCTGGGGTACGAGGACCGCCTGCCATGCTGCCACCTCCTCGAGGAGGGCAACAAGGCAATCATCAGGAAAATGAGCGGCACACTGCCGCCCCACCCTACCCTTCTGCCTGACCTGCTCACCAGCAGCGCTCTGGGGAGCCCTTCCACTGGCCATGATTCACAGCGCTGCAGCAACTTTTTAGAACTGGCTGCCGGGTCGCCATTGGTCCCAGCAGTCATTGCCGTCCCGCCACCGCCCGCCCACTCCTGCTGTCCTTGGGAGCCATGCTTCAGGCTGGGTGGGCCTTAATTGGCTCGCTCGCGTAAAATGGTGGCGCTGGCCCAATCACGGGCGGCGATCAGGCCCGCGCTCACTCCCGCACCACCCGCCCAACAGGTAGAAAATTCTGCCCTCAGTTCCAGCCCTTCTTAAATCTCCGCTCTGATTCGCCGCTCCTGCTCTTTTTAAATCCCTGCTCTGACTCTCAGCTCCTGCTTTTTAAAAATCCCTGCTCTGACACTCAGCTCCGGCTCTTTTTAAATCTCCGCTCTGACACTCAGCTCCCGCTTTTTTTAAATCTCCGGTCTGGCTTTTGGCTCTCTGACTTTTAAAGTCATTTGGCTCCCGTTTTTTAAAAATCTCCTCTCTAGATCTTAGCTCCCACTTTATTTCAAACACTTCTTGTTCTAACACCTTTATATTATGGAAATTTCTAACATAAGAATGCACATTGAAGAGAAGACATTGAACAGAATTTAGTAGTATTTGAATTATTTTTGGTAATATTGTGATTTACAGGGTGGTCTGCCTCAAAATAAAATAACTTGTATTTATATTGCACCTTTCAATCCACAATATGTCCCATTATACTTCATAGCCAACAAAGTACTTCAATTGTAATCACTGTTGCAATATCGACAAATGTGCCTCCAATTTGCACAGAGCAAAGTGTCAAAAACAGCAATGAGATAAATGACCAGATAATTTGCTTAGATGGTATTGATTGAATAGGATATTGGGACAATTGACCTATTGTTCAACCAAAGCCATGGGACTTTTTAGTTTACTTTTGAGAAGTAGTGGATTTGGCATCGGTTTAATGGGAAAAATTTTCCCCCCGTTGTGGGGGGGAAGTGCAGGAGCGGGCGCAAGCAGGCGCACCTCTGATCAGGGGCGCGTTGCCATTTTACGTGGGCGGGCCAATTAAGGCCTGCCCAGCATGACATCCACCAGGAAGTGCTTTGTGCTCCCTGTGTGGGCGGGAAGGGAATCCCTTAGCCGGGAGTGCGCTCTTTCGCGCATGCGCGTGAAAGAGCACACTCATCTCCCTGAGGCTAAGTGCTGCCTCAGGGATATCGGCTCCAAATGTAAAAATGGTAAAGGTACAAAAACAAAATTTTCCTGACATGTCCCGTCATGTGACACTGTCACAGGAGTTGGGACATGTCCATCGCTTTAACTCAAACCTTTATTAAATATTTAAAAACCCTCATGAAACCTCATCCCACCCGTGGTTGAGGTTTCATGCTTTTTCTTAAGCCCGCCAGGGCTCCCAGCCTGCCCACCAACCCTAAGGTTGGATAGGCAGGTCCCTTAATTATGTTAATGATTTTTTAAATGGCCTCAATAGGCCGTTGACAGGTCGGCGGGCACACAGCTGATTTGGCTGCGCCCCTGCCAACCTGAAAATGGAAATGAAGCGGGTTGATGTCCGGTGTTCCGCCCGATGTCATCCCACGTCAGCGAGTAGGCCCCCCCACAGCTCACTGACCTAAAAATCCTGACAAATGTTTCATCTGAAAGATGTACATCCAACAGTACAGCACTCCTTAAATGCAAAAGCAAAATATTGCTGGAAATCTGATATAAAATAGGAAAACGCTGGAAATACTCAACAGGTCTGGCAACATCCATACAGACTAAAATTTCAGATCAATGACCTTTCATCAGTACTTGGAAAAGTTAGATATGTAATTGGTTTTAAACAAGTGAAAGAAAGAAGGTGGGAAAAAGAAAAAGAGGGAAGGTCTATGATACAGCGGAAGGCAGGAGAGATTAAATGACAAAGAGTTGTTATTGTAAGGTCAAAGGGAATGGTAATAGGGAAAGCAAAGAAACAAAATATATGTTTAGAGTAGATGTGAATGGTAGAATCATGAATAGCTTCTGTCCGAAAGCAAAAATAGAGAAAAACCAAAACTTGCAAAGGAAAAGGAAGCAAAATGAGGTCAAAGTTACAATCTGAAATTATTGAACCAAATGTAAAGTCTGGAAGGCTGTAAAGTACCCAATCAAAAGATGAGGTGCTATTCCTCAATCTTACATTGAACGTCATTCAAACACAGCAGGAGGCCTTGGACAAAGAGGTCAGAATAGCAGCGAGGTGGAGAATTAAAATGACAGGTGACCAAAAGCCCAATGAGGTTTGAACAGATGTGTCCTGCAAAGCGTCACCCAACCTGTGTTTGGTCTCCCCATTGTAGAGAAGACAGGAATGTGCATTGCAAAAAATAAAAATGAATCGTTGTTTCACCTGGACTTGCTTGGAGTATTGGATGATGAGAAAGGAGGAGGTAAAAGGATAGGTGTTGCATTTCCTATGCTTGCATGGAAAAGCACCGTAAGAATCTGAGGACATGTTTGGGTTGGGGGCGGGTGGGGATAATTGAGGAACAGGCTAGGATGTCATGGAGGGAACGCACCTTTCGGAATGCCAATGGCCTAAAGGGAATCCCATGGAAACACCATCAAGTTGGGCAAACATGGTGTCATTAAAACTGAGCTCAACTGCACAAGTTGCCAAGTTCATAAGTTCAATGAATACTGATTCATGCAATTGTGGTGGTCTAGATCACCATGATATCGTGCTGCAGCACAAATATCTATGGCTTCCTTAAGTGGAACATTGGTGAATTGGCTAGCAATGTCAAATGAGCACATGGACACAGCATTGCTACTGATACCAAGTCCTGTATGGCCTTCACAAATGTGAAATAGTCCTTCTCCGTGTATATGGAAAATTTGGTCAAATCTGGTTGTAACCATTCACCCAACCATTTGGCCAATTCATGTTGTGCAGAACTGGTCACAGATAAGAGAGGGCGTAAAGGGACACCATTCGCTACGCGGACGTAGCAAAACGTGAGGATAAACGCTGTCATATATATCACGCAGTAGCTCATCGCTCTTACACAATTCCAGCAAGTGTTTTATAGCTTACTTTTGAGCAAGGCTGTTCGGCCATGTTGAGCAGCAAGTCCAATGGATACAAATTTGGACCTGTCATTAAGAATGGCGTGCTTGATATAGTGAAGCTTGTCAAGGATGACTATTCCTGTCCTTTGGTCAGGTTTACTGATCTGTATGTCTGGGTTGATCTTAAGGCCTTGCAATGCTGTAAGATATTCACGTTGCATGTGAAAGTTAGGCAGGTCGTTCGGAATCCCACCATATGCGTGTGCTAACAGAATGCTGCCGTCAAACCAAAAAGGCATTCTGCCAATCACACAAATGAATAATGTGGTGTATGAATTTCAGTGCCAGTGTGATGTTAGGTATGTAGGCCATATGTCCCAAAGACTGGCAGATCGTATCAAACAGCATGTCCCAGCTGCTGTTCACAACAGGCAAGGTACAGACCATACCCAACAGGCCCATACTTGCAAAATTCAAAACACAGTGTCCAACATTAGATGTGATTCCACGATTGGACAACATTTGCTAAATAATTCTCAGTGTGCTCAGTGTGCTAAGAATTGTGCTGACAACCAATTTAATACTGTCAGTCGGACTCGCAATATGGTGCGTTTGCATCTACCTGAAGTTACATATATTAATTAATACACAGGGCTCTGTTCTTTGCAGCTAGAAAGGACATGTACACACATTGTGCCTGTTTCAGCTAAGCAAAATAAATGACAGCCATTTGCTGACTCATTCCTCAGGGCAATGCCTTGACCAATCAAGGTCAAGCTGCCTGGTTTAAATTTCAAACAATGTTTGGCAGTTAACTGCCAGTCATCATCACTGGTGCATTCTCCATGGCAATGCCTCTACCAATCAGAGTCTACTTGCAAACCAATCAGCACTCAATCAACATAGAGTATAATTTGTTGTTTTCCCCTTATATTGGTATTCTTGTGAAGTGTCCTGAGGAGTGCAAGATGAAAAGCTTTGACATGTCTCTTTTTTCAGCAATATCCTAATATAGATAGTAATAGCATAAAGGGCGGAGAGAAGGGAAAGTTTCTGAAGTGTGTTCTGGAGAATTTTCTTGATCAAAATGTTTATGACCCAATGAGGAAGGAGGCATTGCTGGATCTGGTTCTGGGGAAATAAGGTGGGTCAAGTTATTCAAGTGTCGGTAGGGGAACATTTAGGGAACAGTTATCATAGTATCGTAAGATTTAGCTTAGACATGGAAAAAGACAAGGAGCAACCTCGAGTAAAAATACTTAATTGAAGGAAGGCCAATTTCATTGGGGTGAGAACAGATCTGGCCAGGTGAATTGAAATCAAAGATTGGCAGGTAAAAATGCAATGGAACAAAGGACTGTCTTTGAAGAAGAGATGGTTTGGATACAGTCGAAGTCCAAAAGGTAGGGGAACCAAAGCCATTTGTCCCTGGATGATGAAAGAAGTTGAGGGTAAGATGAAGAAAAAGGGGTCATATGGCAGATGTCAGGTTGATAATGCAAGTGAGAACCAGGGTGAATATAGAAAAATCAAATGAGAAGTTAAAAAGGAAATAAGAAAGGCAAAGATAGAATGTGAAAAAAGATGGGCAGCTAACATAAAAGGGAATCTAAGAGTCTTCTGTAGGCATGTAAATATTAAAATGTGAATAAAAGAAGGGATGATTAGGGAACAAAAAGTTGGTCTACGTATAGAGGCAGAGGGCATGGTTGAGGTACTAAATGAATATTTTGCATCTGTCTTTTACAAAGGAAGAATTTGCTGCCAAAGTCAGATTGAAAGGGGAGGTAACTGAATATTAGATGGACTAAAATTTATAAAGAGGAGTTATTAGAAAGGCTGGCTGTACTCAAGGCAGGATTTTTACCTCGTCGGGTGGGCATGGCGGGCAGGCCCGGGAGCAGCCACGAAACCGACCACCGCCCGCGATTGGGCCCCAACCACGATTTCACACTGCGTGGCCAATTAACGACCAGCCAGCGTGAATTGCGTGCTGCAGCGCACAGCGCTGCTGAGGTGGGGGTGGGAGGAGGGCAAGTGCAAAAGTTTCCGCATGCGCGGGGGTGCACTCACTGAAAGCTCCTTGAAGGCACAGAGCTGTCTTAGGGAGCTGAAGATTTAGAACATTACAAATAAAGATTTAAAAAATAAGGTAAACATGTCCCCTCATGTGACTCTGTCACATGAGCAGGGACATGTTATAAATGAGATTTAAACATTTTAATTTTATTTTTAATTCCTCTTGGAAACCTCATCCCACCCGTGGATAAGATTTCATAAAAAATCCAAAGGCCGCCTAGCCAATTCACCTGCCCGCCAACTGTAAGGTTGGACAGGCAGTGAAAAATTGCATTTAGTTATTACTTAAATGGCCTTAATAGGCCTGTTAATTGTCGGCGGGTACGCTGCTGACTCCCTCATGCGTCCGCCGACCGAAATATCATGCTTATGCACAATGATGTTGGGATGCTTGCCTGACGTCATTGCAGGTCATTTTACGCTTGAGCATGTCGGGCGCATGCCAAGCGAAAAATTCTGGCCTTAAAGTTGATAAACTACTAGGACCAGATGGAATGCACCCAAGGGATGCTGAGGAAAGTAAGGGTAGAAATTGCAGTGGTACTGGCTATTAGCTTCCAATCTTCCCTAGATTCGGGGGACATGCTGGAGGACTGCAGAATTGTAAATGTTATATCCTTGTTCAAAAAAGAGTGTAAAGATAAGCCTACCAACTAAGGCCAGTCAGTTTAACTATGGTGGTGCAAAAGATTTAAAAATGATAACCCATGACAATATTAAATAACTTGACAAGTGTGGATTAATTAAAGAAAACCAGTATGGATTTGTTAAAGGAAAATTTTGTTTAACTAACTTGATTGAGATTTTTGATGAGGTAACATACAGGGTTAATGAGGAGGATACCCTTGATATGGTGTATATGAACTTCCAAAAGGCCCATGATAAAGTGCCACATAATAGACTTCCCAGCAAAGTTGAAGTCCATTAAACAAAAGGGACAATGGCAGCATGGATAAGAAGTTGGCTGAGTGACAGGAAACAAAGAGTAGTGATGAATGATTTTTTTCTCAGACTGAAGGAGGGTGTACTGTCCTGTTCACCAGGGGTGAGTACTAGGCCCACTGCTTTTCTTGACATATATTAATGATCTAGATTCGGGTGTATACTGTATAATTTTAAAATTAACAAATGACGCAAAACTTGGAAGCATTGCGAACTGTGAGGATAATGATAGACTTCAAGTGGACATAGACTGACTGGTGGAATCAATGGACATGTGTGAGATGAAATTTTATGCAGATAAGTGTGAAGTGGTACATTTTGGTAAGAAAAACAAGGAGAGGCAGTATAAAATAAATGGTACAATTCTATGGGAATACAAGAACAGAGATATTTGGGGCATATGTGCACAAATATTTGAATGTGGCAGGGCAAGTTGAGAAAGTGGTTGAAAAGCCATATGAAACCCTGCGCTTTATAAATATATGTATTGAGTACAAAGCAATGAGATTATGATGAACCTATATAAAATATTGGGTCAACCTTAACTGGAGTGTTGCATCCAATTCTGGGCACTACAATTTTAAGGGTGCAGAAACGATTTATAAGAATGGTTCTAAGGATGAGGAACTATAGTTACATGGATAGATTAGAGAAGCCGATAGAATAGAAGACAGGTTGTCTTAAAACATGAAAGGCTAAAGGTGTTAGATTTGAGAAGTTTGAGATGAGATTTGATTGTAGTGTTCAAAGTCATGAGCAGTCTAAACAGAGAAGATAGTGATAAATTGTTCCTATTGAGAGAATGGTTCAGAATGAGAGGACATCAATTTGAGGCAATTGGCAAAAGAACCCACAGCGACATGAGAAAGCCTTTTCATGCAGTGATTGGATAAGATCTGGAATGCATTGCCTTGGAGAATGGTGGAGGCAGATTCAATTGTAGCCTTCGAAAGGGAATTGTATAGGAACCAAAGAGAAAAAATCCTGAAGGGCTAAGGGTAAAGGGCAGGTTACAGGACTAGATGAGTTGCTCTCACAGACAACTGACACAGATACAAAGGCCAAATAGCCACCCTCTCTGCTGGAACCATTCTGTGATTCTAAAATTCTATGAAACTGGAAACTGATCAAGTGACGGAGGCCATCAGAAGTGTCGCATGTGTAGGTGGGAAGAGATTGAACAAGGGGAGAACAAAAAAGTCGAGACAGGATGAAAACAGTTCAGTGGGGCAGGAACAGATTGAAATGGGCAGGCCTGTTCTTGGATCTTGAAAACAGGTGTTAATTACAAATCATTGTGTTTAGTTGTACGTAGGTGGTAGATATTAACTGATGATTCACTTGTGTTCCTATAAATAGGAACAAACTAAAACTGAGGTGGTATGGCTAGGTGGTGCATGTTCTCTAATGTGTACATCTATAAATTGAAGCTATTAAAAGTGCATAAAAATTGGCTTCAGTTCTATCCTTCACTGTTGGGCTTCCTAGATTAGTACATGATCACAGACAATGATTGCCTAAAGCTGAAAGTTGGAAACTAAGAAAAGAAAATTTGGACATAAAACTAAAAATCTAGTGGCCATTGTGAAAAATGGCAAAAAAGCAATAAAACCATAAGACGTAGGAGCAGAAGTAGGCTATTTGGCCCATTGAGTCTGCTCCGCCATTCAATGAGATCATTGTTGACCTGATAATCCTCAATACCACTTTCCTGCCTTTTCCCCAAAACCCTTGATTCCCTTACTGATGAAAAATCTGTCTCTTTCAGCCTTGAATATACTTCATGACACAGCCTCTACGGTCCTCTGCGGTAAAGAATTCCATAGACTCACTACCCTCTGAGAGAAGAAATTCCTCCTCATCTCTGTCTTAAATGGATGACACCTTACTCTGAGATTATGCCCTCTGGTCCCAGACTCTCCCAAAAGAGGGTACAACCTCTCAGCATCTACCCTGTCAAGCCCCCTAAGAATCTTATATGTTTCAATTAGGTCGCCTCTCATTCTTCTAAACGGCAATGAATATAGGCACTATATAGGTTGAATACTCAACCTCTCCTCATAAGAAAATCCCTCCGTACCCGGGATCAACCTAGTGAACCTTCTCTGGGCTGCCTCCAATGCCAGTATACCTTTCCTTAGATAAAGGGGCAAAACCTGTTCACAGTATTCTAGGTGTGGTATAACTAGTGCCTTGTATAGTTTTAGCAAGACTTCTCTATTTTTATACTCCATTCCCTTTGAAATAAAGGTCTATATTCCATTTGCCTTCCCTATTACCAGCTGAACTTGTATGCAATTTGTGATTCATGCACGAGGACCCCAAATCCCTCTGTGTTGCAGCCTTCTACAGTCTTTCTCCATTTAAATAATATTCAGCTCCTCTATTCTTCCTGCCAAAGTGCATAACCGCACATTTTCCCACATTATATTCCATCTGCCAAGTTTTTGCCCATTCACTTAACCTGTCTATACCCCTCTGTAGACTCTTTGGTTGGAAATTTCTGTGCCTGCTGGTGGCAGGCGTGATAGGTGGCATGTGCAGACAATATGGCGCGATCTGTTTCACGACAATGGGAAGGCAGGTTGTGATCGTCCGCTCAGCCCACCAACGATGGGCCAGATTTCCCACCGACGGTCTTCGGGGAGCTTATTGTAATACATCAGCATATCATTAAAAGTCCATCCCGCCAGGCTCTTGGACCCCCGCTGGATCATTAGTCCACGTCATCGGGAAAGCACGTCGACATGTTTCACAACAGCACACAGGTGACGTGCACTTGGTGGCCTTCACTTTAGGGGAACTGGAGGTGAGTGAACAGCATTGTTCTGCAGAGCTTGTCAGGGTCGCCAGTTGCTTTGCAGGCTTCAGGGGTGCCGGGGGCTGGGATGAAATGCCGCACTGCCACAGAGGCGACTGTCGGTGGGGGGCGTTGTCTGGGGGCAACTGCTGCCCAGCTTTGGAGGTGACTGTTGTCAGCTGGGGGGTCAACTGCTGCCCTAGCATTGAATCCCATGCACAAGAAATCGAGGTGGGAGGGCGATGGAAGTGGTCACACTTAGGGACATCTTTATAAACTGACCATTCCTCTGCAACTGAGACAGTTCAGGCGCAGCCACTGTGATATGATTGGGGTCAGGCTCCTAGCCTGCCCGTCCATGTAAGCAATGTGGAGACACAAAAGTGCCACCAAGTGCTCCAAATCTTACTGCCCCCGCCTCTCCAACCCCCCCAGCACAGGCTGCGAGTCCGTGACTACTTTACTGGACCGTGGAGCAGTTGGACTGCACACGTTGTACAATCTCCTTGCCAACACTGGCCATGTAGCAGTCACTGCTGGAGGCGCTCAGAGCCCCTTGCAATCTCAGCATCACAGTTAAGAGCAGTCTCCCCATGTCGCAGGCTGACGGCAGCCATGCAGTGCACTCATCTGTAGCCATCTGAGGGGTGGCCAGCACACTTCGGGAAGCGCTAAGGGCCCATCACACAGGGCCGGGAAAGGAACTGAGTACACCCATGCTAACCATGTCTCTCTTTCTTTCACGTTGCAGGATGACCACATCAGGAGCATGGAGCCTGGTGACCTAGCTGTATGCCTGATGGCCGACAGAGACCGTAGAAGATTGAGGAGACAGCGGCTGAGGCTCCTGGCCGTGGAAAGGCAGCAACAGCAAACTCAGGAAGAAGGGACTGCTGGGGCTCCTGCACATGCTGCCCAGGAGTGACATTGAGCCGTGGCTGGTCAGCACCTGGCGACACCCAGGGTCTATAGATGCCGCCTGTCATTCCTGCAGATGACTGAGAACCAGTGTTGCTGACAACTGCGCATGTCTAGGGACCTGGTCGCTCACATCTGCCACTTACTGCAGGACTTGGTGCCAAGGGGACATGATGGACATCCACTGCCATTGGCTGTGAAACTGACTGCGGCGCTCAATTTCTACACCAGTGACTCCTTTCAGGGCTCCACAGGTGAGATCTGTGGGATATCACAAGCCACCACCCACAAATGCATCCATGAGGTCACGGATGCCATCTTCTCGAGGGCACACAACTTTGTGCATTTTGCCTGGGACCCGGACAGCCAGGATGCAAGGGCCATTGGATTCTCCCAGATCTCAAGATTTCCATAGGTGCAGGGTGCGCTTGACTGCACCTATGTGGCACTCAGGTTTCCGTCGCTATACACAGTGGATTTCATCAACCGCAAGGTATTCCACTCACTGAATGTGCAGTTGGTATGCGATCACCAGAAATGCATTCTGCAGGTGTGCGCACGGTTTCCTGGGAGTGTGCACGATGCCTACATCCTCAGTTGGTCACATATCCCTGGAGTTTTCCAGGGTCCACAGAAGCCGCGGGGATGGCTCCTTGGGGACAAGGACCACCCGTAGAGGCCGTGGCTGATGACACCCGTGCGGCGGCCTCAGACTGCAGCAGAATGAACGTATAACGAGGCTCATGCTGCAGCTCGCAACTTGGTGGAGCAAACTATCAGGATGCTGAAAATGAGGTTCTGGTGCTTGGACTGATCTGATGGAGCCCTGCAATACTGTCCATAGAGGGTGTCACGCATTGCCTGCTGCACCCTTTACAACCTGGCACTCCAATGGGGAGACGAGCTGGCTGAGGAGGAGATGGAGGAGCTGGAGGTCTCTTCTGATGAGGAGGATGCCGACGGAGATGAGGGTGAGGAGGTCCTCGGAGGCGACGATGATGGGGATGAGGCCCTCGCACTGGCTAGATGAGGCAGGCGAGCTCGGGAGGCCCTCATAAGTGCTGGATTTGTGGTGGATGATGATAAAATGCAGTGAGGACACTCCATAGATCTTCACATTGCCTCTGAGAATGTCTGACTCCTTTCAGGACGAGGGCAGCTCGCTTGCACTCCGTGATCAGGGTGATATCATAGAGCTGCAGCCATGAAACTTTAGAAGCATCTGATGCTCTGTCAGCCTTCAGCACCTGAGCTGTTCTGGAGCTGAAGCACAGCATCAATGGTCACAGGTGCTGAAGACATGGAGGCCAGCCCCTCCTTAAAGGTGCTGAGAGCACACGGAGAGAATGAGAGAGCTCTGTGGCACCTGCCCACTACATTCTGGCAGCAATGACAAGCACCAATGAGGTGCAGGCATCAGTAATGTTTCCAGGGAGTATGAGGCCGGACTATCACTTTGGTCTGAAGGCTGCACAGAGCACAGGGAAGAGGCCCTGAACTGAGACACCTGCCTTTACCTTGTGCAGAAAGATTTCACATCTGAGTGACAAGCACACTGCTCATCAGCACAAGGGGCCATAGACAGGGAGACATTTTTGAGAGTTTATTGACAATAGTGAACAGTATTTACAAATGATTAACACCCGTGCCCAGGCTGTGCAACTAATTCTTCTTAACTGTCCTAACCCTGCCAACACGTTTTGTTGCTCCCCGGGCATCCACAGTGGAGCCGGAGGCATCCTGCTGACTGCGACGCCCTGTCTGTGATGACTTTGGCAGGCATCCTCTGGAGGGCCGAGACTTGGAGGGCCCTGGTCTGCTTTGGGGTCATGCTGTGTGGCAGTGGCACTCTCCTCGGCCTGTGGATTTGGAGCTGCTGAGGTCACAGGAAGAGGGGAGTCGGATGGGCCAGACACTCTCGGCGTCTCCTGGATGGATAGACCCGGAGTGTGCACCTGCTGACCCTCCTCCCTGTAGGTGCCTGGGGGCCCCAGGTTGACTCCTTGAGGAGCAGAGGTAGCTGGAGTGAGATCGAACTGCCCAGCACCCCTCTTGCATACATGCTGTTGAAGGCCAACTATGGTACCAGCTATGGAGTTGAGCCGGCGCAGCGGTGCAGAGTGAAGTCCTAGACCAAGGTCTCCATGGCGGCTGCCACCCTACCAGTGTTGACCTCAGTGTGTTGGTATGCCAGCACTATCACCTCTGCCTGAAGACGGACGGACTTTTCCATTGTGCCTTGCAATCTGAGGAGTGCAGTGGACATCCCTTCCTGATGTTCCTGCGCTTGCCTTTGCAGGTCGAGCAACTGTGACATGACCGAGTCCAGAGGTTCATCATCTGCCTCAGACTCAGCAACATTCTGGCCTAAAGCAGTCCTCCGAGTGCTGGACATCTGGGAAATCCCTGTCACCGCCTGCTGTGGATCAGACAGTGCGATGTGCTCACCAGATTGTGATCCTGGGGCTACTCTAAAGCCAGGTCCCACTGAGGTGTGTGTCTCTGCACTGGTGGAGGGTGTGGGTGAGCACTGTGATGGGACTTCAGGGAGGGTGCCTCCAGATTCCTCTTCAGAGGTTTCTTCAGGCCCTGGGTCATGGACTCTATTGGTTGTTTGGCAGATGTACCTGCGAAATCAAGGAGAGATAATTAGTGCATGGCAATGGCCTGTGAAAGAGGACACATCACTCACGGCATGGTTGTCTGATATTGCACTGCTGGATCCTCACTTGGTAGAGAAGCGCCAACCTCACAGTCAGCACAGGACCGGTCCAGATCATGGTCAACCAGGTGGATGGCTCCATTTCAAAGACCATGGGGACCTTAATTTCGGGCATTCCTCCACCGGCCTGCGAACTCTGTCTCTTGTTGTGTGCCAGCTTGTCCTGCATGGATAGAAACGGAGAAAGTGTAAGCACGATGCCCGCCAGGCCAGATTATAAGTATGCCTGGCCTGTGTGGGTGTTGAATGGTCCCATGGACGGGCTGAGGACGATGACAGTGAGTGTGAGAGAGTGAATGGTGATGTCCCATGAACTGGCAGTGAGTGAGGTCCCTGTGGATGTGTGATGGGTTTGTGAGTGTGTGAGTTGAGAGTGATGAGAAGAGTGACTTACCCTGACAGAACATGGAGATCATTCATCCTCTTGCGGCACTGGGTGGCTGTCCTCTTCTCAAGGGCGTTGGCGCTGATCACCGCTGCCACTGCCTCCCAAGGTAGATTGGTCACGTTGCTGCCCATTCTGCGGTCAGAGCCGGGTACAGGACATCTCAGTGGGCCTCCATGGCATCCAGCAGTCACTTGATGGACCCATGGCTGAAGTGGGGGGCTGAAGTCTTTTTCCCTTTGCTGGTCATGTCTCCCGGGCAGGGTGATGAGCTGGTGGCGATGAGCGCTGTGCTGGTGGCTGCCGTTTAAACATGGCAGCCAGTGTGATGCAATGGCGGGGTGATAGTGGGTGGGCAAATGAGAGCCCGCCTGCCATGGAAATGGCGTGTTTCCCGGGAATGCACAAGTAATGTGGCAGGCTTGGGACGATACAGCGTGAAAACCCGCCATTGGCATCAACGGGTGGAACGCCATTTTGCCCGCCCGCTACCACACTTAGTGCAAATTTGTCATCCTCACCATTTGCCTTCCCACCTATTTTTATGTCATCCACAAACTTGGTGATAGTACATTCACTTCCCTCATCCAAGTTATTAGTATGTAGTGTAAATAATTGTGGCCCCAGCACTGATCACCGAGGCACTCCACTCGTTGTATTTTCAGGTTGTCATCCTGAAAATGCCTCCCTTATCCCAACTCTCTGGCTTCTATTAGTTAGCCAATCCTCTATCCATGCTAATATACTACCCCCAATGCCATGGCTCTTACCTTATTAAGCAACCTTATGTGCGGTACCTTATTAAACATCTTTTGAAAATCCAAATATATTACATCTACTGGTTCTCCTTTGTCTATCCTGCTTGTTACCTCCTCAAAGAATTCTAATAAATTTGTCGGGCATGATTTCTCCTACATGAAGCCATGCTGACTCTGCTTGATTATATTATGCATTTCAAAATACTCTGCTATTACATCCTTTATAATAGACTCTAACATTTTCCCAATGACAGATGCTAAGCTAACTGGCCTATAGTTACCTGTTTTTTGTCTCCCTCCCTTTTTGAATAAGGGTGTTACATTGGCAGTTTTCCAATCCTCTGGGACTTTTCCAGAACCTAAGGATTCTTGGAAGATTACTACCAGTGCATCCACTATCTCTGTAGCTACTTCCTTTAATATCCCAGGGCAGAATTTTTAGGTCGTCGTGGGGGTGCACACCCAACCCGATCAGACGTAAAATCGTACAAGATGACGTTGGGCGAGTGTCCCGACGTCATCCCGCGTTCGCGCAATATTTTGGTTGGTGGGTGCATGCAAAAGTCGGAAATACGCCTACCAACAATTAAGATGCTAATTAGTGCAATTAAAGTTGTAATTGTCTCCGATTTTTTGTGATCTGTCCAACCTTACGGTTGTCAGATGGGTGAATCGGCAAGGCGGATTTTGCATTTTTCATGAAACCTCATCCAAGAGCTGGATGTGGTCTCTGTTATTAAATAAAAAAAATAAAAATGTATGGACAGAATTTTTATCATGTATATGTTCAGGCGACTGATTGTGACGCGTGGACAATTTTTTCTAGATTTTAGAAACTTTACTTGTTGGTTTTAAAGTCTTCAGCTCCCTGAGGCAAGTTTCTCACTCTCAAACTGAATGCTAAATTCTACCATGTTATGGCCACAGTTTCCTCGGGGGTCTTTGACTCTGAAATCATTTATTAAACCTGCCTCATTACACATTACCAGATCCAAAATAGCCTGATCCCTGGTTGGATCCACAACATGTTGTTCTAGGAAACTGTCCCGCATACGCTTTATGAATTCTTGCCATTACATTCTCAAAAAATTCCAGTAGATTTGTCAAGCATGATTTCCCTTTCGTAAATCCATGCTGACTCTGTACGATTCTGCCACTGTTTTCCAAGTGCTCAGCTATTAAATCTTTTATAATGGATTCTAGAATTTTCCCCACTACTGACGTCAGGCTGACTGTTCTATAATTCCCTGTTTTCTCTCTACCTCCCTTTTTAAATAGTGGGGTTACATTAGCTACCCTCCAATCTGTAGGAACTGTTCCAGAGTCTATAGAATTTCGGAAGATGACCACTAATGCATCCACTATTTCTAGGGCCACTTCCTTAAGTACTCTGTGATGTAAATTATCAGGCCCTGGGGATTTATTGGCCTTCAATCCCATCAATTTCTCCAACACCATTTCCCTACTAATGCTGATTTCTTTCAGTTCCTCCCTCTCATTAAACTCTGTGTTCCTCAACATTTCTGGTATGTTACTTGTGTCCTCCTTTGTGAAGACAAAACCAAAGTACGAGTTTCGGTATGTCAGCAGAAATGTGTCCAGACGCTTTTGAATGGAGGAATGTCCTTGTGCCGATCTTAAAGCATGTTTTATGGTTTGAACAAATCTCTCTGTGAATGCATTGGTGGACGGGTGGTTTGGTGCTAAGGTGATGTGATGAATTCCGTTACTTCTCAAAAATTATCAAATTCCTGCGAGACAAACTGATGTCCACTGTTGGTCACAAGTTGTTCTGTTAACCCTTAACGACTGAACATTTCCCTTAGCCTTTGAGTTGTACTCTCAGCAGTCATCACTGAAACTTCTGGTCATTTGGGATGAGCATCCACAACCACCAAGAGCATTGTTTCTTTAAATGGACCAGCGAAATCAATGTGGATGCGCTGTCAAGGGTTTTCTGGCCAATCCCATGGATGGAGGGGTGCCAATTGAGGCATATTTCTCACACTCTGACATGAAGAACATGATCTTGCCTTGACTTCAATGTCTTGGTCCAGGCCAAGCCACCAAAAGTAGCTTCCTGCAATATCTTGAACTATTCCACAGTGTCTAGAATGCAATTGGTTCAACACGGATTTCCACAATGTTGGTGGAATAATAACTCAAATGCCCCAAAGCAAACATCCTGAAGTGACTGATAACTTCATCCTCCTGGAAACATAAGGATGATGGTCAGGTGAGAGTTGCCATGCATGACTTTGGCAATGTTGGGTCCACTCGAGTATCTTTCTTGATTTGGACTGAAGTGATGGGGGTGTTCTCCACCTGTGCAAAGTAGAAGATGTCCTTCTAAGCAGTGTCCACATGGCTGATTGGCAGCGGCAGTTTCAAAAGACCATCTCCATTGCCATGCAAAGTAGATTTTCGATATTTGATGTCATATATGTGAGCACTCAACATCAATGGCCAACGCTGCATCCTGCTTGCAGTGAAAGAAGGGATGCCTGGGTGTGGACTGAATATTGAGATGAGTGGTCAATAATCAGTCAGCAGCGTGAATTTCCATCCAAATAGGTACTGGTGAAATTTCCAGATTCCGAAAATGATTCTCAGTGCGTTGTGTTCAATTTGATCGTAATGGCTCTCTGCCTTGCTTAAAGTCTGTGAAGCAAACGCTATGAGCCTCTCCATAACTGAGGGCATTATGTGTGAAACAACGGCCCCAACTCCATAAGGTGATGCATCACATGCAAGTTGTAAAGGTAAGGAGGGATCAAAGTGCGTAAGTACCTCGGAATCTGTCAGCGCTGTCTTTGCCTTCTTGAATGCAGCATCACAGGCTTCTGTCCATTTCCAGGCTTTATTCTGACACAGAAGCTCATGCAGGGGTTTCAGCAGGGTTGCCAGCTGTGGAATAAATCTCCCATAATAATTCAGCAGCCCTAAGAGCAAGTGAAGCTGGCTAGTATTCCGAGGAACTGGAGCATCCACAATAGCCTTGACCTTGGAGCCCAGCAGCATCAATGATGTGCCCCAGATATTCCACAGAGGGCTGAAAAAAACTCGCACTTGTCTTTGCGAACACATCGGCCATAATCTTGTAGCCTTTGTAGGGTGGCATCCAAGTTCTTGAGATGATCCTCATCAGTCTTTCCCATTACGAAGATGTCATCAAGGTAGCACTGAACTCCATTCAAGCCACTCAGGATCTGGTCCATGGTCCCCTGAAACAAGGCCGGAGCTGATGTTATTCCAAAAGGCGAGCGGCAATATCGGTACAGTCCCTTGTGTGTTGTGATGGTAAGATATTCTTGTGGCTTCTCATCAACATGCATTTGTAAGTAGGCCTGGAATAGATCTATTTTGTTGAATTTCTGTCCACTAGCCAGCCCAGCAAAAAGGTCCTCAATATAGGGAAGTGGATATTGTTCACCTTACAACACAGGGTTAATGGTAACCTTGAAATCTCCACAAGTACGTATGGAGCCATCTTTCTTGAGCACTGGAATGATGGGTTTTGCCCATTTGCTATGAGAGATATGACCAAGAGTCCTATCTTGACCAGACGTCCCAGGTCAGCTTTGACTTTGGTTGTATGGCATAAGGCACGGTTCTGGTCTTCAGAAATATTGGTTGAGAGTCAGCTTTGCTATTCAATTTTACAGTATTTCCCTTCATGCTTCCCAATCTCCTTCAAAAACAACAGCATGTTTTTTTATAACAGCTGTCAGACAGTTACTTCTTTTGCAATGCTGTGTACTTCTGCCCAGTTTAACCAGACCTTCTCAAGCCATGACTGACCAACTAAAGCTGGGTAGTTGCCTTTCACCACAAACAGCTTAGCAATCTGTCCATTTAGTTCAACTTTAACTTCAGATTCCCTTGCAAATGTTTTCAGAATGATTTTTGCAGGCGTCAAGGGAAGATGTTTAAGCTTTTCCTTATACACAGCTTCTGGGACCAGATAAACTGCTGCACCTGTATCCAGTTCCATTCATATTGGTTGGTCCTCCAGCAGTGGTGTTACCCAGTAGCCTTGTGAGCCACCTGCCACTAACAAGATGTGGAGGAGCACTTCTTCTTCGGACTCGGTGTCGCTCTGGTCCTCCTGTTTCTGCTGTATGACATGCAGACTTTTCTTTTTGTTACACCAGTCTGCAGATTTCTTTTCCCCTGGTTTGTGTCCCTTCTGGCCACACTGATGGCATTCAAGGTCTCTGCACCAACATTCATATGGATGGTGTCCAGGCTTCCCATAATGGTAACATTCTCGGCTGCTTGCTATTTTGTGTGCACACTCAACTGTCACATTATGCCCTCGAATTGGTGCGCTCAGCTGTTATGCTTCTTTAGCAGCCAGCTCCATGGAAACTGCAATCTCTATGGCTTTCTGCAAAGTGAGGTTAGCCTTTGTCAGGAGGCATTTCTCGATTGCTTCATTACGAAGGCCACAGACCAACCTGTCATGGAGGGTATCGTTCAGCACTTCCTTGAATTCACAATGTTCAGTGAGCCTTTTAAGTACTGGCAACATACTGCGCAATTGTTTCTCCCTCTTCTTGGTTTCTTTGTGAAACCTAAATTTTTCTGCTATGACAAATGGCTTAGGGGAAAAATGCATCTCCAGGGCTTTTACAATGTCCTCATATGATTTTGTGCCAGGTTTGTTAGGTTGCACCAAGCTTCTTAATAAACCAAATGTTTTAGCTCCCATCACACTTAAGAAAGTTGCCTCCTTTCTACCATTTTCAATTCCATTTGCAAGGGCAAAAAACTCAAAGCATTCAGTGTAGGTGCTCCACTGTTCAACAGTCTCATCGAAATGTCCCATAGGTCCGGTAAGTTAGTCATTTTCCACCTTAAATGTGTTGCCGCTTGAAGAGCTGCAACTCTTTTACTTCGGCTTTCTCTGCAGCTGTCAGCTTTCTGTCTTTTGAGTTTCCCAAGCTTTTCTGGTTTTAGTGGGCTCTCATAGAATGTGGGTGTTTTCTTTCCAAACTTCTGAAGAACCATTGCAGAAACCTCCCCGACCTGAAGGTAAATTTTTTTGTTTTGTTTTTATTCTGCAGTTGTTGCTTTTTTTTTAACTTCCGGGGCCGTCTGCAGCCAGCTGGTGTTCTCCCAGTAATTTTCCCGTGCTTTTCGAGCTTGAGAGGATCCTAGTGATTGTGGACCTTTTTTGTTTTGAAACCCTCAAAACTTTTAGAACTGCACCAACTCTCTCCTGGAGAAGTCTTTTTTTTAACTCTGCAGGGCCATGTTGTTTTTGAACTTGTGCTTCGGGAATATCGGCGGGCATGTTTTTTTTTCTAGTAATTTTCTTTTAGTAGTTCTTTCACTTTAGTTTTGCTTTTCAAGTGGTATTACTGCAAAGGTCCTCGTCACCAATTTGTTATGTTTTAATACTGGTACTGCCGATAATTTTAGAAAGATTAATCAATACTCACATAGGTGTGGAGGTAGTTGAACATTGTGTTTTTGTTTATTTTACTTCAGCAACTGAGTAACAAACAAAACTGATTCTGCGATCCCATAATTAATTGGCTTGCAAGGTACGGCAAACTAAACAAGACCCGGTACATAACAGCAAGTATATCCCTTCTTAGGGAAGGAGACCAAAACTGCACACAATACTCCAGGTGTGGTCTCACCAAGGCCGCAGCTGCAGTACGACATCCTTGCTCCCATACTCAAGTCCTCTCGCAATGAAGACCAACATACTATTTGCCTTCTTAACTGCTTGCTGCACCTGCATGCTTGTTTTCAGTGATTGGTGTACAAGGACACCTAAGTCCCTTTGTACATCAACATTTCCCAATCTATCACCGTTTAAATAATACTCTGTCATTCTGTTTTTTTGCCAAAGTGGACAATGAGATCACCTCTCATTCTTCTGAACCCCAATGGGTATAGGCCCAACCTACTCAACCTCTCCTCAAAAGCCAACACCTCCATCCCAGGAATCAATCTAGTGAACTTTCTCTGAACTGCATCCAATGCAAACCTAACCCTGTTTAAGTAAGGAAATCAAAGCAGCACACAGTACTCTAGACGTGGTCTCACCAAGGCCTGTACAATTGCAGCAAGACTTCCCTACTTTTAAATTCCATCCTCTTTTCAATAAAGGCCAATATTCCATTTGCCTTCCTAATTACTTTCCATGCATAGAAACATACAAATTAGGAGCAGGAGTAGGCCACTTGGCCCCTTGAGCCTACTCCGCCATGCAATAAGATCATGGCTGATCTGAATGTAACCTCAGCCACACATTCCTGCCTACCCCCAATAACCTTTCACCACCTTGTTAATCAAGAATCTATCTAGCTCTGCCTTAAAAATATTCAAACACTCTGCTTGCACCACCTTTTGAGGAAGAGAGCTCCAAAGACTCACAACCCTCTGAGAGAAAAAATTTCTCCTCATCTCTGTCTTAAATGAGCGATCCCTTATTTTTAAACAGTGAGCCCTAGTTCTAGATTCTCCCACAAGAGGAAACGTCTTCTCCACATCCACCTTGTCAAGACCCCTCAGGATCTTAAAGGTTTCAATCAAGTCGCCTCCTATTCTTATAAATTCCAGTGGATACAAGCCTAACCTGTCCAGCCTTTCCTCATAAGACAACCCGCCCATTGCTGGTATTAGTCTAGGAAATCTTCTCTGAACTACTCCTAACACATTTATATCTTTCTTTAATGAGACCAGTACTGTACACAATACCCCAGATGTGGTCTCACCAATGCCCTGTACAACTGAAGCATAACCTCCCACTTTTGTAATCAATTCACCTCACAATAAATGATAACATTCTTTTAGATTTCCTAATTAGCTGCTGTACCTGCATACTAAACTTTTGTAATTCATGCACTAGGACACCCAGATCCCTCTGAATCTCAGAGCTCTGCAATCTCTCACAATTTAGATAATAAGCCTCCTTTTTATTCTTCCTGCCAAAATGAATGCTTTCACATTTGCCCTCATTATACTCCATTTGCCAGATCTTTGCCTACTCACTTAACTTATCCATGTCATTTTGTAGCCTCCTTACGTCCTTTTCACAATTTACTTTCCTACTTATCTTTGTGTCGTCAGCAAATTTAGCAACCATTCCTTTGGTCCCTTCATCCAAGTCATTAATATAAATTATAAAATGTTGGGGCCCCAGCACTGATACCTGTGGCACACCACTTGTCACATCCTGCCAATCAGAAAAAGACCCATTTGTGCCTACTCTCTGCTTCCTGTTAGCTAGCCAATCTTCTATCCATGCCAATATGTAACCCCCTACAGCACGAGCTTTTATTTTCTGCAATAATTTTTGATGTGGCACTTTATCAAATGCCTTCTGGACATCGAAATACAGTACACCCACTGGTTCCCCTTTACCCACAGCACATGTGACTCCTTCAAAGAACTCCAATAAATTGATTTCCTACACTAAAGGTCAATGAGGTTCAAAAAAAGTGTGGTTTTTGGATTTTATCAGTTTTTGGATTTACAGATAAAAGATATTGGACTTGTAATATACTGCTTTTCTATTCTTCCCATTTTCCCACATTATACTCCATCTGTCAAAATTTTTGCCCATTCACTCAATCTAGCTTTATTCCTTTGCAAACTCTTGTCCTTCTCACAATTTGCTTTCCTACCTATCTTTGTATCATCAGCAAATTTGGCTACATTACAGTCTATCCCTTCATCCAAGTCATTAATATAGAGTGTAAATAGTTGAGGCCCCAGCACTCTGTGGCACTCTACCAATGACAGTTTGCCAAGCTGAAAATTACCCATTTATTCTAACTCTCTGTTTCCTGTTAGTTAGCCAATTCTGTATCCATGCAAATGTATTGCCCCCAACAACATGAGCTCTTATCCTGTATAGTAACCTTTTGTGTGGCATCTTATTGAATGCCTTTTGAAAATCCAAATTCACCACTTATACTGGTTCCCCTTTATCCACTCTGCTTGTTACATTCTTTGGTAACAAATTGGTTAAAATGTTATCTTAATTCACTAAGTAGTGAGGACCAATGCAAGTTTAAGGAATATATAAGTATTACTTGCTTTAGGTTTGCTGATGACAACATATTGAGGTCACGAAAGGGAATTGTAATTCCATGTAAAAGAGCTGGAGTAAGCCATTATGTATGCCCTGATGAAGTCTGTAGTGAGATACCTATGCTACTGAGTAAACCTTCTATGATAAAAGCACAAATTAAATTTGACATGCAGCATGATAAAGCAATTATTTTTGGAAGGTCAGTCGATCTGCAGTTTTCCCAATCAGGACACTATTGTACCCCCTTAACAAAATCTGATATTTCTGATCAGTATTAGTCACGTATTAATGGCATCCAGTGATAAGGATCAGAGAGAAAAAACATATTGTCTTAAAGCTACAATTTTCTCATCCTATTTGTCAAAAGTTAAAATCCTGCTAAAAGATACCAGTGTAGTTGAAGAAGAGTATACAAGGTTAATAGAAGGGTTTGTTCAGTAGGTATCACAAAGAGATTCAGAGGCTTGTCAGGTTGAGTGGTAATGTTTGTTGATAACACATTACTATATACATATGTACAAAGTATAGCCCAGACTAGGAGCTAACTTCATGCTGACTTAACTCGAGTCTCTCCATACAACTCTGTCTCCTGTCTACTGTCATATGTCTTTCTAAATCATACTGCGTACTGTTCTCCAGCCCCACATTAACCCTTGCTATGCACAGCACCCTTATACTACAATTAATGAGAAATGTGAAATGCGTAAGAAGCATCAAAGGACACTACCATGTCCAATTGTATGTGACTTCAATGAACTAGTTCCTAAACTTGCAGGACAAAGGCAGAATATTTTTGTCTTACATTTTATAGACCTGGTGACCAGATTTAGTCTTTCTACAGTAATACATAGTAAGGACAAAAGGGTTATTATGGACAAAATCACAGAGAAATTGATAGGGACTTCAATTGGAACACCAGCAAAGTTTCTGACTGATAATAGAGGGGAACTTGCCAATGACGAGTTCAGAGATATGTGAAATATGAACACTGCAGCTTTATAACCACATCTCGTTCGCCGTTCTGTTGGGAGAGTGGTATGCTCTGATGTTGCTTGTTCTTGTTGTTGGCTTGGAGGTTGGACTGGTGCTTGGGTATGGTTTCATCAATTTCTTCCATTGCTTGAGGTTAAACCACGCCTGGTTGGTTCAGTAGTGTATAGCTGTTGTTACTCTTGACAGTTTCTTGCGGGGTGGATGAAAATTATATTCGTCTACTTTGTAGCGTTTTTGTTCTTCCTTCTCCGTTTCGGCCGTCTGGAAGCTCAGGATAGTGGTACCCATGAGTTGCTGGACCTTTGCACCTGAAAGAATTAAAAAAGTGTATTTTGTTAAAACACTACGGAGGCAACTGTTGAAATGAAACTGCAGACCAGGACAGCTTTGAATTAGAGTGGGTTGATGCTGCTGAAGAGAGAGCTAGAGAGTGTGCATGTGGCAAAATCGCCTGCCTTCCACCATATCACAGACCTTCCCCTTCCACTTGTTTAAAACTGATTACATCTCTACCTGTTCCCAGTTCCGCTAAAAGATCATTGACTGGAAACCTTGGCTAGATTTTATGTGCCCAACCTGACATGTCTGAAATTTTGTAGGGGACTGGGTGGGGCGGGGGCAGGGCGGTGCAGGGGGCTGGCGGAGGAAGAGTTGTGGCCTGCCCGGCTTAAGGGGCCTATTGAACCCCTTAAGTGGCAAACTAATGACCGCTTAAGGGCCTTATCCTGCCACTGCCAGCAATTTACCCATGGCGGGGGAGGCCCTCACCTTACAGGAAGCCTGGGAGCTTTAGCTGCATGGGCTGGTGTTGCGCATGCTGGGTACTCCATTGTGTGTCCCCAGGGCCTATGAGGCACCTCCCTATCCCTCCCCTCAACCCCTTTGCCTAGACTCCCGAAGCTGTACCCACCTGGGTTCTTCAACGTGGTGGGACTGCCTGTAGTCCCAGCAATTGCCATTGGTATTGGTGATACTGCAAAGCTGCCAGCCAGTGGATTGGCCAGCAGCCCTCTAAGGCAGGAATTTCTCCCAATAAAGAGGTGGAAGTCTTGCCTTAAAGCATTTAACACTGCTCCCACGTTAAATTGTTACAGGGTAGCTATCAGGATCATGGGTGGGCTCCCCACCAACATTTTTAGCCAGGGAGTTGGGGGTGGGGGATGGGGCAGGGACCATGGTGCCTGGTAAAATCCAGTCCATTAACTCTGTTTTCTCTCAGCACGTGCTGGTTGACCTGCTAAGCATTTCCAGCACTTAAATGCCACCCCTAGATTAGGTGATCAAGTTTTGGGAGAGTGTGATCATGGAATGAGCTGACAAGGTTGAATGCAATGAGGAACAAGTGCTAAGTCAGGAATTTGGTACAGGTGGGAATTCAGTGCAGAGGGGGAAAGAGGTGCTGCTTTTTATACCCTTTTCTTTAGCCCCCAATAGCTGGTTCATGTTCTTCTTTTCTCCATGCTAGGAGACTTGCTGTGTAAATTAATAACTAACTGGCTAATTAAATAAGATTAGGCAGAAATGGTAAGGATGGTGCTGTACTGTGACTGCAACATGTAGGAATCTGTGGAAAACATTGGAGTCTCGGCCAACCAGATCTGCAGTAAGTGTTTGTAACTTGAGCAACTTAGGCTCAGAGTTACTGAGCTGGAGTCTGAACATTACAGAGCATTAGGGAAGGGGAGGTTTACTCGGACACTTTATTCCAGGAGGCAGTTACACTCCTTACTTTAGGTAAAACTTCAGAGTTGGACAATGGGCAGAAATGGAGAGTGTGAGTGTGAGAGAGGCAGGGGGATGGAGGATCCTCAGTCCTTGACTTTGACCAACAGGTACAAGGTGCATGCTACCTGTGTAGATGAGGAGAAGGACTGCAAGGTGGATGAGCAGATTGACCATGGCACCATGGTGCAGGATGCCATTCAAGTGGGGAGAGCAAAAAGGAACGCGGCAGTGAAAAGGGACAGTATTGTCAAGGGGACAACAACTTTACTGTTGTCCGAAGTTGCAACTATGAGCTCTGAAGGATGTGTTGCCTGCCTGATGCCAGGATTAAGGACATCTCCTTGTGGTTGGAGACAAACTTGAAGTGTGCAGGGTGGGGGTGGGTGGCAGCGGGGGGGGGGGGGGGGGGGGGGGTGCGGAGGATCCAGTTGTTGTGGTCCACATAGGAACTAACAACTTAGGGAGAACTAGGAATTATGTTCTGCTGAGAGAGTTTTAAGAGTTAGGATCCAAATTAAAACACAAAATATCAAAAATAGCTGCCTCTTGATTGTTACCTGAACCACGTGATAATTGTCATTAGGATCAGCCAGTCTAGAAAATTAAATGTGTGGCTTAAAGTATGGCATGGGAAATGCGGTTCATGCGGCACTGGTAGAGCACTTAGGAAAGAAACAGCTGTTCTGTTGGGATGGACTGCACTGGGCTGGGACCAGCGTCTTGGTGAATCGTGTGACTAGGGGTTTGGATAGGGCTTTAAGCAAATGGTGGGTGAGGTACTGGCGGATGGGGTTGGGTGAAGAGAGATTTAAAAGTCCAAAGTGAAAAATTGAAGCAGTGTAGCCGTGTGGGTAAAAAGAAACAGACTGGGACAGGAAGGGGCAGAGAGTTTAACAGTAATTGTGCATCAGTGAGTAAGGTCATGCAGAGAATCATGGTAAAAAATAAAATTAAAGACTCTTTATCTGAATGTGTGAAGCATCCACAATAAGATAGATGAACCAGTGACACAAACAGAGATAAATGGTTTTGATCTAATCACCATTACAGAGGCATAGGGCAGAATTTTGCCATCGGTGAGCAGGGGGCGGGGCCCACTCACTGACGCATAAAATGATATAGGATGACATCGGGGGAAACCCCCGACATCATCCCGCCCCATTTAAATTTTCAGGAAGGCGGGGGCACAGCCAAATCAGCTGTGCGCCCGCCGACCTGTCAATGGCCAATTGAGGCCATTGACAGGATCATTAAAACAATTAAAGGACCTGCCTGTCTAACCTTAAGGTTGGCAGGCAGGCCAGGAGCCCCTGTGGGCAATAGAAAAAACATGAAACCTCATCCACCGGTGGGATGAGGTTTCATGCAGTGTTTTAAACATTTTAATAAAGTTAGTATGTATATTATGAACATGTCACATGAGGGGGACATGTTCAGGAATTTTTATTTTTCTATTTTTAACATTTTTCAGAGTGTAAGTGATCTCCCTGAGGTGGCAATTAGCCTCAGGGAGATGTGCGCTCTTTCGTGTGCATGCGCGAAAGAGTGCACTCTCACTTTTGGGGAATCCCCCCCGCCCGCACAGGAAGCGCATAGCGCTTCCTGCCGGATGTTACGCTGGGCGGGCCTTAATTGGCCTGCCCACGTAAGATGGCGGCGGGGCTCGCTTCTCTGGCGGGAATCGGCTCCCTGCCCGCCGGACATTGGGTCGGGCCCGCCTGCCCGACAGGCAAAAAATTCTGTCCATAGTTACACAATGACCAAGGTTGGGAAATTAATCTTCCAGGGTACACAATATTTCAAAAAGACAGACAGAATGACAAAGGAAGAGGGGTAGCCTTCATAGTAAGGATGACATAAAGCCTCACCTATTTACAATCTATATTAATGACTTAGAGACAGAGAGTAATGCATCTAAGTTTCCAGACAATACAAAGATATGTGGAAATTTGTGAGGAGAATGCAGAGAGCCTGTAAACGGTTAAGTGAGCGGGCAAAAAGATGGCAGATGAAGTTTAAAGTGAGGAAATGTGAGATTATTCACTTTGGTCATAATAGAAAAGCAGAATTTTTTAAAAGGCATGAAACTTGTAAATGTTGATGTTCAGAGAGACTTGGGTGTGTTCGTACAAAGAACTCAAAGTTAGCATGCAGGTACAGCAAGCAGTTAGGAAGGCAAATGGCATGTTAGCCTATATTGCAAGGGGACTGGAGTACAAGAATAAGGAAGTCTTGTTACAGTTGTACAGGGATTTGATGAGACCACACCTGGAGTACTGTACGCAGTTTTGGTCTCCGTATTTAAGGAAGGTTACACTTGCATTCGAGGCAGTTCAGCGAAGGTTTATTAGATTGGTCCTTGGGTTGAGATGGTTGTCCTATGTTGAGAGGCTGAGTAAATTGGGTCCATGTTCTCTGGAGTTTAGAAGAATGGAAATGATCTAATTGAAACATACAAGACTCTGAAGGATCTTGACAGGATTGGCACTGAGATGTTGTTTCCCCTGGCTGAGGAATCTAGAACACAAGGGCACAGTTGCAGGAGGGGGTTGATCATTTAGGACCGGGATTAGAAGAAATGTCTTCACTTGGGGTTGTGAAACTTTGGAATTCCTCACCCTGGAGGATTGTGGATGCTCCATCATTTACTATTTTTAAGGCTGGGATAGACAATTTTTTGGTATCTCAGGGAATCAAGATATATGGGCAGTGGTTCAATCTTGAACCGGTCTGAACTAATTTTCCCTCTGTGAAATGCTCTTCCCCAGAGAGAACTGGAGGCTGGGTCATTTAATTTATTCAAAGCTGAGTTAAATAAACTATTGGTAGACAAGAGTTAAGGGTTACAGGGTGGGCAGATAGGAAAGTAGAGTTGAACCATAACCAGGTCAACCATAGGCCTTATCGAATGGTGGAGCAAGTTGAATGGCTGAATGGCCTACTGCTCCAAAATCCTATGTACCTATGAAAGCAGGGTTGAAGCTCAAGATCAGCTATCATGGTGTTCAATTGTGGAGCAGACTCAACTGTGGTGTACTCCTGCTCCTATCTCTTGTGTTCTTAGAGTTGCTAGAACAGTGTTGAATGCTGTCACTTACAAAACATTCTGGGGAAATAAGCCAATAAATGGGAAAAAATAAAAATCAACTAAAGGTGACTGTGGAAAATAAACTCGAAACTCGTACAAAATAAACAAATGATCCTGGAAATAAAAATAAAGAACATGCGACAAGGTGTAAAAATGAATGAGATGTGACTGAGGAAAAACGAAAAACTTTTTCATTGACAAGTTCTTCAGCATTAATCATCCAGCCCAGCAGGGAAGCACACGCACACACGGAGGTGGGTGTCTCGAAAGTTCGCTCTTGGCTTTCGTTTTGTCAAAGCTGCTGCTACGAGACTGGACAAAAAAACATTAAGGCTGGTTGGTTCTGGGCGGTCGCAATGCATGATGGGCCTGAGGAGTCAGGGCAGGAGGATTCGGCGGACGGTTGGTGTGAGGCTCTCGCGCAGTCTGGTTTAAATCTTCTGTATAGAGCGCGAGGAGCGGATGAGTGTAAGCAGCCGGCGGCAAACCTAAGTTTTCTTTACAAGCTGATATTCTGCTCAAGACCTTTGACAAAACGAGGAGGACCTGAACCCGTTAACTTGTCCCTACTTGTTACATTATTTCCCCATATTTACCGTTCCTTTCCCTCCATCCTCTCCCCATTTTTCTCCGGGTTGTTGCTTTGTAGACGCGTTGACTGGCAGTTGTAGGGTGCAGGGTTTTTCTGCTGTGCTGTTATTGTGGAGCGGGTGGGGGTTGTGCGCCCATTGCCGGATTTATGTTGCAGAGCGCGAGGTGCTCGTTGCCGGATTTATGTTGCGGAGCGGGATGTGCCCGTTGCCGGATTTATATTGCAGAGCAGGAGGCGCCCGTTGTCGAGTTTAAGTTACTGGGTTGTTGGTGCCCGTTGCCAGGTTGTTGGTGCCCGTTGCCAGGTTGTTGGTGCCCGTTGCCAGGTTGTTGGTGCCCGTTGCCAGGTTGTTGGTGCCCGTTGCCGGGTTGAAGTTTGAGGGGGGGTGTGCCCGTTGCCAGGTTGTTGGTGGTTCAGCCCGGGAACGCCGAATCCCCTACCTTGTGATGCGCATTTCTCATCGTTTTGACAACTATTGTGCTGCACGTTTACTTCGTCTACTTTACAGCTATTGCTGAAAATAATTTCCTTTTGCGTTAAGTACATTTTGTGGTAACTTCCTGCTCAGAGACTGACCGCAGGTTGGCTGGAGAGGTTGGCTTCAGCACAGATGAAGTTTGTGTACTAAAGTTGCCTGACGACAAATGCGCCGTTCTGTGGAGCCAGGTTGTGTTTTCCATTTCCCCCTCTCCCTTTCTGATGGAAAATAACTTAATTTTATTTGGTCGATTTACTTTTTTTTAAATAGTGTTTTGGTGTAGAAAATATTACTAAATTAGTGAGAGAGCGGTGGTGGTGTGGCTGTAACAAAATGGATTGTGCCAGGGAGAGAGTATTAGGAGAGGTGCTTATATGATAAATTTTTAAAGGTGGAGAAGTTGGAAGAGTTTGGGGTTAAGGTGGTTGAAGGTTCTGCAATCAGTGAAGTGGTGAAATCGGGATGGGATGCACAAAAGGTTGCAGTTGTACAATGAAGAGAAGTGACATTATTGCTGGAGGATGTATTGGGGCATTGGGAGGGTGTGGGAATGGGTGTCCATAGTAATATTGGGACAGGGACGGACTATTCAACTCCTTGAGCCAGTTCTACTGTTGATTTCAATCATGGCTGATCTGTAGCTCAATTCCATTTACCTGCCTTATCTTCATATTCCTTGACACCCTTACTAACAAATAATCAGCCTTGAAAGCCCCAATTGATCCAGCATCCTCAGCCTATTGGAATAGAGAGTTCTCAATATCAGAGAGCCAATGCAGGTCAGCAAGCACAAGAATTTATGTGCAATCGACTCAGTGTAGGACAGGGTGTACAGGTGGCTGAGCTTTGGACAAGTTGGATATTTTGGAGGATGGGAAGTCAACAAGGACAATGCTGGAAAAATTGACTCCAGAGGTGAGAAAGGCATGAATAAAGATTTTGGTGTCAGTGGCCTGAGGTAGGTCATAGGTGGACAGTTGGTGGAGGAAAACAGTCTTGGTGATGAATATATTGTGGGGTGACTGGTGACAGATTGATGGAGAAAATATGAAATGTAAAAAATTGTTCCTGTTTGTCAAGTCAAGTTTCTAGCCCTATGACCTACACTAACTTATGTTCTAGTAAACAGCATTTGCTTCCCCAGCATTACCCCTGTCTCCCAAAGATCTGACTTCAGTTCCCTCCTTCATCTAACTGCTGCCCCTTGACATCATCCGCAATCACAGCATCAGTTTCCACATGTATGCTGATGACCTCCAGCTCTATCTCATCACGACTTGGACCCCTCCACTGTCTGAAAAATGCCAGACTGCTTGTTCCAACATCCAGTGTTGGATGAGCAGACATTTCCTCCAGTTAAATATTGGGAAGACCAAAGCCATTGTGTTCGGTCCCTGCTAATGTTCCATGTAAACCACACAGCTATGCAGCAACCTGAAAGTTCCTGTGCAGACTACACACAAGTCAGCGCATTAAATTATTTGCTGTCATGCAAAAAAAATTAAAGGGACGAAAATTTAAAGAAATGCCCATGCACTCAAAAAAAAATCAAAGGCTACTTGGGTCTGTGACATAAACTCCAGTGTGGAGTCTCATTGCTTTAAGTTTTAATTGTTGGGGATTTTAAAAATATAAAATTTATTTTAGTTTACTTTTCCTGGTTTTTTTCTCTCTCTCTTAATCCAGTCTTTCTTTGGTCTCTCTGGACCTGATTTGGCATTGAATTCACCCAGTATAATTTACACTTAGTTCTTGAGCTGCTAATTTCACATTCCTTCAATCTGATTGATTAAAGAAACACAGTTGCTTGTCCTGTTTACTCAGACCTCAGGTGCCCAGTTTCCCACGCTGTGACATTATTGGCCTGCACTTTCAGCAGTTTACACACACAAATGTAACAACATGAACATGTAAGGTTGTGTCAAACTAACAGAAGTGCCGCAAGAAGTTACAACCCAATGTCATTTACATCACTTGTTTTCATTGCTACTACATGGTAGGGAGCAATATCCTATAATATAATGAGATTGCTACTAGATTTTGGGTTTAATTTGCACGTCAATTCCAATACAGAATTAATCACACCTAATCCAGTACTCCTAACAATGTGTGATGTGCTTAATTCATCCTCTGAAATTAGTCTCAATAATGCTAGTTGTGGCAGTCTTAACTTTGAGCCAGTAGGTTGTAGGTTCAAGCCCTGTTCCAGGATTTGAGCACATCATCCAAGATACTGCTTCAGTACAGTACTGAGGGAGAGTAAAGGTGCTGTGTTTTGAATAAAACATCAAAGCAAGTCCCTGTCTGTCAGCTGAGTTTTATGTTCAGTGGCCCTATTCTTTATTAGTTTTACTGGTATCCTGATGAACATGTCTATCTCAACCATAGGCACCAATATCTGAGTAACTGGTCATTTGTCTAATTTTCTTTTTTCAGGACTTTCCTGTATAGAAACAGTCTGCTAAGTTGTCTACAGTGGCAGCATTTCAAAATTTGTTGAGCACTTTGTGATGTCCTGAGGGTGTCATAAAACATTCAATTTTTTTTCCTTCTAACAATTTGAATTTCTCTGTCACACTTGGTGTTAGCTGCCCCCTTCAGCCTTCTGAGAGGGAATGCAGGGAATTAGAGACCAGTTAGCCTAATATCACTGTTGGGAAATTAGTGTCTACAATTAAAGATAGGGTGACTGAACACTTTGAACATTTTCAGCTAACCAGAGTCACACTGAATATTTTGAACAGATGACTGAAGTAACAGGCAGAGGAATGTCTGTGGTTTACATGGACTTTGAGAAGGCATTGGATGAAGCCCCTCATATGGGACTGTTAGCTGAGATCAATGCTTATGGAATTGAGGGCAAATTATTGACCTGGTTAGCAAATTGGCTGAGTGGAAGGAGGCAGAGCAGGAATAATGGGCAGGATTGCTAATTGGCAGGCTGTGACTAGTGTCCCGCAAGGATCTATGTTGGTGTCTCAACTATTCACTGTATTCACTAATGAGTTAAATGATGGGACAAAGTCACATATCTAAATTTGAAGATGATGCAGCAATAGGTGGTTATTGTAAACATGTAGATGGAAGTGTAAGATTACAAAGGCACGTCAATATATTAAGTGAATGGACAAAACTGTGGCACATGATTTCAATGTAGACAAAAGTGAGGTCAACCACATTGGACCTAAATGGTGAAAAGTTAGAAACAGTGGCAGTCCAAAGAGACTAGGGGTCCAAGTAAGCAGCTCATTAAAATGTTATGAACAGGTACAGAAAATCAAAAAGGCTAATAGAATTTGGCTTTTGTATTTAGAGGAATAGAACACAAGGGGACAGAGTCATGTTTGATCTATACAAAGCCTTGGTTAGACGATAGCAGGAGACTGAGAGCAGTTCTGGGCGCCACACATTAAGATTGCTACGTTGGCCGTGGAGGGCGTGCAGTATGAATTTACTGGAATGATACTACTCCTCCAAAGTTTGAGCTACAAGCAGAGATTGAATGTATAGGGATTATATTCCCTGAAAGTTAGAAGGTTGAGGGGTTTGTTACAGATAGGAGGGGGGGGGGTTAATTTAAACAGCCCTGATTTCTCCTCTCCCCACTCGCCCATGAACAGAAGGGTGTTTTGATTTGCTTCCCCCTTTATAAGCAGTGGTGTATTTCCCAACCCCATGGTTTTAAAGTGTTCCAATTTCTGTTGTTAACCTCACAGTAAACTGGTGATAAGATGAACTCAAAGGGGTTAATTTATTTGTACATACTGAAAACATGAGAGGGGGATCGCCCTGTAGCCCCCTGTGCACTCATGCAATAAAAGAGGGATAGAGAAAAGAAAGATTGGCAGGGCAAAGACCACAGAGAAAAGAATTAGTGTTTCAGATGGGCCCAGTGTCCAGAATCAAAGCCCAATGTTATATTCCTTCACCGAGGTCAGCAGGTTGAAAACTGATGCTGTGTAATTCATGTTTTCGGTAGAGTTGATTTCCACGATGAGGTAGACGCGCGGAGATGAATCAGTCTTGTGGACGGTGGTACAGAAGTTCCAGTATAAACAGTGTAGATTGGGCTAGGCATTCAAACCTGGACAGAGCCCCTTCTCTGGTGCTGCTGCTTATCGATGGTAAAAAATGGCAGACTGAGGTTTTTTAGAACCAGTAATATTGCCTTCTGGTACTACCCTAGGGGCTCATGTCACATGACTCCCACCTCTCCACTCTGGCTTTGACAAAGGGTGTGTATCCCTTTGTCTGGGTCCCTGAGATTGTTAGTGTTCCAAACATTAAGTCCTGAATGGGAGGTTGCGGGGTCCTTTGTCCTAGCAGGTGAATTGGCTTTGTTTGGCCAGGCCTGGCTAATGAAATGTAGATAGCCTTTGTATAGTTCCTTTTGAATTCGATCTCTGCAGCCCACAAGGGGTCGCTAGGGTCTCTTCAGAGATAATGAGGTGTCAGTTTCTGCGAAACTGCCATATTAGCTCCTATTGTTGAAGAGTCACAGACAGAAATAGCTTCAGCCATTTTAAAAAAGGCCTTTGTCCAGTTTTTGAAATTTTATAAATTAGCCCCTTGACAGGTGATTTAATCAAAGTTTTCTTGTTAGTTAAGAGAACAGATAGGGTAGATTTACACTAGTTGGGGAATTTAGAACTTGGGGTATAATCAAAAAACTGGAGCCACGCCTTTCAGGAATAAAATCAGGAAACACCTTACAAAGGATCATGGAGGTTTGGAGCTCCTGCACAAAGATGTCAGATCACTTATTAATTTTAAAACAGATTGATATATTTTTGTTAGCAAAGGTATTGAGGGATATAGAGCAAAGCTGGGCATATGGAGTTAGGTCACTGATCAGTTTCAGTCTCAATTTTTAAAGGGCATACATTTCTTTATTGCTCTTTGCAGTGTCTGTCTACTCCTCCACTATCCCTCTGCATTGTCAAGCAACTTGTCTGATATCCAGTCTTGGATTAGCTCCAGCATCCTTCAATTAAGCACTGGGATGGCCATCACAAGCTGCATAGCTCTGCTGCTGGCTCCATTCTCCCACACTAGCTATTTTCTGAGACAGAACTAGGCGTTTGCAATTTTGGTGGCTCATTGATTAGTTTCACCAAATATACTGTAAGAAGTACCCAAAATTCAGATAGAAACGTTGCCCCCATTCAGCTGAGCTATGCTTAGTCATAGAGCCAGTATTCTAATTTAGAAAATTAAATGTTTTAAAGGTACTTTGCTGACAATGGCAGATGAATTGGAAAGGTTCCTTGAAGAACAGAGGGCCAAGTTAGCACAAGATAAAGTCGAGCTGGACCAAGATCCACCATACATGGAGATGAGAGTAAGTTGATTTTAAAGTTTCTATATTAAAAACAATAAATTTTAAACTTGAATAATTACTTGAATGAAAGTGTAGTCAGGTTACTGTTCAAGTGTGACATATTTAATGGCGAGAATCAAACATCTGTACTTAATTTAATGGGCAGCTGATGAGTGCAACATAAGAAGAAGAGGAATCATACGGGCTCGAAACGTTAACTCTGTCTTTCTCTCCACAGATATTGTCAGACCTGCTGAGTTTTTCCAGCAGTTTCTGTTTCAGATTTCTAGCATCTGCAGTATTTTGCTTTTATAATAATCAATTGTTGTTTACAGGAGGTAGGGGAAAAGAATAGGTCAAAAAATATATCCCGTGGTACTTAATCCCAGAATTGGTGTTGCATTTGTTTTCCATTTAGAATAAATATGCATATAAGAAGAAGAACCCAAGGCATATAATGTAGAAGCATTTTCCCACTATTACCTGCATGGATAGATGCAATTTCAAGTCTACTTTTAAATTTTAAATGCTGAAATAGGAACAGTATTGATATAAGTTTTACTTGGAAACATTGGTGCAATTGCATCAATTTCTGAAGGCAATTTTAAATAAGAATTTATGTTTATTGAATTCTACTGTGCTTATCTGTGGCTCAGACTAAAACTCTAATACTGTATTAAATGTTTCTTTTGTAAATTATACTAATTTCATTTATAAGCTTAAAGCAGTATCATGTAAAACTGCAAATTACAAAAAATTCAATTAAGCAATGGGGAGTTATAACACAGTTTTTAACGCTGATGAAAAGTGATTTCAAGTATGCTTTACAGCAAAAATAATTGTGAAATGAGCGTCAGGCTTGACCTCTGACAGCACTAAACAAATTAAAAGAACATTGATGAGGAGCACATTAACTTAAGACTCGAATGAAAACCAAGCTAACATTTATCCAGAAAGTGCATTGTATCAAGTTGAACTTAATTTGGAACAGTTTTATTGCTTATAGGGAACATAAGCTCAGTCCTATATACTTAACAGTTAGCAGTGCATTTGCACAAGTATAGCATTGCTCAAAATAGCTTCACCTTTTTCTTGATGCAAAAATGGCGGTGTGTAAATCAGGTGATGATGTCCAAATTGCCTCCAGAGCAAAGTGGAGTGATGCAACCCATGAGGCTCTCATTCTGCTTTCTACCAATGCCAACTTTGCTGTGAGTTCAGGAACAGCACCAGGCAGACCTAAAAATGAGGTACCAACCTGGTGAAACTGCAACACTACAACATAATTGCTAAACAGTGGAAGCAGCACGCTATACACAGAGCTAAGAGATCCCACAAACAACCGATCAGATCAAAGCTCTGGGTCCTGCCACATCCAGTTGTGAATAGTGGTGGGCAATTAAACAGCTTCTGGGAAGAGGAGGCTTCACAAACATCCCCATCCTCAGAGACAGTAGAGCCCAGTGCGTCAGTGCACGAGAGGAGACTGAAGGATTTGCAAGCATCCTCAGCCAGAAGTGCTGAGCAGATGGTCTACCTTGGCCTCCTCTTTGAGGATCCAATCATCACACATGCAAGCCTTCCGCTAATTCAATTCACTCCACGTAATGTCAAAAAACAACTTAAGGTACTGGATACAGCAAAGGTCATCCCGGCTGTAGTACTGAAGACTTATACTCGAGAACTAGCTGCACCCCTACAAAAACTGTTGCAAAAGAGCTACAACAGTAGCACCTATATAACAATGTGGAAAATTGTCCAGATATGTCCTATTCACAAAAAACAGGAGAACTCCAATCTGGCCAATTACCACCCCATCAGCCTATTCTCAATCATCCCCAAAATGATGGACGGTGTTGTTGACAGTGTTATCCAGCAGCATTTGGTCAGCGATAGTGTGCTCACCAATGCTCAGTCTGTTTTCCACTAGGTTCTCTTGGCTCCAGACCTTATTACGTAGGATCACATAGAATATATGGCACAGAAATGAGCCATTTCGTCCAACCAGCCATTGCCGGTGTTAATGCTCCACTCGTGCCTCCCCTCAAATTTTCTCATCTAAATCTACCATTGTAACCATCTATTCCCTTCTATCTCATATGCTTGCCTAGTTTTGCCTTAAATGCATATATACTATTAGTTTCAACCACCCCCTGTTCCACATATTCCACATTCCTACTAGTCTTTGGGTGAAGAAGTTTCCTCTGAATTCCTTGGTGACTATTACACTGATGGCCTCTAGTTTGTTTCTTCTTCTGCAGAAGAAGAAACATTCTCACTACATCCCTCTCTATCCAAACCTTTCATAATTTTAAAGACCTCTATTAACCTATTTTCGAGAGAGAAGAGACCCAGCCTGTCAATTCTTTCCTGATCTGCATACCCAGGCATTTCTTGTATCATCCTTGGAAATCTCTGCATCCTCTATCAGCGGCTCTCTCTCTCTCTCGCTGGCTCACGCTCTCTTTCTCGCCGTCGCGCTCTCTCTCTCTCTCTCTCGCCGTCCCTCTTTCTCGCTCTCTCTCGCTGTCTCTCTTTCTCGTTCTCTCTCGCCGTCTCTCTTTCTCGTTCTCTCTCGCCGTCTCTCTTTCTCGTTCTCTCTCGCCGTCTCTCTTTCTCGCTCTCTCTCGCCGTCTCTCTTTCTCGCTCTCTCTCGCCGTCTCTCTTTCTCGCTCTCTCTCGCCGTCTCTCTTTCTCGCTCTCTCTCGCCGTCTCTCTTTCTCGCTCTCTCTCGCCGTCTCTCTTTCTCGCTCTCTCTCGCCGTCTCTCTTTCTCGCTCTCTCTCGCCGTCTCTCTTTCTCGCTCTCTCTCGCCGTCTCTCGCTCTCTCTCGCCGTCTCTCTTTCTCGCTCTCTCTCGCCGTCTCTCTTTCTCGCTCTCTCTCGCCGTCTCTCTTTCTCGCTCTCTCTCGCCGTCTCTCTTTCTCGCTCTCTCTCGCCGTCTCTCTCTCTCTCGCGCTGCCTCGCCGTCTCTCTCTCTCTCGCCGTCTCTCTCTCTCTCGCGCTGCCTCGCCGTCTCTCTCTCTCTCGCGCTGCCTCGCCGTCTCTCTCTCTCTCGCGCTGCCTCGCCGTCTCTCTCTCTCTCGCGCTGCCTCGCCGTCTCTCTCTCTCTCGCGCTCCCTCGCCGTCTCTCTCTCTCTCGCGCTCCCTCGCCGTCTCTCTCTCGCGCTCCCTCGCCGTCTCTCTCTCTCTCTCGCGCTCCCTCGCCGTCCCTCTCTCTCTCGCGCTCCCTCGCCGTCCCTCTCTCTCTCGCGCTCCCTCGCCGTCTCTCTCTCTCGCGCTCCCTCGCCGTCTCTCTCTCTCGCGCTCCCTCGCCGTCTCTCTCTCTCGCGCTCCCTCGCCGTCTCTCTCTCTCGCGCTCCCTCGCCGTCTCTCTCTCTCGCGCTCCCTCGCCGTCTCTCTCTCTCGCGCTCCCTCGCCGTCTCTCTCTCTCGCGCTTCCTTGCCCCCGCCCCGGCCCTCGCCGTCTGGCTCGCCCCCGCCCCGGCCCTCGCCGTCTGGCTCGCCCCCGCCCCGGCCCTCGCCGTCTGGCTCGCCCCCGGCCCTCGCCGTCTGGCTCGCCCCCGGCCCTCGCCGTCTGGCTCGCCCCCGGCCCTCGCCGTCTGGCTCGCCCCCGGCCCTCGCCGTCTGGCTCGCCCCCGGCCCTCGCCGTCTGGCTCGCCCCCGCCCCGGCCCTCGCCGTCTGGCTCGCCCCCGCCCCGGCCCTCGCCGTCTGGCTCGCCCCCGCCCCGGCCCTCGCCGTCTGGCTCGCCCCCGCCCCGGCCCTCGCCGTCTGGCTCGCCCCCGCCCCGGCCCTCGCCGTCTGGCTCGCCCCCGCCCGCCAAAGCGAGTTGCAATGAAGTATTACATTTGATGCATTCTTAAATCTGAGAATGTTGTTGAGCTGACTAAATTTAACAAACTTAGCCAATGTCAAAAGGCAAATGTGGATGAATTTATAAATGACCTATATAGACTTGCAGAATAATTTGGGTGTGGCACCTTAAAGGATAAGCTGGTCAGAGACAGAATTGTCATGGGAGTATTGGATGATGCCTTGCCTGACCATTTGCAGTTGAGAGATGATCTAACCTTAGCAAAGGCAATCCAACTGAGAAGACAAACTGAGGTCAGGAAGCAAAATAGATTTGTGATTCTGAGGTGACCAGGGAAATCATATCTCAATGGCAGCTGACTGAGTACAGTACTCAAATTTAAAAACAGAAGCTGTCGTAAAAAAATGGGGGAGGCAGGAAGAACGTCCATCAACAGTCCCAGCTAAGTAGCAGTAATTGGTGGCAGGGAAAAACACAGGTGTGAAATCTGCTCTACCAAAGAGGCCAAAATCTATTTATATGGAAAAATGGGCCACTTCCAGGTTGTGTGGTAGCAAGAAGTCTGTGCAGAATACATATAAAGAAAAGCTTTTGAAACTGGTAAGATCCATGAAGTAAATGATCTTCATGATATTGAGGTGCCATTCTTTGGAGAGAAGCAGGAACCAAGCAGAAACTACTGAGTGCTGATATCCTCGTGGAGGGAAACAAGATGCACTTTAAGTTAGACACGTTTGCAGCGGTTTTGGTTCTTTCTGATTCTGAACCAGTGGTTGGAGAGAAGCTCCCTTCAGCTGTCTTGCAAAATAAAACTACATGGATCGAGAGGGATAGAACTCAAGGTCATAGTGGAACTGAAGGCAACCCTCCAAGATCGAGAGAAACAAATCACAGAAACATTGGTTTTGAATCACATACAGAGTTGTTCACTTTTGAGAAGGAAGGCCCGTACCAACTTGCATCTGATTTGCAGAGTTTTTTTTATTCATTCATGGAATGTGGGCTTTGCTGGCTGGGCCAGCATTTATTACCCATCCCTAGTTGCCCTTGAGAAGGTGGTGGTGAGCTGCCTTCTCGAACCTCTGCAGTCCATGTGGTGTAGGTACACCCACAGTGCTGTTAGGAAGGGAGTTCCAGGATTTTGACCCAACGACAGTGAAGGAATGGCGATATATTTCCAAGTCAGGATGGTGAGTGACTTGGAGGGGAACTTCCAGGTGGTGATGTTCCCATCTATCAGCTGCCATTGTTCTTCTAGATCGTAATGGTCATGGGTTTGGAAGATGCTGTCTAAGGAGGCTTGGTGAGTTTCTGCAGTACATCTTGTAGATGTTACACACTGCTGCTGTTGTGCATTGGTGGTCGAGGTAGTGAATGTTTGTGGATGTGATGCCAGTCAAGCGGACTGCTTTGTCCTGGATGGTGTCCAGCTCCTTCAGTGTTGTAGGAGCTGCACTCATCCAGGCAAGTGGGGAGTATTCCATCACACTCCTGACTTGTGCGTTGTAGATGGTGGATAGGCTTTGGGGAGTCAGGAGGCGAATTACTCATCGCAGGATTCCTAGCCTCTGACCTGCTCTTGTAGCCGCAGTATTTAAATGGCTAGTCCAGTTCATTTTCTGGTCAATGATAACCCCCAGGATGTTGATAGTGGGGGATTCAGTGATGGTAATGCCATTGAAAATCCAGGGGCGATGGTTAGATTCTCTCTTGTTGGAGATGTGGCGCAAATGTTACTTGCCACTTGTCAGCCCAAGCCTGGATATTGTCCAGGTCTTGCTGCATTTGGACAAAGACTGCTTCAGTATCTGAGGAGTCGCGAATGGTGCTGAACATTGTGCAATCATCAGCAAAATCCCCACTTGTGATCTTATGATGGAAGGAAGGTCATTGATGAAGCAGCTGAAGATGGTTGGGCCTAGGACACTACCCTGAGAAACTCCTGCAGTGATGTCCTGGAGCTGAGATGACTGACCTCCAACAACCACAACCATCTTCCTTTGTTCTAGGTATGACTCCACCCGGCGGAGAGTTTTTCCCCTGATTCCCATTGACTCCCGTTTTGCAAGGGCACCTTGATGCCAGACTCGGTCAAATGCTGCCTTGATGTCAAGGGCAGTTACCCTCACTTCACCTTGGGAGTTCAGCTCTTTTGACCTTGTTTGAACCAAGGCTGTAATGAGGTCAGGAGCTGAGTGGCCCTGGTGGAACCCAAACTGGGCATCAGTGAGCAGGTTATTGCTAAGCAAGTGCTGCTTGATGGCACTGATGACCCCTTCCATTACTTTACTGATGATGGAGAATTGACTGATGGGGCGGTAATTGGCCGGGTTGGATTTGTCCTGCTTTTTGTGTACCAGACATACCCTGGGCAATTTTCCACATTGATGGGTAGATGCCAGTGTTGTAGCTGTACTGGAACAGCTTGGCTAGGGGCACCATTATGTTCTGGAGCACAAGTCTTCAGTGCTATTGCCGGAATGTTGTCAGGGCCCATAGCCTTTGCAGTATCTTCAGCCATTTCTTGCTATCACGTGGAGTGAATTGAATTGGCTGAAGACTGGCATCTGTGATGCTGGGGACCTCCAGAGGAGGCCGAGATGGATCATCCACTTGACACTTCTGGCTGAAGATTGTTGCAAATCCTTCAGCAATATCTTTTGCACTGATGTGCTGGGCTCATCCATCATTGAAGATGGGGATATTTGTGGAGCCACCTCCTCCACTGAATTGTTTAATTGTCCACCACCATTCACGACTGAATGTGGCAGGACTGCACACAGTGCATTGGTTGTGGGATCGCTTAGTTCTGTCTATCACTTGCTGCTTATTCTGCTTGGCATGCAAGTAGTCTTTTTTTCTAGCTTCACCAGGTTTACACCTCATTTTTAGGTATGCCTGGTGCTGCTCCTGGCATGCCCTCTTCATTGAACCAAGGTTGATCCCCAGACTTGATGGTAATGGCAGAGTTGGGGGTAGGTCAGGCCATGGGGTTACAGATTGTGTTCGAGTACAATTCAGCTGCTGCTGATGGCCCACAGTGCCCATGGATGCCCAGTCTTGAGTTGCTAGACCTGTTCAAAATCTGTCCCATTTAGCATGGTGGTAGAGCCACACAACACGATGGAGGGTATCCTCAATGTGAAGGTGACACTTCGTCTCCACACTGACTGTGTAGTGGTCACTTCTACCGATACTGTCATGGACAGATGCATTTGCGGCAGGCAGGTTGGTGAGGATGAGGTAAAGTATGTTTTTCCCTCGTGTTGGTTCCCTCACCACCTGCCACAGACCCAGTCTAGCAGCTATGCCATTTAGGACTCGGTCAGTAGTGGTGCTATCAAGCCACTCTTGGTGATGGACATTGAAGTCTCCCACCCAGAAAACATTCTGCGCCCTTGCCACCCTCAGTGCTTCCTCCAAGTGGTGCTCAACATGAAGGAGCACTGATTCATCAGCTGAAGGAGGACAGTACGTGGTAATCAGCAGGAGGGTCCTTGCCCATGTTTGACCTGATGCCATGAGACTTCGTGGGGTCCGGAGTCGATGTTGAGGACTCCCAGGACAACTCCCTCCTGACTGTATACCACTGCTGTCACCTCTGCTGGGTCTGTCCTGTCGGTGGGACAGGACATACCCAGAGATGGTGATGGTGGAGTCTGGGACATTATCTGTAAGGCATGATTCCGTGAGGATGACTATGTCAGGCTGTTGCTTGACTAGTCTGTGAGTCAGCTTTCCCAATTTTGGTACTAGCCCCCAGATGTTAGTAAGGAGGACTTTGCAGAGTTGACAGGGTTGCGATTGCCATTGTCATTTCCAGTGCCTAGGTTGATGCCGGGTGTTTCGTCCGGTTTCGTTCCTTTTTTGTGTCTTTGTAGTGGTTTATTACAACTGAGTGGCTTGCTAGGCCATTTCAGAGCGCATTTAAAAGTCAACCACATTGCTGTGGGTCTGGAGTCATATGTAGACCAGACCAGGTAAGGACGACAGAGTTCCTTCCCTAAAGGACATTAGTGAACCAGGAACAGGAAAGCCAAGAATATCAGCCCAAAAAGGAGCTATTTCCAGGACTAGGAAAGCTGAAGACAACATACTATGCACTGTCCATCCAGAACAAAGCCAGTATATCTCTGCCCAGGAAAGTTCCTCATCCACTCTTGCCAAAAGTAAAGATGGAGATTGACTCTATGTTGAAGCAGGGATTATTTCAACTGTGACAGAACCAACAGGCTGGTGCTTGGGATCTATGAGAATTTGTGTAGACCCTGTTGAACAAAGCAGTTGAATGTGAAGTCTGTGGATGAAAGCGATTTGAGCATCACAAAATGTCGAACCAGAGCAAAATATTCTTTTTTTAAAAAATTCATTCACGGGATGTGGGCTTCGCTGGCTGGGCCAGCATTTATTGCACATCGCTAATTGCCCAGGAGAAGGTGGTGGTGAGCTGCCTTGAACTGCTGCAGTCTGTGGTGTAGGTACACCCACAGTGCTGTTAGGAAGGGAATTCCAGGATTTTGACCCAGCAATAGTGAAGGAGCGGTGCTATATTTCCAAGTCAGAATGGTGAGTGACTTGGAGGGGAGCTTTCAGGTGGTGGTGTTCCCATGTGTCTGATGCCCTTGTCCTTCTAGATGGTAGTGGTCATGGGTTTGGAAGGTGCTGTCTAAAGAGCCTTGGTGAATTCCTGCAGTGCATCTTGTAGATAGTACGCACTGCTGCGACTGTGCGTTGGTGGTGGATGGAGTGAATGTTTGTGGATGGGGTGCCAATCAAGCAGGCTGCTTTGTCCTGGTTGGTATCAAGATCCTTGAGTGTTGTGGGAGCTGCACTCATTCAGTCAAGTGGACAATGCTCCATCACACTCCTGACTTGTGCCTTGTGGATGGTGGGCAAGCTTTTGTGAGTCAAGAGGTGAGTTACCCATTGCAAGATTCCTAGCCTCTGACCTGCTCTTGTAGCCACAGTATTTATATGGCTAGTCCAGTTCAGTTTCTGGTCAATGGTAACCCCCAGGATGTTGATAGTGGGGGATTCGGTGATAGTAATGCTATTGAATGTCAAGGGGCGATGGTTGGATTCTCTCTTGTTGGAGATGGTCGTTGCTACCACTTGTGTGGCGCGGATGTTACTTACCACTTGTCAGCCCATCTTGGAAATTGTCCAGGTCTTGCTTCATTTGGATATAGACTGTTTCAGTAGCTGAGGAGTCATAAATGGTGCTGAACATTGTGCAATCATCAGCTAACATCCCCACTCCTGAACTTATGATGGAAGGAAGGTCATTGATGAAGCAGCTGAAGATGGTTGGGCTAAGGACACTACCCTGAGGAACTCCTGCAGTGATATCCTGGAGCTGAGATGACTGACTCCCAACAATTGCAACCATCTTCCTTTGTGCTAGGTATGACTTCAACTAGTGGAGAATTTTCTCTCTCATTCCCATTGATTCCAGTTTTGCTAGGGTTCCTCGATGCCACACTTGTTCAAATGCTGCCTTGATGTCAAGGGCAGTCACTCTCCCCTCACATCTCGAGTTCAGCTCTTTTGCCCATGTTTGAACCAAGGCTGTAATGAGGTCAGGAGCTGAGTGGCCCTGGCGGAACCCAAACTGGGCATCAGTGAGCAGGTTCTTGCTAAGCAAGTGCTGCTTGAAAGCACAGTTGATGACCCCTTCCATCACTTTACTGAAGATGGAGAGTAGTCTGGTGGGGTGGTAATTGGCCGGGTTGGATTTGTCCTGCTTTTTGTGTACAGGACATACCTGGGCAATTTTTCACAAAGCCAGGTAGATGCCAGTGTTGTAGCAGTGCTGGAACAGCTTGGCTAGGGGCGTGGCAAGTTCTGGGGACGGGGCTGGTATCCTCAATGTGGAGATGGGATTGTGTGGTGGTCACTCCTACCGATACTGCCTTGGACAGACGCATCTGCGGAAGGCAGGTTTGTGAGGCTGAGGTCAAGTATGTATTTCCCTCTTGTTGATTCTCTGATCACCTGCTGCAGACCCAGTCTAGCAGCTGTGTCCTTTAGGACTCGATCAGTCGTGGTGCTACTGAGCCACACTTGCTGATGGACATTGAAGTCCTCCACCCTGAGTACGTTCTGTGCCCTTGCCACCCTCAGTGCTTCCTCCAAGTGGTGAGGGATGGCGATACATGGTTATCAGCACGTTTTCTTGCCCATGTTTGGCCGGATACCCTGAGACTTCATGGGGTCCGGAGTTGATGTTGAGGACTCCCAGGGCAACTCCCTCCCAACTGTATGGCACTGTGCCGCCACCTCTGCTGGGCCTGTCCTGCCGGTGGGTCAGGACATACCCAGCATGGTGATGGTGATGTCTGGGGCATTATCTGTAAGATATGATTCCGTGAGGATGACTATGTCAGTGAGACAGTCTGTGAGACAGCTGTCACTTTTGGCACTTGCCCCCTGTAAGGAGGACTTTGTGGAGTCGACAGGGCTGAGTTTGTCATTGTTGTTTCCGGTGCCTAGGTCATTGCCGGTGGTCCATCAGGTTTCATTCCTTTTTTGAGTCTTTGTAGCAGTTTGATACAACTGAGTGGCTTGCTAGGCCGTTTCAGAGGGCATTACAGAGTCAACCACATTGCTGGTGGGCCTGGAGTCACATGTAGGCCAGACCAGGTAAGGATGGCAGATTTCCTTCCCTAAAGGACATTAGTGGACCAGATGGGTTTTTACAACAATAGACGATTTCGTCGTCACTTTTCATGGTCATTCCAGATTTTGATTGAATTCAAATTCTACCATTTGCCTTGGCAGGATTTGAACCCAGGTCCCCATTATATTACCCTGGTCTCTGGATTACTAGTCCAGCGATAAAACCACTACGCTCCCGCCTCCTCATTTGGTGCCTAGGTCTCTGAAAATTGTTGGAAGAGACGATTTTATACTGTAATACTTATACTATTCATCGTAAGGAGACGAGAACTGTTGATGTCACCTTCTTTCTCATCACAGTCTTGGGATGAACCTCTTCGAACACAGAGGTCAGATGTCCTTGATCATAATGGACTACTACTCCAGATGGATAAAAGTCAAAGCAGCTGCAGGATCACATGTCTGAAGCAGTTACATTGTTGAAGGAGATTTTTGCAACACATGGAATCTGAGGCATTGTAGCCTCAGACAATGGTCTGCAGTTTGTCAATGGCTGTTTTAAGGAGTTTCTGGCATTGTATGGATTTGTACATATTATGAGTTCACCAAGATACCCTGAAGCCAACAGTGAAGCTGAAAGAGGAGTGCGTACAGTGAAAGCATTGCTGAAGAAGAAAGATGACCTTGAACTCCACTTCTAAGCTATTGTTCAGCTCCACTCCAAAATGGTTTAGCACCATGTGAACTCCTCATAAGAAGACTGGGAGCTCAATTCCCTACTCTTATGTGCACATATCAAGTTGATTACTTGGATAAAGTGAGAGAGACAAAGGACAAATATCATTACAGCCAGATGTGGAACTATGACAAATGTCACAAGTGTTATGGCACAGTGGATGGTAAATGCTGAGCTGCTCAAATCCCAGAGGGAAACTTGAAAAAGCTGCCACAACTGTTTTGCAAATTTGTATTTTTATTTTGAGATGTGTGCCTTGAATTCAATAGTAATAAGTCCACTGAGTCTTAGAGGTTTTTTACAAAATTAAGTTAAACACGTATTTAAAAAATATGATTTTAAGCACATAGGTCAACAAATTACTGCTATGATAACTCCTAAAGCCTCTAAGTAATCTCCAGTTACACCTCCGTTAAGGCAACAGTAAAACAACAAAAGTTTTCAACAGACCCAGGCAAAGCACACAATACCCTGGACAGTGATATTCAAAGTGAATTCTCTTAGCTTTGATTCTTGGAGACCGCAGCTTGGTACGTAAAGGCTGGAGGCTTTTCACATTTGTTGGATCTTAGAATGCCGCCTTCTTACACATAGCCTCATCTCCTTTATACAGGTTTCTCCCTTTTTAATGTAAATCTCATTCTCCCAATATGTCTTTGCAACTTTACTTTTTCCATAATATAAATCTTTCATAACACTCTCATATTATCAGTAATCTTTGGGAAAAATAAACACACTGTTTGGCTTAGCCTTTTATGGCTAGGTGTAACACCTTACCATCTCTTTGAAATTCACGACTTTAGTTTATCTAAAAATGCAAATGTTCTTCGTACCTCGCATTCTAAAACTTCAGCCATGTTTACATATTTAGCATTTCAAACCTAGTTTCCCTTCTGATACATCAAAACATCAGACCAGCTGTCTGTAATTCAATTAAAACCCACACACACACCTACACAGAAACTAATTCAAACCCCACTTTTAACCTACCTTTACAATAAATTACAATAATATTATGAAAATTATTATAGTTTCATGACATAAGGCATGCAACCTACCCCCAAAGGAGAGCCAGTTTGGATCTAAGACCAAGCTCACCACAGGCAAGTGTTGAACAGACACCTTATCCACGGTCCGACCTCATCCAAACAGAGCACAGTACGGTGAGACAGAACAGGCGTGTGCTTGTTGCCATACAGAAGCAGCTTCCTACCCCGTGAAAGCAGTCATCTACTCAGCCTAACTTAGCAGAGATGCTGTGTTCATCCACCAGTCAAGATGACTACCTGATTGGTGAACCTGAGTCATCTACCAATTCTCCACCTGCCCAACAGGGTCTGATAGACCAGTCGGAGGACTCAAACCCCCAATCTCCTCCAAGGGAGGTAAGGACCCGCTTGGGTAGATAGGTGAAACTGCCACAACCGCTGTCCCTATAGAAAGAATGGAGCAAAGAAGAGGACCCAAGGGAAAAAAACAAGATTAAACGCTGGTGTGTTGCATTTCTTAAAGTCGTGGTTTGTTTGATCTTCACAGTGTATAAATGGGAATTGGAGACTTGTGGGGAGATGTAATATAATTGGTTAAATCTAACTGTTTAATATCCTAATCAGATACTGTGTACATTACAGGAAATGATGCAGCTTCACATGGTTTGCTCTCTCTTGTGCAGCCTCATGGAAGATATAACCAGAGTAGTAAGATGTGTTCCAATAAAGCTCTTGTTTTAGAGGCCTCTGCAGAATTATTATAAATTCTGTTTTAGTTGAGCAATACTAAGAACATACTAATCACCTCTCATTCTTCTAAACTCCGAAGGGTATAGGCCCAATGTGCTTAACCTTTCCTCATAAGACAAACCCCTTCAACCCAGGAATCACCTTAGTGAGCCTTCTCTGAACTGTTTCCAATGCAAGTATGTCCCTCCTTAAGTAAGGTGACCAAAACTACACACCATACTCTAGGTGTGATCTCACCAATGCCCTGTACAGTTGAATTAAGATTTCTCTACCGTTTGTCTTCCTATAACTTGTTGTACCTGCATGCTGAGTTTTTGTGATTCATGTGCAAGGCCACCCAGATTCATCTGTAATGCAGTGTTCTGTAGTTTCTCTCCATTTAAACAATATTCTGCTTTCTATTCCTGCCAAAGTGGAGAACCTCACATTTCTTCATATTATATCCCATTTGCCATATTTTTGCCCACTCACTTAACCTACCTCTATCCCTTTGCAAAACTCTGTATCCTACTCACAGCTTGCTTTCTGGCCTATCTTCATACTGTCAGAAAATTTGGCTACAATATAGCTGGTTCCTTCATCTAAGTCATTCATATAGTTTGCAAACAGTTGAGGCTCCCGCACTGATCCCTGTGGCACTCCACTAGTTACAGTTTGTTATTCTGAAAATGACCCATTGTTATGATCCCAGCTGAGGTTACCCCTGGACAAGCCTGATCCCATAGTGGAACCCAGCTTTATAGATCCTAACTTTAATTTGTTTGTTTAGATATGTGGAGACTAGCCACTGAACAGTCACAGGAGTCAGCTTATGAACTTTTAACATAAGAATAAAACATTTATTAAACAAGAAAAGATTAACTATATTACCATACTCCTTCACCAACAACTATACCTTTACAGATATATACAGATTTTTAAGGATAACCATCATTACAAAGCTCTGAAGAAGAGTCATACGGACTTGAAATATTAACTTGGTTTTTCTCTCAACAGATGGGCTGTTAGACTTGCTGAGTTTTTCCAGCATTTTCTGTTTTTGTTACAAAAGCTATCTTATACTTTAATGTCCACAGTAAGTACACAGTCCATGTAAACCAATAGGCACCCTGTGGTCAGACCCACCACTCTGAAACCAAGTGACAGATGCCACCTCAACCAGATGCTATGGATCTCTCCTCAACATCCCCCAGACACTTGTCACACCGTAAGCCAACCAGTCTCAATGAGCTCCGTCCTTCAGATGAGGGTTTCCAATCTCCATTCTCCATGAACTCGCCCCCCCACAAACTGACGCTTTCTCTCCAATGCCTTCCACAAGGGTTCACCTCCAGGGTTGTGAACTCTCCTTCTGATGTCCCTCTTTCCTAGGTTACCACATACATTCAAGCTGTCTTCCACGCACTATCACCTACTCAACGTTAACAGTACTACTACTGCTTCACCTGCCTATAGCAAAGAGTTACAGACCTTCAGCCATCTCTTTGGACCTTCTTTTCTCTTGCAAGCTGTTCTTGCTTTAAATCTGCTTTCTGCAGCTTTTGTATCTTTAAATCTGAAGCTTGGGAGCCTTTCTCTCTGCCCTTCACTCTTAAATTCACAGCACCTTTTCCAGGTTCCTGTCCTTCCTTTGACTAGCAAGCCTTCTTGGGACTTTCCCCTGTTTCTGCCTCACTCCTTTGGTCTTGGGACCTGTTGGTTCTTTTGGGAAATCTGCAGCTCTCTCTCGAGTCCTGGCTTCAAACTGCTTATAACTGCTGTTTCTCTAGTTCTTGTGTGTGTGTTTGTGGGAGGGACCTGCCTCTCTGGGCCCTGTTGCTAGGCAACAGCCCAATTCTTCCACCCTTCCTTGTATACCTTAGCTGCAACAGTTGTAAAAAACGTCATTAGAAATGCAGGCACCTTTTTAAAGTGAAACTACAACTCAATTTGACCTTTCTTAACACACACATACAGAAATACAAATTAAACTTAAACTTTGAACCTAAAACTCATTCCTAACACCAACAAATACCAATGTAACTAACTTAAACTAGCTCTATTTCCATCACCCATTTATCCTTACTCTCTGTCTATCCCATGCTAATATATCACCCCCCAAAACCATAAGCTGTTGTGTGGTAACATTTTATGCAACACCTTATCAAATGCCTTTTGGAAATCCATATACACCACAGCTACTAGTTCCCCTTTATTCACCCTGCTTGTTACACCCTCAAAGAACCCATTCAAATTTATCAAACTCTATTTCCCTTTCACAAAATCATGTTGACTCTGCTTGATTGTATTATGATTTCCTCAATATCACACTCTTTAATAATGGATTCTGGCATTTTCCAAAGGCCAGACTTTAGGCTAACTCACCTATAGTTTCCTGCTTTCATTCTCCCTCATTTCTTGAATAGAGGGGATACATTTGTGGTTTTCCAATCTGCTGGGACTTTTCCAGACTTTAGGGTTTTTGGAAGATTACAACCAATGCATCCAGTATCTCTACAGACACTTCTTTTAAGACCCTGGGATGCATACCATCAAGTCTTGGGGACTTGTCAGCCTTAAGTTCCATTCCTTTTCCCATTACTTTATAGTCATTTTACAGAACAATATTGCTGGAAAGAGAGACATGTTGCTGAAACTTTTCGTCTTGTACTCATCAGGACAAACTCAAAAATGCCAGCTATCAAATGATCACTACAACTTATACTACAGGAGAAAAGGGCGCTGATTGGGCTGAGACGTTGCCATGGAGAAGGCAATGGAACAATAGAAACTATCCTTTGTTCTGATGAGTGCAAGGAAAAACGCTTTGGCATTGTGACTCTCTTCAGCAATATTCACTATGGGTTTCTCCGTCCCTTTTTGCCTCTTGATTTTCTACTACCTTTAAGATGCCTGATACCTGGAATGAGTGGGTTTTCTTGTGAGGAAAGGTTAGACCAAATGGAGCTTGTTTCCATGGAGTTTAGAAGAGTGAGGGGTGACTTGATTGAAGTATATAAGATCCTGAATGCTATCGCCAAGGTGGACATGGGAAGGATGTTTCCTCTTGTGGGTGAGTCCAGAACTAGGGAGCACCATTTTAAAATTAGGGACTGTCCTTTTAGGATAGAGATGAGGAAGAATTTTTTCTCCCAGCGGGTTTTACGACTTTGAACTCTCTGCCTCCGAAGGCGGTGGAGGTGGGGGTCATTGAATATATTTAAGGCAGATTCTTGTTAGGCAAGGGAATTGAAGGATAATGGAGATAGATGGGAATGTGGAATTTGAACAAGACCAGCCATGATCTTATTGAATGGCAGAGCAGGCCTGAGGGGCCGAATGGCTTCTATTTTGTATGTTCATATACTTTTTGTGTCCTCTGAAGTCAGGTACAAAGTAATTGTTCAAAGCCTCTACCATTTCGTTGTTCCCAATTATTAATTCTCCAGTCTCACGCTTTAAGGGCCCAATGCTCACTTGAACTACTCTTTTCGTATTAAAATACTTATAGGAGCTTTTATTGTCTGCTTTTGTATTTCTTACTAATTTTCCCTCATACTCCAATTTCACACTTTTTTTTTGGTTGTCTTTGGTTTCAGAAATTTTCCTATCTTCTGGCCTACCACTAATCTTCGCAGTGTTTTCTGCCTTTCAATTTGATGTCATCCTTAACAATTTTAGTTAGCCATGGATAGTGCATCCTTCTTGTTGAGTTTTTTTCCTGAATGGAGTAAAAATCTTTGAGAATTATGAAGTATTTCCTTAAATATCTGCTATTGCTTCTCTACCGCCTTCCCTTCCCTTTTAACCTATTTTCCCAGTCCACTTTAGCGAATTCTTTCATACCCTTGCCTTTATTTAAGGTTAAGATACTAGTTATGGACCCACAAATTGAGTTGAAATTCACCATGTTATGACCACTCTTGGATCCTTTTATTATGAGGTTTTTAATTTTTTCTTAAATCTTTCATGGGATGTGGACGTTGCTGGTAAAGCCAGCATTTGTTGCCTGATCCTAATTGCCGTCGAACTGAATGGCTTGCAAGGCCATTTCAGAGGGCAGTTAAGAGTCAACCACTGCTGTGGATCTGGAGACACATGTAGGCCAGACCAGGTAAGGACGGCAGATTTCTTTCGTTAACAGACATTAGTGAATCAGATGGGTTTTTACAATTGATAGTCTCAGTAACAACAATTAACTTATATTCCAGATTTTATTAATTGAATTTAAATTCCACCAGCTGCCTTGGCAGGATTTGGGCCCATGTCCCCAAAGTATTAGCCTGGGCCTCTGGATTCCTAGCCCAGTTACATTACCACTATGCCACCGCCTCCCCTTGTCGTGTTACACATTGCCCGGTCCAAAATAATTTGGTCTTAATAGGTTCCAGAATGTATTGTTCTAAGATACTGTCCCAGATACACTCTATGAAGTCATCCTCCAGGCTACCTATGCTAATTTGATTTGTCCCATCGATGTGAAGATTAAAGCCACCCCTGATTATTGCAGCACCTTTCTTGCAAGCCAGTGTTGTTGATGTATATTATGTCCTACTGTGTATCTACTGTTTGAGGGTCTATAAATTACTCCCACCAGTGACTTCTTTTCTTTCTATTTCTTATCTCTACTCAAACGATTTGAACCAAGATCATTTTTCACTATTGTACTGATCGCATCCTTTATTAACAGAGGTACCCCCACCTCCTTTTTCTTTCCTCCTGTCCTTCTGAAATGTCAAAAACCCTTGAATATTCAGGTCCCAGCATTGATCAACTTTGAACCATTCTCTAATGGCTATGATATCATACTAATTTATTTCTATTTGTGCTATCAATTTTTCCATCTTGTAACGAATGCTGTGAGCATTTGGAAAAAAAGCCTTTAATTTAGTGTTTTTACTGTTTTTGGCTCCTCTGACCTTATTTGCTGGTGTACCCTAATGTTTGTATGCTCTGTCCCTTTCTATCAAATTCAGGTTATCAATACCCATATTATTGTCCTGCACTATTGCCTTGTCCTTTCTCTTTAACTTTCCAAATCTCTATTCAAGCGAACACCATCCCCCATGCAAAACTATTTAGTTTAAACCCCTCTCTGCAGTCCTTGTTATATGATTCGCCAGTACCCTGGTGCCGACGCGGTTCAGGTAAAGGCCATCCCACTGGTACAGCTCTGTCTTTCCTCAGTACTGGTGTCAGTGCCCCATGAACTGAAACATACTTCTCCCATGCCAATCTTTAAGCCACACATTCAACTTATTAAAAATTCATTCATGGTATGTGGGCGTTGCTGGCTAGGCCAGCATTTATTGCCCATCCTTAATTGCCTTCGAAAAGGTGGTAGTGAGCTGCCTTTTTGAACTACTGCAGTCTGTGGTGTAGCTACATCCACAGTGCTGTTAGAGAGGGAGTTCCAGGATTTTGACACAGCAACAGTGAAAGAATGGCGATATATTTCCAAGTCAGGATGGTGAGTGGCTTGGATGGGAACTTCCATATGGTGGTGTTCCCATGTATCTGCTGCCCTTGTCCTTCTAGATGATAGTGGTTGTGGGTTTGTAAGCTGCTGCCTACAGCGCCTTGGTGAGTTTCTGCAAAGCATCTTGTGCCACTGCTGCCACTGTGTGACGGTGGTGGAGGAGTGAATATTTTTTGTGGATGGGATGTCAGTCAAGCAGGCTGCTTTGTCCTGGATGGTGTCAAGCTTTTTGAGTGTTGTGGGAGCTGCACTCATCCAGGTAAGTGGTGAGTATCCTGTCACACTCCTGACTTGAGACTTGTAGATGATGAATAGGCTTTGGGGAGTCAGGAGGTGAGTTAACTTGCTGCATGATTCTTAGCCTCGGACCTGCTCCTGTAACCATATTATTTGTATGGCTCTAATCTTATCTAATCCTATCTAAACTGTAATCTTATTCACCCTGTGCTGAATGGGGACACCAGGACATCACCACCTGCGAGTTCCCCTCCGAGCCACACACCATTGTGACTTGGAAGTATATATCATTGTTTCTTCACTGTTGCTGGCTCAAAATCCTAACTCCTGCCATCACCAGCATCTTCTCCTTACCCCCCCTCCCAGCCCCTTGCACTAGATGTACTTCACCCCAACATTAAAGTTACAGTGCAAAGCTGCTTTGCAGTAAACTGGCAAAATATAGTCTAAATCAACCCTAGGGAACAGCCTGCTGGTAAACTCAGTCCTGCTAGGAAGAATAATGTGCAACCTCAAGTAAAACTCAGCTTTAACCTTACTCATAGATGAGAGTTGGTCATAAGGTTGTGACTTCCAGTATGGATTTTGGGCTGAAATTTCAGTTCAGGATTGAAGGAGTGCTTGCATTGCTGCAGGTGTTGTATTTTAAGGTCTTATCTGCTCTCTGTGCGCGTATAATAGAGCTGTTGACTCTATTTGACGAGGAGCACAAAGTTCTTTTTCTGTCCTGGCCAATATTCTTCTCTCAATGAGCAACACCAAAAAGAAATCTGGCCGTTCATGTATTTGCTGTTTGAATACTTTGTTGTATAAAATGGCTGCTGCATTTGTCCAGAACATGGTCTCGTGCGAAAGTCATCCTTTGGTTGTAAATTGTTTGAGGCATCCTGAGGACATACATGAATGCAAGATCTTTATTTGCTTAAATCCCCTAAAGGAGGTAAATTAACAGATGTTTAAAAAAATCTTGATTGCCCCACACAGAAGTTAATGCAACAACAGCAGCTTGCATTTATAAGGTGCCTTTAATAGTGTTAAACCTAGTAGGCATTTCATGGGTACATTATCAGATAAAAATTGGCAATGTGACATTTAGTCATTAGATGAACAGAAGGTTGGTCAGAGATTAATTTAAGTCGCATCTTTACTGTAATTTTCTGGTCCCTCCTGCCAGCGGGATCTTCGTTCCCACCGAAGTCTATGAACTTTTGAATAGCTCGCCATGGGGTGGAAAATTCCACCCTTTAAGTGAGAGAGAGTGGGAGAGAGAGATGGTTAGTCAGACTTTTAGAAAGAGAATTCCAGAGCTTACAGCCCAGTCAGCTGAAGGTACGGCCGCCAGTCATGGGGAGAAGGATGTGAGGATGCACAAAACACAGGAGTTGGAGGAGTATGGAGTTTTTGGAGGGTGGTAAAACTTGTCGTTATGGGGTAAGGAGATGGAGGCCATGAAACGATTTGAATATAAAAACTGAGGCATTGGTGGACTGGCAGCCAATGCAGTACAGGAGATAATAAGTGAATGGGACTTAGTATGGTTTAGGTATAAAAACATAAGAATGTAAGAAATAGGAACAGGAGTAGACCATTTGGCCCCTCGAGCCTGCTCCACCATTCAATAAGATCATGGCTGATCTTGTGTTTCAATTTCCACATTCCCATCTAACCCTGATAACCTTTGATTCCCTTCCCTAACAAGAATCTATCTACCTCTGCCTTAAAAGTATCCAATGACCCCACCTTCACCACCTTCTGTGGCAGAGTTCCAAAGTCGCACAGCCCTCTGAGAAAAAATTTCTCCTCATCTCTGCCCTAAAAGGGTGACCCCTAATTTTAAAACAGTGCCCCCTAGTCCTGGACTCACCCACAAGAGGACACATCCTTTTGACGTCTACCTTGTCAAGGCAGTTCAGGATCTTGTATACTTTAATCAAGTCACCCCTCACTCTTCTAAACTCCATTGGAAATAAGCCCAGTCTGTCCAACCTTTCCTCATAAGACAACCCACCCATTCCAGGCATCAATTGAGTAAACCTACAGGGCAGCAGAGTTTTTAATGAGCTCAGTTTAAGGAGTGAAAGATGGGAGGGGAATACGCAGGATGTCATTTTAATATTACAGCCTATGAATTGTTGTGTTTTATTGATGACGTTTTCATTGTCATAGTGCTGTAGAAAGCAGTGTTTATAATATTCAACTTAATCTTAGAAACAGTCACTTGCTGAAAGGTGAGATGCCGAAACTTTTCATCTTGCACTCATAAGAACAAACACAAGAATGCCAAATTTCTAACGATCACAACAATTTATACCTCAATATATTTGAAAAATTTATACCTCAATTTAGTTCAGAAATCTGCTAATGGTTTCTCCACTTCTGTTTATTGCAAGCCTACCTTCGCTGGTCAATATATGCATTGGGATTTGTACAGTTCCACACGCTATAAAAATTGACCTTATCAGCAATCTTGTAAATGTGGCCCGAGCCATTTGCTCACTTTGCAAGCCCAATGTAGAAATAGAGCGCGTCAAAGTTGCAGTACAATGGCTTTCCTGATCATATCGCTCTGTATTGCACAAACTGGGAAAGGGGCCAAAAACCGCCACTTTTGGACCTGAAAAGTGCCTGGTCTATCTCAAATTACCTTGGAAAGGCAAATTAACTCAAAAAATTTGAACAGCATATTAAACAAGCCATATCATGCTGCTATTATGCAGTGGTGATGCAGCTGGTATTTTCCACTAATGGGATGCTGCCATCAGCCCCAAAAGACATTCTGCCTGCCACAAAACTCAGCAATGTCATGTATAATGTTTGGTGCCAGTGCAGTGCCAAGTACGTAGGCCATACATCCCAACGATTGGCTGATCGAATCAAACAACATGTTCCCCCGGCTATTTGTAATAGAGTACAGACAGTGCTCAACCAGTCCGCACTTGCAAAACCTAAAACAAAATGGTTACTGTTAGATGTGATTCTGCGCTTGGGCAGCACTTACTGAAAACTCATTTGTGCTAATTGCTTCCCTAACAATCAATTTAACATAATCAGTCAATCTCGTAACATGCCTCATTTAGGCTTGCTAGAAGTGAAATACATTCAATTGCTAAGATCCGTTCTCGGCAAACAAAAGGAATATGCTCAATTCTTGTGCCTGAATTACCCGGAAGCATGGGGAGCATGGGTAGCCCCTCGGCCAATCAGAGTTGACTTGCCAACCAATCAGCACCCCTTTTCTCCTGGAGTATGAATATTTGAGATTGTTTGAAATTTGCCATTCTTGTGTTTGTTGTGATAAATGCAAGATAAAAAGTATCTCTCTTTTAGAACTTAATATTCTTCCAGTTGGTTTCTAGAGGAGTGAATAGTTTGCTTTTGACATATGCTGCTCTGGGAGGTTGAGGCAACTTTTCCTAATGTTATTATGGAACATTTCTGTATTTCAGCAATTGCATAAATGTGGATCTTCATCCCTTATCAATCTTCTATTCTCTAGTGAAAACTGGTATACCTCAGCCTTTTGAGTATTTTGAGCAATATACCACCAAGTGGCCAGAGAATGAAATTACAGAATAGAGTGTTTGTTTCTGCCGTAAATGTGGGCTTAGAATTTACAATGGAAAAATACGGCTGTGTTACCTAAATGTGATTATAGGAAATAGTGTTACGATCCTGTTGGGGAGCATTAATGTTTAAAGAAGAAATCCAGACACCCAGCAATAAACTGACAGAAGTACGCCGCAACGTTTCACTTTTTAAAACAAAAACTTTGTTGTCTATAAATACAATTTATACAAATAAATCTCATATCCACTGCCTCCACGAGAACCAGTACTTTTAACAGCCCTGTATACTTCCTTAGCCTCCCAAATTAAAGGACATTTCCTATTCTTGCCTATCGGAAATATATATGAAACTAGCTGCACAGCAAGATTAGCATGTCAAACATTAAAAATAGTTTCATGTTCTGGGGGGGGGTCACCTATGGATGGGAATTTTATGCATTTACCCAGATGTAATTCTTTTAATGTTTCATGTCAAGTTTCATTTGTGCCTTTTACGTAGAAGGTTTACTCAACAGCATAGATATTTCGCTAGAGACTATGGCAGCACTTATAAAATGACTTATTTTAGTTATGATACGTGGAATTTTAATTTCCTTTAGTGATCTCAATATGTTGTCATTGTCAAACCTAAGCAAATAGTCTTTAATATCCATTAACCCTGTGTTGTCTTAGTCATAATAACATTTTATCAATCTGTTCACCCTACTGTCGAAGTACAAGTATTATCTAGTACTGTACAGTTAAAGGAAATAACAACTAACACATTCATCACAGGAATAAAATTCTTGACCAATATTTGTTTGGATTGATCATTATCTTCACCCTCTTCCTCTGAATTCTCTTTGTCATGTGTCACTTTTCAATGAGCCTGCCTCTTTGCTTTGTGCAGTTCACCAGATAATGTGACATGAAGCCACACCTGAAGCACCTGAAACTCTTTCTTGAGCATTCCTGGGATTCATTTGCATATTATTGTTCCAATTTTTGCTTCTGTTGTAATAGGCAGATCTGCTAAAGGTGCTTTCATCCTCATTATGCCTGTCTTTAATCCTTCTGTTGTATGGATGGATGTGTCTGGTATCTGAACTACTTCAAAATCTGGCAATCGTTGCGTCTTCTATTTTTGTCGCTGCGGACTGTCTCAATTGTTCCATGAAAGCTGGAATGATGACCCTTTTCCAGGAGTTTTTCAAGGCTACAGAGAGCTGATCCAACAGTGAGAACCAAACACCTGTTAGTACCAGTTGCCTATCCATGTGAAGCGCCTTCACACAATCCATTAATTTAAATACTAATACTGATTCAGGGATCCCTAAATTGAATTTCATCAATCTTTAATACAATTTGTTAAAATTAAAGATATGTTCTTCCATGGACTGACCATCTGTTTTTGAAGGTTATCAAATTCTGACCATGCCACATAGGCATTTAGCAGATTGTCTTTCTTGTATATTTCATACAGGAGCTCAAATATAAGTTCCAAACCTTCATTGTTATCCAACTGACAGGCATACATCTCTCAAAATACTTCAGATTTTACTTATTTTTGGAAGGCGACAATGTTAAGGTCATACCTTGTTTTTTTTTTATTGGTAGGGTTGTAACCCGTGACCATATATTCATTTCATTCTTCCACTGACCATATGGTTCTGACTCCAAGAGCCTTGAAGAGTAATCATACCCTGATAATTTTGCACTTTCATTCTGCCATTTTCACAATGGCTGCTAGGATTTTAGTTACGTGTCTGAAATAATTTTTTCTTGGCTCCCAGCCTTCACCTTTGGGCAGTCATTCTCTGCTACCATGGCCCTGAAATCCCGGTGGTCTAGGATAGAATTGGAGCCAATCTTTACGCACTTTTATAAGTTTTTTTTGATATTACAAACATGGACATCCTAACCCAACAACCATAGTTTGAAGCAAAATATCATGAATGCTGGAAATCTGAAATAAAAACAGAAAATGCTGGAAAAATTCAGTTTCAGCCTGTTTATAGGAGCACAAGTGACTCCCTTGTTAATGCCCACCAACTGCATACAATTAAACAAAATTAATATACAATTTACATTGTCTTCCTGATATATCAACTGGAATTGTCTCAAACTATTCTTATAACTTGATTTTTTTTTTCTAGACCATTTCTTCAGAACCAATCAATAAAACCGATCAAACTTCAGACCCCATAGATAAAGGAAATATTCTTCCAGGTATTCAGTCTATGAAAGAAAATCTACAGAGTGGCATATCTGAAGGTACAGTACAGATAACATGCAACACACTGGAAAATAATTCTATCCTCCCTATTGTGGCCCAGTGGGTAAATGTAGCTTTCGGTGTTGGACTGAACTGTTCTGAACATGAATGCCTCGGGCAGAATCTTTGGTCTTTGTTGAGATGCTTGTTTTCCTTGTGTACATGAACAATATTGGTTAGCTATTTCAATACAAGCTGTTAAATTCAGTTCCATGATGACATAGCATTGCATTGAAATTAGAATGCAGAAGCAGAATGTTTGGTTGAACTAGTCCACGCTAACATTGATCCTCATTCTAAAATTCTGCTCAGTTTACATCACTAATTTTACGGATAATGTAGATTTAATATTCTTGTTAGATTTTGGGTTTATCATTTTTCAAAACTTTATATGCTTTTGACAGACATGTTTAGTATTGTAATAAAACTTGTCAAACTTCAATCCCGAAGTGCATGATTTAAACATCTATTTTAAAATACTTGTTTTTTGCATGTTATTTTACTCAAAAGCATGAATTGCAGAATTGTTATAGCACAGGCGGCCATTCGGCCCTTTGTGTCTGCACCGGCTTGTGAAGGAGCAATTTACCTAATGCCACTTGCCCCCACCCACCCCGTAGCCCTGCACATTCTTCCTTTTCAGGTAATAATTCAATTTTTTCTCGCCTGCCTCCACCATACTCTGGTACAATGCATTTCAGATCCCAACCACTTGCTGCATGAAAAAGCTTTCCTTCATGTCTCTATTGCTTCTTTTGCTAGTTACCTTAAACTGCACTGTATTTTTCTCAAACCTTCTACCAGTGGGAACAATTTTTCCTTATTTACTCTGTCCAATCCCCTCATGATTTTAAATACTTGTATCAAATCTATTCAATCTTCTCTTCTCCAAGGAAGAGTCCCCTTTCTCCAATCTATCTTCGTAACTGAAGTATACATGAATATGCAACAATAAGATACAGAAATTGTGTGTTTTAAAAACAAACTCTTTTCAGAAGAAAACTATGGGTTAAGCCTGCCACTTGGATTGGAATATGATCTGAAGAAACAGAAATTGAAGGAGGAACTTCGACAAGACTACAGACGCTACATGGCAGAGGTAGAGTCTTGCAATGATATGTTGTGCCAGTCCCAAGGTGTAGACAGAAAAAAAAATGTAAAGACACCGATCTTTCTCTTCTCCCCTATTTTGAAAACATGTTAACTCCTGCTGTTTATTAAAAATGCCCTTAATTTTTTTGTTGCTCTCATCTTTCTCTAGAAATTAGATGCTTATTGTTGATAGACTAATTAAATAGGAGAGATGGGGTGGTTTTGGGAAGGAGGAAGAGATTCACAAATGAGCTTGATCTCTACTTATCTAATTCCATGTGTATATTTTGAACAGTGATTGACTGGATTTCAGGAGTAGGAATTCTCCTTTCTCCCTTTTTCATTCCATTTTTTTTTCTCCCATTCAGCAGAACAAAGACAGGAACAGCATAGATTCTCAGATTCAGCTGCCTTTATTCTAATGAACCATTGAGAGAACTTCTATATTTTCTTTAAACCTATGTGTAGCATTCAATGCTAAAAGTTATTGTTTCTTCTCTGCCACTGATGTCCTATGGCAAAGAAGCTTTAGACTTCCTGGGTCCTCATGGGTGCAGCTTTGACCTGCTAGGAAGTGCAGGGAAGACGACACAGATAAGCAAGACATAATCGTTAAGGGCAGCTTGAAAAAGGATGGTCAGGAGAAAGAAACGCAGTGGTGAAGATGGACAAAAAGCAAGGGTTAGAAGTGCAAGTGGTACAAGTAGTAGGGAGAGAGTGTGAAAGAAGGTATGAAGCAAAATAGTTTGGGTGCAAGTTGGAAACCTAAAAGCAGGAGAGTGACAATACCATCTATTTGAGTTTTTTTTTTGTAGACTTTGTATTAACATTGAAAACCGTGTGCAAGCGGCTGAGACTTTTGGTTGAACTTCAAAATACTTGAGAATCTTTGGTCTAATAGGGTAATCAGAGAAAGGAATTGTACTTCAATAATTGATTTTAACTACTTGCTTGTTCCAGAAAAATTCTAGGACCGTAAGGGTGCAGGAGTTAAAAACTGAGAGGCTTTCACTTCCTATCCCTGAAAGAAAATCAGCAAAGGTAGGTACATAAAGCAAGTTTGTGTTTAATGCAATGTAAACTTGCTTAACTTGGTAATTGAATAAATAGATAAGCTGCAATTGACAATGGCATTATTAGAGTTTGGCATACAATGTCGTGTTTACATTGAGGAAAGGTTCAGTCCTTTTGAATACAGAACTTAAATGCATAATGGGCTGTAACTAACGCTCTGTAAACTTCAAATCATCCAAACTCTGGTGTTTGTCCACTATTCCGCGTCTAGCTCTTGCTGATAATTCTTGGCTCCCAGTCCTCCATGTATCAAATTTGAAGTTTTCATTTTCGTGTTTAAATCCCTGAATCCCTAATGAATTAAGCATTACCAACTGAGACTAAGTTTTGATTAAAATTAACACTAACAAATGCTTTTTAAACTTCAAAGAACAGTTACAAATCAACAATGAAATTTTAAATTATTTATGTATTCCATGTTTATTTGACCTCACTCATCCCAGTTTTCAAATTGTTCATACATATTAATCATCTGACATTCATTTATATTCTGGGCTCTTTTTAACAGTCTGCTTGTACTGAGATGGTAATTATTTATATATCCCAATATGTCGCAGTCTACCGGGTACTTTGTTCACTGGAGTTGCCAAACACAGACTCATTTAAAACAAGTCTAAAGGCACTGTATCTGAATGCATGGAGCATTCGCAATAAGGTAGACGAATTAACAGGACAAATAGATGTAAATGTGTACGATATGATTGTGATTACAGAGACATGGCTGCAGGGCAAACAAGGCTGGAACTGAATATCCAAAGATACTCGATATTTAGGAAGGACAGGCAAAAAGGAAAAGGAGGTGGAATGGCATTGTTAGTTAAGGATGAAATCAGTGCAATAGTAGGAGAGAATAATGGCTCAGAAAATCTAGATGTAGGATCAGGGTGGAGCTAAGAAACAACAAGGGGCGGAAAACATTAGTGGGAGTTGTCTATAGGCCCCCAGACAGTAGTGATAAGGTAGGGGATGGCATTAAGAAGGAAATTAGAGATGCATGTAACAAGGGTGCTACAATAATCATGGGTGACTTTAATCTACATACAGACTGGGCAAACCAAATTAGCATAATACTGTGGCGGATGAATTCCTGGAGTGTGTACGAGAGTTTTTTTTAGACCAGTACGTTGAGGAACCGACTAGGGAACAGGCTATCCTAGATTTGATATTGTGCAACGAGAAGGGGTGAATTAATAATCTTGTGTGGGATCCTTTAGGGAACATGATAGAATTCATCATTCGGATGGAAAGTGAAGTAGTCCAATCTGAAACTAGGGTCCTAAATCTAAACAAAGGAAACTACGAAGGTATGAGGTGTGAGTTGGCTGAGATAGATTGGGGAACTTCATTAAAAGGCATGACGGTGGATAGGCAATGGCTAATATTTAATGTAAGTATTGCAATAGTTATACATTACTTACTGGTGCAAAAGCACAACAGGAAAAGCAGTACAACCATGGCTAACAAAAGAAATTAAGGATAGTATTTGGATCCAAAGAGGAGTCATATAAAGTTGCGAGAAAAAGTAACAAGCCTGAGGTTTGGGATTAGTTTAGAATTCAGCAAAGGAGGACCAAGCGATTGATTAAGAGGGGGAAAATAGAGTATGAGAGTAAAGTTGCAAAGAATGTAAAAGAGGTCTGTAAAAGCTTCTGTAAGTATGTAAAAAGAAAAGGATTAGTGAAGACAAATGTAGATTCCTTACAGTTTGAAACAGGAGAATTTATAATAGAGAACAAGGAAATGTCAGAGCAATTAAACAACTACTTTAGTTCTGTCTTCACAGAGGAAGACACAAATAACTTCCCAGAAATGCTAGAGAACCAAGGGCCTAGTGAGAAGGAGAAATTGAAGGAAATTAGTATTACTAAAAAAGTAGCGCTAGTGAAATTAATGGGACTGAAAGTTAATAAATCCCCAGGTCCTGATAATCTACGTCCCAGGGCACTAAAGGAGGTGTCCATGGAAATAATGGATGCGTTGGTTGTCACCTTTCAAAATTCTGTAGATTCTGGAACAGTCCCGGCAGATTGGAGAGTGCCAAATGTAACCCCACTATTTAAAAAAGGAGGGAGGGAGAAAATAGGCAATTATAGACTGGTTAGCGGAACATCAGTAGCAGGGGAAAATGCTAGAGTTTATTATGAAGGATGTGATAACAGGACACTGAGAAAATATCAATGGGATTAGACAAAATCAACATAGATTTGTGGAAGGGAAATCATGTTTGACAAACCTACTAGAGTTTTTTGAGGACATAACTAGCAGAATAGATAAGGAAGAATCAGTGGATGTGGCGTATTTGGATTTTCGGAAAGCTTTTGATAATGTCCCACATAAGAAGTTAGTGTGCAAAATTAAAGCACGTGGGATTGAGGGTAGTATATTGGCATGGATTGAGAATTGTTAGCAGACAGGAAACGGTTGGAGTAAATGGGTCTTTTTCAGAGTGACAGGTGATGACTAGTGGGGTACCGCAGGGATCAGTACTTGGGCCCCAGCGATTCACAATATATATCAATGATTTGGATGAAGGAACCAAATGCAAATTTCCAAGTTTGCTGATGACGTGAAACTTGGTGGAATGTGAGTGGTGAGGAGGATGTTAAGAGGCTTCAAGGTGATTTGGACAGTTTAGACATATACATTTATGAACCTTAAAAATATATTTTTCTCATGTCTTCCCAACACTTTGATGGGCACCTGAATCACAATGACATTGAATTTTCCAAACTCCGTTGCTCCTTTAAAATTTCCTATCTGGCCGAGTTCCTGAAGATGGTTGATGCTTTGTCAAGGTTGACATCTTGTCTCACCACATCAGTCCAGCATATTTTACATCCTAGATATGTAAAACTGTCCACATAAAATTCTAAGAACTCAGTTGAATATTTTCATAATTATCCTAACTATCTGGCTTGAACAATATTTTTTACTTAGAACTTAGAGTGCAGAAACAGGTCATTAGGCCCAACTGCTCTATGCTTGTGTTAATACTTCATATGAACCTCTTTCAATCCTATTCTTTCTAACTCTATCAGCATAACTTTCTATTCCTTTCTCCCTCATGTACTTATCTAGCTTCCCCTTAAATACATCTGTGCTATTTCCACAACTACTGTATGTGGCAGGAAGTTCCATATTCTAACCACTCTCCAAGGAAAGAATTGTCCTAAATTTCCTTTTGGAGATTTGAGATTGTTTATATTTATGACTCCTAGTTTTGGATTCACTTAAACAGAAACATTTTCTCCACATTTACCCTAACAAATCCCCTTATAATCTTAAAGACCTTGATCAGGTCAACCCTCAATTAGATAAAATAAATGTTAACAAATGACATGTGCAGTAACAAGTGAGACAAACAGCACCTGCAGCAGGGGACATTCTTCTGGGTTGGGGAAAACGTGCTCCTATAGATGCACAAGAGTGAGGTTACTATCTAAGTACCAGCAAAGATTGCAGACATCTGATTGGTATCGATGTATTCAAGGACATTTGTATTCAGCGTTCGTTAAGATAACTCTCATCTTTAGTTAAAGCAATGAGATTTTGAATGTTGTATGTATATTTTAGATTAAGGCATCACATATTGAAACATGATGGTTATATTTCTTACTGAAATATAATTTCCTGTTAGTATCCCTTGAATTTGTTGAGGAGCCGGAGATTTATAAACAGGAGAGTTTCCCTAGTGATAGGAAACATTGCCTAATTGTCCTTGCATGTGTAGAGAAATGTTCTTGGGATTTATTTCACAATGTCATTATTTATGTAAATAACACAGTATAGGCCAAGTTACACACCACTCTCCCTCAGCATGTATGTCACTTGATGTACTGTCTTCCTGATGAGTGCATGTTCTGATTTTTTGAATAACACTATGGAGATCAGCTACAGTACTGCAAATAGATTATGTAGTTAATATGTTCTCTGGCTGCTGTGACTGTGTAGCATTAGTGGGGTTCTAAAGTCCCACTTTAGAATCTTCCATTTTCTCACACATGCTAATTATGTTTCACTCATGCATCTGTTTGGCTTAAATCACAGAGTCAGGAAATAGTAGTAAATCACAGCTGAAGTTATTCTGGTAGTAGCAGAGTTTTCTGCTGTGACAAGTTGGACATCTCTTTCTATTTCATATGATATCCTGAAGTAGTTAACGTATAGGGGAAAATACTAAGAAGACAATTAAAAGCTTTCTTTTTAGTGTTTTAGAATTTAGAATGCACGTGGAATTCGTAACAAAACTGAATTTTCACAAATTGAAAAAAATGGGCATGATATGACGGCCATTACAGAGACATGGTTCCAAGGTGACCAAGGCTGGGAACTGAATATTCAAAGGTATTTGACATTTTGGAAAGATAGGAAGAAAGGAAAAGGAGGAGGTAGGCTAGCCCTGTTTTTAAAAAAAGAGGCTGAGATCAGCACAGTAGTGAGAAATAATCTTGGCTTGAAAGATCAAGATGTAGAATCAATTTGAGTGGAGATGAGAAATAGCAAAAGAAAGAAGTCACTGGGGGAGTAGTTTATAGGCCTCTTAACAGTAGCTACACTGTCGGACAGAGTATAAATCAAGAAATAGTGGGGGCTTGTAAGAAAGGTACTGGGATAATGATGGGCGATTTTAATCTTCATACGGATTGGATAAATCAAATTGACAAAGGTAACCTGGAGAATGAGTTCATAGAGTGTATTCAGGACAGTTTCTTAGAACAATACATTTTGGAACCAGCGTGAATCAGGGTAACTCCAACAACACTCAGGAAGCTTGACACTATCTAGGACAAAGCAGCCTGCTTGATTGCCATCCCATCCACAAACATTCATTCTCTTCACCACCGATTCACTATGGCAGCTGTGTGTACCACCTATAAGATGCACTGCAAGAACTCACCAAGCCTCCTTAAACTGCACCTTACAAGTCCACAACTGCTTCCATCTAGAAGGACAAGGACAGCAGACACATGGGGACACTACCACCTGGAAGTTCCCCTCCAAGCCTCACTCCATCCTGACTTGGAGCTACATGCCATTCCTTCACTGCAGCTGGGTCAAAATCCTTGAACTTCCTCCCTAATAGCACTGTGAATGAACCTACATGACATGGACTGCAGTGGTTCAAGAAGGCAGCTTACTACCACCTTCTCAAGGGCAATTAGGGATGGGCAATAAATGCTGGCCTAGCCAGTGACGCCTATAATCCTATGAATGAATAATAAGAACAAAAACAGGGTTCAGGATATTTTAGACTTGGTATAATGCAACAGGATCCTCTGAGCATGAGTGATCATAGCATGATAGAATTTTACATTTTGAGGATGAGGAACATGGGTCTGAAACTAATGTCGTAAATTTAAATTTAAGGCAATTATAAATTTATGAAGACAGCTACAGTGGACTGTGAAAATAGGTCAAAAGGTAAGATGGTGGAACACAGTGGCGGATATTAAAGGAGATATTTCATAATTCTCAACTAAGATACACTCCAATGAGAAAGAGAAACCCTACGATAAGAATATACCATCTGTGCGGAAGTTAAGGATGGTATCCAATTGAAATAAAAGGAGTACAATGCTACAAAGATGAGTGGTAGACCAGAACATACAAACATACATACAAATTAAGAGCAGGAGTAGGCCACTTAGCCACTGGAGCCTGCTCTGCCATTCAATAAGATTATGGCTGATTTGATTGTAACCTCAACGCCACATTCCTGCTTCTCCCTGATAACCTTTTACCCCCTTGTTTATCAAGAATCTATCTAGCTCTGCCTTAAAAATATTCAAAGACTCTGCTTCCCCTGCCTTTTCAGGAAGAGAGTTCCAAAGACTCATGACTCTGAGAGAAATAAATTCTTCTCATCTCTTTCTTAAATGGGTGACCCCTTATTTTTAAACCGTCACCCCAAGTTCAAGAAGACTGGGAAAATTTTAGAATCCAGCAAAGAATGATGAAAAAGCAATAGAACGTTATGTTATGAGACAGCAGGTGATATTTGCCAGACTGACCAAATCCACCAGGGAAACTTGGCCATGCTATCACAAAGGTTTTGCAATTTGTATTTATTACGAGAAGGTTTGTGGTACAGAGGGATCAGGGTGTCATTCTACATGAATCACAAAAAGTTAGCATGCAGGTTCAATAATTAATTAGGAAGACAAATGGAATTTTGGCCTTTATTGCCAGGAGAGTATGAAAAGTAGGGAATTCTTCCTTCAACGGTACAGGGCAATGGTGAGACTGCACCTGGAGTACTTTGTACAGTTTTGGTCTCCTTATTTAAGCAGTGCTCAACTTGCATTGGAGTCACTTCAGAGGAGGTTCACCAAATTGATTCCTGGGGTGAAGGGATTGTCTTATAAGGAAAGGTTGAGCAGGTTGGGTGCTCGTTGGACTTTAGAAGAATGAGAGATGACCCTGTTGAAACTTAAGATTCTGAGGGCACTTGACTGGGTAGATGCTGAGAGGATGCTTCCTGTCATGAGGTAATCTAGAATCAGGGGACACAGTCCCAAAATAAGAGAGCTTTCATTTAAGGCAGAGATAAGGAGGATTTTCTCCTCTGAGGGTTGTTTGTTTTTGCAATTCTCTTCCACAGAGAGCAGTGGAGGCTGAATCATTGAATATATCCAGGGCTGAGTTAGACAGATTTTTGATCTACAAGGAAGTCTCGGACTATAGGGGTGGTGTGGGGGTGGTGGTTGTTGGGGGGGAGTGGGGCAGGCAGTAAAGTGGAGTAATAGTTCAACAGTCTAGTTTCTCTTCTCTGGTGGCGTTTTGTCCATCTATAACTAAATTGGAATCTAAAACAAAGAAACTATCACTTGACTGACTTCACGTCAATCACTTGGCCTGGCCCCCATTTTCTATTCTCCATTTTGAATTTAAGGTAAGGAAGGCAGTTTCCATGTTATCATGAGAACATAAATATAAGCAGATTAGGCCCGAACAATCCCCATCCACCACTACTCTCCTCCGTCTGGCTGAACTTGTTCTCACACTGAACAACTTCTCCTTAAACTCCTCTCACTTCCTCCAAATAAAAGGTGTGGCTATGGGTACCCGCATGGGCCCCAGCTATGCCTGTCTCTTTATGGGGTATGTGGAACATTCCTTGTTCCTGTCCTACTCCGGCCCCCTCCCACAACTCTTTCTCCGGTACATCGATGATTACTTCGGTGCTGCTTCATGCTCTCGTCTGGACCTGGAAAAATTTATTAATTTTGCTTCCAATCTCCACCCCTCCATCATTTTCACATGGTCCATCTCTGACACTTCCATTCCCTTCCTTGACCCCTCTATCTCAATTTCTGGTGATACTGTCCACCAATATCCATTACAAGCCTACCGACTCCCACAGCTACCTTGACGACAGCTCCTCACATCCCGCTTCCTGTAAGGACTCCATCCCATTCTCTCAGTTCCTTCGTATCCGTCGCATCTGTTCTGATGTTGCCACTTTCAGAAACAGTTCCTCTGACATGTCTTCCTTCTTCCTTAACCGAGGTTTTACACTCACGGCGGTTGACAGGGCCCTCAACCGTGTCCAGCCCATCTCCCGTGCATCCGCCCTCACACCTTCCTCTCCCTCCCAGAAACATGATAGGGTCCCCCTTGTCCTCATTTATCACCCTACCAGCCTCCGCATTCAAAGGATCATCCTTCGCCATTTCTGCCAACTCCAGCATGATGCACACATCTTCCCTTCACCCCCCTGACGGCATTCCGCAGGGGTCGTTCCCTCCGGGACACCCTGGTCCACTCCTCCATCACCCCCTACACCTTAACCCCCTCCCACGGCACCTTCCCATGCAACTGCAGAAGGCGCAACACCTGTCCCTTTACTTCCCCTCTCCTCACCGTCCAAGGGCCCAAACGCTCCTTTCAAGTGAAGCAGTATTTCACTTGCACTTCCCTCAATTTAGTCTACTGCATTCATTGCTCCCAATGCGGTTTCCTCTACATTGGAGAGACCAAACGCAGACTGGGTGACCGCTTTGCAGAATATCTTCGGTTTGTCCGCAAGCATTACCCAGACCTCCCTGTCGCTTGCCATTTCAACACTCCACCCTGCTCTCATGCCCACATGTCTGTCCTTGGCCTGCTGCATTGTTCCAGTGAAGCTCAACGCAATCTGGAGGAACAGCACCTCATCTTCCGACTAGGCACTTTACAGCCTTCCGGACTGAATATTGAGTTCAACAATTTTAGATCATGATCTCTCTCCTCCATTCCCACCCCCTTTCCAATCCCCCCCCTTTTTTTTCCCCAATAACTTATATGGATTTTTCTTTTGCCACCTGTTTCCATTATTTTTAAATGTATTTCGATCCATTGTTTTATCTCTACCTTTTAGCCTTTTTTGATTCCTTCACCCCACCCCACCCCCACTAGGGCTATCTGTACCTTGCTTGTCCTGCTTTCTACCCTTAATTAGCACATTCCTTGGATAATATCACCACCTTCAACACCTCTTTCTCCTTTTGTCTGTGACATCTTTTGGTTAGCTCCACCTATCACTGGCCCTCTATCCAGCTCTACTCGTCCCACCCCCCCCAAAACCATCTTATATTTCACCTCTCTTCAATTTTTACTTAGTTCTGTTGAAGGGTCATTCGGACTTGAAATGTTGACTGTGTTCCTCTCCGCAGATGCTGCCAGACTTGCTGAGTTTTTCCAGGCATTTTTGTTTTTGTTTTGGATTTACAGCATCTGCAGTTTTTTTGCTTTTATAATAAACAAATATCAGTGGATACATAAACACTATCCATCAGGAGATGGCTGTCAATGAAGTAATTATCAAGAAAAAAGGAAATTAAAGTAACAAAATACTTCTTGGAAAATCTTTTTTGCTTTGCCTAGTTTCAGTAACATCAGATCATATAGTACTAAAAATAAAATTTGTTACAGAATATCAAGTTGCCAACTGAATGAATTTTGTGTACGAAATCTGTCCAATAATATTTCCTCCCCTGCCTCCTGCTACCCCTCCATCTAGACCTTCAGTTCTTTTTCAGGTGCCCAGGACCATAGGTCATGAAGCTTCCCACACCTATCGCTTTGTTAACTGTGCTGTAACGAAGCTTAACCTAAGAGCACAATTTCTTTCTTTGTGCAGATTGCATGCAACTCAAATGTGGGATGGAAGTGGGGTGATGGGGGGGAGGACCAATTTAGTTTCCAAGAGAAATAAAATGAGTTGGTCTATTAACCCTGCATGTACAGCCTACATGCATCATCAAATTCTCTCCTACCCTCCCCCAGTCATGTGATCTCCTAGGAATCACAACACGGCCAGAGAATAACCTTGGGCCAGGAGACTACTCTTTTTTGTTAATACATTCTCTAACTCTGAAAAGAAATGCATCCTGTCATTTCATTCTAACTTTGGTTTTACATTTTGTTCTGATATTCTCTAGTTTTTCCTTCCCTACCTACCTCAAGCAATCTATTCAACCAAATGCAATCTATTAATTTCATCACTTTTTAATAACCTCTACCATATCTCCTTAAAGCCTACACTTCTTCAATGGAAAAAGCCCCTGTTCCTTGAGCCTTTTCTGCTATCTAAGAGTCCTAAGACTAGGAATCATTCTACTTGCCTCACTGGATCTTCTCAGGGCCTCAATATTACTGACCATGCTGTATGAATAAAACTGGACACTATCACAGAATCACAGTGCAGAAGAGGCCCTTCGGCCCATCGAGTCTGCACCTACACGTGATAAACACCTGACCTACCTACCTAATCCCATTTACCAGCACTTGGCCCATAGCCTTGAATGTTATGACATGCCAAGTGCTCATCCAGGTACTTTTTAAAGGATGTGAGGCAACCCGCCTCCAGCACCCTTCCAGGCAGTGCATTCCAGACCATCACCACCCTCTGGGTAAAAAAGTTTTTCCTCACATTCCCCCCAAACCTCCTGCCCCTCACCATAGAACCATAGAACATAGAACCATAGAACACTACAGCACAGAAAAAACAGGCCATTCGGCCCTTCTAGTCTGTGCCGAAATATTATTCCGCTGGTCCCATTGACCTGCACCTAGTCCATAACCCTCCAGACCTCTCTCATCCATGTATCTAATTTATTCTTAAAACTTGAGAGTGAGCCCGCATTTACCACGTCAGATGGTAGCTCGTTCCACACTTTCACCACTCTGAGTGAAGAAGTTCCCCCTAATGTTCCCCCTAAACCTTTCCCCTTTCACCTTGAACTTATGCCCCCTTGTGACTGACCCTTCAACTAAGCGTAACAGCTGCTCCCTATCCACCCTGTCCATGCCCCTCATAATCTTGTACACCTCGATCAGGTCGCCCCTCAGTGTTCTCTGGTCCAACGAAAACAACCCAAGTCTATCCAACCTCTCTTCATAACTTAAATGTTTCATCCCAGGCACCATCCTGGTGAATCTCTTCTGCACCCCCTCCAGTGCAATCACATCCTTCCTATAATGTGGCGACCAATACTCCAGCTGTGGTCTCACCAAGGTTCTATACAACTCCAACATGACCTCCCTACTTTTGTAATCTATGCCTCGATTGATAAAGGCAAGCGTCCCATATGCCTTTTTCACCACCCCACTAACATGCCCCTCTGCCTTCAGAGATCTATGGACACACACGCCAAGGTCCCTTTTTTCCTCAGAACTTCCTAGTGTCATGCCATTCATTGTCAAATTACTCCTTCCAAAGTGTATCAACTCTCACTTTTCAGGGTAAAATTCCATCTGCCACTTATCTCCCCATTTGACCATCCCGTCTATATCTTCCTGTAGTCCAAGACATTCAACCTCACTGTTAACCACCCGGCCAATCTTTGTGTCATCCGCAAACTTACTAATCCTACCCCCCACATAGTCATCTATGTCGTTTATATAAACAACAAATAATAGGGGACTGAGCACAGATCCATGTGGTACGCCACTGGACACTGGCTTCCAGTCACTAAAGCATCCTTCTATCATCACCCTCTGCGTCCTACAACTAAGCCAATTTTGAATCCACCTTATCAAATTACCCTGTATCCCATATGCCTTTGCCTTCTTTATAAGTCTCCCATGTGGGACTTTGTCAAAGGCTTTGCTGAAATCCATGTAAACTACATCAACTGCACTACCCTCATCTACACACCTGGTCACCTGCTGAAAAAATTCAATCAAATTTGTTAGGCATGACCTCCCTCTGACAAAGCCATGCTGACTATCCCTGATCAAACCTTGCCTCTCCAAGTGGAGATAGATACTCTCCTTCAGAAATTCCTCCAATAGTTTCCCCACCAGTGACGTGAGACTCACTGGCCTGTAGTTACCTGGCTTATCTCTACAGCTCTTCTTAAATAGCGGAACCACATTAGCTGTTCTCTAGTTCTCTGGCACCTCCCCCGTGGCCAGAAAAGAATTAAAACTTTGGGTCAGAGCCCCTGCGATCTCCTCCCTTGCCTCCCTCAGCCGTCTGGGACACAAATCATCCACACCTGGAGATTTGTCCACTTTTAAGCCTGTCAACAACTCCAATACCTTGTCACTCCCTGTATCAATTTGCTTTAGAACCTCGCAGTTTCTCTCCCTGAGTTCGATACCTTCATCCTCATTCTCTTGGGTGAAGACGGACGTGAAGTATTCATTCAACACTCTCTAGTGATGTCCTCTGGCTCCACCCATAGATTGCCCCCTTGGTCTCTTATGGGCCCTACTCTCTCCCTGGTTATCCTCTTCCCACTGATATACTTATAGAATATCTTTGGATTTTCCCTACTTTTACCAACCAGAGCTTTCTCATATCCCCTCTTTGCTCTCCTAATTGCTTTCTTAAACTCCACCCTGCACTTTCTGTACTCCACTAATGCCTCTTCTGATTTGCTTCCCTTGTACCTGCTAAAAGCCTCTCTTTTCCTTCTCATCGTTACCTGAATATCTCTGGTCATCCATGGTTCTCTGGGCTTGTTACTCCTTCCTATCACCCTAGAGGGAACATGTTGAGCCTGTACCCTCCCCATTTCATTTTTGAACACCCCCCACTGTTCCTCTGTAGATTTCCCCACAATAACTGTTCCCAGTCTACCTTGGCCAGATCCTGCCTTATTTTACTAAAATCCACTCTCCCCAATCCAAAACATTTTTTTGCAATTTGTCGATTTCTTTGCCCATAACAAACTTAAACTGTACCATGTTGTGGTCGCTATCACTAAAATGCTCGCCCACCATCACCTCAGCCACCTGTCTGGCTTCATTCCCCAGAATTAGATCCAGCAATGCACCATCCCATGTTGGACCCTCTACATATTGATCTAAAAAGTTCTCCTGTACCCATTTCAAGAAATCCACTCCATCCAAGCCCTTAACACTATGTCTATCTCAATTAATGTTGGGAAAGTTGAAATGACCTAATATAATTACCCTATTGTTATTGTTTTTACACACCTCCACAAATTGTGCACATATTTACTCCTCAATTTCCCGCTGACTATCTGGGGGTCTGTAATAAACACTTAACAATGTGGCTGCCCCTTTTTTTATTCCTAAACTCTACCCACAAAGCTTCATTTGATGCCCCCTCCAAGATATCATCTCTCCTTACTGCAGTAATGGACTCCTTAACTAATAACTCAACGCCGCTTCCTCTTTTACCCCCTCCCCTGTCTCGCCTGAAGATTCTATATCCTAGAATGTTGAGCTGCCAATCCTGCCCTTCCCTCAACCACGTCTCAGTGATGGCTACTATATCACAATTCCATGTATCAATCCTCACCCTTAACTCATCTGTTTTACCTGTAATACTCCTGGCATTAAAGCAGAGGCCATCCAGCCTTGCTTTATTCCCTTGAATCTTATTGCAGCTGTACTCCCTCTGACTTGATTATTTTACTGTATTATGATGTGTCTCTATTCTGCTAACATTCTGTGTCCCCTCCCCCTGCCGAATGAGTTTAAACTCCTCCCAACAGCACTAGCAAAACCGCCTGCAAGGATGTTAGTCCTGCTCTGGTTCAGATGTAGACCGTCCCGCTTGTACAGGTCCCACCTTCCGCAGAAACGGTCCCAGTGATCCAGGAATCTAAAACCCTCCCTCCTGCACCAACTCTTAAGCCATATATTCATCTGTGCTATTCTCCTATTTCTGAGCTCGCTAGCACATGTCACTGGGAGTAATCCAGAGATTACAACCCGAGAGGTCCTGCTTTTCAGCCTACTGCCTAAATCCCAGAATTCTTGATGCAAGATCTCATCCCTCTTTCTACCTATGTCATTGGTACCAACATGTACCATGAGCTCTGCCTTATCACCCTCCCCCTTCAGGATGCCCTGCAGCCGTTCAGTGACATCCCAGACCCTGGCACGGGGGAGGCAACATACCATCCTGGAGTCACGTTGATGGCCACAGTAGCGCCTGTTTGTTCCCCTGACTATAGAATCCCCTATTACTATTGCTCTTTCTCCCTTCCTCCCCTCCTGTACGGACAGGCTGCTTATGGTGCCAGAAGCTTCACTCTGTCTGCACTCCCTGGAGGAACCAGTGCCCTCATCAGCCTCCAAAATGGAATACCGATTTGCGAGCGGGATCCTAGGGGTCTCCTGAACTACCTGCCTGTTTCTCTTGGACTGCCTGGTGGTCACCCATTCCCTTTCTTCCTCAAGTCCCTTCATCTGCGGTGTGATCACCTCTCTAAACGTGCTAACCACGATGCTGTCAGACTCGCGGATGCTCCACAGTGTCCCCAGCCGCCGTTCCAGCTCTGAAACCCGAGTTTCCAGGAGCTGCAGCTGGGCACACTTCTTGCACATCCTGGTCCCGGGCACTGGAAATGTCCCTGGCTTCCCACATGGAGCATGAGGGGCAAACCACGGCTTTGAGCGCTCCTGCCATCACTTATCCCTTTAAATTAAACCAATTACCCTAGGGCCCTTCTTTCCTGATCCTCGTTACTGTAGAGTATACAAACTGTAAACCACAAAAAGACCGTACTACTTTAATTGCTTATAGTTTAAATACCTTACCCACTTACCTTACACCAGTGATTCCTTTCCCTTGTATCCTCAACTGCTGCAGCACGCTCTGAAGATTTAAGAAGTTGGATAGCAAGGAAAAAATGCAAAGAGCACCTTGTCCCCCATGCAGTTCAATTCCCACTTTGCACCAAATTCTGAATACCCACCCTGGCTATGCCCCACTCAGGATGTGCTCACTCTCCTGTTCCTGTGCAAGCACACTGTAGCATGCTTCTAGATAGTCCCTTTTTTAAATAGAGCTGACTTGACTCACCACTAGTTAAGCTTCAAATAGTAATTAACCCCTATTCAGGCCCTAATCAGGCTTCAGGTGATTGACAGTTAACTGTTGCACAGTCAGCTGAGTCAACTACTGTTCCAACCTTTTAACTAGACTACTGAACTTACAAACATTAAAGAGAAAGACTCACCAGTTCAATTCTCGCTTTGCACCAAATTCCAAATACCCACTCTGGCTGTGCCCCACTAAGGATGTGCTCACTCTCCTGTTCCTGTGCAAGCACAACCTGTTCAAAGTGCAGCAACACCAAAGCCTTTTATAAGGCAGGTCTTATGATTTCCACAATTGAATTGCTCTAGCTATACAACCTAATATCTTGCTCACTTCCCCATGACCTTGAAATCCTGATTGTACATCTGCAGTGATTGGTCAGTTATGCTGCTTTTCGTTAATCTCTCTGAATTAGCTGATACATTAAATCATGGTTTGAATGTTATTTCAGGACAGACTGAGAAATGAAAGAAGCCAGGAGTACAATCAGTTTCTTAGGGAGCAAGACAAATATGAGCAATTAAGAAGAAATGGCAGGTGGCTACCGAAGGTGACAATTTTTTGTTCAGTCCAGAAAAAAACAATCATGATATTCTGGCAGGGAGTTAACATTAACATCAAATCAAAAAATATGGTTTATGGTATCTCACTAAAAAATGTGAATATTGGCATAGCTGAAAAGCAGACCATGTGAACCGTTGTCTGTGCTGGCTTTTGAAAGTGCTATCCAGTTAGTCCTACTTATCCTTTCTCTCCCCATAACCTGCAATTTTCTCCTTTTTAAAATATTCATCCAATTCTTTTTGAAAGGCACGAATGAATCTGCTTTCAGTACCCTTCCTTTCAGGCAATACATTCCCGTTCAAACAACTTCATAAGATTATAAAATCACAAGTAGGAGCAGCAGTAGACCATATGGCCCCAGAGTATTTGGCCTTCTCTGTCATTCAGTAAGATCATGGCTGATCTGATTGTGGCTTAAATCTATTTTCCTGCTTGTCCCTCCACCCGCCACAAGCTCCCCTGCACCCCCCTCCCCCTCCTCAAATAACCCTTGACTCTCTTGTCGATCAAAATTCTGTTTAATTCAACCTTGAATATACTCAGTGACCCAGCCTTCACCGCTCTCTGTTAAGGAGAATTGCAAAAACTAATGACCCTCAATAAATTTCTCTCTATCCCAGTCTTAAAAGGGAGATCTCATTTTTTAAACTGCACTCCCTAAATATATATTTCCCCCATGAGGGGAAACACCCTCTTGGCACCTATCCTGTCAAGCCCCATCAGAATCATATATGTTTCAATAATACAACCCCTTCATTCCAGGAATCAGCCTAGTGAACCTTCTTTGAACTGCTTCTTATGCAAGTATGTCCCTGCTAAAGTCAGGAGACCAAAACTGTACACAATACTCTTGGTGCAGTGTGCTCAATGTCCTGTACAGTTGGAGCAAGACTTAACTATTTTTATTCTCTACCCCCCCTTGCATTAAAGGCCAGCTTATGTTGGCCTTCCTAATTACTTGCTGTATCTGCATATTAACTTCTTGTGATTCGTGTACAAGGGCACCAAGATCCCTCTGTAGTGCAGGATTCTGCAGTCTTTCTCCATTTTAAATAATATTCTGCATTTCTATTCTTCCTGCCAAAGTGAACAACCTCATATTTTTCCAAATTATACTCCATTTGCCAAATATTTTCGCGCACTCTTAACCTATCTATATCCCTTTGCAGATTCTTTGTATTCTCCTCACAACTTGCTTTCCTGCCTATCTGTATATCATCAAATTTGGCTGCAATACAGTCAGCTCCTTCATTCAAGTCATTAATATAGGTAGTAAATAGTTGAGGGGCCAGCACTGATCCCTGTGACACTGTGCTAGTTACAGTTTGCCATATTGAAAATGACCCATTTATCCTGACTCCGTTTCCTGTTAGTTAGCCAATTTTGTATCCAAGCTAATATGTTACGCCAACACCATGAGCTCTTGCTCAGTGTAGTAATCTTTTATGTGGCACCTTATGAAATGCTTTTTTGAAACCCAAATATGCCTCATCTCCCGGTTCCCCTTTATCTACCCTGCTTCTTACATCCTCAAAGAACTCTAAGAAATTAGTCAAGCATGACTTCCCTTTCACAGAACCATTTTAACTGCTTGATTGTATTATTATTTTCTAAATGTTTTGCCACTTCATCTTTAATAATGGATTTCAGCATTTCCCAAACTGCCCTATAGTTTCCTTTCTTGAATTTAGGTGTTAAATTTGCAGTTTTGCAATCCACTGGGATCTTTCCAGAATCCAAGGAATTTTGGAAGATTATAAACAATGCATCTACCCACTTTTAAGATCCAAGGATGCAGACCATCAAGTCCTGGGTACTTGTCAACCTTTAGTCCCATTAATTCTCCCTGTACTATTTCTGTAGTGACTGTGGTTGTTTTAATTCTTCCGTTTCTTTTGCATCTCAATTTTCTGTTATTCCTGGGATGCTTTGTGTGTCTCCTAGCGTGAAGACAGATACAAAATACTTGTTCAAAGTCTCTGCCATCTCCTTGTTTCCCATTTATTAATTTCTCAGTCGCATCCTCGAAGGGAGCAGTGCTGACTTTAGCAACTCTTTTCCTTTTTGTACACTTATCAAGCTTTTCTGTCTTTTTTTCATTTCTTGCTAGTTTTCTCTTGTACTTTAATTTAGGGGTGGCCAAACAGTAGCTTGTGAGCGCATGTCGCTCTTTAACACACCAGAATGTGGCTCATTCCTTGTCCTGTGAGACTTGTTAAATCACGCATTGGTAGGAGGTAAACAGCTGGGTGCAGCCTCTGTCATGAACTGAGAGCAGACAGCAGCACTGGGAGGGAGGAGGGTTAAGATCAGTGATTCGTTCTAGCGCCGTTGCAAGATTTCTTTTGTAGTTTCCAGAGGTTTTAGCTCTGTACCATTTTCTCCGGCATCCTAACCCACCCGCTCGTAGCTGACCCTCCAACTTGCGGTCTCTGTCTGGAAAGGGAGGAAACGTTTTAATACAGAACAGGAATGTAAGAATATATTGGGACACAGGTGGTCTTCCTCCTTTAGGTGCCATGCCTTAAGAAAGCATTGGCGAGCATGGATTTGCATTGAATTGGTCCATTGTTATGCTTGGCAAAGGACTGCAGTGGTTTGCCATTGCCTTCTGCAGTATGACTGATCAGGAAACTCTCCCGCTCTTACCACCTGCCAGCAGGTGTATTGGAAGGATTTACAGGCTGATAATCAACCTATTTGGCCATGTTATTAACACACCACCTGTGGCCATCAAGTCATGAAGTAGGACTTGAACCCAGAGCTTCTGGCCCAGAGGTAGGAATGCCACAAGGTCCTCTGGAGCACAGGTACTCTGATGCAAATTTGTTGTTCAGTAGATGGTTATAACTTCTTTTCAAGTAAAACCAATCTGTTTCTTAACTTCACTGATCTTCCACACTGGAAGAGCAAGACTGTCAAAGCCAGTTAAGCATTGAGCATATTCTAGCTTTGATATGTATCAATGGTTTGTATCGGGGTTGTTTTTTTCACAATCCTAATTGTGTGTGAAGGAATCCCGGAAGGTTAGAGAGGAAAAATTTGAAGATTTCCTCAGTGTGTGCAATAGTAATAAAAATATGTCTGTAAAGGTTGTCTGTGTCTTCCGGCTCTCGACTGTCTGAAGATTATCGTCTGCGGCTCTAACTTTCAGAAGGTTTGGCCACCTATGCTCAAATTTCTCTCTCTCTATTATTTTTGTAGTCATCCTTTGCTGGTTATTAAAATTTTCCCAGTCTTCTGGCCCACCGCTAAACTTCGCAGAATTGTATGCCTTTTCTTTCAATATGATGCCACCCTTAATTTTCTTAGTTTGGACTGGATGGTGCATCCTTCTTCTTAGTCTTTCTTTCTCAATGAAGTATATCTTCATTGAGAGTTCAGAAATAGCTCCTTAAATGTCTGCCACTGCTTCTCCACCTTCTTACCTTTTGACCTATTTTCTCACTTCACTTTAGCCAAATCTGTCTTCATACACTTATAATTGCCTTTATTTAAATTCAAGACATGAGTTTTCAACCCACATTTCTTTTCCTCAAACTGAATGTGATATTCATAATGTTATGATCACTGTTGCTAGAGGATTCTTTACTTTAGAATTCGTTAATTAATCCAATATCATTGCACATTACCAGATTTAAAGCAGCCTGCTCCCTGGTTGGTTCCAGAATGTATTGTTCTAAGAAACTGTCCTGAATGTACTCTGGCAAAGGTAGCCTGGAGGATGAGTTCACAATTTGATTCGTCCAATCTATATGAAAGATTAAAATTGCCCATGATTATTACAGTACCTTTCTTACAATCAATCCCCCCATTACTTCTTGATTTATACTCTGTCCTACAATGTAACCTCCTCTGCACCCTCTTCAAGGCTTTGACATCCTTTGGTACCCAGAATTGAACACACTATTCCAGCTGAGGCCTAACCAGTGATCCGTAAAGGTTTAGCATAACTTCCTTACTTTGTATTCTAGCACTATCTATAAAGCCAAGGGTTCCATATGCTTTTAATTTTGGACAACCTTCTCTACTTGTCCTGCAACCTTCAAAGATTTTTGCACATAAACCTCCAGGTTCCTACACCCTCTGTAAATTGGTATAATTTAGTTTTTATCACCTCCCCTCATTCTGCCTTCCAAAACTCTTCCTGGGAGTTACCATTGACCAGAAGCTGAACTGGACAAGCTATATAATGGCTACAAGAACAGGTCAGAGGCTAGGAGTCCTGTGGTGAGTAACTCACCTCCTGACTCCCCAAAGCCTGTCCACCATCTACAAGCACAAGTCAGGAGTGTGATGGAATACTCTCCATTTGCCTGGATGAGTGCAGCTCCAACAACACTCAAGAAGCTTGACACCATCCAGGACAAAGCAGCCCCCTTGATTGGCACCCCATCTACAAATATTGACTCCCTCCACCACTGATGCACAGTGGCAGCAATGTGTACCATCTATAAGATGAATTTCAGGAACTCACCGAGTCTCCTTAGACAGCACCTTCCAAAGCCACAACCACTACCGTCTAGAAGGACAAGGGCAAAAGGCACATGGGGACACCACCACCTAGATGTTCCCCTCCAAGTCACTCATCACCCCGACTAGGAAATATATCGCTGTTCCTTCACTGTTGCTGGGTCAAAATCCTGCAACTCCCTCCCTAACAGCACTGTGGGTGTAGCTACAACATATGGACTGCAGCGGTTCAAGAAGGCAGCTCACCACCATCACCTCGAGGGCAATAAGTGCTGGCCTAGCCAGCGACACCCACACCCCTTGAATGAATTTTTGAAAAATTGCATTATTCTTGTTTCCCTAGATTGAATTTTATTTGTCTAGTTCACCAATATGTCTATATTCTCCTGAAGTCTGCTGCTATTCTCCCCACTCTTTACTATATTTTCGAGTTTTGTATAATCTGCAAACTTTGATATTATGCTCCATATACCCAAGTCCAGGTTGTTAATATGCATCAGAAGGTGCAGTGATCTCACAATATCGAGATCTGGGGTCACCACTGTATACTTTCCTGCAAAACAACTGTTCACAACTACTTGCTGCCATATTAAGACAGTGAACTTGTCAATAGTATTACAGAGTACTAATAGTACAGAAACAGGCCATTTGGCCCAATAGGCTCATGTCAGTGTTGATGCCCCGCACTAGTCTCCCACTTTACTTCATCTTGCCCAATTAACATATCCTATTCATTTCTCCTTCATATGCTGTCAGGCAGTTTCTATTACTGGCAGTTCAGATTTCTGAAATGTTATGAAATGATTTCTAATGTATCACCATTAATTGCATCCTATGTAGAAAATGTTTAATACAAATATTTTAATTGTATGCATTTTAATTCTAGAACCAATGTGTTTACTTGGATACTAATTGATTTATTTCAAAATTGTAACCAGTATTATAAGGAGAATATTGATCCTTCAGATGACACCAGCTTTCAGGGTGCTGCTCACATAAGACCTGATCCACCCATACACGAACCAGCCTCTTACAGGAAAGATGCGTATGCGTCAATGGAGGCTTATGAAGAATTGTTGAATCAAAAGCGACACGAAGAGAATAGATATCGCAAATCTGATGATCCTGGGATTGGTCAGAGAAGGTAATAATATTGATGAAGCATTGTTACAGTCTAAGCAAAAATGGAAAAAGTTGATGATTTTACATTTTTTTATTGTAGATAATTTTTATGATCATATTGCACTGAAATGACCACTCAACTAGCTCTAATTACTTGATTCACAATCACAGTGACATGCTTTTTGAATATAGTCTCTTGAGGCTCTCACAATTGCTGATGGAAAATTGATGTCTAAACCACATTTATGAAATATTTTAAAATTTTATCACCTCATTGATTATTCTTTTTTGAGTTCACTCATTTAGACCTGTGGTACAATTGGTTCAAGGAAGTTATTCAAGCCTATTCAACAGTTCTGTCATCCAAATCCCCTCTCAAACTGCATTCTAATTGGAGAACGATATCATAAAATGTAGAAACTAGCTAATCAACAACAACAGCTTGTATTTATAGTCTTCAGTGTAATAAAATGTCCCAAAGTGTTTCAAGGAGCAATATGTAACAAAATTGGCAGTGAGCCACATAAGGAGATTAGGCCAGATGACCAAAAGCTTGGTCAAAGAGGTAGGTTCTAGGGAGTGAATTAAAAGGAAAGAGGAAGAGAGACAGATATAGGGACGAAATTCAAAAACAATTCAACAATGGCCATGATGCAATTTAAAGCAACTGCGCATATGCGCGCATACAATGAAATTTATAGACAATGAGTATTCTCAAATGGTTTTGCTGGCCTATGTGATGGGTGTGCCACGGTTGCTCAGTCCAGAACTAGTAAAAGAGCATAACTGCTGCCACTTGTAAACTATTACACATTTATTCTGCTGTTGGGATGGCACTGCTGTTTATGGCATGTGTTGAAATCACTTTGGTGATATGCATTCCCTACAGTCGTGCAAAAGCTGTTTTGTTTTACTGTTTAGTTTTCTACTAACTTCAGTGTTACTGTCAGCGCAAACGAATATAAATGTACAGGAACAATATGTTTTCGAACACTTTTACAATGGTACCATATGCCGTTGGTCTCTTCAATTAAAGGGCATTGCAAAGTATTTAAACTATGGATTATTCCTTTCCAGACATGTTCAGACACAAACAGACAGAAAATCAGATGGTTATGAAAATAACTTTCCAAATTCTGGCAGCTACTTCCAGAGACCGAGAAATGAAAACAGGTGAATAATCGTTCAGAGCTATTATTTCCATGTCGATATTCATACACCCTGTTCATATTGCAGAACTTTTTTTTTAGCAGAAGTGATCCTGTGTTGTGCCAAGGTTTCCAATTACATTGTGGGATAGAAGGTTTCCAGAAGTCATGGATTTTCCTCAAATTTTATAGTCATAAAGTAGTGACCAACTTTGACAATAGTGGGTGCCTGCCCCTTGCGCCTGGAGAAGCCTGGGAACTGGCCCTTGACTCCACGAGCCACCTTCCTTGATGTAAACTATCTATATATGGGTCATACAGACTCATAGACATGGATCCACCATTTAGTAGGCACAGGATGAAGCCTTGGAAGCTCTGTGCAATGCAAGCTCCTGCCACACAAATAGAATCCTGAACTCTGAGGTGGCTTTTAGTAGTTAGTGCAGTGGCCTTGTCTGGTCTGGTGAAAAAGGGTCTTGCAGGTTGATCCTGTTTTCTCACTTACCATAGATTGTTTATGTTGTATGAAATGGAAATGTCTGTCCCTTTTATGAGCAGTAAGAGATGAATAAAGATCTGTTGGTAGATTTCCTGATTTAGCAAATACTGGCCCATCCAGATCCTGTACAAATCCTTCTTACCCAGATGAACTATCAGATCAGGCATACTGACGTCTAGAGTTTCCAGTGACATCATGCCTTTTGAAGGGACTGGCTTGCAAGAGTTGGGATCCAACAGTTAGTTGTAACAACACTGCTGGTTTCCATGAGCATGTGGAAACATTGTCTGATGTTTTTAATCATCAATCAAGATGATCATTTTTATTTTAAATTAGATGGTGCAAAGTGGTGAATGGAACAGACTGGATTGCTCTGCAGAGAGCTATCATGGACTCCATGGGCTGAATGGCTTTCTTCTGTGTCATTATGACTCTGACTATAAGGTTCCTAGTTCACTGATATTTAAATTATTTACCTGTTAACTCTCTGTTTATTCACAGTTTCTTCCCATTTATTAACTCCACTGATTTACCATTCTTGGGTCCAAAATGGATGAGCTCTCACTTTCTCGTGTTGAACTCATCTGCCATATTTTTGCCACTCAGTTACCAATGCCCCATTGCAGCTTTATGGTCCCATCTATGCTGTTTACTGTGCCATCTAACTTGGCACCACCAGCCATCTTAAATAGAGCCTTTCTACATCTTTATCCTAGTGACTTAGAAATATAGTGAAAAAGTGCGAACCCAATACAGATCTGGCAGGGGGGTTGGGATGTGGTGGGGTCACGGGTTGGTGGGCAATTTGAGTACATATACTGTCTTCTACCTTCTATCCTGTTGCCTCCAATTCCATTCCCCCTCATTTTTATTAACAGTCTCTTAAGTGGAACCTTATCAAATGTCTTCTGGAAGTCATATAAATAACATGCATAGAAACTCCTTAGTCTACCACGTTCAGCCTTGGAAAAAATTAAATAGGTTTTTAGATGTGGCTTACTCTTCACAAATCCTTGCTGGTTATCCCTGATCAGCTCATGTTGCTCAACTGCTCAGTCACCCCTCCCCCCTCCTCAAATAAAAGCACCTTTCCCATAACTGACATTAGATTTATAGGCCCATAATTTCCTAGCTTATCCCTCTCAACCTTAGTGAATAGTGGAGTGATATTGTAAATTTTTCAATCCACAGTGATGATTTCTAATCTAGTGTGTTTTGAAAGATGATGACAAATGCATTGTCATGAAGTTATGCCTCTTTACTTTTGTAAATATGACTTTTTAACTTTTAACTGACTGGAAATTTTGCAATTCGAAATAAGACAGTACTTAAAAAGTACAAGGTCACCTTCCAAGATGACAATGAAAAAGCAAACAAGACACCCTGAGGGGAGTGTGAAGAGACGGACGTTTCCTATAATTCAGAGACCCATCGAAACTCGTCGCTGTCTAAGGAAGAGACATTAAAATGCAAAGTGCTGGATATTGAAACAATGGCTGCCACAGACAGACTCACCTGAAACCCCTTAAAATACACAATGGGTAAAGTATAACAGGCCAGGCTGCAGGCTGCAGAGAGATTGCAAGAAAGACTTCTTCAGCAGCAGGGTCAGGCTGAAAGGGGCTCTCTCCCTCTCTGTCAATTGGAACAAGTGCATTACCCAGTTCATGAGGTCAGCATTACCGGAAACCTACCAGCGAACCTAGATTTCATAATAACTGCAACATTTTGTACATCTGACTGCATCCAAGAAACCAACTTGCCTAAATCGGCCGCAGCGTTTAAAAATCTACACCTTGGGGACAATCAAAGGACATTTACCCATATATTCTTGTACATTTTTATTGGACTTTAACTTCCCTTATTTCTGATACCTGTGCGTGTGACATCATGTTTTTATTATTTTTTCCTCGGGTTTAGTGGTTAATATATTTGCTTTTGCTTAAACTCAAGAAAACTTTGTTTTATTGGCTCCTTATTGCTCATTGCATAAATCGTTAAATGCATTCTGCATGAAGGCAGGCCAGTGAGAAGCACAGAATACCCCTATAGGCAGGTAATCAAGAGCAGCTTGGCTTTTACCAGCAATCTGGGAGCTAAGAGCCATGTAAACCAACCATATCCCTTAAACGATACTTAATCTGGAGTTACAGCAAGGAACAGGCAAGGGTTACTGACAAAATTACTTGTCATTCCTGCCACCAAAAGGAAAAGCATCTTCTGAACCCTGAAGCCTAATTTTTTCAAATGAAGATAGGTTTTGTTTGTAACCAAAAGGAAAAAACAATGTAAGAACATGTTATCCAGGGCCTAACACAGTTTAGGGTCATCTGGGTATCAAGACCACAGGAGAGCAGAACAGTTGTGATTCGAGTAAGAGAGTTAATGGGAGAGAGATTGCAAAAAAGATTTCAGAAGAGGAGACAGGCTGAAAGGGGCTCTCTTCCCTCTCTATCTCTTGGAACAAATGTATTACCCGGTTCGAGAAATTAACATGACTGGAGACCTACCAGCAAACTGAGATTTTGTAATAACTACAGCATCTTGTACATCTCACCACGTCCAAGAAATCAGCTCACCTCAATTGGCTGCAACGTTTAAAATCCATGCCTCAGGGACGATCAAAGGATACTTAGTCGTATATTCTTTTACCTGTTTCTTTTATTGGGACTCTAACTTCCCTTATTTCTGATACCTGTGTGTGTAATGTCACATTTTTATTATTCCTTTCCCTGGTTTAGTGGTGAATAAATTTGCTGTTTCTTTAACTTGAGAAAACTTTGTTTGGCTCCATATTGCTCACTGCATAAATAGTTAATTACATTCTGATTTGGAAAAGGCATATCCTCGTGAAAAAGAAACTTGAACCTTTGCTGTCACCAACCGATGAGGTTGAACAGAAGGGAGCCAGTTCACTCCTCTTCACCTGGTTGTAACAGCATTAACGATTTCCTCATCCACTTTTTTTAATACCCTGTGTCAAAACCATTGTGTTCAGGAGACTAGTCTATCTTTAGTAACATTTGTTTCTCCTTCACTGTGTTTTTACTTAATTTAATCTAGTAATTCCTCTCTTTGATTTTTTTTATCTTTTATCCCTGGTGTTTCATTTTCAACCTATACTTGTACTGTGAAGATGAATGCAAAATCGCTATTTACTAAATCTGCCATTTCCTGATTTCTAATTACAGTATCACCTGCATCTGTCATTAAGGTGCTTACTTTCGTTTAAGCCTTCCTCTTTCTCTTCATTTATTCAAAAGACCTTTAATGTTGACCTTGATATCCCTTGAAAGCACTTTCTCATATTCCTTTATTATAGCTCTTATCATATTCTTTGTATCTATTTGCTGTTTTTTTTTATATCATTTTCAGTCCACACGATCTCTTCAACAACAACTTGTATTATAGTGCTTTTAATGTGGTAAAAAATCCCAAGGTGCATCACAGGAACATTTTTTAAAAATTGATACCAAATCACACAAGGCTGAGAGGTATAAGAAAAGAATGCCAGACCTTAAGGCAAGTTAAGTCAAAGCCACCAGTAGTGGAGCACAACAGGCCAGAATTGTAGGACTGCAGATACCTCGTAGGGCTGGAGGAGATTAGAGATAAAGTGGGGCAAGGCCATGGAGGAACTTGAATTTCAGAATGCGAATTTTAAAATAGAGGCACTGCTTAACAAGGAGCCAATGTAGATCAATGAATATAGGGATGATTGGTGACTGGGACAATGTTTGTTAGGACATGGCAGCAATGTTGACCTCAGGCCTGTGGAGGGTAGAATGTGGGAGGCTGGCCAGATCTTTGTATAAGCCCTTCCTTTTAGGTTTGCACTATATCTGACTGCTCTTGTAGACCATGGTTATTCAATTAGTACACGATTACAAATCATTAGCAGTAGTAGTGCGTGTTAACAAAGCCATAAATAATGTAAAGAAAGCACTGGGTTCATTTCTAGGTGAAAACATAGAAGCTATGTTAAACTTGTAAAGAACCATGTTTCAACAATGCAATGTACTGTGTACCTTTCTGGCCAATTTGTTATGAAAAGGATATTGTGATCTACAAAGATAATTCCAGAATTGAGAGTTTATAATCTATCAGGAAAGAAGGAGCAGGCTAGGGCTCTTTTCTCTTAAAGTGAAAGCTCAGGGGTGACCTAACCAACACCTTTAAAATGACGGCAGGGTTTGATAGTGTCGACGAAGAGGGGTGGCTTCCACTTGTGGGGAGTTCAAAACAAGGGGCTGTAACTTTTAAAATAGTCACTAAAATCCAATAAAGAATTCAGGAGAAACTTCTTTACCTGGGCAGTGGTCAGAATGTGCAAGGTGTAGCTGAGTTGAATAATATTTAAGGGGAAGCTAGATAAGTACATGAGAGAGAAAGGAATAGAAGGATGTGCAGATAGAGTTAGATGTAACGTGATGGGATGAGGCTAATGTAAAGTTTTCAACACTGGCACAGACCAGTTTGGCCAAATGGCCTCTTTGTGCGGTAAATGCTATGTAATTATATGTAATTGCAGAAGCAGAACTCTTGCTCTTTCGGAGTATGCACAAAGTCATCCTTCTGTCACTTTATTTAATTGGAAGTAAATTGTTTTGGAATTCATTGGTTGATAGGTTTTGGCACTTCCTGTTGTTCTCTGCATGGCAGGAATTATGTAGGGAAGACCACTTCTGTATCCATTGCTGGGTCAATTTAGTTTCTCTATTATCTGGAAATGCCAGGAGTAACTAGCTTAGGCTAGCACTTCAAGTTGTTGTTAACATTTAGGAATTCAGGTTGCTGTCAGTTTCTGCAGTATTTTGTTTAAATGCAAATTGTTGAATGAATGAGGTAGAATTTTAGATTACCTACTATAAATGTTTATCTAATCTCTGCTTTCCCCTATCCTATCTTGAAGTTGTAGACCCATTCTGGATTATGATTCCATGGATCTCCAGCGACCATTTTCATGCATGATTGAATGTTGAAGGGCTATTCAATTTTTGAATGTATCACAGCCTGTCTTCACTCAACAACGAAATAAAGGCCCTTTCCATCTGGGGTCACTGGATATTAGAGAATCCTATCTGATTTTTTTTACTTTCCTTTCTAGGGGACTTGAGGCAAATTGTAGCATCTAATTGCTGCGTTGACTGACATTAACTAACTACGCACAGACCAGGGACTGAACCTGAAACTTTCCTGATTTATATGTCTCAGTATACATTAGTCATTTGTCAGGGGAACTGCTGTCTGTTTTCATTCAACTGCATTAGTCCTGCTACACATTAGTGCTACAAAACAGAAAATAAACAGCCTGCTGTTTTCTGCCTGCCTTTACAGAGGAGCCATGTGGTCTACTCCTGCTCGTATTTCTTATGTTCTTAAACCTGCACGGCATATGCTGCTTTATTTTCTTTGTTGAGAAAAAGTTGAGTGAATTAAAAGAACATGTGTAACATTGGTCAGGTAATTTTTAACTCCCCTGTGGTATTAGAATAGAGAAAGTAACTACCTATACCAGTTCCATTCATGACAAGTAAATAGATTACTATAACATGCAAATATGCATTCCTTTGAGTTCTCTACATTCAAAAACATTAGATTAAAGTGAGATGTTTTCCTCTGTATTAATAAATGTATGCATTTATTAATATTGCCTTAATATATTGAAACATTTCAAAGTTATTCACAAAATGAATTTCTTTTGAAGTGCATTGGCTATTATGTAGACAATCGTGACAACCAATCTGCATCAGTAATGTTCCACAAATGACAGAGATAAATGATCAATTATTCTATTTTGTAATGGTACTGGTTTAAAGATGAATGTTCAACAGAATGCCAGTAAGGACTCCTATTTGAGTAGTGGGGTACATTTGACGAAGCAGTACATCCTTAGCACTACATTCTTAGATTATTCATTACATTCCTGATGTTTTAAAATAGTCTCTCCAGCTCAAATGTGTGTACTAGTGTGGAAATCTGAACTTTGTCTGGTCCACTCAACTTCAGTGATAAGTTCTGGTGACTTAACAGTTGCATGCTGAAACTACTTGGCATTGCTAGTGCTGATACTACAATTTTGTGTTAAATTCTCATGTGACTTTTCTCCTGTATTGAAAATCATATCCAACAGGAACTATTGATTAAAACATGAAATGCGTACAATTTTTTTTGACATGACATTGGCTAAACCCTCTACTACAGGCAATATAAAGAGAGGAGAGAACACAATCTGCCAGCATACATTGAAGAGGACTACAAGGAAGATTCTAGAAGACGACCTGTTTCAGCGGCAGGAAAATCTAGGTAAATGTCCACAATCTTGCATTTTAGCATTTCATGGCAAGGGTACACAACATATAGCTCCTGAGCCCAGACAAACCAGTCCTATTTCTGTTTGAGTTTTTAGCTTTCAGTTTGCCCTGTATGAATTTAGTGTATGTTGGGAGCTTGGAAAGCTTTCTTGGCATTATTGCTTCTTTGGATAATTGTAAATCGGAACACAAAAGTCTGTCAGCACGTTAGATATATTCAGATTAATGGGAACATGGATTTACCTGTATGCATAAAGTATTCATAACAAGATAGATGAATTAATGGCACAGATAGAGATAAATGGGTTTCATCTATTAGTCATTACAATGATATGGTTGCACGGTGACCAAGGTTGGAAACTAAATATCCAAAGAATTTGATAAGAGCCAAAATGGAAAAGGAGGTGGAGCGGGGGTTCTTGTCTTTCACTCAAGCTGTTGACATACCTTTGTATCGTCCTCGCAACTTATTTTCTCACCTAACTTTGTATCGTAAGCAAACTTGGGCATATTACACTCTACCCCCTCATCTAAGGTCATTGGCTTAGATTATGAATAGCTGATCCTTGCAGTACTCTAACTTACTGCCTGCCAAGCTGAAAATGACCCTTACTCTCTCTTTTCTGTGCATTAACCAATCCTCAATCCATGCTACTATATTACACGAGCTGTAATTGTGTGTAATAAGTTTTTGTATGACAATTTATTGAATGACATTTAAAAATCTGAGTAAGTTACTTCCACTGGTTTCCCCCTTACTACCCTGCTAGTTGCAACCTCAAAAAAAACTCCATCAGATTGTCAAACATGATTGACCTTTCATAGATCTATGTTGACTTTGTCTAATCATTATAATTTTCTAAGTGCCTTATTGCCCGGCCCCTAATAATAGATTCTAGCATTTTGCCAACTACTAATGTCAAGCTAACTAGCCTATTTCTCTCCCTCCTTTTGGAGCTATGTTTGCTACCTTCCAATCCATGAAGGCTGTTCTAGAATTAAGGGAATTCTGTAAGATCAAAACCTATGCATCCACTATCTGTAACTGCTGGTCCAAAAGCAAAGGATGTAGGTCTTAAGTTCCAGGCCATTTATGTGGTACTTTTTTTTAACTAATACTAATTTTTTTTAAGTTCTTCATTCTTGATAGACCCTTGGTTCCCTACTATTTCCAGAATTTTTGTATCTTCTACTGTATTTAGTGTCTGTGATTTCATTATTCTCCATTATAATTTCTACTGTCTCTGACTATAATGGGCCCACATATACTTTCATTAATCTATTCCTATTGAGACATCTATAGAAGCTTTTACAACCTGTTTTATTTCTTGCTGGTTTAGTCTCATTCTTTTTCCCTGTTTCTTGGTCAATTTCATTGTCATCCTTTGAATTGTAAAATCTTCCAATTCACAGGCTCACTACTGTATGGCACCATTATAAACCTCTTCCTTTAATCTAACACCATTTTTAACTTCTCTTGTTGGACCACCTTTTACATGGGGCTTTTATTCCTCAAGGGAGCAACAAAGAGAGAACCTAACCATTGCTCCTTGACATTCAATGGCGTTACCATCACTGAATCCCCCACTATCAACATCCTGGGGGTTACCATTGACCAGAAACTGAACTGGACTAGCCATATAAATACTGTGGCTACAAAAAGTCAGAGGCTAGGAATCCTGTGGTGAGTAACTCGTCTCCTGACTCCCAAAAGCCTGTCCACCATCTACAAGGCATAAGTCAGGAGTGTGATAGAATACTCTCCACTTGCCTGGATGAGTGCAGCTCCAACAACTCTCAAGAAGCTCGACACCATCCAGGACAAAGCAGCCCGCTTGATTGGCACCCCATCCACAAACATTCACTCCCTCCACCACCAACGCACAGCGGCAGCAATGTGTATCATCCATAAGATGCACTTCAGGAACTCACCAAGGCTGCTTAGACAGCACCTTTCAAACCCACGACCGCTACCATCTAGAAGGACAAGGGTAGCAGATGCATGGGAACACCACCACCTGGAAGTTCCCCTCCAAGCCGTTCACCATCCTGACTTAGAAATATATCGTTGTTCCTTCACTGTTGCTGGGTCAAAATCCTGGAACTCCCTAACAGCACTGTGGGTGTACCTACACCACATGGACTGCAGCGGTTCAAGAAGGCAGTTCATTACCACCTTCGCAAGGGCAATTAGGGATGGGCAATAAATGCTGGCCTAACCAGCCACATTGACATCACACGAATGAATAAAGAAAACATATTTGTTACAAATTATGACTTAATTCTTTATAAGTTTACTATTGCTTTTCTACCATCATATCTTTTAATATAATTTTCCAATCTACCCTAGTCAACTCGTCCTTCATTCCTATGCAGGTTACTTTGTTCAGATTTAAAACCCTGGTTTCTCACTTAAATCACTTTTCAAACTCAATATAAAATTCTATCATATGCTCACTCTTCCCTAGAGGAAGGTTATTAATTAACCTTCAGTCACTGCACAAAACTAGATTTAAAATAGCCTGATTCCCAGTTGTTTCTTATCCTGTTGATCTAGAATATTGTCTTGTGTACGTTCCAAAAACTCATAATCAATGCTATTGCTGTAATTTTGCCCACTGGTGTTGCTGTCCCTGTCCTTGGTTATTTTTTTACATCCACCCATTCTGATTCTACTTCCTGCTCTTTTGAGCCCAGATCCTTCCTCACCACTGTCCTCATGCCATCCTTTATTATCAGGCCTATCCCTGTCCTTTTTCATTTTGTCCTTTTCAAAATGTCAAGTACCCTGGTAAATTTAATCCCCTGCCTTGGTCACCATTCAACTATATCTCTGTAGGGCATCAAACCCATTTTTCTTTGTGGCAGTAATCCGTCTGCCCTATGGATGCTTTGTATATTCAAATAAAACAACTTTAATTTGAACTTACCATTTTTTTCCTGATGTGATCTTATTCACTGATGCACTATACCATCAAACTCTCTGGTTGCTAAATTACGTTGTGTAGCATTTGTATTCCAGCACTACATTTCATGTTTAAAATGGTATCTGTGTAACATGTGCACAGACTTTTGATGCTGGTCTTGCAAGACACCATTTTGGATAGGTCTTTTGCGAGGAGGCTAGAAGCATGTGCAGGAAGTATGTAGACAGATTATGATGTCAGTCTGAATGAAACACTGACCATAACGATGCCATTTTCAACCTCAAAGCGTCAGCTACTGTCCTTTCTTAACCTTACACAGCTGACCATGCATTCAGCAGCAGGCCTAATCCCTGCCAGCCCTATTTAGAGGGATCATCAACCACTTTCAGGTTAGTTGTTAATTGCTTTCTACTGGCTGTGGCTGAGTTAGTAGAAGTACTCTGAGGTTTGTACTGCTACTTAAAGTTGAAGAAGTTGTCAGGGAGTGGAGTGGGATAGAGTGATGGCTCTGGTTCTCATTTCAAGGGCTCTGCTCAGACCACTTGCTCCCAGTTGTGGATGCTGAAGTTTCTACCCCTCTGTCCTGCAGCATGATGGGGAGAAGCAGCAGAGACAACAAAGAGGAGGACATGCTGTTCGAAGAGGGGGGAAGAAGGTATCTCAGGAAGTCATATCCAACCACGGTCTTCAGGTAGCAACTTGTTCACAACAGCCTAAGCCAGGAACAGTGTGTGTGATGTCTCCATTTCACTAAGGAGGTACTCACTCAAATCTGCTACCTGCTCCAGGCAGAACTGCAGTCTCAGCAGGACAAGGACTACATTGCAAGTGGCTGCAAACGTAACTGGCCATGAGCTTAGGACTTCTTCGTGGCTCGAGCAGGTGACATCAATATCTTGAAGTTCGCTGTCCTCCATTATATGATGGAGGCTACTAACTGTGTGCAAAGAATTCATTACACTGCCTCTCAGAAGCAAGTGGAGCAAGTATGCAGCTTTGCCTGGATAGCAGGCTTCCCTATGATGCAAAGTGCCATTGACTGTGCACATGTTGCTTTGCTGTCACCACAAGTAAATTCAGAGATGTACTGCAACCACAAAGGGTTCCACTCAAACATACATACAAGCATTCTAATTAGGAGCAAGAGTAGGCCACTTGGCCCTGCGTGCCTGCTCCGCTATTCAATAAGATCATTGCTGATCTGAATGTAACCTCAACCCCACATTCCTGCCTACCCCTGATAACCTTTCCCTTGTTACTCCCTCAGTGTTCAGTTTGAATGTTAACAAACTTGACGTATCTTGCAGATCAGTACCCTGCCAGTAGTCATGATGTCTTCATTTGTGCCAGTCCTCTGTACCATCAGTATTTGAGCCACGACAAGAAACTGAAGGGTGACTACTGAGCAACAGGGGTATCTGTTGACCACCTATCTCATGACTTTGTTGGGCAGCATGCATATCACGAGAGCCATGCTGTCACGTGAAATCATGAAACGTCATTGAGCAGACCATGAGGGTACTGAAATAATGCTTTCACTGCATGGAAAGCCTTGGAACAACCCTGTAGTACTGTCCGGAGCACTTGTCACAATTCGTCGTGGTCTGCTGCATGCTACAAAACTTAGTCATCATGAGGGCAGACCCTTGCCACCAACAGCTGCATGCAGTGAAGGAGGAAAGGAGGTGACAATCAACACATTTCCTTTTTATTATCTGTCCCCCTAACTGCAGTTCCAGTGAATGCAGCCTCTACTTAACAATCAACAGTCATACACCTTAGCTTTTCCTCTGTTACTAACCCTCACAGCATCCTCTTAATCACAATGCTGAAATAAAAACAATCAAAAATGAACATTCCAAACCAACTTTGTCAATCAAACCATCCAATGTTGCATACAAGTATCAATTGTGCATGCTTGTGCATTCTCTTAATGCCTGTCGCCTTTTTGCCTTTGCCTGACTTAGTGCTCCTCAGCAGTGCTACTCCAGTGGCCACAGCATGGCTGGCAGACTGTTGACAACTGTCAGTAAGGAAGACTGCAGCTTGCTTTGGAAGATGTCGTGCAGCCCTGGCCCTAGAAGGCCCAGCTTAGCACTACACCACCACGGCAATAGGTGGTAGCAAAGGCACTGGTGGAGTAGTAGTGATGGGGAGACGAATGCTGTCATCCTGAGAGAGGATTGCAGTTTTGTGCGCCATGGGACGTCCCTGAGATGGGGCCTCAGGAATCCTAGTTATTGCTATAGGACTGTATTGCATCTGTGTTGCCGGACAGTGGTGATACCAACATAAAAACAAAAAACTACTGCGGATGCTGGAAATCCAAAACAAAAACAGAATTACCTGGAAAAACTCAGCAGGTCTGGCAGCATCGGTGGAGAAGAAAAGAGTCGACGTTTCGAGTCCTCACGACCCTTCAACAGAATCATGTGAAGTCATTAGACTTTTGCAGCACTACATCCAGGACCTCGGGGCTATAATGACATCATAATCTACCCATTCAGTATACTTCTGTCAGACTTTGTGCGTGTGCTAAACCGTTTACCAACATGGTATCCAGCATACTTTGTGTCAGAAGTGTGCATGCATGCCACAGATGCCATTTCAGACATTAAAGGGTCTCAAAGTGGTGCTGCCAAGCCCGATTTAACTTCCCGTGTTCATTCTATTTAAACCTTTTGTAATCTTAAAATACTTCTACTAAGTCACGCCTAAGCCTTGCCTTTTCAAGACAAAAGAAACTGTCTTTTCATTATTCTCTGATAGATTTAACCTTGCAGTTTTCATCTCATCTGTTTTGTAGCCTCTCCAATATTTCTATATCCTTTTTATAATAAGGTGGCCAAAGCTGCACAAGGTACTCCCAAGGGTAGTCTTACCAAGGTTTGATACAAATATAGCATAACTTCAACTTTTCAATTCTAGAAATAAACCTTAGTGCTTCATTTGCTTTTGTAAAGGTCTTATTGATCTGTGTGACAACTTTGTGATTTGTGCATTTGTACTCCCAGATCTCATTCCTGTTCCACCCAAATTAGATTCCTGTTTTCAAAGTGAATGTGACCTCCTTATTTTCCTTAACAAAATAGAATACTTCACTCTTGGTGCTAGAGCATATTACTTCAGAAAACTAGCTTAAGGGCACTCATCAAATAAAATTTGCACCTTTCACTGAAACAACTTTTTGTTACAAGCCTGGGTATTCTCTAAATTAATATGTTCTGCTACTTTATTGCTACTATGTAGAAGCCTGTGGATGATTACAGTCTGAAGTCCTCAGTTCCAACCACCTGAATCTTTGCAGATTGCTTTCCCTTCCCTCTGTGCTCTCATAGTAGCGTTGTAATAGATACTTTAATCAACAAGACTACTCTCTTCCAGTTTTCCTATCCTTTTTAAAGACCTTACACCTTGGGGTATTTAACTCCAATCATGAATGGCTTGCAGCCATGTGCCTGTATTGCCTACAATGTCAGTTTCTCTAAGGTGCATTTAGGTTCTTAATTCACTAAATTTATTTCTTGTACTTTGTGCGTTGGTTTCTGCAACATCTATTTGGGCATGAGAACTTAGCCTGTCCTTCTGTTCTGATGCTGCCTTTCTCGCATCATTTAACTGAATACATTTCTTATTTGTCACTTCTACTTTAACTATTTGAGCTATGTTAGTATTCCCTTCAATTGAATTGTCTGAATTGCTGGTGGTGACCTGAACTCTGCTCTTATCCCTTTTTAAATCTTTAAACTACCATTTTTGCTATTGTTTCTGACTGAGCTCGCTACTGAATTGGTCAGTTTACACAATCATTTTCTTAACCACTGTATTTATCATTTCTGCCAGGCCTTTGGTCCCAAGTTCAATCTATCCCAACGGTACGGCTGCCTCTTGTCCTGGTACTGGTGCCAGTGTCCCATGAAGTGGAACCCCTTCTTCCTGCACCACATCTTTAGCTACATGTTCACCTCACTGAACTGTTTGTTTGTGGCTGAAGAGGGTAATATCTTAACACTCCACCTTCCAAACCCCCCCCTCCCCCCCCCAAAAACAATTAATCCCTTATAAGTACTACATTTCAATTCTGTTTTTACGGATGAGACAGTACACTGAAGCCCCATCTGCTCTCTTGGGTGGATGCACAAAGATTCTAAGGCATTATTTTGAAGAAAAACAGGGAATTTAATCTCAGTATATTTGTCAGTATCTATCCATCAATAATCATCACCGAAACAGATTATGTGGACATTTGCATTGCTGTTTTAGAAACATGCTGTGCTCAAATTAGCTGCTGTTTCCTACATTACAACAGTGACTACATTTCATAAATACTTAATTGGATGTAAATAATTTTGGGATGTCCAGGGGTTGTGAAAAGTGCTATATAAATGCAAGTTTTTCTTTCTTGGTCCCCCAGCTCCCCCTCCCCCTCTGTCATTCTTTTTATCCTCTCAGGCATCAAGTACATTGTAGTTGTTAGACAAGACCCATGTCTGCAGGACCACCTCTATTGCTCCTTAGTTTCCCCTACCCTTCTGAATGAAAATCTCACTCTCCTCTCCTGCACCAGTGCTCTATAAGAAACTATCCAGAAATTTCAATTCCTTCCTTATGACTCATCCTTCATCTCAAGAACACTGAACTGAAGAATCTCAGGACAGAGACATTTCTGACAGATATGGCAATCTTGGACAGTCTCATTGCCTTAGTGCTGATACACAGCCTGCACTGCCATTGCAAAGCAGATCTCCTACTTTCCTTTACGTATCATACTTTCAAATGAGGGAAATTCAAAAAGGGTAAATATATTTTCTATGATTTGTAACTGGTAAATGCCTGAGGTTTGTATGAAATTATTGTATGTGTTGAGATTTGGGTTTTTGACCTTGAAGTTAAAATTTAAGTTGTATTTGTGTGATTAACTCGAAGTGTAAGTTAATACAGTACATTTATGTGTGCAGTTGTTATAAAGTCATTATTACCTTTGATCATGATGTGCTACAGAGGAATGATGTATTGACTATAATATTCTTGTGCTTTCACTCTGCCAATAGATATTTGATAAACGAAGTATATGACTCTCAGAGACAACGCTCCAAGTCTGCTTCAGTGAAAGATGTTATGTTTGGAACAGGATTGTTGGTGGGTAAGTCAAAACCAAAACCTTTGTTAAATATTAAGAACTAGTATTTTGCTTGCAACCAGATTGTGAGGCAGATTCTCATGAACCATGATCTGAATATATATTTGGCATGAGCATTTAAGTTCTTAGTCAATGCTTTAACTTCCCCTGCATAAAAAAATACAAGAATTAAATGTGAATTTTTTTTTTTTTGTCCTCCCTTCCCAATTTTCTATTCTTTTGTCTTTCCAAAGATACTGACTTTTGTCAGGGTATGCTTCTTTGAGTATTGGTGACTCTCCAGTACTTATCTCTCTTCCTGCCACACCCCACCTCCCCTCCACTCCTACCCCACCCTTCGCAATGCCAGTCCCATGACATCTGCTCAAATGAGGTACACTGGGAACAAAATCTGAGTTATTGGAGAACTGGTATTAGAGGTGTCTGGCCACGATGCTTAAAAAAAATGTTGTAAGCTATATTAGTTGAGTATTCTCCCAAGACATGATTCACTTCATCCTGTAGAATAATAGATTGGAAGTTAACTTGTTGTGCTTTGAATAATGGTTGCTAAATCACTAATTTTGTGTTAAATATTTGTGGCATTTGTTCCTCTATCCTAATTTGATGTGCGATGAAAACATCCTAAAAAGTGCTAAATGAGATTTAAGGAGAGTGGTTAATTGGATTAGGGCATATAAATATAATTCAGTCCATGGTCTGTCTTTTTGTCTTATTTTTTCCATTATAATTCACATCCACATTTGTTTATCTGGATCTATAGCTGCATCTGATGATTAAAATTTATATCCTCTATCCAAACTGTTCATGATTTTGAACACCTCTATCAAATTTCTCTTAACCTTCTCTGCAGCCTCTTACATAACTGAAGTCTCTCATCCCTGGTAGCATTTTTGGTACACCACCTCTGCACTTTCTCCAAGGCTTTGGAATCCATCTCAAAGTGTGGTTTCCAGGATTGAATATAATATTCCAGCTGACGCCAAATTGGTGGATTATAAAATTTTGATGTAATTTCCTTGCTTTTGTACTCTAGGGAGCAAAAATTGGTCTGCGCACATTTTTGGTGTAAGGGACACGATTTGCGGCCTACGCATGCCAGTTCCAGTTGAGGCAGGCAACATGCAAACTTAGTGCTGGCTCCTTGTTTAAATGATTTCTGCTTGCAGCCTGTGACCCTTGCTGTTGACTGGCTGCATGGGAGGCCATGCAGGGGCCTAATAGCTTGCGAGGCTCGTATATGTTCAAGCTTGCCCCCAGACCTTAAAAACACTGCCCCTTTTAAAGCACTGATTCATAGGAGGCTATTCCTGAATAGTCGGGACAGTGCACTGATTCACAAGAGGCTATTTCTGAATAATACTTATGCAACTGTAATCGGGGGAGATGGACCACCAGGATATAGAGAGGCCTCTGTGATTCACAGATGTGGCGCTGGAGGCCCTTGTCCTGGAGGTGCACAGGAGGAAGAAGGCCATGTTTCCATGTTGGGCCTGGAATACCCCCCCAGGAATGGGAGTAGGTGACCACGAAGGTAATTTCCCAAAGCCTGATCCAAAGGACCTGGCGTCAGCGGTTCAAGAAGTTTAATGACCTCACATGCGTAGTCAAGATCAGTGGACATCATTTGGACATTATATCTCATACCCAACACACCACCATCCTCTCCCATTGCTCAATGCACCGCAGGCCTGTCACTCAACAAGCACCAGTCCCGAGCACTCCGTACTCAAACCTAACATTCCACACACTTTCCACTGATGCAGCCTCACACTCACTTATTGCTATCAAGCAATTCAGCCACATCATTCAGATACAGTACTATGTAATAACTGACATTCTGCCCTCTTTCTTGTAACAGAAAAAAAACAGCAAAGTACTGGTGGTGACAAGGTACAAGTTCACTTACTAAGCCCAATGGAGGAGATGGTTCTATAGCATCTAGTGTCACCAAGATCATTTATAATGAGCTTACGGATCTATGGCCCTTCTCAACTCTGACCTCACCCTCATCCTCCTATCTGGATCTCGTGCTTTGCACTTCACTTCAACCTTTCTGACACCCAAGAACTGCCCACTGGCAAGCCACAGCACACCCAAGAGGAAGAGTGAGCAACCCACACCAGTGCTGAGGAACCATTGTCACTTGATCTGGGACTCGCAGCCATCCATTCAGATGCTGGCATTGTGTGCACCTAAGAGGACAATGTAGAATTGGGATCAACATGCAGTGAGTTGCTGGGCAGAGAGGACTGTAGTCAGGCCACAGGAAAAGGATAGCATATGTTCCAGCTTCCGAAGGATGAGGTCGCAGACCAGTTCTGCTACGTGGACCTCAGATGAGGACTTCGACAGGACTGCATACAGGAGAATGCTGATGAACATGGACAATGCTTGGTGAATTGGTGGGCCTGCCAGACAGCCTTATGCCATTGCCAAGGATCTTGAAATCTGGCTCCATTTGTGGGAGAGGGCATCACACAGAACTTGGAGCACATTACCGTGGAAGTGGTGGCTAATTCCATGACCAAGCCGTGATTCAGCATCAGGTGGTCACTGTCATAGCTTCTACTGCAGCACAGGAGAAAGCTACCAAATGTCTGAGTGCTGCAGTGGAAACTCAGACTGAGGTCATGAGGGCTTAGACTACTGCTATCATGGCTGCGGGTCTTAGCCCACGTGCCCTTTTGAGCACTATCGCAGCAATTTCTGCTCCACAGATTACAAGGGTTGTTGAGGTTCCACACTGTGGAGCATAAAGCGGCCGTACTGTCACCACTGCTACTTCACCAGTGCCCCAGCTGTTGCCTATCAGTCTGGCAGCCTACATTGCTGCCGCCTGTGCTGAGGTGGTGCAGTCCAAACCCAGGGTGTCAAACTGCAGAGCTGCTTGAGGTTGAGCTGCAAGGCCATCTGTAGTCTCCCCCACTGAAAGCCAGGAGCCTTCCAGCAGCCATGCTGCAGCGACTAGAGTAGCACCACATAGGAGCACTAGATAGTGCTTGTCTTGCAGGTGTCTTTGCCTATCGGAATTCACGAGGGTGAATAGTTCTTACATTTGTATATGTTGTTGGATAAAGATGTTAATGAAAACGTTTTTGTGAGTGGCGTTTATTGTTGGATGGTGGCCATGAGGACATTGTGATGGGATGTCTCAAATATAATGAAGCATTGTGGTTAGGGGAAGTAGTTTTATTGAAAGTGGAGTCTGAGAAGATTCGCTCTGATAGCCTATTCAGAGTGAAGGTTCCAGGATGCATTCTGCCTGCATCATGTTGAGGTGGCCTCTTGAATCTTGGAGGCAATGATTGCACTCACAGTTAGGGAGGGCACAACAGACCATCACAAACTTCAAACCATGCTCCAGAATGTACTAGAACGTTCCACTGAGCAATAAAGGCAGCAGAGCCACTGCTTGAGCATGTCAGTTGTCTGCTTCACTTTGCTTCTTGTGGTTCCGTGACTCTCATAGGTCAGCCTACCTCACTTGGTTTGGTGCAAGAAGGGGCTCATCAATCACACGTGCAGAAGAGAGGCTTTTTCCCTGAGGAAGCAGCCTCTAGTTCGCAGTAGAGGCCTGAAGCTGGTGGGTATGGCTGACTGGCATAAAATGAATAGCATTGTGGCTGCTGCCAGGATAGTGGATGTACGCTATAAAATGAGGTGTTGAGTGGTTGCATACCAACTGCACATTTATAGAATGGTAGCCTTTGCAGTTTCTGTACCCCTCTACGTGCACATGTAAGAACCATGGGAGAACCCATGGAACCATGTACATACAGTTGATGTCCCATGCCATCGGAAATCCCCTCGATCCTCTGAAGTCACATGTCCTATCATCTTTTTCCTTCTGGGGGAGAAGCCAGTGTACTTTTTTCTGGAATAGACAGTCTCCATGACCACCTGAATGTTTCAATGGATGGCGTACTGGGAAATATTTGAAATGTTGCATGCGCCCACGTGGAAAGACCCTGATGTATAAAAGTGACCTTTACAATCACTGGCAGGGCCGTTTGCACCCTGGTGTGAGGCTCCAAGTTGCAACAGATTGCACTGTTGACTGACTGCCTCCTTGTTGAATCAGAGTCACATTGTTCCTTGATCAGGTATAGGTTGGAAAAATGTTCCCAGGAAACTAGCAGAGGTAGGACATTCTATGGAGAGTTCTTGTCTTCCTCCCTCTTCACAAAATTACCTCTCTCTAGCCTTTGCTTTCCTTCATGGTCATGCTGCATACCAAGAGTCATGATAACCCTATCCCGTGTATCTTTTCTTTTATTCATTCACAGGACGTGGGTGTCGCTGGTTGGCCAGCATTTATAACTCAACCCTAATTGCCCTAGAGAAGGTAATGGTGAGCTGCCGTCTTGAACCGCTGCAGTCCATGTGCTGTAGGCGCATCCACAGTGCTGTTAGAGAGGAAGTTCCAGGATTTTGACCCAGTGACAGTGAAGGAACGGCGATATATTTCCAAGTCAGGATGGTGAGTGGCTTGGAGGGAAACTTCCAGGTGATGGTGCTCCCATGTGTCTGCTGCTCTTGTCCATTTAGATGGTTACAGTTGTGGGTTTGCAAGGTGCTGTCTAAGGAGCCTTAATGGGTTCCTGCAGTGCACCTTGTGGATGGTACACACTGCCGCCACTGTGTGTCAGTGGTTGAGGGATTGAATATTTGTTGGTGGGGTGCCAAACAAGCAGGCTGCTATGTCTTGATGGTGTAAGCATCCAGGAAAGTGGAGAGTATTCCATCGCATTCCTGGCTTGTGCCTAGTGGATGGTGGACAGACTTTGGGGAGTGAGGAGGTGAGTTACCTGCTGCAGGACTCCTAGCCTCTGACCTGCTATTGTAGCCATGGTATTTGTTCGGCTAGCCCAGCTCCGTTTCTGGTCAATGGTAACCCCCAGGATGTTGGTGGTGGGGGATTCAGTGAAGGATAATGCATTGAATGTCAAGGCACGATGGTTAGATTCTCTTATTGGAGATGGACATTGCCAAGCACTTGTGTGGCGTGAATGTTACTTGTCACCTGTCAGCCCGAGCCTGCATATTGTCCAGGTCTTGCTGCATTCGGACATGGACAGCTTCAGTATCTGAGGAGTCGTGAATGACGCCGAACATTGTGCAATGATCAACAAACATCTCCACTTCTGACCTTATCATAGAAGGAGGGTCACTGATGAAGCAGCTGAAGATGGTTGAGCCTACGGCACTACCCTGAGGAACTCATGCAGTGATGTCCTGGAACTGAGATGATTGACCTCCAATAGCCACAACCAACCTCCTTTGTGTTAGGTATGTCTCTCACCAGTGGAGAGTTTTTTCACTGCTTCCTATTGACTCCAGTTTTGCCAGGGCTCCCTGATGTCACACTGTCAAATGCTGCCTTGATGTCAAGGGCAGTCACTCTCACCTCATCTCTGGAGTTCAGCTCTTTTGTCCATTTTTGAACCAAGGTTGTAATGAGGTTAGGAGCTGAGTGGCCCTGGTGGAACCCAAACTGAGTGTCCTTGTGCTAAGCAAGTGCTACTTGATAGCACTGTTGATGACCCCTTACATCATTTTCTTGATGTTCGAGTGTAGACTGATGGGGGCGGTAATTGGCTGTGTGGGATTTGTCCTGCTTTTTGTGTATAGGACAGCTGTGAAGATAGAATTCCGTCTGCACAAGGACTGTGTAGTGGTCACTCCATGGGCAGATGCATCTGTGGCAGGCAGGTTGGTGGGGATAAGTTCAGGCATGTTTTTCCCTCTTGTTGGTTCCCTCACCACCTGCCACAGACCCAGTCTAGCAGCTAGGTCATTTAGGACTCAGACAGCTTGGTCTGTAGTGCTACCGAGCCACTCTTGGTGATGGACATCACCAAGTCCCCCACCCAGAGTATATTCGATGTCCTTGCCACCCTCAGTGCTTCCTTCAAGTATTGTTGAACATGGAGGAGTACTGATTTACCAGCTGAGGTTGGAGGGGAGGTGATGTGGTGCGGTACATGGTAATCAGCAGGAGATTTCCTTGCCCATGTTTAACCTGATGCCATGAGACTTCATGGGGTCCGGAATCGATTTTGAGGACTCCCAGGACAACTCCCTCCCAACTGAATACCACCGTGCCACCACCTTTGTTGGGTCTTGCCGGTGGGACAGGACATACCCAGAGATGGTGATGGTGGTGTCTGGGATATTGTCTGTAAGGTATGATTCCATGAATATGACTCTCAGGCTGTGCTTATCTAGTCTGTGAGACAGCTTTCCCAATTTTGGCACAAGCCCCCAGGTGTTAGTAAGGAGGGCTTTATAGAGTTTACAGGGCTGAGTTTGCTGTTGTACCTAGGTTGATGCCGGTTGGTCTGTCCAATTTCATTCCTTATTCCTGACTTTGTTTTTAGCATTTTGAGACAGCTGTGTGGCTTGCTAGTCCATTTCAGAGGGTACTTTGAGTCAACCACATTGCTGTGGTTCTGGAGTCACAAGTAGGCCAGACCAGGTAGGGATGGCAGATTTCCGCCCCTAAAGGACATTAGTGAGTCAGTTGGGTTTTCACGACAAGTGACAATGGCTCCATGGTTATCATTAGACTTTTAATTCCAGATTTTGATTGAATTCAAATTCCACCATCTCTGGATTACTAGTCCAGTGACAATACCACAATGCCACCGTCTCCCCAGTAAACCATTTGGTTACCAAATTCTGTGTTTCCTGATTTTAAGCACCAGCTCTCCAAAATAACTCTCAAAATGCCACTCAGTACTTCCACAAACCCAGCCTAAGCAGAAGTAAATCAAAAAGCACCTCACCTGCAAGTTGGTGTCAGGACCTTTAAATAGCATTGTTGGGGATGGGGGAGGTGATATGCTGCTGCATATCTGTTCAGTGTAGCGATCAGCACAGGTGTTTAAGCACATGTGCAGAAGAAGTTCCTGAAAGCAACATCAAATCAGCCAGCAGCTCTAGAGAGTCCAATTTTGCAATTGTTTGTCTCTCTTAATAAAGCCATATGTGTCCAGTGCTTTCAACAGCCTTTTCAACTTGTCCTGCCACCTTCAAAGATACACGTACATATGTCCTCAAGTTGCTCTGCTCCTGCACCCTGTGTATAAACGTACCATTTAGTTTATATTGCTTCTCCTTATTCTTTCTACCAAAATAGCACATCATATTTCTCTGTAAATCTTGTCTTATCATTTTTCTGCTCATTTTGCTGTGTATGTTCTTTTGAAATTGTTTACTACATTCCTCATTGTTTAATACATTTTGAGTTTAGTGCTACCTGCAGATTTTGATATCATGCTCTGTATAACAAAGTCCAGGTTATTGATACTGTGTATATCAAAAGAACAGTTCCTAAACTGATACCTGTGGGACACGACTGCACACATCCCTCTAATCTGAAAAGCGACTACTAATCTCTCTTTCTGTCCCTTACCAATTCTGTCCCATGACTTCAGTTTTGCAAACAAGTGTGTTATATGCTGTTTTAATCAAACTCCTTTTGAAAGACCATGTACACTACATCAACTGCACTGCCCTGATCCATCATCTCTGTTACTTGAAAGAACTCAATCAAGTTAATCAAACACAATTTAACTTCAGCAAAATATGCTTTTACTTATTAATCCACATTTTGCGAAGTGCCAGTTAATTTTGTCCAGTCTTAATGTGTCTATAAATTTCTCCACGATGATGTTAGGGTGATCGACCTGTGACATTCCCTGTTGGCCCCTTCCTCCTTTGTTGAACAGGGCTAGAACATTTACAGTCCTTCAGGCCTCTGGCACCAATCCCATTTCTGAGGAAGAATGGAAGACTGTGGTCCCATTTTGCACCCTTGCTTCCCTCAACAACCTAGGATACATTCTATCCAGATGCGGTGACTTTACTACTTGGAGAACTGCCATCTTTTAAGTACCGCTTTATCTGTTTTTTAAACCATACACCATATTGACACTGCTTCCTCCTTTACTATTGCAGAGGCAGCATCTTCTCTGTGAATACAAGTGTATAATTCTGATTTACTACCTCAGCCATATTGTCTTCCTCCACAAGAATTGTCTCCATTTTGACCCCTGCTGGGTTCCACCCATCCTTGATTACTCTTTTACTCTTTATATGCTTTGATAGGACTTTTGGCTGCTTTTTTATGTTAAACTGCTAATCTATTCTCATACTCTCTCTGTTGTTCTTATTCTCCATTTTAATTCTCCTCTGTACATTGCCTATTTAGCTTGGTTCTCTATTGTATTACATACCTTTTCATTTACTTATGCCTTTTTTTTGTTTTATTTTAATCCATACATCTCTTTTCATCCTGCGAGCTCTTTGGATGCCCTTAACTTTCCATCTCATGGGAATGTGCCTGTTCTGAATTGGAACTTTCTGCTCTCTGAAGGCCTCCTATTTTTGAACTACTGCTTTGCCTATCAATTTTTAATTCCAATCCACCTGGGCCACATCCCTTTTAATTCAGTAAAATAAATGCCATCCATTTAAGTATTTTTATGCATGATTTTCCATAACTATGCTAAATATATTATGGTCATTGTTCAGCTGCGCTCTCACTGAAACATGCTCCAATGGTTCCACTTCATTCCCGAAAACTAGGTCCAGCACTGATTCTTCCCTTTTTGTACTGGGAACATACTGACCAAAAAGGTTCTCCCGTAGATAGTGCAGGAATTCCTGCCCCGCTCTTTCTGTAGTGATCCTGAAAATTTTCACTTATGTTTCTTTTCCAGTATTGATGGCCTATAGTACAGTATATATCCAGTAGCATAATAGCTCCTTTATTGTTCCTTAATTCTAACCAAATAAATTCTGTCTTTGACCTTTCATCTACATCATCCCTTTCCTGTACTGTATAAGAGTTCTAATTAATACTGCCATCCCCCCTCCTCTTCTCTATCTTTGCTAACTACCTGTAGCCAATATTTTGAGCCTGATCTCTGTTCTTGTCATTATATCAATGGCATGTGGCAACTTGTGCTTGAAGCTCACCAGCGTTATTTGCCAAAATGTGCATTCTTGCACATGTCCTCCAAACCCATTTTAGACTGCCTTACATTTTCCCTGTCTGATCTTACCTTGTTTCTGAACTATTCTTTAACTAGTGATATTTCTCTGTTTTCTGTGCATCTTGTTTCTCCTCTCAAATGTTTCATTTTGATGCCCATTTCTCTGCCAAATTAGTGTAGCTTTCAATGGATATAAAGATCATTTAAGTAGAAGGCTGAATGAAAAGTTAAATTAAGTTAGATGAGTTCTCTATTCTTTTCACAGTGGAGGAAGAGGACAAGATAGGAGTGCTACAAGCCCACCAATAAGTATGTCAAGGGGACAAACTTGATTTATAGTTCTTTTTTGTAAAAACACAGGTAATGAAGGAAATAATGGGACTTAACAAAGTCAGATCTCTAGAACTAGATTGATGGTAGTCTGAGAGTTTCCATTTCAGAGTATAAATAGTTGAGGACATTCAGATGCATTATTCAGAACTTTTTATGGAGGTCACAAGCATAGTGGATAGGTGATGAAGAACGTAATAGAAACAGGATTACACCGTATGGCCTGTTAAGCCTCCTCCACCATGCAATACCATTGTGGCTGATCTTTGGCTTCAACTCCACTTTCCTGCCCCCTGCCCATATTCCTTGATTCCCCAAGAGTCTAAAAATTTGTCCATCTCAGCTGTAAATATATTCAATGATGGAGCATCCACAGCCCCCTGGGATAGAGAATTACAGACTCTCAGGAGAAGTTGATGCTCTTCAATTCAGTCCTAAACGATCATATCCCTATCTGTGTTCCAGCTTCCCAGCCAAGGGAAACAATCTTTGTGTTTACCCTGTCAAGCCCCCTCAAAATCTTGTATGTCGCAATAAGATTTCATTGTTCTAAACTCCAGAGAATTTTGACCCAATTGACTCAGCCCCTCGTCATAAGATAAGCCTCCCATCCCAAGGACTGATCTAATGAACCTTCACTGTACTGCCTCAAAGGCAAGTTTTAAAAAAAATTTGTTCATGGAATGTGGGTGCCGCTGGCTAGGCCAGTATTCACTGCCCATCCCTAATGGTCCTTGAGAAGGTGATGGTGTGCTGCCTTCTTGAACCGCTGCAGTCCATGTGTTGAAGGAATACCAACAGTGCTGTTTGGAAGGGAGTTCCAGGATTTTGACCCAGTGACCGTGAAGGAATGGTGATATAATTCCAAGTCAGGATGGTGGGGAACGTCCAGGTGGTGGCATCCCATGCACCTGCTGCCCTTGTCCTTCTAGGTGGTAGAGGTTGCAGGTTTGGAGCGTGCTGTCGAAGGAGCCTTGGTTGCTGCAATGCGTCTTCGAGATGGTACACACTGCTGCCACTGTGCACTGGTGATGGAGAGGAGTGAATGTTGAAGGTGGTGGGGTGGGGTACCAAGCAAATGGGCTGCTTTGTCCTGGATGGTGCCGAGCTTCTTGAGTGTTGTTGCAGCTGCACTCATCCAGGCAAATGGAGAATATTCCATCACACTCCTGACTTGTGCTTTGTAGATGGTGGACAGGCTTTAGGGAGTCAAGAGGTGAGTTACTCACTGCAGAATTCCTAGCCTCTGACCTGCCCTTGTTAGCATAGTAATTATATGAGTGGTCCAGGTCAGATTTTTGGTCACTGGTAACCCCCACGATGTTGATAGTGGGAGATTCAGTGATGGGTAATGCCATTAAATGTCATGGGGAGATGGTTAGATTTTCTCTTATTGGAGATGGTCATTGCCTGGCATTTGTTTGGTGCAAATGTTCCTTGCCACTTGTCAGCCGAAGCCTGAATATTGTCCTGGTCTTGCTGCATATGAAGATGGACTGCTTCAGTATCTGAGGAGTCACAAATGGTGTTGAATATTGTACAATCATCCACAAACATCCCCACTTTTGACCTTATAATGGAAGGAAGGTCATTGTTGAAGCAGCTGAAGATAGTTGGGCCTAGACACTAACCTGAGGAACTCCTTCAGTGTTGTCCTGGGATTGAGATAATTGACCTTCAACAAGTACAGCCATCTTTGTGCTAGGTATGACTACAACCAGTGGGGGGGGGGGTTTCCCCCTGATTCCCATTGTCTCAGGCTCCTTGATACCACACTCAGTCAAATGCTGCCTTGATGTCAAGGGCTATTGCTCTCACCTCACCTCTGGAGTTCAGCTCTTTTGTCCAGTTTGAACCAAGGCTAAAATGAGGTCAGGAGCTGAGTGGCCCTGGCGGAACCCAAACTGAGGGTCAGTGAGCAGGTTATTGCTCAGTAAGTGCTGCTTGATAGCACTGTCAACAACACCTTCCATCACTTTGCTGATGATTGAGAGTATACTGATCAGGCAGTAATTGGCTGGGTTGGATTTGTCCTGCTTTTTGTGGACAGGACATACCTGGGCAATTTTCCACGTTGATGAGTAGATGCTAGTGTTGTAGCTGTACTGGAACAGCTTGGCCAGGGGCATGGCTAATTCTGGAGCATGTCTCCTGTACTGTTGCCGGAATGTTGTCAGGGCCCATAGCCTTTGCAGTGTCCAGTGCCTTCAATCATTTCTTGATATCACGTGGAGTGAATCAAATTGGCCTGAAGATTGGCATCTGTGATGCTGGTGACCTCAGGAGGAGGCCAAGATGGATCATTCACTTGACAGTTCTGGCTGAAGATGGTTGCAAATGCTTCAGCCTTGTCTATTGCACTGATGTGCTGGGCTCTCCCATTCTTGAGAATGGGAATATTTGTGGGGCTGCCTCCTGCAGTTAGTTGTTTAATTGTCCACTATTATTCACGACTGGATGTGACAGGACTGCAGTGCTTAGATCTGCTTCGTTGGTTGTGGGATCGTTTGGCTCTGTCTATCGTATGCTGCTTCCGCTGTTTGGCATGCAAGTAGCTCTGTGCTCTAGCTTCACCAGGTTGACACCTCAGTTTTAGGCATGCCTGGTGCTGCTCCTGGCATGCTCCACTGCACTCTTCATTCAACCAGAGTTGATCCCCTGGCTTGATGGTAATGGTAGAGTAGGGGGATATTAAATGCACGGCTCAGAGTGATGTGGGAAGAATGGGTTTTGATTCTTGCAACACTGGCACCAATGCATAGGAAAGAGGGAGCTATTCTATTATAATAGGCTTCACTTAAACCTGGCTGGAACCAGTGTCCTGGTGAATCATATAACTATGGCTGTGTATACGGCTTTAAACTAAGAGTAGAGGGGGAGGGTTGGCTGAAGGGAGGTTTAGAAATCCAAAGAAAAAAATTGAGGTAATAGAACAGTGCAGTGATGCGAGTAAAGACGAGGAGAATAGGAGAAGAGACACGAAGCATCAGCGATTCAGATCCATTCAGGGAATTACAGTTTTTTTAAAAATTAAAGGCTCTTTATCTGAATGCATAAAGCATCCACAATAAGATGGTTGAACTCGTGGCACAAATAGAGATAAATGGTTTAGATCTAATTGCCATTACAGGGGCATGGTTGCAAGGTGACTTAGTTTGGGAAATAGATATTCCCAGGGTATACATCATTTTGAAAAGATAGGCAGAATGGAAAAGGAGGAGGGATTAGCCCTGATAGGAAAGGATGGCATAAGGACATTACTGAGAAAGGATCTTGGTTCAGAAAATCAGAAAGTAGAATTAATATGGGTGGAGATTAGGAATGGCAAGAGTTATAAAACGCTGGTATGGGTAGTTTGTTAAATGGAGCCAAGCCAGATGGTGAAGTATGAAACAAGGCATAGATCTTTTCTTTGATAGTAGGTTTATTCACAAGATGCAGCATTGCAGATCTCTGCCTCCATGCTTTCAGTCCTTAATCAAATCATGCCCATCACCTGTGTATCTTTCACAACAAAATGAACCAACAATTAACATAGTTTTATCAGTCCCCTCACAGTAGTTATAGCATTGGACAGAGCATTAAACAAAAAATTATTGGAACTTGGAACAAAGACAATGTAATAATTGTGACGGGCTTTAATCTTCATATAGATTGGACCAATTAAATTAGCAAAGGTGATCTGGAAGATGAGTTTGTAGAACGTTTTGTGACAGTATCAGAGGGCAATACATTGCAGCCAACCCATGATAAAACAATTTTAGATACAGTATTGTATGAGGCAAGGTTAATTCGTAATCTCATAGGAAAAGATCTGCTGGGAAATAACAGTCATAATACAACTGAATTCCATATTAAATTTGAAAACAACATAGTCCAACCACAAACAAGAATCTTAATCTTAAACAAAGCCAATTACGAAGGTATGACAGGAGAACTGGCTCAGGTTGAATGGATAAATAGAACAAAACGTATGGCAGTAAATAAACAGTGGGAAACATCTAAGAAATTATTCAAAATGTTCAACAAAAATACATACCATTGAAAAACAAAAACTAGGCAAGAAAGATCCATCCATGGCTTATTAAGGATGTTAAGGGTAGTATAGATTAAAAGTAGAACTTTATAATGTTGCAAAGAGAATTGTAGGTCACAGTATATAAGTCGACTTGGGGTATAAGACAACCCCATATTTCCAGCCCCAGATTTTTGCATATACTGGGCATATAAGTCAACCTGCCATTTCAGCCATGACATGCAAGACTCACATTAATGAACCTCAATTTTTTGCTCCAGATGCATGTTTTACTTACCTTGTAACTGGGCACAAGCAGGCAACAGGGGCTGTGCTGCGAAATTGCACAAGACTTTAAGCCATGCCCACACAGGGCAGACCCCGCATGACCAACAAACAGAAATGAGTCTTCCAATAAAACAAATGAAATCTGAAGCTTGTTTCAAGCTAAAGGTTTGCTAGCTCATCAAATAACTGTGCTGAAGCGAGGGAATTTAGTGTCAGCGAAAAACGAGAAAAGAAGAAGGAATCCATCCTGAAGATCCCCAAGACTAAATGTGCCATAAGAACAGTGACCAGCCATGGGCCTGATCTTGAGTAGCATGCATTAGGATGGGTCCTCAAAAATTGTCAGAATGGTTATATCGTCACCGGAAATGCAAGTGGGCCAAATCAATCATGAGTCCGGCAAAGATTTCATAGCAAACACTAGTTGGGAAATGTCTAGTGTTGTGACAGAAGACCAAGATTACTCAGAGACTGCCAAAAGACCTTGTTGCCAAATTTACCAGTTTCCAGCCATTCATCATCAGACAGCAGCAAAAGCATGAGAACACATTTTGCCACATTGGCAACATGGATGAAATGCCCTTGAATTTTGATATGCCCAGCTACTGAACTGTGGAGTGGAAAGGTGCAAAAACTGTTCTAGCGAAAGCCACAGGACATGAGAAGACAAGCTTGATGCTGGTATTAGCCTGCATGGCCAATGGAATGAAATTAAAGTTTGTGGTAATTTACTTCAAATTATGCCAAAAATCAAGTCCCCTGCAGGATGTTTTGTGCTTGTCCATGGCAATGATTGGATGGATGAGGATGGAGTGAAGTTGTGGATTGATAATGTGTAGAATAGGCATCCCGGTGGCCTATATAATGAATACAGCTTATTAGTGTGGGACATGTTCAGATCCCACATTAGATCAAGAGGCACCTGTGAAGAAATAACACTCACATTGCAGTTATACCACAGGGTCTAACATCCATATTTCAACCTTTGGATGTGTGCATCAACAAGCCATTCAAGGATAATTTTTGAGCCAAATGTAATAGGTGGATGGTTGAACATAAGAGCATAAAGACAGAGGCAAAACTTTCACAGAGTGGAAACATGTACACTGTCTTGCTTGATGTTTTGTATGGGTACGTCATCAAGTTGTGGAATTCTATTTGTGCATAAGCTGTCCTTAGATCATTCAAAAGATTTGAGATTCCCAGTTCAATTGATGGAGAGAAAGATATGTTGGGGAGGGATGATTCTGAAACTGAGAGCACCACATCTGATCCAGAGTGAGATCCTTCTGATGATGCCTTGGCATAGTGACTCAATGAATTTGATGAACTCTGCATCGGACACTGAAGGCAATGAATCTGACTGGTTTTAAAAAGCTTACACTGTGGTTAAAGGTATCATTGTACAATTCATTTATTCAGTAGGCCGTGTCACATTAATTTAATATGAATTACCAGTTTTTTTTTTTCACATTTCAAAATGGCAACTACCCACACTCACTGGTGATTTACATTTTATATTTGACATACAAGTCAACCCCTGTTTTTGGAACAATTTTTGGAGGCTTCAAAGGTCCACTTATACATGGACATCATGCAGTAGTAGCAAGTCTGAGGATTGGAAGTATTTGGGAAACCAGCAATGGGCAACCAAAAAGTTGATAAAATGGGAAAAAAATACAATGAGAGAAAATTAGCCAGGAATATAAAAAACTGTTTGTAAGAGCTTTTACAATTATATAAAAAGGAAAATCAAGTAGTGAAACAAACGTTAGTCAGTATGGTTTCACAAAAGGGAAATTGCGTTTGACAAATTTGTTAGAGTTTTTGGTGGTGTAAATAGTACGAGTAGATAAAGGGGAACCAGTAGATGTAGTATACTTGGATTTCCAAAAGACATTTGATAAGGTTCCACACACAAAGGTTAATGCACAAGATAAGGGCTCATGGAGTTGGGGGTAATCTATGAGCACGGATAGAGGATTGGTTAATGGATAGGAAGTAAAGAGTAGGAATAAATGGGATATTTTCAAGTTGGCAGGCTGTGAATAGCGGAGCGGCGCAAGGATCAATGCTGGGGTTATTTACAATCTATATTAATGACCTAGACCAAGACACAGATCGTAATCTATCAAAGCTTTATAACAATATGAAGTTAGGTAGGAATGCAAACTGAGGAGGACACAGAGGCTACAAAGAGATATAGACAGGTTAAGTGTTGGCCCAAAGGTGGTAGAATGTGCGAAGTGTGAGGTTATTCACTGTGGTTGTAAGGATAGAAAAGCAGAATATTTTTTAAAAGGTGTGGAACTTGTAAATATTGATTCTCAGAGAGACTTGGGTGTACTTGTGTAAGGAATGCAGATAATTAGCATGCAGTTACTGCAAGCAATTAGGAAGGCAAATGGTATGTTGACTTTTATTATAAGGGGATCAGAATACAAGATTAAAGAGGTCTTGCTACAACCATACAGGGTGTTGGGGAGACCACAACTGGATGGTCTCCATTTCCGAGGAAGGATTATAGGGGAGGTGGTGGCATAATGGTGATGTCACTGGACTAGTAACCCAGAAGCCCAGGCTAATGTTCTGAGGACGGGTTTAAATCCCACTACAGCAGCTGGTGGAAATTGAATTTGGTTAGTAAACCCAGAGCTAAAAGTTAGTCTAAACGTGACCACTAAACCATTGTCGATTGTCACTAATGTCCTTCAGGGAAGGAAGTCTGCCTACATGTAACTCTAGACACACACCAATGTGATTGACTCTTAAATGCCTCCGAAATGACCTAGCAAGCCACTCAGTTATATCAGACCACTATGAAGTCTAAGAGAAATGAAACCAGACTGACCACCCTTCATCAACCGAGGGCCCAGTAACGACAACGGCACACCCATCCCTGTCGCCCCTGCAAAATCCTCCTTACTAACATCTGGGGAGGAACTATCCCATAGATTAATCAAGCAAAAGTCTAACATAGCCATGCTCATGGATCATCCCTTACAGACAATGTCCCAGACATCACCATCACCATCCTGAGTATGTCCTTCCCACAGTGATATACAGTTGGGAGGGAGTTGCCCTGAAAATCCTCAACATTGGCTCTGAACCCTATGAAGTATCATGGCATCCGGTCAAATGTAGGCAAGGAAACTGCCTGCTGGTTCCCCTCAGCTGATGAATCAGTTCTCCCCCTGCTGGAGAAAGCACTGAGGGTGGCAAGGGCACAGAATGCAATATGGGTAGGGGACTTCAATATCCATCACCAAGAATGGCTCGGTAGCACCATTACTGACCAAGCTGACTGAGTCCTAAAGAGCATGGACGTTAGACTGGGTCTTCGGCAGGTAACGAGGGAACCAACAAACTTGACCTTGTTCTCAACAACCTGCCTACCGCAGATGCATATGTCCATTACAGTATCGGTAGGAATGACCACTGCACAGTCCTTGCTGAGATGAAGTCCCATCTTCACGTTGAGGACACCCTCCATCATGTGTGGCACAACCACTGTAATATATGGGATAGATTTTGAACAGATCTAGCAACTCAAGACTGTGAGCCATCGGCAACAGCAGAACTGTATTCTGCCACAATCTGTAACCTTATGGCCCAGCATATCTCCCTACTCTACCATTACCACCAAGCCAGGGGATCAACCTTGCTTCGATGAAGAGAGCAGGAGGGCATGCCTAAAAATGAAGTGACAACCTGGTGAAGCTACAAGACAGGACTATTTGTGTGCCAAGCAGAACGATAGAGCTAAGCGATCCCACAACCAACGGATCAGATCTAAGCTTTGCAGCCCTGCCACATCTAGTGTGAATAGTGGTGGACAATTAAACAACTCAGTGGAGGAGGCAGCTCCACAAATACCCCCATCCTTAATGATGGGGAGAGCCCAGCACATCACTGAAAAGGATAAGGCTTAAGCATTGCAACAATCTTCAGCCAGAAGTGTTGCGTGGATGATCCATCTCTGCCTCCACCGAAGGTCCCCAGCATCACAGATGCCAGTTTAGAGCCAATTCAATTCACCAAGCTTGGCACTGCTACTTCAAGACTGGTAGTTATGTTTTGGAGTGTACACAATTCTTTGGCCAGCAACACCATTGTACTAATCAAGGGTAAGGAAGTTAGGAAGCTATTGATGGATGAGGAGCTGGAAGCAAGATGAGTTGAGCACTTTTCGGGAGATCCTCAACCAGCCCAGCCCCAGCTCCACATTCGAGTTCAATGACAGCACCAAGCCTCAAAGCTAAATGTCAACCTGGGAGAAATTGCCAGATCGAAGATTCAAAGAGCCATCAAGACCCTAAAGAACAACAAGGCACCTGGGATCGACGAGATACCAGCAGAGCTATTGAAATATAGCGAGAACACTGTCACAACAGAGTTCACGGACCTGTTTAACAAGATCTGGACTGCGGAGGACGTCCCGCATGACTGGAAGTGAGGAGTAATGGTCAAGCTGCTGAAGAAGGGGAACCTTCGTGACTACAACAACTGAAAAGTCATAACACTGCTGTCAGTACTTGGCAAGGTCTTCAGCATGGTGTTCCTCAACAGGTTGAAAGTGAAGTAGACGGTATCCTTCGTGAAAGGCAGGCAGGTTTCTGGGGTGACAGATCATACTGCTAGTAGATCTTTATGCTCAGGAACCTCATAGAGAGAGCCTGGAGTATCAGAAGATGCTTGCTATTGACTTCATTGATTTCAACAAGGCTTTCAATATCATCAATCAGCAGTCACTCTGGTATATTGCAAGGCAGTATGGCATCATGCAGTGGTATATTAACATCTTCAAAGCCTTACATTGTGTGACCCCAGCTGCTGCATCAACACCGGCATGGGCACCACCGATTCTTTTAATATCACAGAAGCATGGCAAGGCTGCATAATCCGTCCATTCCTTTTTCTCTTGGTTATCGATTTCATCATGAGGAAGGTGATGATGGGTGCAGACTTTGGCATCCCGTGACAACAACACCCAGTTGTTGGACCTAGGTTCTCAAGACTTTTTGGAATATTTTCAAACCTATTATGGAATCTATTTAATATTAAAAGGTAGATATTATTGATGGTCCTCTGAACAGAGATTATCCAATAGGCAGTAGAGCTTTTTTTCAAATAACTTTTTGGGATGTGGAAATGGCTGACTAGGCCAGCATTTATTGCTTTTCTTTGTTTGTCCTTGAGATGGTGCTGCTGGGCCGCTATTTTGAACTGCTGTAGGCCATGTGGTGAAGGTAATCCCAAAGTTCTGTTGGATGGCGAATTCCCGGTTGTTGGTCCAGCGGTTATGAAAGAATGGTGGTTATATATGCAACATGCATGCAGAGCTTCTCGAAGCACACCTTAATGTGATATGTTAACTGTAACATTACTCAGTTTCTCCCACCTCTATTTCCAATGTACAGATACCATTCAAAACTACTTTCATCTACCAGATGATTCACAAGGCACTGTCTATAAAATGGACAACTCTTGTGTTTCTTATTAGTTGTTAAATGATCCAAATTAGTGGATTGCTCATAGTTATGTAATTAGATGTTTGGAGAATCTTTATTTTTTTAGTAAAATTTGGGGAAAGAGTGGTGCAACTTTAATATCAATCATAATCTTCAGGTAACAATGAACGAGAGAGTGCGCAAAGGAGAAGAAGGGAGCGATACAGACAGGAATTGTTGGAACAAATATCAGAAAAACGGAAAAACAAGATACGGTAATTTATAGTTGAACTAAATTACTTCATAAATATTTAAAACTTACCAATGCCTAAAGGTTATTCGCACTAGAACTAAAACTGTAATGGAATATTTTTAGTTCACTTACAATTTTCTGCAATTATTTTCTCCCTTTATAAATTAATTAATCCCAGTTATTTTTAGTTTACAGACATGCTGATACATTATGACTGCATAACTAATGAGATGTTCAGTATTAATTAAGAAATATTTCATAACTTCCATTTTCTTTTACATTTTTTATAAATGCAAAGTATTAGGGACCTAACTGGATAACTGAAATTGAAAATATATGGCTGAGTTTTGGATTTTTTAAATTCTGTTTCCTTTTCTTAAAAAAAGGAGTGAAATCAGGTGTGAGCAAATATACTGAAACACATTATTCTTAATTTCTTAACTAGCAAGATGACTCTTATTTAAAATGATGTTAACAGGCTATTATGTGGTTGACCCTTAACTGCCCTCTGAAATGGCCTAGCAAACAACTCAGTTCAAGGGCAATTAGGGATGGACAACAAATGCTGGCCTTGCTAGTGACACCCACATCCCATGAAAGAAATAAAAGAGGAATGTTACCATTAAATGTACTAGCATTTGAAGCATAAGATATTATTGTGTAGAGGGCAAATACTTTCAATATAAAGTATTACTGCTTCTCAAAATCTGGCTACTTGTTTGTATTTAAAAGCTGGTGTAGTTGATCTTTAAGCTGGAAACTGACATGGATCTTGATTTGTAAATAAAATCATGCATTTGAAAGTTAAGAAATCCTTCAAAGAAAACATGTTTGCTGTAGACTACTGGGACAGTGATAAAATAATTATAGCTTGTTGAAAATAAAGCTAAGCTGCCCTATTTTTGATGGGTGTTCTTCAAAGTCATCTTTATGCTGTATATGACATGTGGATAAATGCACTGTGCAGTGTGAAACTAAACCATACATACCAACTTGAATGTCTGGTATTTAGGGAGTTTCATGATCTAAGTCAGAATGACACAGGGACATTGGAACTGGGCTCAACATCCCGGGATGAGGTTGATGAAAACTAGGCTAGGGTTCTCACTTCTGATTGCTATCCAGTGACCTTTGCTGGAAGTGTATGTACAAATGTTGGTGAGTCAAGTTAAATTTCATTGTGTTGGCTATCATGGTAAAGTAATCTGATGATTGTCAGTGTCTGACTCATGGCGACTGCTGCTCGTGGAATTATATCTCAGCATGGGATGCTTTTCCTGGAAAAAGGTAAGTGTAGAAAATTGGGGGGAATGAAATACAATTGATTTTTATGATTCATTGCCTTTCTGTCACAGGGAAAAAGAGCTTGAGCTCAGAGTTGCTGCTTCAGGAGCCATAGACCCAGAGAAGGAAGTAAGAACTTAACCTTTAATATATGCATTGTTAAATAGAGCTTTCAAAATTCTGTACATTCAGCATGGGTGTGACTTTTGATAGTACTTGGGGTCTGGCTATACACTGAACAGTAAACACCTGTTTGTCACCTGCAGTGGTGAGTCATTTTATCCTATTAGAATTGTCCTGTTGATCTTACTATCTTTTAGATAGGAGAGGAAATGAGAATTTACCCTGTCTATGGTAGCATGATCTCTTATCAGTTCCTAATTGTGAACATGGTGTACAGCAGATTTGTACTGCATAGCAGTTGAATATTATGTTTGAAAGAATGGAAGTTTTGATCCAACTATAATAAATTTCAAAAGAAAATTGCACAGATACTTGGAAAAATAAATGCAGACCTCTGGGGAAAGGCAAACTGAGGTGCTACAGTGCTGCCAATGTTGGCAGGGTGCAATTAGAGTGTACCAAGTGTAGAAGTTTACATATGCAGTTTCCATAAGTTTACATATGCAGTTTCCATAGGAACTTAAGTAGACCAGTCATTTCTTCAAGTCTGCTCTGCCTTTCAGAAAGATCATGGCTGATCTGTACCTCAACTCTACCTGCCATAGCTCCATGTCCCTTGATGCCCTTGCCTAACAAAATTATAACTTTGCCTTAAACTCCAGTTATTGTACCATCCACAGCCTTTTGGAACAGAAAATTCCAGATTTCTTCTACTCTTTTATGAAAAAGTGTTTCCTGATTTTTATTCTTCAATGGTTTAGCTCTAATTTTAAGATTATTTCTCCTTTTCCTGATTTCCTCAACAGAGGCAACAATTTATCTTACTACTGTGTTGAATCCTTTTAATAACTTAATTGAATCAACCCTCAAATTTCTATACTTAAGGGAATGCAAGAAAAAACTTATACTACCTGTCCTCATAATTTAACACTCTTAAGTATCGTTCTTGTGTATCTATGTTGCATGTCCTCCAAGGTCAGTATATATTTTCTGAGCTGTAGTGCCCAAACCCGAATGCAGTACTCCAGATGTACCCTAACCAAGGCTGTATAAAACTGAAGTGATGCTTCTTCCACTTTTTAACCTTGCCTCGCGATAAAGGCCAGCATTCATTAGCCTTTTGTACCTGTCTACCAGCTTTAAATGATTCATGTACTTGCCTCCCAAAGCTCTTTTCTCACCATTTATAGGAACACAGGAACTGATGTGGAGCATTTAGCCCCTTGAGCCTGTTCTGTTATTCGTGGCTGATGTGTGATCCAATTTGCCTTTGCCTTTAATCCCTATGATTAACAAAAATCTATCAATCGCCAGATTTAAAATTAACAATTTATCTAGCATCAATTGCCATTTGTTGGGGAGTCCCAATCCTCTATCACCCATTGTGTGAAGGAGTGTTTCTTAATTTCACTCCTAAAAGGTCTAGCTCTAATTTTTAGACGATGTCCCATACTCCTTAACTAGCAGAAATAGGTTCTCTCTAATTACTCTCTCTGTTCACTCATGTCTTGAAAACTTCAATCAAATAACCCCTTAACCTTCTAAGTTGGGGGAACTATAACCTTAGGGTATATAATCCCTTTTTGTAATTTAACACTTGGAGTCCAGGTATCATTTTGGTAAATCTATGCTACAACACTCCCTCCAAGAGCAATATATCCTTCCTAAGACACTCTAGGTGTGGTCTAACCAAAGCTTTGTATAACTGTTGAGTAACTTCTATCTCCTTATATTTTAGTGCTCTAGATATAAAGGACAACATTAATTAGCCTCTTCGATTATTTTCTGCACCTGTTCATGACATTTAAATGATCGATGCACCTGGACCCCGAAATCTCTTTGGCCCTCCACTGTTTCTAGCCTTTCATCATTTAGAAAATACTTTGTTCTGTCTTTTTTATGTGGCCATGCATTTGTCTACACTGAAATCCTTTGCCACAGTTTTGCCTATACACTTAATCTATTGATATCTCTTGATAATTTTATGCTTTCATCTTCACTGTTTACAGTGCCCATCTTTGTGGCATCAGTAAACCTGGATATATGGCTTTCTCTCCCATGATCCAAGCCATTAATAAATAGGGTGAATTGTTGAGGCCCCAATACAGACCGTTACAGGGCACCACTAGTTGCATTCTGCCAACTACAGTACCTACCCATTGGTCCTCTGTCTCCTGCCACTCAGCTAATTTCCCAACCAAGTAAGTAATTTGTCTCTAATTCCTGAGTTTTAACATTAGCTAGCTTTAACTAGCAATCTCTTATCAAATGCTTTCTTGTAAATTTTCAAGGTGGTCAGTCACTCTATCCTTGTGTGGAGACTATGGTAATTTCCTGTCAGCATATTTTAAACTAACTAACTGGTCTATAATTTCCTGGTTTCTCTTTTGTCACCTTTCTTAAATAGCGTCACATATGCAGTTTTCCATTCTAAAGGAACGGTTCCCAGATAGAGAGAACTTCAGAACATTACAGTTAGGGCATCTGCAGTGTTCTCATCTACTTCTTGTAAAAGCTGGGGATGGCAACCATCTGGCCTTCGGGATTTGTCATTCTTTAGTGCCTTTATTTTCTGTCATTTTGCTTATGTTAATTTTGTGGAATCCCTGTTTCTAATTCGATATTAGTTTCTTTGGGATGTCCAGCATGCTGACCTTTTCCTCTGCTGTAATTACTGATGCAAAGCAGTTATTCAAATGTCCACCATTTCCTTATTTTCATTTATGATATCACCGTTATCAATTTTAAAGAGGCCCACATTGCTCTAACCATCCTTCCTTTTGGAATACAAAATTTGTGTTGATTTTGATTATTTCTGTTCAAACTTTTTGTAGCTCTCACTACCTGTCACCCTTTGCTGTTCTTTGTATTTCTTCCATTTCCCAGGCTCTGTGTTATTCATTACATTTTTGTATGCTTTTTCTTTTAGTTTTATGTTGTCTCTTACCTCTTTAGTCATCTGTGGTTTTGTTTTTGGAAAGTAGACCTCTTCCCCGTTACAAAATAAATTTATTGTTTTCAAAGTGGATGGCCTCATAGTTGTTCACATTCAACTCCATGTGACTTATTTCGCACATGCACAATCTGCCATGTCCCTTTGCACCTTCCTGCTGCTATTGCTTAGCACTCCTCTTAATTTGGTGATCTCTGCAAGCTTTGATACACAATGAATATAAGAAAAGGTTAACACAGAAGTGACAAAACATGACAACCAGAGAGAGGATTTTTTAGACAGCATGTAATGCAGGTCCAAGTTTTTTTGAAACTTCTAACAAATAGATATATGGCACCTGTGCCCTGTTAGATGATGAATTGAAACTTGATCTAATCCTTCAATTTCACAATTAAAAAAGTTATCCTGGAACACTCAAAGTCTATTTTGTTTGCTTCAATTGAAGCTTTAGATGAACCCAAATCTATGCCTAACCCTGTTACAAATTGTGTGATCTCTGTTTCAGTGCACTTCATACAGGAGCAACTGAGATGATGTTGTTATGCAGCAAAGGGCACTGTTTTATATCTGTCAAGAGGCATAGGGTTTTGAGAGAACATAAAGTTTATAATTTTTTTGACAGCTTAGTGCTACTTCCTGTACTTGTGTGCATGTTACCTTTCCAGAAAAATGAAACCTAGACACAAGAGGGCTGGTTTTACCAATATGAATTCTTTACGTGGGGTTTGCTCAACAGGAGCTTGCATTGGGAAATTTTGGTTGTGCTTCCCACTATTTTCTGTGCATCATTTTTTTGATCCTTCCATGCTTATACTCCATTTGCTCAAAAAATAAGGCAGAACTCATTTTTCTGAGGTGAGTTATGGAGTAAATAGGTAAAAAACCGATCTAGAAGTCATTAAAGGATTACAAGTTCAATATTTCAATCTATTTTCTACCACTGATGACTTCTCTTTTAAATAGATAATTAATTCGGTTTATTAAAGTGTGCACTATAACTCTCAGGATAAAGACTTAAATTTCTGCATAGCATTATCTTTAACATTAGTATTCATCAAATTCAATAAAGTTGCAAAATCATAGCATCAATACAGCATCAAAACAAATATATAAACATTGACCCCCAGGAAAAGATCAGTTGGCCCCAGAGGCCTGTCCCACACCATGATGACCAGGCCAATCCTCTTAGTCAATCATCGACAGTCCAGGAGATCACATAGACCAAGTGTTATGTATGAAAACATTTGTCTTCTATGTGATATGACCTCTGTCCTATTCAGGAACCGGTCCAGTTCCTTTGCTCCCTTGCCACTGATTCTATTGTTGATGACAGTCTGAACCATTCCATCAGTAATCCTGATATTTTGTTTGACCCTGAGTTCGGCTTCAAACACCACATCCTATCCACCCCAAAACCACTTACATCTGCCATCAAAGCCTGCCTCAGCCCTTCCATTACTGAAATCTTTATCCATTCTGTTGTCACCTGAAGGCTCATTTATTCTAATGAGCTCTTAACTGGTAATTTCTAATTTCTGTAAACTCCCAGATTGTTCATAACTCTGCTGTGCATAACCTGTATTGCCCCAATGCCCTCTTGAACTTCTCTATCATTGACATAATCATCAAGTTTTGCTGGCTCCTCCATTCTCCCCATCCCACTTCAGAGTCCTTCTCTATCCCGCCACAGCCTTGCTCACTCTGCCTGTAATCTACTTCAGCCATATACCTCCTACCAAACAAACTTTTGTTCTGACTTTAGGCCCCTTCCTTTCATACCATCGTTAAAGACTAAACATTGTTACTTTGATCCTACCCTTTGTAAGTCCCTTCTTGAATCTCCATTTTTAGACACCGTTACAAGGTTAATTTCTTTGATCAAACTTTTAGTCTCCTATCTAATCTCTTACTTCTGGTTTGGCATTTAGCATCTGTTTTCTTTATATCCATGCCTAAAATAAAGTTGGCTATTTTTTGTGATAAAGTCACTGTGTAAATGTCTTTTGGTTGTTGCTGTTGACAGTGACGAAGAAATTTGGTAATGGAATGGTAATTTTTATTCAACTCCACAGCCAAATCGAATAAGGGAATTTGGTGCTGTAATACTACAACATGATCCTCGCAGGCATGATGCCTCTTATGAAGGAAGTGAAGTCCATGTTGTGAAACATTCAAGTGATGAAAGATCTCCTGTGGAAGAGAGACAGCCTCCAGAACGTCCCAGAGTAGCTTTCCAAAATCCTCCAGTTGATGACAGGGGCCCAAATATTGGCCTGAGCAGTGGAATGTGGAATCCCCTTAGGAATGTAATGGTTCCGAGGTAAAAGCTATGTGACATTTAAATTTGAGCTATGCTTTTAATGTGCAACGTGATAAAGAAAAAGAGGAGAAAGTGTTGATTTGCAGTTGAGGTATGGGTATACAGGTCCTTTTAGTTTAATGTGTTCAAAGCCCAATATGACAATTTGTTATCAAATTCAATAAACCTAATAATCTGAAGTTGCAAAAAAAGTTACCATGAAAATTGCCAAATTGTGGTAAAAATCCAACTGGTTCACTATTTACCTTCATGGGAATGGTCTGGTTGACAGATGACTCCAGTTTCACTGTACGTGGTTGGCTCTTGATGGCCTAGCAGGTTACTTAGTTGTAAAACAGTTGCTGCAAAGTTGAACAGTAAGAATTTCAAATAGACCCCTCAGCAAAATTCCAGGCTGAGGACTGATGCAAAACTGAGACAAATCCCATAAGACATAGGAGCAGAAATTAGGACCACCTGACATTGACCTAGGTCCCAGAAACGACAATGGCAATCGCAGCCCTGTCAACCCTGCAAAGTCTTCCTTACTAACATCTGGGGGCCAGTGCCAAAATTGGGAGAGATGTCTCACAGACAAGTCAAGCAACGGCCTAGCATAGTCATCCCCACGGAATCATACCTTACAGAGAATGTCCCAGGCACCACCATCACCATCCCTGGGTATGTCCTGTCCCACCGGCAGGACAGACCCAGCAGAGGTGGCGGCACAGTGGTGTACAGTCAGGAGGGAGTTGCCCTGGACGTCATCAACATTGACTCCATGAAATCTCATGGCATCAGGTTAAACATGGGCAAGGAAACCTCCTGCTGACTACCGCGCACTGCCCTCCCTCAGCTGATGAATCAGGGCTCCTCCATGTTGAACACCACTTGGAGGAAGCACTGAGGGTGGCAAGGACGCAGAACGTACTCTGGGTGGAGGACTTAAATGTCCCTCACCAAGAGTGGCTTGGTAGCACCACTACTGACCAAGCTGGCTGAGCCCTAAATGACATAGCTGCTAGACTAGGTCTGCGGCAGGTGGTGAGGGAAAAACATAGTTGACCTCATCCTCACCAGCCTGCCTGTTGCAGATGCATCTGTCCATGACAGTATTGGTAGGAGTGACCACTGCACAGTCATTGTGGAGACGAAGTCCCGCCTTCACATTGAGGATACCCTCCATTGTGTTGTGTGGCACTACCACCGTGCTAAATGGGATAGATTTCGAACAGATCGAGCAACTTAAGACTGGGAATCATTGAGGCACTGTGGGCCATCAGCATCAGCAGAACTGTACTCAAACACAACCTGTAACCTCATGGCCTGGCATATCCCCCATTCTCTCATTACCATCAAGCCACGGGATCATCGTGGTTCAATGAAAAGTGCAGGAGGGCATGCCAGGAGCAGCACCAGGCATACCTAAAAATGAGATGTCAACCTGGTGAAGCCATAACACAGGACTACTTGCTTGCCAAACAGCATAAGCAGCAAGTGATAGACAGAGCTAAGTGATCGCACAACCAACGGATCAGATCTAAGCTCTGCAGTCCTGCCACATCCAGTCGTGAATGGTGGCGGACAATTAAACAACTCACTGGAGGAGGAGGCTCCACAAATATCCCCATCCTCAATGATGGAGGAGCCCAGCATATCAGTGCAAAAGATAAGGCTGAAGCATTTGCAACAATCTTCATACCTGCCTCTTCGGGAGGTCCCCACCAACACAGATGCCAGTCTTCAGCCAATTCAATTCACTCCATGTGATATCAAGAAACAGCTGAATGCACTGGATAGTGCAAAGGCTATGGGCCCTGACAATATCCCAGCAATAGTACTGTGGACTTGTGCTCCAGAACTTGCCGCACCCCTAGTGAAGCTGGTCCAGTACAGCTACAACACTGGCATTGACCCGCCTATGTGGAAAATTGCCCAGGTATGTCCTGTACAGAAAAAGCAGGACAAATCCAACCTGGCCAATTACTGCCCCATCAGTCTAGTCTATCATCAGCAGAGTAATGGAAGGGTTCATCAACAGTGCTATCAATCAGCACTTGCTTAGCAATAACCTGCTCACTGACGCCCAGTTTGGGTTCCACCAGGGCCACCCAGCTCCTGACCTCATTACAGCCTTGGTTCAAACATGGACAAAAAAGCTGAACTCCCAAGGCGAGGTGAGAGTGACTGCCCTTGACATCAAGGCCACGTTTGACTGAGCGCGGTATCAAGGAGCCCTAGCAAAACTGGAGTCAGTGGGAATCAGAGAAAATTCTCCGCTGGTTAGAGTCATACCAAGAACAAAGGAAGATGGTTGTGGTTGTTGGAGGTCAGTCATCTCCGCTCCAGGACATCACTGCAGGAGTTCCTCGGGGTAGTGCCTTCAGCCCAACCATCTTCAGCTGTTTCATCAATGACCTTCCCTCCGTCTTAAGGTCAGAATTGGGGATGTTTGCTGATGATTGCACAATGTTCAACACCATTCGCAACTCCTCAGATACTGAAGCAGTCCATGTCCAAATGCAGCACGACCTGGACAATATCCAGGCTTGGGCTGACAAGTGTCAAGTAACATTCGTGCCACACAAATGTCAGACAATGACCATCTCCAACAAGAGAGAATCCAGCCATTACCCCTTGATGTTCAATGGCATTACCATCACTGAATCCCCCACTATCATCATCCTGGGGGTTACCATTGACCAGAAACTGAACTGTACTAGCCATATAAATACTGTGGCAACAAAAGCAGGTCAGAGGCTAGGAATTGTGTGATGAGTAACTCACCTCCTGACTCCCAAAGCCTGTCCACCATATACAAGGTGTAAGTCAGGAGTGTGATGGAATACTCCCCACTTCCCTGGATGAGTGCAGCTCCCATAACACTCAAGAAGTTTGACACCATTCAGGACAAAGCAGCCCACTTGATTGGCACCACATTCACAAACATTGACGCCCTCCACCACCGATGCACAGTAGCAGCAGTGTGTACCATCTGCAAGATGCGCTTCAGGAATTCACCAAGGCTCTTCGGACAGCAGCTTCCAAACCCACGACCACTACCATCGAGAAGGACAAGGGCAGCAGATCGTTGGGAACACCACCACCTTGTAGTTCCCCTCCAAGTCACTCCCATCCTGACTTGGAAATATATCGCCGTTCCTTCACTGGCACTGGGTCAAAATCCTTGAACTCTCTTCCCTGTGGGATCAGTGCTGGGGTCTCAACTTTTTACAATTTATATTCGTTCACGGGATATGGACATGGCTGGCTAGGCCAGCATTTATTGCTGCTCCCTAATTGCCCTTGTTCAGAGGGCATTTTTAGAGTCAACCATATTGCTGTGGGTCTGGAGCTACATGTAGGCCACTCCTGGTAAGTACAGCAGATTTCCTTCTCTAATGCCCTTTAGGCATGTGAATGTGATTGGCCGCTGGCAGCGCTACCAAGACTAGTGCAGTGGGGGATCCACTTTGGGTTACGGTACTATCATAGAAATGAGTTAGGTGCACCAATTTTACATGTTGGCCACCTTGTTATGAACTGGCGCAGGCAGGTTGCAAATTGTGACCCCTCTGCCCAAAAACAGGAATGTGTCAATTCCTAGCCCATGCGGTTTTGATAGAGTGGATAGGAAAAAACTGTTGCTTTCGCTTTGGAAGACAGTAATCAATTAAAAATTGTCATAAGTAAAGTGAGGAAAGAGATCTGGGAAAAATTGGATTGTTGGACCATAGGATGTTTTGTCAAGAAATTGTTGAGCCTGAGGCAGTTTTTAAGAAAAACAAATGTGATAAGTATTTGAACCAGAAGTGGACACAAGGTTTTGGGGTGGGCGTAAGACAGTGGTGCTAGTTTTGAATTGCTCCAGCATAGATATGATGGATCAAATGGCCTCTTTCTGCGCTGTAACTCTGGTTTTATAGGCAGAGTGGGAGTCACGACGTTTGACATGAGGCAATATTTGCACCAAGTGTAGCATCAGGAAGAAACTGTGATCAGCAGGAAAATTCTGAAGTGGTTGGAGTTATGCCTGACAATGCAGGAAAATGGTAATGACTATTTGGGCCAATCATCGTAGCTCCAGGACATTGTTGCTGGAGTTGCTCAGGTTTGAGTTCCCTCTTAGACCAACCACTTTTAGTTGCTTCAGCAATGACCATCCCTGTCATTAACTAGGGAACTGCTGACTGCTCTACAGAATTTAGCTCAATTCTGAACCACTTCTGATCAGCCCATGCTAGCCTACAGCAGGACCTAGATAACGTCTAGATTGGACCAACAAGTGACTGACTTTCAACAGCACCACCATTGCTAAGCCCCCCTTAACAACATGCTTGGGTGTGACCATTGATCAGAAACTTCAGTGGATTAGTCCTTTCTACATTATGGCTCTCTATCCATGATGTTGCAGTGTGCTTACAGGTTGCACTGCAGGAACTTGCCCAGCTTACTTCAACTGCATTTCCTGACCCCATGACTTCTATCATGAAGAACAAGTGCAGCAATGTTATAAAATACCAACACCTGCAAGTTCTCCAGAACACACCATCCTGACTTGGAGATAAAGTATTATTCCTTCATCATTGCTGGAGCACCATCAGCATGACAGCTCCAAAGATTAACAAAGGCCTGCTATCACCTTCTCAGGAAAATCAGGAATAGTCAATAATTGTGACCTTGCTAGAGCTACCCAGATCCCAAGTACAAATAAAGAACTTGGCTAAGTCGTCGGTATGTAAAATAACTTGGTCAACTTATAGGAACCAACTTGCAACTTTATCTGTACGCTACATATTCTTTGTATTAAAATAGTATAGATGTTTTCGCATGGGTTCTGATGTGTTTATATGTGCATAGATTGATTATAGCTGGGGCAAATGATTTGTTATGCATGGTATCCTGTGACAAATCCCACTATTTCTCCCATTATATATTTCACATTATATCAGCTTGTTGCGTTTACCCACATTGGCATGTTACTGTTAATTTAGACTGTTACTTCAAACATTACTGGTATGTTGAGGGCTTGCTGACTACATGACTAGCCATTAGCCTCTTGGTTGTGACCACAAATATTAAGTAAAATGTAAAATCAGAAATGTTATATTTGGCAATTATCAATCCCTTTTGGCTAGAAAAGTATTACTAAATAAACTGATACTACTGTTAGGCACTGAAAATGATGAGAACTTAAGGAAGCTGAGCATATACACATGATAGGAAATAAAGCTCAAAGGAAACTTATCAAAGTTGCCAAAATTTCAGGATATACAGAACCCTTACAAATTTTTCACAACTCAGGGCATGGACTTCTATGAATGTGTGAAGATGAGCAGACAGTTTGGATTTAACTGCCTTGTGTAGATGATGATGAATTGGACCCTTCAGGTAGACTGTAATGGTAGATTGTGTTAAGAGGGAACTGGATAGTTTTGTAGCAACAAGAATTGATTTTAAAATTGATGGAACATAATATTGCACTTATGATGGATATAGAGCTGTGCCTTGCTTCAAACTGTGTTGTCTTTTCATGAGTTTTCAGTTGGGGCAGAGTTTAAGTAACACCAATTACTAATTAGTCATTAGAGAAGGTGACTGAATCTAATTAGATGGAGCCTCTTTGACTATTACATCATGAACTGAGTTTAATCCTTTTGGTATTTTGAGGATCTCAATCAATTGATTAGTTAAAATAATTGTCACGGACACTTTAAAAGGGGTTTCCCGAAAATCATCTGTGAACAGTGTGTGTGTGTTTTCTTACTCATGGAGTCAATTTAAAATAACCCTGCAGCAAAGTCTTTTTACTTAAAAAAAAAAGGAAAGGTTAGTTTATTTCACTCTATTGCTCTGGATGTTGCCTAAGAAAGGATAATGTTGATAATACACACATAGAACAAAGAAAAGTACAGCACAGGAACAGGCCCTTCGGCCCTCCAAGCCTGCGCCGATCATATTGCCCGTCAACTAAAACATTTTGCACTTCTGGGGTCCATATCCCTCTATTCCCATCCTATTCATGTATTTGTCAAGCTGCCTCTTAAACACCACTATCGTACCTGCTTCCACCACCTCCTCTGGCAGCGAATTCCAGACACTCACTACCCTCTGCGTAAAAAACTTGCCCCGCACATCACCTTTATAGTTTTCTCCTCTCACCTTAAATCTTTGTCCCCTAGTAATTGACTCTTCCACCCTGGGAAAAAACTTCTGACTATCTACTCTGTCCATGCCCCTCAATCTCCGTCACTCTAGTGAGAACAATCCGAATTTCTCCAACCTCTCCTCATAGCTAATAACCTCCAGACCAGGCAGCATCCTGGTAAACCTCCTCTGCACCCTCTCCAACGCCTCCATATCCTTCTGGTAATGTGGCGACCAGAATTACACGCAATATTCCAAGTGTGGCCTAACCAAGGTTCTATACAGCTGCAGCATGACTTCCCAGCTTTTATACTCAATACCCCTGCCAAAGAAGGCAAGCATGCCATATGCCTTCCTGACTACCTTATCCACCTGCGTTGCCACTTTCAGTGACCTGTGGACCTGTACACCCAGATCCCTCTGCCCATCGATGCACTTTAGGGTCCTGCCATTTACTGTATAATTCCTGCCTGTATTAGACCTTCCAAAATGCATTACTTCGCATTTGTCCGGATTAAACTCCATCTGCCATTTCTCCGCCCAAGTCTCCAACTGATCTATATCCCGTTGTGTCCTTTGACAATCCTCTTCACTATCTGCAACTCCTCCAACCTTAGTGTCGTCTGCAAACTTACTAATTAGCCCAGTTACATTTTCCTCCAAATCATTTATATATACTACAAACAGCAAAGGTCCCAGCACTGATCCCTGCGGAACTCCACTAGTCACAGCTCTCCATTCAGAAAAGCACCCTTCCTCTGTCTTCTATGACCAAGCCAATTCTGTATCCATCCTGCCAGCTCACCTCTGATCCCGTGCGACTTTACCTTCTGTACCAGTCTGCCATGAGGGACCTTGTCAAAGGCCTTACTGAAATCCATGTATATAACATCCACTGCCCTTCCACCGTCGATCATCTTTGTCACTTCCTCGAAAAACTTGATCAAGTTAGTGAGACACGACCTCCCCTTCACAAAACCATGCTGCCTCTCACTAATATGCCCATTTGCTTCCAAATGGTAGTAAATCCTGTCACGAAGAATCTTCTCCAGTAAAGTAAGGCTCACCGGCCTGTAATTTCCTGGATTATCCCTGCTACCCTTCTTAAACAATGGAACAACATTGGCCATTCTCCAGTCCTCTGGGACCTCACCCGTAGCCTGTGTTAATGTTATTTAAAAATGAAGATAACACAATACTTTAAAAATGAATCAAGATTAGTCCATATTCGGTACAGACCTGATATGTTTTGAAGTCGAGGTGTCCGAAGTGAAGGCCTTGAGGTTGCAGAGTTGTCTCTGCAGTTACAATGGCTTCCACTGTTGAATTGCCAGAGGTTTCTTTAATACATGAGTTTAGTAGGTGGAATTGGGGTTTACAGGCAGGAGAGAAGGTTCCTTACTTCTGTTCTACAGGTGTGGCAGAGCTGTCTAGTTACTTTACAGCAGACCAGTAGCTGATTTTTCTCGGTTTCTCCCTGGACTGAAGTCTTTTCAAAATGGTTCTCTGTGGATCTGCTTTTCTCTTGCACTTTTCAGTGCTTTTTGCAGCTAAGGCAAGATGGGCACTATTATCATGTGACTTGTACAACAATGTCGAGTCATTTTCCATATTAGGCAAATGGGAATTCCATTACAATTATCCAAAGTCGTCTTACCTGCTGTAGTGATCAAAGGGTCAATGTTGTCCATACTTGACAGTGGTTTATCAGTTAGTGTCTTTGTGTTTGGAGGAAGAGCTATCAGCTGAATGAGCTTCTGGTTAGTCTTTTGGAACACTCATTGAATTTTAAATTTATATGTCTGAGGAATGCATCCTGGGCCCCTTTGGAGGTAAGAGAAAGATGATTGACATCCACACCTCTGTCTGGAAACCTGGAGCCATTTTGATAACAGTCTTTAAACTTGGTCCAAGGCTTTTTTTAAAATGTGATCTTTAGACAGTTTTTCTAAAAAATTATAATACCATAATTGTACACCATAATATAATCTACTTATTCGTATGGTACCCCTATTCCAACCTAAGACATAAATCCCATCTTCCTGAGTGGTGAACCACCATCTGCCTCACCTGAGATTGTGGTTAGGAAGGAGTTATTTGAGAGCTTTTCAGGTCCTGACCTTCATTGAGATATATAAAAATTCTGAAGGGGCTTGACGGTAAATGCTGGCAGGATGTTTCTCCAAGCTGGGGAGTCTAGAACTGGGGATCACAGTGTCAGAATAAGGGGTTAGCCATTGATATGGGTTGATATAAGGAGAAATTTGTTCACTTGGTGTTGTGAATCTTTGGAATTCTCTGCCTTCAGTCGTGGAATATATTGAAGATAAAGATTGACTGATTTTGGATACAAAGGAAATTGAGGGATGTAGGGATAGTGTGGGAAGGCGGAGTTGAGCCAGAAGATCAGCCATGATCCTATTTAGTGATGGAAGATGCTCAAAGGGACATAATGGTCTACTCCTCCTATTTATTTTTTATTTCTCATGTCACGTTGTTGAAGTAGTTACGTATGCAATTTTTCCACTGTGCTTGTAGTTGCATCTTTGTCAGCTAATTGTCAGTGATTAATTAAACCATTAAAGGATTCGGGTTACTACCCATGGAGGATAAAAACTCTCATGGACTAGTTGGGCCAAGCAACCTGTTTCTGTATTATACTTTTCATGTAATTTTATGTACTTCTCTACTGGAGGTTACATGTATCAAAAGATATTCTGACACTGTAATCCTTAGTTCTAGACTCCCCAGCTTGGAGAAACATCCTCCCAGCATTTACCCTTCAAAATTTTTATATATCTCAATGAAGATCAGGACCTGAAAAACTCAAATAACTCCCTCCTGACCATAAAGCTTGTGTTTAGCTTTCGAGGAGGGAATTTGATGTGGACTACAACTCAAGCACCTGAAACAAAGCATTGATTGAGCATTCTATATGGTTAAATAAATAGAGATATCAATGCCTCACAATGGGTAATTTGAACTGTAGTGCAATTTTGAAGCATAATAATGGTTACTTTGGTCAACTAGGTTGAGAGTTTTGCAAAAGCACAGTAATTAGTATTAGCACATTATTTTAACTTGCTTCTTACCCACTTTGTGTTTGAGTGGAAACTTGCAAAAATATACTTGGTGTTACTTTGCTGTTACTCCTCTAAGAACAAAAGTTGCTCTTAAATAGCAGTACCACTTAAAGAACTAATTAAAATGAGAATAATTCCAATTAAATACATTTTATATCAGGTAGAATTTGATGCAGGTATTTTTCTTATTGTAGGATCACAGTGATTCCTCCACCTCCTCCACCATCTGTGCTGACAGAACATTACCAAACACCTTATGATAATGCTTATTATTTTTATGGTGCTAGGAATCCTTTGGATCCAAACTTGGCATACTGTAAGTATACCATTACGTTTCATAAGCAAATTGGACTAAAGGAATATAAATTTTCTTCTTCATTGGGTGTTTTGTAGTAATCTAATTCGACAATATCAGTTTATTGTTACCCATGTTTACATACAATTGTGATATGTAAATGGAGAGTGAACTCCTGTACTTGAATTTTGTTTAAATATAATTCTGATATCTGTAGCAATTTTCAGTTGTAAGGAAGGTAAAATTGGAAAATGTTCTTGATAGTAAAAGCTAAATTCAGTTTAAGAACTGTATTCGCTCTTAAAAGGTAAATGGGCTGTTAGAATGTAATGTTTCAGTGATATCAATGCACTAAATTCATAAATCTAGTGAATACCTCAATAACTGTACTTGAAAAGAATCTTAGTATCCCTTTGATGTTAGTCTCAAAAAATATCTGTAAAACAATTGTTAATGGATCTATCAGCTGTAGTGTCATAACTTGTGATAACATTATACAGGTTGAGTATCCTTCATCCGCAAGTCCTAAACCCAAACACATCCAAAAACTGCACTTTGCACCTCATCGACCTTTAGCGTGAGGTGTCTGTGGCCCGAGCCAACACAAACCTCGCCAGCCGCACTCAGCCTTTAGCATGGGAAGTCTGTGATCTGAGCCAACACAAAACTAGCCGACACAAACCTAGCCGACATGAGCCTTCCTGATCGTACCCGACCTTTAGCATGGGAAATCTAGTTGTTTGTCTGCACTGTTTACCTTGTGAACCCTCTCCTACAAGCAGAATCACAGATGGTGCCATGGGTGGGAACTTATTACAGGCACCCTGTATTTATTATTCAGTGGTACATCTTACTTGTCCAGCCATTGTGTTTATTTTAGACTATAGCGAGCCTAGGCTTCGGCCATTGTAATATAAGTGGGCGTAGGCCTATATGCAGTATCCGAAAATCAAAATTATCTGAAATCTGAAACCCAGTTGGCCCCGAGGGTTATGGATAAAGGATACTCTTACCTGTACTGAATTATACTTTATAAACACTTAGTTCACCTCCTTATGCACGTTGAAGATTAGGGAACAATTAGAACCAGGTGGGGGGAGAGGAGGAGGAGTATTTAGGAAGAACAGAGTGAAGGAATGGCACAGGGTCAGGCATGTGTGGCAACGAATCTTGCTCTCATGTCCAGTAGGCAAGGGGAGATTTGATGGGGGGTGGCAGTTAACCTCCGGAAGGAGGATGTGTGGTGATCTGTTAGGTAACACTTATGTCTGCTTAACCTGTAATATTATCTCATCAGGTTTCAATTAAGCTTTCACTTCCATCTGAGAACCTAGATTTCCTTTTCGAGGAAGGGTTAGCTGCTCATCTTTTTGTGGCGTTTGTTATATTTGTCAGTAAGAGGATGGGCAAGATCTGCTCAATTTTATTTGCAGGACAGTTCGCAGATTACTAAGCAAAAGAGCATCATGATAAGTTCTAAAACAGGGCGCAGAAAGAATCTTGGCTCAGAAGATCAAGAAGTAGAATCAGTATGGGTGTAGGTTAGGAATAACAATGGTCTGAAAATCCTGATAGTAGCATTATATAGGCCCCCTAACAATATTTATCCCAATGGTTAAAGCATTAAACAAGAAATAATTGGAGCCTGTAATGATTATATAGACTGAGTATATCAAGTGGACAAAGGTAGTCTGGAAGATGTGTTTGTAGAATGCTTTTATGACGGCTGCCTAGAAAAATACTATAATCTTCCAAAGTTTTCTTGATTCTGAAACCATTCCTTTAGGTTGAAAAATTGTGCATGTCACTCGGCATTTAACAAGGCTGAAAGAGAAATATCAGGGGATTCAGAACAACTAGCCTAATATCTGTTGTCAAGAAATTAGTAGTCTATAATTAAATATAGGGTGGCTGAACCCCTCAAACTTTGAGAGACCCAGCATGGATTTGTAAAGAGTAGGCCATGCCTGATGAACCTGATTGAATTTTTTAAAGAGTGGACCAAAGCTATGGTCAAGGGAATGCCTATTATTATGGATAGGGGAGAGATAGTGGGATGCTTTCCCCTTTTCCACCTCTCAACTGACCAAAGGCAGCTGCATTTTAAAAGAAGAGTATTGTAACCCCACTGAGTGCTGTGACTGTTAAGAACAGACAACGACAGGGTTTTCTTTTCAGTTTTTAAAAAAGGATCAATGTTTATTAGTCAGCATCCAAAATGTATACACAGCAGCTCTGTCTCACACTCTCTCTCTCACACACACACACACGCACACCCCTTTCAAGATGAAGGCTTGAAATGTTGCAGGCCTGTGATTCCCTTTTTGGTCCTCTGAAAAAATAGACGTTTATGAAAATGGGTTTGCGGTGACTTACTGCTTGCAGGAGCAGGTTTCACTGGCTTCAGTGCAGTTGGGTTGGAGTCGAACCCTTGCAGTGAAAACCTGGTTTGGTTCCTCAAAAAGGTAGGCAAAGGCCAGCCAGAATTCTCTACTGCCTTTGCTGGTTTGGAATTCTTTTTTTTTCCCCCTGCTTCTGAAATGTGTCCTTTATCAAAAACCCGGTTTCTATCATGAGACCATAGTATCTGTTTTCATTGTCCTCTCAAATTGTCTCTGATGACCTGGCCACTGGCACACAGTAGTGTTTGTGTTTCACCCATTTACATGTTGTCACGACTCACTGGGGATAGTGCAGTGTAATATCAGGCCCCACTGTTCCCCGAGCCACGACAGATGTGAAAAGTTTGATCAAACCACCAGATTGCCCCAATTCTACCTAACTGTTTAATTTAGGTTAACAGAATACGAGCACCAGGTTTGTAAACTTAATAAGTAAATAACTGTTTATTGAACAAACTGTCATTAACCAGTGGCAAAATAAAGAAATATAAACTGCTAATTTCTAACTCTATAACTTAAACTCTACCCCTACTTAAACCCCTATACACACACAAAGAAGACACACAAAAGCATAGATTTTAAGGGTGGGATAAAACAGTTCAATAGCACCAATTCTGGAGTACAGGATTCGATGGGTTGATTTTGATCCATGTCTTCAAAATTCCTTTCAGTTCTTGTTGATGACACGAGGTGGTCTTCCAACTCTTTTTCAGTATTTAGTTTACTGGTTGAGCACTTGCCTTTCAATGTCTCTCAGTAATTTTTCCCCTTTGCCTCTTGACAGGGGTTTTCAGAGAGAGCCGGTTATAGAGATATGAGGAGAAAAAAGCCAGCTAGCTATTGTTGTAGGGTTACTGGAATCATACACACACAGGAGGGAGAGGTTTTAGGTCTTTTCCCTTCAGGCTAGGAGCTATTCTGCTGCACTGCCCTGACAGAAAAACTGGTCAGGAGCCAATTAAAACGTTGTTGTCAGGCAGCTCCCTGGTCCAGGACTCCTTTCCGGCACCATCCTGTCTTTCATGGCACACTCTGGTCCAGGATTGTAACTCCAACAGAAATAAAAAGATATGTTCCTTACAATGTGCTTACGATAGAATAGGATTCTTCTCACCCATTCTTTGGAATTCTACTCTTCAGTTGAGAAGCCTGCAAGTCCTTTGAGAGTTGGTTTCTGTAACTATTTGGATAATGGCAAGCATGAATTCACACAAAAGGCATATTGCATTTTAATGCTTTTAAATGAAATGTCCTGAAAGGTCATTTGCCTTTTAATGTCTTGCCCAGACAGGCAGGCCAGCTTCCAGGGCCTTGTGTAGTCCTATGTATATTGACAGAAAAGAAAAAGGTCACCTGACCGCTCAACTCCATTTTGATTCAAAAGCAGGATGTCTTTTCTCAATTTTGTTTTCAGGTAAAATGTTCATTTCAGATAAATCAGAGTCCATATTATGAGCATGACAGTATGAATGTTATTAATATGGACTTCCAGAAGATTTTTGATGAAATTCCTCAAAAGAGACTCATGGCTAAAGCCCTTGGAATTGAAGGGAAATTTGGACCTGGTTGGGAAAGTGGCTGAGTGATACGAGAATAAGAATAATGGTTAGATACTCTAATTGGTAGGATGTGATTTATGGCATCCTGAAAATATGTATTGAGATCACAACCATTCACTGTATTTACTAATTACTTGGGTGATGGGATAGAAAACCAAGTTTTAATAAGAATAAAAAGATGCACAGCATTGCAAGAAGTACAGATGGAAGCATTAAATTACAAAGAGATTAAGTGAATGAGCAGAACTGTAGCAAATGGATTTTCTTTAAAAGAAAATGTGCGCTTATCCCCTTTGACCTAAAAAGGATAGAACAGAGTACTTTCTAAATGGCGAAAAGGTAGAAACTGGAGCTCCAGAGAGGCTTGGGGGTCCAGGTGAGTAGCTCATTAAAATGTGATGAACAGGTACAGAAAATAATTTAATAGCTATTAGAATGCTTGCCATCATATCTAGAGGAATGAAATACGAGGGGGTTAAAGTCATGTTTCAGGTATATAAGGCCCTGGTTAAGCTATACCCGGAGTACTGGACACCACCCCTTGGAAAGATATGTTGATTTTGGAGGGAGTGCAATATCAGTTTGTCAGAATGATAACTGACCTCCAAGGAAACTTTGAAGATTGAGAGGTGATTTGATTGAAGTTTTCAAGATAGTAGGGGAACAGGGTAGGTGGGGAGAAACTATTTCCAGTTGAGTAGCCTATCTGATGCATGCTTTTTTAAAAAATTGTTTATTTATTTTAACTAATCCAGATCTTATATTTTGTTTAACCCTAAATATTATACTGAAACATTGTTTTTGCTTTATTGTATAGATGGCCCAGGAGTCATGGGAGTACAACCTATGCCCTTGGTCAACTCTCCCACTGGGCTGACTCACATACCAATGCAAGCCTATCCACAAGCTTCCTTCTTAGACCAAGCTTCGTAAGTTTTTATTTTCTATCATCCATTCTGTCTGAGTTAAACTGCAGCTTTGTAATGCATTGGAGCCTTTGTGATATGCCCTGTAATGACATGCCATACGTAGATTTGTATCTTGTAGTTTGCCATATGTTGTTGATGCTATTGGTGTCAAGCAAAAGCCACTGCTTCATGCAAGTTTTCTAGTATATCCTAAAATCTTGTTTCTGAGCATCGTTGGCACGGCTCTGAGACTAGGTTAACAGCTCCCTTTCTCCATTTTCGAGATGATGTCTTGTACAAGAAGATAATGGAAAAGGAAAATTGTTGAAATTATGGTCACGAGCAGTGTCATAGAGACCCCTCTTGTAAGCGTGGAGCCTCTTTTGATCGGGAAATGGTCTATCAGAAGACATTTATTTTCAAGTTTATACTCGCCAAAATAGGCTCAGGAGGATTCCCCTGATATTGCAGGGAAAGATAAAAAAAGAAAGAGCATTAGGATTGCTCATCTTTGTTTTTTTTAAGTTCTTTCATGGGGTTGTGGGCACTATTGGCAAAGCCAGCATTTATTGCTCATCCCTAATTTGCTTGAGAAGGGAACGGTGAGCTGACTTCTTGAACCACTGCAGTCCTTGTGGTGTAGGTATACCCACAGTGCTAGTAGGGAGGGAGCTCCAGGGTTTTGACCCAGTGACAATGAAGAAACGGCAATATAGTTCCAAGTCAGGGTGGTGTGCTGCTTGGAAGGCAGCTTGTAGGTGGTGGTGTTGCCATGCATCTGCTGCCCTTGTCCTTCTAGGTGTTAGAGGTTGCGGATTTAGAAGATACTGTCTTGGTGAGTTTGAACTGCCTTATCAATAGATTTCACCACAAGTTCAGCACTGGTAACTCTGAGGCCTCACTTCAGCTGTCCTTGCTAGGACCAAGAAAATTTCCACTCAAAACACCGTGCCCAACATTAGATTTGATTCTGTGATTGGACTAAATAATTTGCTAAATAATCCTTAGTGTGCTAAAAGTTATGCTGACAACCAATTTAAGATTGTCAGTTGGGCTTGCAGTGTGGTGCATTTGTGTCTACTGGAAGCTGCATCTATTAACACACACGGCCCTGTTCTTTGCTGAAAAAGAACAGAGCCCTGTGAAACATTGCGTCTATTTCAGCTAAACAAAATAAGTGATAGCCATTCGCTGGTTCATTCCTCAGGGCAATGCCTTGACCAGTCAGAGCCAAGCTGCTCGGTTTAAATTTCAAACAATGCTTGGCAGTTAACTGTCAGTTACCATTAACTGGTGCATTCTCTACGGCAACGCCTCTACGAATCAGAGTCCACTTGCCAACCAATCAGCACACTCTTCTCACACAGTATAAAGCTGTTGTTTCCCTGATATTGGTATTCTTATGATTGTCCTGATGAGTACAAGATGAAAAGCTTCGAGAAAAGTCTTTTTTCAGCAATACTCAGGTTCTGTATCACCAAATGATTATTTAAATCAAAAGTACTGTGACATAAGCAATATTTTAACAATAAGTCCTTTAAAATTAATATTAGCTGCTTAATTACTGCTGTTCATTGCAGTTGTATTGAATCTGGATGTCCAGTCTCCCACAGTGCGCAGTTCAGAAAAGTCATTTTGCTTTGATAGCCTGATAGGCCTGCAAATGTATATTGAATTGTAAAGTATGAAATTGTATATAAGGGGAAATTACCTTTTCAGAGTTGGCAACTGACAAGTTAGATATTGTCATCTTACAGTATTTTCATAGAAGCTTGCGAATTTAATAATCAAGCACAGCATTAAGCCTTAGTTTGTTTTGCAGAACAACAAAGCTACATGATGCCTCTAATGTCAGAAACCTAGGTGCTGGATTCCTGCCAGAACAAAAAACAGTTTTATCAAAAGAGAGTGCACAAAGTTACCAGGACTCTTTGAAAAAGCAGGTGAAGCTAGATATTTTATTCCATTTCTGCTCATTTATTTTGTCAATTTTCTGTCTAATTTAGTAAATTTTATTGTTTGGACAGCTTTTCCCTTTAAATTAAGATAATTGACAAAAGACACTAATATTTCTATTTAGATATTATCTTGCTAGCCAAAAATGGTACATTGCAATGGTTAAAAAAAACCTAACTTTCAAACTGTGGAATGTAACTTGAGAATTATTTCGAATGGCTTAATTCTTAATTCCATCAGAATTTCTATTGCACCTTTTAATGAATAAAAATTATTTCACAGAAAGGGGAAATTAAAATAATAGGGATAAAAGGACAGATACTGAGATATCAAAGTGGTAGGTCCAAAGGTAGGCAAAGTTAGATGAGGTTGCTGAGAAAAGGTGAAATGAGGCCATGGAAGAATTTTGATAATAAGTGTCAAATTTAATACTTTGGAGGAGTGGGAGCCAATAAACGTCAGTGAGGATGGGGTGGGGAGGGTGGAACCTGTGTGACTTAGAACAGGATGGGATATAAGTGGTTGCATTTTGAATCAATTTGATTCTTCCAAGTGTGCAAAAGCAATGATAAGGGTATTGGAGAAATGAAGGCATAAAGACAACAAAAGCATAGGTAAGAGTTTCTGCCAGTAAAATTCTTTTATTGTTAATGGATTCATCGTGTAACCCAGTATCAATTTCAACTTAGTAACATCATAGAAGAGTTTACTAGAACAATATGATCAAAGCAAATTTAAATGGAACAATATTGCTACTACATATGAAGCTTTAGATGGACAAATATATGGTCAACTTAAAATGAAACTTAAATGCTTTCAATAAAGTAAATTATTTTGATTTTAGGGGTAAAAGTGAGTTAGAGCAATGTGCAAATGCTGCCTAGAGTCTAGGAATATATATATTTCTTTGAGCGCTGAAAGGAAAGTCATTGGGGTGGAAATTAATATTGAGCGGGAGCATTCAAGGGACAGTATCGTATTTGGCACCTGTTGTATCTCCTGCTTAATACTTAGCACAAAGAAAGATGCAGCGGTTGTTGGAGGCCCATCATCTCAGATCCAGTTGATCACTGCAGGAGTTCCTCAGGGATATGTTCTAGGTCCTGTTATCATCAGTTGCTTCATTAATGACGTTCTGTCCAACATAAGGTCAGAAGTGGGGATATTTCAGTTGATTACATTCGAAGAAGTCCATGCCTGCATGTAGCAAGACCTGGACAACATTTAATCTTGGGCTAATAATTAGCAAGTAACATGCACGCCACACAAGTGCCAGGCAATGTCCATCCCCAACAAGAGAGAATCTAAACTTTTCCCCTTTCCATTTAATGGCATTACCATTGCTGAATCCCTCGCCATCAACATTCTGGGACTTAGCAGTGACCAGAAACTTAACTTGACCACCATACAAATACAATGGCTACAAGAGTAGGTCAGAGGCTGGGAATTCTGCAGCGAATGACTCACCTCCTCACTCTCCAAAGGCTGTCCATCATCTACAAGGTTCAAGTCAGTAGTGTGATGGAATAATTTCACTTGTTTGGATGAGTGTGGGCCCAGCAACACAAAATACACCATCCAGGGCAAAGCAGTCTGCCTATTTGGCACCTCGTCCACCATCTTAAACAGCCATTCCTTCCAACATTGGTGCACAATGGCAGCAGTGTGCACCATGTAAATGATGCGCTGCAGCAACTTGTCCAGCCACCTTTTGACAGCTGTGACCTCTACCACCTAGAAAGACTAGGTCAGTAGAACAACATGACCTGCAGGTTCTCTTCCAAGTCGCACACCATCCTGACTTGGAAATTTATCGCCATTCCTTCACCATCGCTGGATCTGAAACTTGCAACACCCTTCCTAACAGCCCTGTGGGTATACCTACACCACATGGAGTGTAGCTGTTTAATAAGGCAGTTCACCATCACCTTCCAAAGGGCGATTGAAATGGGCAAAAGATGCTGGCCTTGCAGTGACACTCACATACCAGGGACTAATAAAAAAAATTACATTCAATGACTGAGTTTAGCCTATATGATATTAGCTGACACCATGTGCCTTCTGGAAAGGAAATGAATGCAACTTTCAATTGTGAAATTTTATGGTAAAGGGACAATTGTTAATCCTGTGGCATGCTATTCCTGTTGGCAGCATGCATAAAGATGTTCACAGGATACATGCCTGCCATTGGAAACTGTTTTGAGCTTAAGTAAAGAATTGGGAGAAAGCCTGAATTGTAATAAGTACCCTACTGACAAAAACAAATCCAAGCTGACACCATTGAAAATGTTTGTTTTTAAAAATTATAATATATGGTTCACAATGTTGCATAAAGCAGTAGCGCATTTGGTTTGTTTCTAAGAGTGAAGCTTAATCACTTTATGACATTACCAAATGTTTTGTGGGTCTATTTATGTAATATGTACAGTTTCTTTATGGCTATCCCTAACTTATGATTCAGATATTTGCCTAAGTATTTTCATAATTGCAAGTTTCACAACATGCTGTTCCTGTTTGTACTCTGCTTTAGCTAATTTTTAAAATTAAGACCAGACAATTACTTAGCTACTTGATGTCTTCATACAGATGCAAGAAAGGGAAGAGATGAAGAGAAAAGAAAAGGAAGAAAAGGAGAGATACGATGCAAAACTTGAAGAGGAAATGAGAATTTACAATCCATGGGGAAGAGGAGGAGGTGGTGCACCTCTCAGGGATGCAGAAGGAAATCTGCTAAGTACGATTTTTAATATTTTTTGATACAATTTTGTGCTGTACAAGCTAAGGCATATAATTGTGATGCATCAATATACTTGGCCATTTTATATACATGTGCCAGCATTGACCAGTCTTAAGTCGGGTATAGCTTAAATCGAAATGAGAATGAAGTTGCCTGTAGTTTGTCCAATAACATGCCTTAACCTCAATAGGAGAAGAATTCTGCATAATTTTGAATTCCAGCAACATGTTGCTCTGAGTGAGGCTGCCTAATTAAATAGCATTTTTGCTGAATTATATACAAATGTGTAGGCTTGCACCCATGAAAAAATGGGGTAAAGCTTCCCATTTGTATTTTATATAACTGAATAGAGGCTTTTATTCCACCAGGTTGGTCTGGATTTAACTCCAGATTCAAGAGGTGAAATTAGAGAACTCCATCATTAATCCATCAATTGTGTTTTACTCTGTTCTAAAATGCATTTATTGTTCATGTTTGATGTTACCATGCAGCTGATCTGAAGAAAATGCATAAACAGAATGAAGATGCCTACAGGGACTATCCTCATCAAGGAAATCAGGATTCCAGAGCTGTGGGATCTCTTAATCTGAATTTAGCCAGGCCAGATGCTAATGCTCCTCAAGAGAAAACCCAAGGTAATTTCATTTGCTAATAAATATTGAAAACAAATGTGAATGTAAGAGATTCACATGCTGTGGTATGGATAACTCCCTTTTTAATTCCCAAATATTGTCTATCTCTATTCTATTGTGTTGGTACCAACTGTCTTCGGGGAATGGCAAAAGGAAGCTTTACTTTTAAGGTTTTTTGGTGTCATTACTTTGAGGGGTCTCCCTGTCATTCCCGCTTTCAACTGCATCCCGAGAGCATTGGTTGTGTAACAGTGTCTGATTTATTTTATTTTGCCATATCTTTAAGATCAGATTCCAGCACTGTATGCATTAATTAACTTTCAACAAACATCATTAAAATGGATTATCTAGTCATTTATCTTGCAACTGATTGAGACCTTGCTGTGCGCCAATTGGCTGCCCTTTTGCCTAAAATTGCAAGAGTGACTACACATCAAAAGTGTGTTTTTGGCTGTGAAATGCATTGGGATATCCTGAGGTCATGAAAGGCAGAATATAAATTCAAGTTCTTCTTCTCTCTTGTGCTCCTGAGCCCGCGCCTGCCCTCCCCAGCTCACTCACGCCCATGCCTTCATATCAGCACTGTGGGTGAACTTGCACAAGGTGGATTACAGCATTTCAAGAAGGTAGCTCACTACCACCTTGAGGGTAATTCACTCCACGTGTTATCAAAAAATGGCTGAAGGCACTGGATACTGCAAAGGCTTTCGGCCTTGACCGTTAAGTACTGAAGGCAGAAAAAGGAGTGCCTCTTTCTCCGTCTGCATCAAATTCCCACATGAACCGAATTCCAGACAACGCACTTTAGGCATCATTTCCTCTCCATGCATCTCAACAATGCTATTGAATGTCATGGAGAGGTGGTTAGCCCTCCTATTGGAGATCATTCACACACAGCACTTGTGTAGCGCAAGTGTTACTGGTCACTTGGCAGCCTGAGCCTGGATGCTGTCCAGGCCTTGTTGCATGCAAATATGGCTGCTTCTTTGCGTTTTTCATATCCTTTCAAGGGATTTGGGTATAGCTGGCTAGGCCGGATTTTCCAGCAATAGTACTGAAGACTTCGGCTTCAGAACTAGCTCTGCCCCTAGCTAAGCAGTTCCAGCACAACTACAACACTGACGAAGTGGAAAATTGCCCAGGTATGTCCTGTCCTCAAAAAGTAGGACAAAGCCACCCTAGCCAATTGCCACCCTGTCAGTTTACTCTCGATCATCAGCAAAGTGGTGGAAGGTATCGTCGACAGTGCTGTCAACTGGCCCTTACTCGCAATAACCTGCTCACTGACTCTCATTACAGCCTTGGTCCAAACATGGACAAAAGAGCTGGACTCCAGAGGTGAGGTGAGAGTGACTGCCCTTGACATCAAGGCAGCATTTGGCCAAGTGTGGCATCAAGGAGCCCTAGCAAAACTGAAGTCAATGGGACAAAAGGGGAAAACTCTCCACTGATTGGAGTTATAAAGGATGGATAGAGGGCCAGTGATAGGTGACATCTTTTGGCACTCTCCACCTATCACTGGCCCTCTATCCAGCTCTACTTGTCCCACCCTCCCTTAAACCAGCTTATATTTCACCTCTCTTCTATTTTTCCTTAGTTCTGTTGAAGAGTCATACGGACTCAAAACGTTAACTGTATCCCTCTCTGCAGATGCTGTCAGACCTGCTGAATTTTTCCAGGTATTTTTATTTTTGTTTTTGCTTTGGCCAGTAACATTTGCACTACACACGTGCTGTGTGATTATGATCTCCAATAAGAAGGCTAACCACCTCCATGACATTCGAGAGGAAGTGATGCCCGAGAGAGTCTAATGGTCGGGTTGTATTTGTCCTGCTTGAGCCTCCAAGGAGGCTCCACAAATATCCCCATGCTCAATGATGGTGGAGCCCAGCATATCAGTGCAAAAGATAAAGCTGAAGCATTTGCAACAATATCCAGCCAGAAGTGCTAAGTGAATGATCCATCTCGGCCTCCTGCGGAGGTCCCCAGAATCACAGATGTCAGTCTTCAGCTAATTCAATTCACCCCACGTAATATCAAGAAAGGGCTGAAGGCACTGGATACTGCAAAGGCTATGCCTAATATTCCAGCAATAGTACTGAAGACTTGTGCTCCAGAATTTGCCACGCTCCTAGCTAAGCTGTTCCAGTACTGCTGCAACACTGACTTCTACCCAGCTATGTGGAAAATTGCCCAGGTACGTCTTGTACACAAAAAGCAGGACAAATACAACCCGACCCTCAGTCTACTCTCCGTCATTAGTAAAGTAATGGAAGGGGTCATCAACAGTGCTATCAAGCAGCACTTGCTTAGCAATAACTGCTCACTGACGCCCAGTTTGGGTTCAGTCAGGGCCACTTAGCTCCTGACCTCATTACAGCCTTGGTTCAAACATGGACAAAAGAGCTGAACTCCCGAGGTGAGGTGAGAGTGACTGCCCTTGCCATCAAGGCCGCATTTGACTGAGTGTGGCATCAAGGAGCCCTAGCAAAATTGGGAATCAGTAGGATAACTCTCCATTGGTTGGAGCCATACTCAGCACAAAGGAAGATGGTTGTGGTAGTTGGAGGTCAGTCATCTCAGCTCCAGGACAGCACTGCAGGAGTTCCCCTGGGTAGTGTCTGATGATACAAAGCCAGGTGGAAAGGTAAGCTGTGGGGTGCTCTCTACTTTACTACCTTATAATCTTCTAGACTCAACATTGAGTTTAACAATTCAGGCTAACTTCTGCTCCAATTTTGTTTCCATTTTCTTTGCAGGTGTCAGTTTTGCTCTTGGTCGTTTTCTGTCTTGCTTTTGCTTTCGGACAGCAGCTGTCCATCATTCTGCTGTTCACACCACCTCTAGACACGCTAAAATAAACGCAAAATATTGTGGATGCTGGAGGTCTGAAATAAAAACAAAGTGCTGGGAAAAACTCATCAGGTCTACCAGCATCTGTGGAGAGAGAAACAGAGTTAACATTTTGAGTCCAATATGACTCTTCTTCGAAATTGAAGAAAGGTAGAGATGTGATGAGTTTTGTATTGTTGAAAAAGAGGGAAGGATCAGGTGGGGCAAAAGGAAAGGTCAGGGACAGTTTAGAAGGCAGGTAAGATAAAATACCAAAGATGCCATGGAACCATTACCACTCTCTGCCTTTTGTTCTGTTTGTCATTTAATCTCCCCTGCCTTTTAACCTATCCTTGACCTTCCCTTTTGCTGTACCTGACCTCTTTTATTTCTCTAGACGCACCTTTGGTTTATTTGCTTATCTCACTACCACTCCTTTTGGCCCTGCATCCACCAATTCTTTTGTCATTTAATCTGTTCTGTCTCCCACCCATCACAGAACTTGCCTTTTGTTCTGTTCCACCTCCACTTGCTTAAAATCTATTACATTACTATTTTTTCCCAGTTCTGATGAGAGGTCATCAACCTGAAACATTAACTCTGTTTCTCACTCCACAGATGCTGCCTAAAGGCTTAGAATTTCCAGAATTTTCTGGTTTTATTTTAAATTTTCTTACATAGTTTTGCTAATATGGTGATTTCTTTCCTCTGAGCCAGGAAGCTTGGCCTGGGTTTTACCAGCCCTCTGGACATGGGCTGATTTTTACCAATCCTCTGGAGACAGGCTGGTAAGCTGGAGGGCTTATAAAATGGCAGCAGAAGGTGATGGGAGGGGAGTCCTATGTGTGCCTGCCACCACTGCTCATTTAGTGGCCAGTTAAACCAGTTAGGTGTCCAGTTAAGGGTCACTTCCTACCCCTGCATGTGGCATGACCACGAGGTAGATGCTTATGGGATCCTGGATTGGCAGGGGTGTCATGAAGCTATTAATGTATATATTATTGGAGAATATTTTTCTTTTAAAATAGAGGTTTAGTCTGTGGGTGTGTCTTAATTGGATTAAAGCCAGCTAGCCTGGGTGCTTTATGTGTACTAGTTTTGATATGTCAGAGAGATAGTGTATTTGCATTTTTTTGAATAGAGCATTCAAGAAGTGGGGCGCAAACTACCACCTAGCGAGCAGATACTAAGCAATATGTTTATATTACCAATAAAATTGGTACTATGAAAAGGATTTTATTGTTAAAAGGTGGAGTTCAAAGAGGCTGGTGATACAACGAGAATTTACATTCAGTGAGCATTGCTAGGTATAACTTCAGTTTTGTGTGCGCCGAGCAGAGGCAATGTGAGATCAACAGCAGCTATAAGCCTCCAACTGTCTCCACAGGAACCAAAGTGAAGAGAACCTCATTTTGAATTCGTAGGGTGAAAATACTTTGCCTGGTATCTGGTTAAGTCTATGGGTTGCTGTTGCCTTAATGGAGATTAGTTTGGGAATCTGTTAAAAGTTCTGATAGTAATTTGTAGCCATGTGTATATATATTTTAACCTGTATAAATTAATAAAATATTTCATTTAGTTTAATGTAAAACCTCGAGAACTGGTGGTCTGATTTCTGAATTTAGAGTCGCATCTCAAACATAACACTTTAAATTATAGGCTATGACAGTTGTTTAAAGTTCCCCTCTGGGATTTTTAAATAACTCAGCTGTACCAACTGCATTGGTCATAACAAGGGTGAGCCCTCCTTTACTGTCGCTCCATGCCTGTGGAGGGGCCCCTGGTGGCAAGGACTGCATCTGTGGCTACTGTGCTGTCAATGGAGCTTAATATAGGCTAACATTGGAGCACATCACTGAAGGAGAATTGCATTACTGGAAGTCCAGTAATGAAGGAATGCATTTTTCTTAACCATCACTTTTCAATATTCACCTAACCATGTACTGATTAATAGATCTGTGCCAATTTATAACCTAAGACGTGGTAAAACGAAGTGGTTGTTCTGCAGCTATCCTAATTTGAGGAAGGACATCTGAGCATATACCAAATTTGCCACAAATTGGCTAGCTAATTGACAGGTTAAGGCACACATTAGGTTGTAAGGAATAAGGGCTCATCTATTGGAGTGGTCAAAGACAAAGGCTCATGGAAAGTATTTAGAGTCGAAACCAAAATTGTAACATGGATGTGGGCAGGGAGATCTTTATGTGGTGTCTTACACACTGTCCAGAAGCTAACACCAAATATTGCTTCAAATATTTTCTATCATGTTGAAAACTGTGGCACCAAAATGGACAAAAATACTTTACAGATTATAAATATGAATGTGATAGTGTTCAAAGATGTGTGCTGCTCTTTGGTTTCAGATGATTACAAAGTCCCCAAGCTTGACTTGTTTGATTTTGGTCAACTCCTTGTACATTTATTTGTTCAATGCATTGTAACTGCTTCCAGATGTTTTCAAGGTGAGGCAAATTTAGCCATTTAATATTTTTTCTTTTCTCTTTTTGTAGGGTTTACATTTGCAAATACAGCGCAGCTTTCCCAAGGAAGTCCTTTCAATGAACCGCAATTTGAAAAAAAAGTTACGGAGCAACAAAAGTACAAAGAATATCTACGCTTACAAGTAAATGCAGTTGAAGAAATGTTTATTTCCCATTGAACCAATTTATTCTTTTCAGCTTCTCCAGGCTTCAAACTATAGTTGTTCTGCTTTATGGAAAATGGACATGTAGTCAATGATATTCTCTGACAGTTACACACTAGGTTAAGAGAAGTTGAGTAGAATATAAGTTTCAAAATCATTTTTCTTATCAATTTTCTTCCCTCTTCATTCCTGAAGACCTCAACTCCTTCCTGAATTACAGATCTATAGTTGTCAGTTGCCGTCAGTACATGATGCAAGTGGTTTTTGTCCCAATTTGAATGTTGAGTGAGAGTTTTGACATACAATTCAAGCATGATGCACTTCAGAACCAAACACAATCCTGATTTTAAAGTGCATACTCAGACTGTGGGTCACGAGACAGCGACCAGGAGTTAGAATCCAGGCTGATTTTTTTTGTTTTGCTCTCCTCCTAACCCAATGGTGCTGAGGCTAGTATTACTGCCTACATTGCTGCTTTTGTTATTTAACACATCACAGACCAGGAATTTGGACTGAGATGTTTTTGATCTATGTGGTTCAACTAAATGTTGATAATCTTGTGGTGTCAAAATAGGGCTTAGTTTTTTCAATAACTTCATGCTGGTAGTAAGTAGCATGATGGAATATTAATCAATGAATGAAATCACAGATTAATGGGCTATTGGAGATTTTCAGTCATTCCTGCAGTTATAGAATTATGGCAAGATCTTGGGCCAACACTCCTATATTTATCTCTTCCTTTCCACATGAGATGTAAAGTCTTCCACAATGAAATTATTTGTTGCAAATATTAAGGGATTCACATAGCTTATTGCTGTGTAGTTGCTTAATTTTGATCTTGGCTTCAGAACAGATTTTGATCTGGCTTTTCGCAGTACTGAATACAGCATTGGTTTTCCACAAATTATGCACACAATTTCAAACAGATTTGTTTATTAAATATTAAGTACACTTTCATCCTTTGAGTGGGATGTAATGCTAAGTCATTCCGAGTTGCCATTGCTGCGGCTTCTGCCTAGTGCTTCTGCTGGTTGGTGATGTTGGTATAGGAATATCCTAAAGCACATTGTTACATGAAAAAGCCTCGCAGGTGCCCTGTTGTGTTCCTTTTGTGCTGCAAAGTGGAACTCTTGAGTTCATAAGATTCTGATGAATCCATTGGATTCTTGTGAGCTGAAACTCCTTTCACCAAAAATCCCAGTTTACTGGCTATCGTCTTGATTGCAGATTATTAAACCTCTTGCATTGATAATGATCTACCGTATGTAACCTGACATTTAGATAGAAGTGTACTGAAAGTCAAAGAATGAGGAAGTCACTACCTACTGTAAATAATTTACCATTTTCCTGATATTTTTAAAATCTCGATTACCAAACTCTCTCCATTGGACCAAAGGCAAATCTTTGAGGATCGATACTGACTCGGCCAGCTTACTCTAAATCAAGACTGTAATGTTGCGAAATAGCATGATGACTGCTCCAAGAGGATGCGTTAAAGATACTCTGCTATGAATTTGGCTTTGACTGAAAAATTTATCTGTACAAAAGTCAAGTTAGCTCCAATGTTCTCTTGTGATTTTTGCCAGCTAGGAAGTTAGGCAAGGAAATTAGAGCAAATTCTAATTTGCTAATCCCTGTTTAATTATGGATTTACCTAACACGTTTGTTTTACAAGAAATAAATAACTTTAGACTGATGAAAGTTTACATTGTAAGTTAATGCCATATATATGTCAACCAAATGCTACTTTTTGGGTGAAGTGTGAAGAGGTGTTAAAACTGTAATACAGTACAAACTTGACTGCTCACATAGTAACTATCCTAATACCTCTGATTGCTAATGAAGATTTTTGAACATTATCTGAACAACAGGAGTTGGGGTTTCCAGCATTTTTGCAACAGATTAGTCTGGCTGCCTCTGGGGAGATGGTGGCATAGTGATATTGTCACTGGACTAGTAATCCAGAGACCCAGGGTAATGCTCTGGGGACCTGGGTTAAATTGAATAAAAATCTGGAATTAAAAGTCTAGTGATGACCATGAAACCATTGTTGATTGTTGTAAAAAACCCAACTCGTTCACTAATATCCTTTAGGGAAGGAAATCTGCTGTCCTTACCTGGTCTGGCCTACATGTGACTGCAGACCCACAGCAACGTGGTTGACTTTTAAATGCCCTCTGAAATGGCCTAGCAAGCCACTCAGTTGTATCATACTGCTATAAAGAGAAAAAGGAATGGAACTGGACGGACCACTCAGCATCCACCTAGTCACTGGAAACAATGGAAAACTCAGCCCTGACAACCCTGCAAAGTCCTCCATATTAACCTCTGGGGTCTTATGCCAAAATTGGGAGAGCTGTCTCGCAGACTAGTCAAGCAATGGTTTGACATAGTCATACTCACAGAATCATACCTTGCAGATAATGTTCCAGACACCACTGTCACCGTCCCTTGGTATGTCCTGCCCTACTGGCAGGACAGACACAGTAGACGTGGCGGCACCTCTGATGTACAATCAGGAGGGACTTGTCCTGGGAGTCCTCAATATCAACTCTCATGGCATCAGGTCAGATGTGGGCAAGGAAACCTCCTGCTGATCACCACATGCCACCTCCTGCCCCCAGCCGATGAACATCCCCCATGTTGAACATCACTTGGAGGAAGCACTGAGGGTGACAAGGGTGCAGAATGTACCCTTGGTGGGGGGCTTCAATATCCATCGCCAAGAGTGACTTGGTAGCACCATTACAGACCGACCTGGCCAAGTCCAAAAGGACATAGCTGTCAGACTGGGTCTGCGGCAGGTGGTGAGGGAACCAAAGAGAGCGAAAAACATACTTGACCTCATCCTCAGCAACCTGCCTGCCACAGATGCATCTGTCCATGATAGTATCGGTAGGAGTCACAACTGCACAGTCCTTGTGGAGATGAAGTCCCGTCTCCATTGAGGATACCCTCCATCGAGTTATGTGGCACTACCAGCGTGCTAAATCTGATAGATTTCGAACAGATCGAGCAACTCAAGACTGGACAACCATGAGGCGCTGTGGGCCAACATCAGCAGCAGAATTGCTCTCAACCTCAATCTGTAACCTCATAGCTGGCTTATTGCCCACTCTACCATTACCACCAAGCCGGGGATCAAGCCTTGTTCAATGAAGATTGCAGAGGGGGGCATGCCAGGAGCAGCACCAGGCAGACCTGAAAATGAGGTGTTAACCTGAAGCTATAACACAGGACTACTTGCGTGCCAAACAGCATAAGGAACAAGTGATTAAACAGAGCTAAGCAATCCCACAAACAAAGGATCAGACCTAAGTTCTGCAGTCCTGCACATCCAGTCGTGACTGGTGGTGGACAATTAAACAACTCACTGGAATAGGAGACTCCACAAATACCCCCATCTTTAATGATGGGGGAGCCCAGCACATCAGTGCAAAAGACTGGCTGAAGATTGCTGCAAATGCTTCAGCCCTGAGTGTGGCATGAAGGAGCCCTGACAAAACTGGAGTCAGTGGGAATCCGGGAAAACTCTGCTTGGAGTCATACCTGGCACAAAGGAAGATGGTTGAGGTTGTTGGAGGTCAATTATCTCATTTCCAGAACATCACTGCAGGAGTTCCTCAGGGTAGTGTCCTGGGCCCAACCATCTTCAGCTGCGTCATCAGTGACCTACCTTCCATCGTAAGGGATGTTCACTGATGGCGCAACGATCAGCACCATTCGCAGCTCTTCAAATTCTGAAGCAGTCCATATCCAAATGCAGCAAGACCTGGATAATATCTAGGCTTCGGCTGACAAGCGTCAAGTAACATTCTCACCGCACAAGTGCCAGGCAATGACCATCTCCAACAGGAAACAATCTAACCTTCGTCCCTTGACATTGAATGGCATTACCATCACTGAACCCCCATGCTGAACTATCAACATCCTGAAGGTTACCATTGACCAGAAACTGAACTGGACTAGCCATTTGGCTAACCACTAGGTCAGAAGCTAGGAACACTGACAAATAATTCACTTCCTGACTCCCCAAAGCCTGTCCACCATGTGCAAGGCGTAAATCAGGAGTATGATGGAATATTCCCCACATGTCTGGATGAGTGCAGCTCCAACAACATTCAAAGCTTGACACCATCCAGGACAAAGCAGCCTGCTGGATTGGCATCCCATCCACAAACATTCATTCCCTTCACCATTGATGCACAGTGGCAACAGTGTGTACCATCTACAAGATGCTCTGCAGCAACTCATCAAGGCTCCTTAGACAGCACCTTACAAACCTACGACCGCGACTACTAGAAGGCCAAGGCCTGCAGATAGATGGGAACACCACCACCTGGAAGTTCCCCTCCAAGCCACTCACCACCCTACACTGGAAATATATTGCCATTCCTTCACTGTCGCTGAGTCAAGGTCCTGGAACTCCCTCCCTAACAGCACTGAGGGGTGTACTTACACCACATGGACTGCAGCTGTTCAAGAAGGCAGCTCACCACCACCTTCTTGAGGGTAATTAGGGATGGGCAATAAATGCTGACCTGGCCGGCGACACCCACATCCCATGAATGAATTAAAAACATGTTTAGCTGGTGATACAGCAGCATGTCAGTTGGCTCACAGCTCCCTCATGCAATGACCACTTTCAGGTAACTGAGTCTGCCATGACGCCTGAATTAAGTAGGCAAAAATATTGCCTTAACTCTCATCATGACACATGGCTCCAGAGATGAGTACTAAGGCAGACTATAATAATTTGGGGTAAGGGGGATCACAGCTGTCAATTTTTGCTATATGCTGTGGAGGTTCCTAACGTTATGGAAAATAATTGAGATTCTAGCATTTCAATTTCTGAAATTGATTACACTCATATACTATTTATGAATGACCAAAGCTCCTTTGCTACAGTCCTTTATCTATAAATTAATTTAAGTCTTGAGCACCAGAAATAGAACTGAATGTTTTAGTACCCATGCTAAACTAAACAAGAAATTGAAGATCCGTTTAGTGTGAGGATTTGATGCAGCAAAGTTGGAATGACAAGCTAATTTGAAGTTTGAAAATTTCAAGGAACAACACCCTGAAGGATGAATTTTTTCCTCCTCTCAGGGAATATAGGGATTTGAGTAAGAAGCTGCTTTAAACAAAAAAAAATTACAAGTGAAGAGCTTTGAATTAGTTTTTAATGCGTTCCAGATTGAAGAGAAGCGACGCAAGGCAGAGGAAGAACGTGAAAAATGTAAACTTGAAGAGCAACAAGAGGAGAAACGTCTAGCTGAACAGAGGGCACGAATTGCAAAAGAGCTTGAAGAGGAGCAAGAAAAGAAACGCCGTAAAGAAGAGGAGGTAGCCTTCTGTTTCAGTTTAAAATGTGACTGGACTTTGTTTAATTTGTTCAGTAGTTCTTGGGGGTGGAAGCTAGTTTTAAAAGGATCTGGTTCAGTTCTGAGCACACACCTCAGGAAAGTTATATTGGCTTTGGAGTGGGAGCAGTGCTGATTCACCAGAATGATTCTTGGGCTAAAAGGGCTATGAGGACAAGATGCATAAAGTAGGCTTGATTTTCATAATTTATAGAAGATTAAGGGCTGATCTAATTGGGTGTTTAAGATTATTAAAGCAGTTAGCAGAGAGAAACTATTTCCTCTGGTGGTGGTGTCAGGTGCAAGGGAACATAACCTTACAAGTAAAATGGCAGAACAAGCTCAAGGGCTTGAATGGCTTCCTGGCCTTTGTTAGCGTATGTATATATAATATAGGTGTAGTATTAGATATACAAAACTGTACATATAATGTATATAATGTCATATAGTTACCCCATAAAATTCAGATGTGGACCAGGCAGGTCATTAGCATGGGCACTAGAACATAAATTGGAACTATGCAGAGCAGGCAGATCGTGATATCAGTCATCGTTTAACACTACTTTGATTGTAGTGGTGATGTTTCGGAGCTCAAAACTGCAACAAATGTCCTCATAACCTTGCACGGTTGAACATGCGTTCAGCAGCTGGAAGCGTTCCCCCTCACTCCCGCCATCACCATAACCAGTGCTATTTGAAGGGATCATTCACCTCTCTCCGATTAGTTGCTGATTTATTTCTACTGCATGTTGCTAAGGTAGTGGAAGTGTTAAGAGGTATGGACCGCTATTTAAAGTTGGTGAAGTCTGCAGGGAGTGGTGTGGTGTAAGATGAAGACTTTGGTTCTCACATCAAGGGTTTTGCTCTTTGTGACCATAGAACACTACAGCACAGAAAACAGGCCATTCGGCCCTTCTAGTCTGTGCCGAAATATTATTCCGCTAGTCCCATTGATCTGCACATAGTCCATAACCCTCCAGACCTCTCCCATCCATGTATCTATCCAATTTATTCTTAAAACTTAAGAGTGAGCCCACATTTACCACGTCAGATGCTAGCTCGTTCCACACCCTCACCACTCTCTGAGTGAAGAAGTTCCCCCTAATGTTCCCCCTAAACCTTTCCCCTTTCACCCTAAAGCCATGTCCTCTTGTGTTTATCTCTCCTAATCTAAGTGGAAAGAGCCTACTCGCATTTACTCTGTCTATACCCCTCATAATTTTGTAAACTCCTATCAAATCTCCCCTCATTCTTCTACGCTCCAAGGAATAAAGTCCTAACCTGTTTAATCTTTCCCTGTAACTCAACTCCTTAAGACTCGGCAACATCCTAGTAAATCTTCTCTGCACTTCGGCAACATCCTAGTAAATCTTCTCTGCACTCAATCTTACTGATATCCTTCCTGTAGTTAGGCGACCAGAACTGCACACAATACTCCAAAGTTGGCCTCACCAATGTCATATACAACCTCACCATAACATCCCAACTCCTATACTCAGTACTTTGATTTATGAAGCCCAGTATGCCAAAAGCTTTCTTTACAACCTTGTCTACCTGTGACACCACTTTCAGGGAATTATGTATCTGAACTCCCAGATCCCTTTGTTCCTCCGCACTCCTCAGTGCCCTACCATTTAGTGTGTGTGTCCTACCTTGGTTTGTCCTTCCAAAATGCAACACCTCACACTTTTCCGCATTAAATTCCATCTGCCATTTTCTGGCCCATTTTTCCAGTTGGTCCAGATCCCTCTGCAAGCTGTGAAAGCCTTCCTCGCTGTCCACAACGCCTCCAATCTTAGTGTCATCAGCAAACTTGCTGATCCAATTCACCACATTATCATCCAAATCATTGATATAGATAACAAACAACAATGGTCCCAGCACAGATCCCTGAGGCACACCACTAGTCACAGACCTCCAGTCTGAGAAGCAATCATCCACTACCACTCTCTGTCTTCTCCCACACAGCCAATTTCGAATCCAGTTTACAATCTCTCCATGGATACCAAGTGTCTGAACCTTCTGAACTAACCTCCCATGTGGGACCTTGTCAAAGGCCTTACTAAAGTCCATGTAGACAACATCCACAGCCTTTCCTTCATCTACTTTCTTGGTAACCTCCTTGAAAAACTCTACAATGTTCGTTAAACACGACCTACCACGCACAAAGCCATGCTGACTATCCTTAATCAGCCCTTGGCTGTCCAAATAATTGTATATCCGATCTCTCAGAACACCTTCCAATAATTTACCTACTATTGACGTCAGGCTCACTGGCCTGTAATTACCTGATTTACTTTTGGAGCCTTTTTTAAACAACGGAACAACATGAGCTACCCTTCAATCCTCTGGCACCTCACCCGTGGCTAAGGACATTTTAAATATTTCTGCCAGGGCCCCTGCAATTTCTACATTAGTCTCCCTCAAGGTCCGAGGGAATATCATGTCAGGCCCGGGGGATTTATCTACCTTTATTCACTGTAAGGCAGCTAGCACCTCCTCCTCTTTAATCTCTATATGTTCCATGACACTACTGCTTGTTTCCCTTCCTTCCTTATACACTATGCCAGTTTCCTGAGTAAATACTGATGCAAAAAAACTGTTTAAGATCTCCCCCATCTTGTGAGGCTCCACACATAGACGACCACTCTGATCTTCAAGGGGATCAATTGTGTCCCTTATTATCCTTTTACTCTTTATATACTTGTAGAAACCCTTCGGGTTTACCTTCACATTATCTGCCAAAGCAACCTCGTCTTCTTTTTGCCTTCCTGATTTCCTTCTTTAGTATTTTTTTACATTTTCTATACTCTACAAGTACCTCATTTGCTTCTTGTTGCCTATACCTGCTATACACCTCTCTCTTCTTCTTAACCAGATTGCCAATATCCCTTGAAAACCAAGGTTCCCTATGCCTGTTAACTTTGCCTTTAATCCTGACAGGAACATGCAAACTCTGCACACTCAAAATTTCGCCTTTGAATGCCTTCCACTTACTGAACACATCCTTGCCAGAAAACAACTTATCCCAATCCACTCTTCCTAGATCCATTCTCATTTCCACTAAATTGGCCTTTCTCCAATTTAGAATCTCAACTCGAGGACCAGACCTATCCTTATCCATAATTAACTTAAAACTAATGACATTGTGGTCACTGGACCCAAAATGTTCGCCTACACATACTTCTGTCACCTGACCTGTCTGATTCCCTAATAGGAGATCAAGTATTGCATCCTCTCTAGTTGGTACCTCTATATATTGATTTAGAAAACTTTCCTGAACACATTTGACAAACTCCAAGCCATCCAGCCTTTTTACAGTATGGGAGTCCCAGTCAATATGTGGAAAGTTAAAATCTCCTACCATCTGTTCAACTTTTTCTGCTGCTTCCCTTTCTTCAGTAGCCTACTAAGATAAACATCCTCTAAGGTTTCCCCTACCCTAACCCTGAATTTGCATCTTGCTCTAGTTTCTTCCTATCTGCCTTCCTGCTATCTTAGAAGTCATCTTGTCGATAAGATCCATCTCTTGCTCTCTATACTCTATTCCCACTAATCTGCTGACCATCCAAATTCCCTTCCTATCTTCAATGTTAGCTGATGTTATTAGTGGTTCTCTCTCCTCAAATCTCTCCTTCAAATCTGCTGTCATCTTCTTCCTTCTCAAAATACCAAACCTTGACCCCTCCATCCTTGCAAACTATAACCCTATCTCCAATCTCTCTTACCTATCAAATCATTGAACTGTTGTCATTCCCCAGATTTGTACCCATTTTTCTCCAGAATATCCATTTTGAATCCCTCCAATCAAGTTTCTGCCCCTATCAAAGTACCAAAAGACTTCGAACCAAAGTCACAAATGACATTCTAGTTAACTGTGATACCAGTAAGTTTGCTAACGTACATTGGTGCCTGGTTAAGCATTGATTTGATTTTAAAATTCTCACCCTTGTTTTTAATTCCGTCCATGGTCCCCTCTCTATTTCTAATCTCCTCCAACTGTACAGGCACCACCCCCACCCCCACTCCCCCAAAGATCTCCACTAATTCTGGTCTCTTGAACATTCCCAATTTTAATCTTGCTTATTGGCGACTGTGTCTTCAACTGCCAAGGTCATAAATCTCTCTGCTTATTTTTCTTCCTTTGACACCTCTTTAACCAAGCTCTTGGTCATCTGTCCTGTCATCTCCTTGTGGTTTGGTGTCCAGTTTGTTTGATAACATTTGTACAGCACCCTAGGACATTTTATTATTTTAAAGGCACTATATAAATGCAAGATATTGCTTTTGTTGCTGCAGCAGCTGATGCTCAGACCACTTGTTCTCAGTCATGCGTGTGGTAGTTTCCTTCCTCGGCCTGCAACATGACAGGGAAAATGCAGAGGAGACACAGAAGGATAAGCTGCTCAGAGGGAGGAAGGGGTGGGGGAGAAGAAGGGCTCTCAGCAAGAGGCCATATCCACCCAGGGTCTTCAGAGAGATATTTTGCTACCTCAGCTTCAGGTAACAGAGTGTGCGACATGTCTGTACTTTTAGTGTCGGGCTTTTTCCAGGCTGAAACAGGCGATATTTCCAACATTGTGCAGTTCGCCATCCAACATTGTCAAGGGAAGTCACTGAGGCTCTGCATGCAAGGAAAGTTGAAGATGTTTCATTCTGTTTTGCCAAAGAGAAGCAGGCGGAACAAACATACGGCTTTGTCAGGGTAGCAGGTTTCCCTATGACTCAGGGTGTCATTGACTTCACACGTCACTGTGCACGTAACTTCAGACATGTACCACACGTAGGAAGGGGTCTAACATAAAAGCAAAATACTGCGGATGCTGGAAATCTGAAACAAAAACAAAAATTGCTGGAAAAACTCAGCAGGCCTGACAACATCTATGGAGAGAAAGACAGAGTTAACGTTTCAAGTCCAGATGACTCTTCTTCAGAACTAAAGAAAAGTAGAAATGTAGTGAAATATATACTGTTTAAGGGAAGCAAAGTATAGAGTGACTCATACAAATATGATTAAGTGAAGCATGTAAAAGCAAAGCACAAAGTAGTATAAATTTATGTAAGACAAAAATCTGCAACATGAATTTTCTTCTGAGGGAGTGAGACCCTTTCCTTGTTAAATTCATTTTTCAGGGCCAGAGAGGTTGCTCAGCAATTACAAATTATGCATTTTTAAAAGCTTAGTTACTCCTGGTTGAACAAGGTTTAAGTTCTCTTTGCTCTTTAATACAGATATAATCGATTATTATCCCAAGTTCATGTCATTACAATGATCTCTACGTAGACTCCATTGGTGAAAACTGTAACTGTGCAGCCTGTGAAGGAGCAGGATATCACACTAGACAGCAACCCCCTGATTTCTGCATTTAACTGTGCATATGCTATCACCACAAATCGTCAGTTTTACCCAATAATAATGGCAACAGCCTTGCCGCTATTAGTACAGCAAAATCCAGGTCATTGTTTTGGTAGCTGTGATAAACACTATGCAGTGTTCTCTTTTACTTCATTGAAATCTTTTAGAGGAACAGCATAATTATAGAAGCTAAAAGTTATTAACTAAATGATCAGTGTTTGTTATCCTGGGCATGTTGCTGAAAGAATATCTACATATGAAGTTCAGGAAAAATAGTCTCAAAGACATTGAGACCTGCCTATGAGTGCTAATCTAAAATATGGGGGCTGAAGAATTTGACGGAAGAAGGGTAGAAAAAGCTGAAACAAAAAGAGAAAATGCTGGAAAAACTCAGATCTGGCAGCATCGTTGGAGAGGGAAACAAAGTTAAAGTTTCAAGTCCAATATGACACTTTTTCGGAACTTCAGAAAAAACTGAGATATGCATCTATGCATCAATGTTAATGCAACTTTTTAATGTAAATTTTAATTTAACTGTCCCCTGACCCCTCCACCCCACCAGCAAAGAATTAAAAATGAAGAAATTGCACGGTTGGCCGAAGAACGTCGTAAAGTAGCAGAAAGAAAGCGAAAGGAAGAGGAAGAAAAACAGGAGATGATGTTTCGACAGCAACTCAAGAGCGAACAATCGGCAAGGATAGATGAGAAGGTATACTAAATCTTTCTGCTTTAGAATTTTAAAAGAATCTTCAAGGGCAAGGGAAGTGTATTGAAAGTATTCTGATCTTTTAGAAGTGGGTGATAATTGATAGCAAGATATTTATTGACATTTATTCATAATCGCTTTGCTTTATGTTAATATCAGGGTGGCTTTAGCATTGAAGGAGGAGGATGGCGATTGATAAAGATAAGGCTCCATTTACAGGAGCCCCCAATGCAGCCAATACTGCAGTGATCCAAGGATGCTGAAATATCCATATATATTGCTCCTGAGGATTGTAATACCAGTATTGTTTCTCAGCTCGTTGGGGAGTGTAATTGGGCAAGTCATAATCGATCTTGAAGACATTTCTAAATTGTTTTCTGAGGTTTCCCAGTTATAGCATGGATGTTGATTGAAACAAAAATTAATAAAGAAAATGTGTTCCACATAGTCCTTATTCAGAAAAGGCAAGTTCTATTGTATCATTGAACTTCAAAACAACTTTGTATGGAGCTACCTGCTATATTTTTTTATTCATTCATGGGATGTGGGCGTCGCTGGCTAGGCCAGCATGTATTGCCCATCCCTAATTGTCCTTGGGAAGGTGGTGGTGAGCTGTCTTCTTGAACTGCTGCAGTCCATGTGGCATAGATACACCCACAGTGCTGTTAGGCAGGGAGTTCCAGGATTTTGACTCAACAACAGTGAAAGAACAGCAATATATTTCTGAGTCAGGATGGTGAGTGGCTTTGAGGGGAACTTTCAGGTGCTGGTGTTCCCATGTGTCTGCTGCCCTTGTCCTTCTAGATGGTAGTGGTCATGGGTTTGGAAGCTGCTGTGTAAGGAGCCTTGGTGGATTTCTGTAGTGCATCTTGTAGATGGTACACACTGCTGCCACTGTGTGTTGGTGGTGGATGGAGTGAATGTTTGTGGATGCGGTGCCAATCAAGTAGGCTGTTTTGTCCTGGATGGTGTCAAGCTTCTTGAGTGTTGTTGGAGCTGCACTCATCCAGGCAAGTGGAGAGTATTCCATCACACTCCTGACTTGTGCCTTGTAGATAGTGGACAGGCTTTGGGGAGTCAGAAGGTGAGTTACTTGCCACTGGATTCCTAGCTTCTGGCCCGCTCTTGTAGCCACAGTAATTTATATGGCTAATGCAGTTCAGTTTCTGGTCATTGGTAAGCCTCAGGATGTTGATAGTTCAGCAGGGAGGTTCAGTGATGGTAATGCTATTGAATGTCAAGGGGTGATGGTTAGATTCTCTCTTGTTGGAGATGGTCATCACCTGGCACTTGTGTGGAACAAATGTTACTTGCCACTTGTTGCCCAAGCTGAGATATTGTCCAGGGCCTTAATCTTCTGGTCGGCGTGCAGTGGGCCCCGCTCGCCGACGCGTAAAATGATGCGCGGTGATATCAGGCGTGTGTCCTGATGTCACCGCGCGTCATTCCGATCTTCAGTTCGGCGGGCGCACACCAGAGTCAGCTGCGTGCCCACTGAACTATCAAGGGCCTATTAAGGCCATTTAAAAACTAATTGAAGTAATTAACAGGGCTGCCCGTCCAACCTTAAGGTTGGCAGGCAAGCGAAGAGCCCAGGCGGCCTTCGTATTTTTCATGGAACCTCATCCACGGGTGGGATGAGGTTTCATGAAGGCTTTATTAATTTAATAAATTGTTTCATGTGAATTGATAAACATGTCCCACCTCATGTGACAATGAGGGGACATGTCTGAATAATTTATTTCTTTATTTATCAAATTTTAATGACTTTCCTTAATCTCCCCGAGGCACGGAGCTGCCTCAGGGAGATTTCTGTGCTCTTTCGTGCGCATGCGTGAAAGAGCGCAGGCCCCGACTCTCCCTTCTCCCCCTGCCTGCACAGGGAGCGCTGAGCGCTTCCGGGTGCGCATCATGCTGGGGCGGGCCTGAATTGGCCTGCCCATTTAAAATGGTGGCATCCAGCCGATCACGGGCAGCGATCAGTTGCGCTCCCGCCCAGCTCGCCCGACGGAGAGAAAATTCTCCCCCAGGTCTTGCTGCATTTGGGCATTGACTGCTCCAGTACCTGAGGAGTTGCGAATGGTGCTGAACATTGTGTGATCATCAACAAACATCCCCACTTCTGATCTTATGATGGAGGGAAGGTCAGTGATGCTCTTCCAAATATTGGTGAAATATGGCAACTTTTTTGTAAAAGAAACTCATCCAAGCTGAAGCTATGGACCAACAGGCTTTATCGGTAGAACATGTTCCTGAATGTTTATATCCTCTTTCCAGTGCATGCTCATTTAAGTTTCTATCTGGTCTATCGTGATTCATTTGGTTAGCACTCTCATAATTCCTGCTGCAGCTAGGTGTCAAAGACATAGGTGAACACATGCTCCAACTGACTAAACTCCGTTATGAGTTCATCTCCACTGATATGTAGTTTGAAATGCACTCCAAGAATTATAGAAACATAGGATTTGGAGTATGCTATTCAGCTCTAGTGAATTCCTGCAGTGCATCTTGTAGATGGTACACACTGCCCTGCTCTGTCATTCGATAAGATCATGGCTGATCTGTTGTGGTCTCATTCCACTTTCGTGTCTGTCCCCTCATAATCCTAGACTCCTTTGTCTATCAAAAATCTATTCAATAGAGCCTTGAATAAATTCAATGACCCCAGACTCCACTGTTTATTCCATAGACTCACAACCTCTGAGAGAAAAGTTACTCCTCATCTCCATCTTAAAAAGGGGACCTCTTACTTTTAAACTGTGTCCCTAGCTCTAGTCTTCCCCCACAAGAGGAAACCCCCCCCTCCCACCCCCACCACCACCACCACTGGTATCCATCCTATCAAGTCTCCTCAGGATGTTATATGTTTCCAAAAGATAACTTTTCATTCTTCTTAACTCCCAATGGGCACAGGGCCGACCCATTCAACCTTTCTTTAGGAGATAAGTCTTCATCCCAGGAATGAGTCAAATTAACCTTCTCAACTGTTTCTAATGCATTTATATCTTTTATCAAACAAGGCAACCAAAACTGTACACAGTACTCCAGATGTGATCTAGTTAAGGCCCTACACAGCTGCAGAAAAACTTCCCTGCTTCTATATTCCATTCCTCTTGCAATAAATGCCAACATTCCATTTGCCTTCCTAATCACTTGCTGTACCAACATAATTTAGGTGATTCACGTACCAAGACACCCAGATCTGTCTGTGCCACCGAGTTCTGCAATCTATCTCAATTTAAATAGTATACTGCTTTTCTATTCTTCTTGCCAAAGTGAACAAGTTCACATTTTCCCACATACTCCATTTGCCAAATTTTCCCCACTCACTTAACCTATCTATTTCCTTAGTAGACTCTTCACCTCTTGACAACTTACTTTCCTGCCTATCTTGGTGTCATCAGCAAATTTAACTACCATACATTCAGCCTCCTCATCCAAGTCATTGATATAGATTGTAAATAGTTGAGGCCCCAACACTGATCCCTTTGGCACTCCACTCATTCCAGCTTGCCAACACAAAAATGACCCATTAATGCCTACTCTGTTTCCTGTTAGCTAACCAATCCTCAACCCATGCTAATATTTTACCCCCTACAACATGAGCTCTTATTTAGTGTAGCAAACTTTGATGTGGCACCTTGTCAAAATGCCTTTTTGAAAACCAAGTGCACCGCATCTGCAGGTTCTGCTTTATCCACGTTGCTTGTTCCTTCGTCAAAGAGCTCTAATAAATTAGTTATAGACGATTTCCCTTTCATAAAACCATGTTGACTCTGCCTGATCCCATTATGATTTTCAATGTATCCTGCTATAATCATCTTAATAATGGATTCTGGCAATTTCCCTATGACAGATGTTAAGCTAACTGGCCTATAGTTCCTACTTTCTGTCTCCCTCCTTTCTTGAATAAGGGTGTTACATTTGCTATTTTCCAATCTGCTGGGACCCTTGCAGAATCTAAGGAATTTTAGAAGATTATAACCAATGCATCTCCTACCTCTGCAGCCACTTCTTTTAAGACCCTAGGATGCAGGCCACCTGGTCCTGAGGACTTGTCAGCCGGTAGGTCTGATAGTTTTCCCAGTATCTTTTCCCTATTGATGCTGATTATTTTAATTTCATCCCTCTCTTTCACCTCTTGATTTTCAAGTATCTTTGGAAAGTTTTCTAAGTCTTCTACAGTGAAAACAGACACAAAGTACCCGTTCAAAGCTTTTGCCATTTCCTTGTTTTCCGTTATTAATTACCCAGATTCTCTCTCTAAAAGACCAACACTCACTTTAGTTGCTCTTTTCTTTTTTAAATATTTGTAGAAACTATTACTATCCTATTTCTTATTTCTAGCTAGCTTTCTCTCATACTTTAATTTCTCCCTCTTTTTTTAAGTTTGTTCTTTGTTGGTTCTTAAAATCTGTCCAACCTTATAACCGACGACTAAACTTTGCAGAATTGTACAGTGTTTCTTTCAGTTTGATAGTATCCTTAACTTATTTGACCATGGATGATCCATCCTTCTCAAAGAGCCTTTCTTTCTCACTGGGATAAATCTTTGCTGAGGTATTAGACATCTCCTTAAAAGGCTGCCACTGCAACTCTACTGTCCTACCTTTTAGTCTAGCTTTCCAGTTCACTTTAGCCAATTTTGCCTTCATACCCTTATAAATTACCTTTATTTAGGTTTAATACTATAGTCTTTGACCCAAACTCCTCACCTTCAAATTAAATGTAAAATTCTATCATGTTGTAATCGCTGTCAGCTAAAGGCTCCTTCACTATATGATTATTGATTAAACCTGTTTCATTCCAGTGTGCAGCGGCTAGCTTTATCTGTTGCTCAAATTTTTGAGATACCTTACCCGTTCAGGGTAGTCTGTGGTAGACTGAGCACTTTTCAGGACCAAAAGTGGTGGCCTTAGACCCATTCATGAGTTTGCATGATATGTAGCAAGCGATGATCTGATCAGGGTAGCCATTATCCTGCAGGATGGTTTTGCTGTGCCTTAATTTAGCATCAATCATGCATGGTGAGCAAATGGCTCAGGCCCTATTTAGGAGGTTGCCGGTAAGTCCAATCTTATGGCATGTGAAATTAAGAATGCCAACAGTATATTAACCAGTGAACATAGGCTTACGGCAGACAGTAGTAGAGAACCCATTGGCACATTTCTCAGCTAGTATGTCAAGGAAAGGGAGCTCGTTTGACTGTTCCATTTCAGTGGTGAATTTGAGTGCAGGATGAAGCCCATTAAGGTATGTAAGAAGGTTCTTACATGAAGCTGCAGATTCAAATATAGTAGAAGTATCTTCTACATATCAGGGATATGCAAAGGGTAGGAGTTAGGTGTCATTCCATTGAAGATGCGTTTCTCGTGGAAACCGATGAAAATATTTGCGTGAGTTGGGCCTAGAGGGGATCCCATGGCAACACCACCTATTTGGGCATTCATGGTGTCGTTAAAAATAGGGCCGTTTGCTGACCGTGTAAGCTTGATGCTGAATTAGGGCACATCAAAGTCATCCTGCAGGATAATAGCTACCCTGATCAGATCATTGCTTGCTGTATATCATGCAAATTCATGAATGGGCTTGAGGCTGCCACTTTCGGTCCTGAAAAGTGCCAGTCTACCTCAGATTACCCTAAGGTAAGGTATCTCAAAAATTTGAGCAATGGTTATAGCTAGCCATTGCACTCTGTCACTGTGCAGTAGCAACATGAGTGATATTGTCCACTAACAGGATGATGCCGTCAAGCCAAGATGATGTTCTGCCTATCACACAAGTGAGCATTGTGATATATGAATTTCAGTGTTGTGTGATGCCAGGTATATAGGCCGTATGTCCCAACAATTGGCGGATCATACCAAACAGCATGTCCCTTCGGTTGTTCTCAACAGGCAAAGTACTGATTGTACTCAACCAGTCCATGGTTGCAAAACTCAAAACATAGTGTCCAACATTAGATGTGATTTTGTGATTGGACAACACGTGCTAAACAATCCTGATTGTGCTAAGAATTATACTGAAAACTAATTTAAGATTGTAATTTGGGCTCTCGTGGCTCACTTACGCATGCTAGAAGCCACATACATTTCACACACAGGGCCCTGTCCTTTGCAGACTGTTATGACACAGCTGATGGTAAATGCTGAGTTGTTCAAATCCCAGAGGGAAACTTGAGACAACTGCCACGAGATGCAGGCTTTGAATTCCATAGTAATAAGACAACCGAGCCTTATAGGTTTTTACAAAACTAGGTTAAACATTTATTAATAAAATAAATGATTTTAAACACATGCATATGTCTATAAATTACTACAATAACTTCTAAATCCCTTAATTAATCTGACTCCCGGTTACACCTCCGTTAAGGAAACAGTAAGACACACAGATTTAATACACCCGGGCAAAAAAGCATGATACCCTGAACCAGTCGAATTCAAAGTGAATTTCCTTAACTTGAGTTCTCTGTAGACATCAGCTTGAGCCTTAGATGCTGAAGGTGTTTCACACTTGTTAGATCTTAGAATTCCTGCCTTTACACACAGCCTTCTCTCCTTTATGCATATTTTCCCCTTTGAATGCAAATTCCCATTGTTTCACTGTCTTTGGACTTTACCTCCCTGATCATAAAATTTTCCAGTAATCTTTGGGAAAAATAAACACATTGTTTCTGAACTTCATCTGGCTAGGTGACACATTTCAGCCCTCCTTTGAAAACAATCTAGTCTGTTTTTTAAAAAAATGCAAATGTCCTTTTACACCTTACATTCTAAACTTCCCCCCTGTTTACCTACTCAACATTTCAAACCTAGCTCATCATCTAATATATCAAAGCCTTCAGACCAGCTGCCTTTAATCCAATTAAGTCTCACACACACATAGGCACAGATACCACTATTTTACAATAAATTCCAATAACATCGTTATATCTTCCTTATACAGACAGAAGGAACATGTCCACACATTGCGTCTTATTCAACTAAACAAGCTGAGGGAACGGTCATTCCCTGTTTCATTCCTCAGGACAATGCCTTGACCAATCAGAGTTGACCTGCCGGATCTGAATTTGAACAAAGCTGGGCAGTTATCTGTTCCATGTTGCATTTGGCATAGCAACAGCTCCAGCAACCTGAGTCCACTTGCCAATCAATCAGCACTTTGTTCTCATGCAGTATAAATTGTTGTTCCCCCATTACTGTTGGAAATTTCTTGCAAGCTACCCTGATGAGTGCAAGACAAAAAGCTTTGATAGCATGTCCCTTTTTTTTCAGCAATACTTAATTACCAAATGGCAATTTCCTATTTCTTAATTCTAGCCATATGATTTCACTACCAATTATGTTACCTGGGTTTCAGTTCTGCTTTCTTCTGGTAAACAATTAAGGATGAGGCTCAGAGTGGGCACTTCTATACAGTGTCATAATAGAGATCACCGTACTATCCAGTTTGATATTTTTGGAAAAATGGGGTTAAATTGTGCTGTTTCTCAGGCTTAACATGGACTTCCAAGGTACAGAAATGGCAGACAGGAAATGTACTGTCTGACATGCTGCATAGGGTCATACAAGAGGTGCACTTTATCCATGCCTGAAGCAGACCTTTAGCAGTTAGCATATGGACGTTAGAGGACAATGCCTGTTTCAGGTCCCTGCTGCAACATTGACTTGTCCTGAGGCAGTATGTGCTGGCTGCTGCCTGGTTCAATGTTCCAACCCAGAAGTTATTGCACAGGCATTGCACAAGTCCTGAAAGTGCAGAAATAATTTTGAAGGTACTGCTCACTTAACTGTATAGGCTGTGCACAATGTAAAAATTTAGATGGGTTGTTGCCCGGGTTCCTTAATTCCTTATCTCCCCAGCTTCCAATTGCAATTGCTTTGACCCCTCTGTCCACTGATTGCAATTCTACCCAACCCCCATTCCGTTTCAACCCTCCAACCACTCCCTCTCTGAGGACTCCCTTCCAAGTTACTCCAAAATCTTCACTTTCTGAGATGCCCTCCGATTTCTCCCCCAGAGTTTACAATGTGAGTTCCCACTGCAGCCCTTGATAAGCGTTTATTATTGCAGATTAAATGGGTTTTTGGCCAAAGAATGAAAACATTGCAAAATATGTGCTGTGCTAAAAGGTCCGTTGGAAGGTCCAGATTTGACATATAATTTTTGGACTAATTGATGATCATTGATTTAAACATACCTGTAGGTGCCAAAACCCACAGCTACTGTTTTAGCACTTGTGGATTAGATGCAGTTTTCCTGGAGCTTTATATATAGCCTGCACTCAACCACTTGTACTGAAAGTGTGCAATGCACTGGCTGGGCAAGAAGCTAACATGGAAAGATGCCTTGGGGACCTAGACAGAGGGTGCATGGGTTCTCTGAAGCATAACTGAAGGTCCTGGAGGGGAGATCCAGAGGAATGTAATGTCCTATATCCACAGGGGTGAAGTACACTATCTTGCCCTCCTGTCCCGCTGTCCTTCAGCAGCTGGTACTGCTCTGCATTGCCTCAACCCCTCTGCTCATTTCTTCTCGAGAGAATCCCTAGCAAGATGCCCATGGCCAACTCATTTTCTCCTGGTGACTCCTCAAAGGTTTTCAACAGCACCTGCACTTTTTAGTGAAGCCCTCAGAGAATTTCAGGAATGAATGTTAGTAGAGTGTTGGTGAAGCCTTGAAAGTGTGCCAGAAAGAATCCCAATGTGTTTGGGGTCCTCTGCAAAGCTCCACTAGCAAATGGATATGAAATGGTGAGTATCTTTTTCAGGTTGTGCTTGAAATCCACACCAATAACCTGTTTACTCTCAAACAGCTGGTCATAAAGAAAGGGAGTTTGAGACGAGTGCTAGCCACTAAAATGCATTGCGATCTCTTTAATGAGTGCCAACAGGCATTTTAAGTGGACTATCAGCCCTGTAATGAGCCTCCATGTGGCTGTTTCTAGAGCATCCATCTCTTTTTATCAAGATGGAGTCTTTCACCAGACCAGTGTTTCAATCTAAGATTTCATATTGACCATCTCGGGAATCTCTTTAGCACTTAAAATATTGGGGAAAACTGCCCCTGAGTCTTTATCAGCCACTATGGCAAAACTGGGCTGCAGAGTGGGATATTTAGTGCTGTTTTTTGATTTATAAACATATGGGGCTCACCTCTCTGCTTTCTCTTCCTTCTTCCCACCACTTCTTTCAAAATGATGATTTGAATGCCAGAACAGACTAATTGGGCTAAATGTCCTACTGCTGTCCCTGTGTAAGAGCTCTGATTTCCAAGTATGACATTGCTCAGCAGGAAAAGTAGAAAGTGCACAAAAGATATTAATAGACTGAAATAAAGCATTGAAAATAAATTTCTGTATTTCAGAGACCACCATCTCCACCTATTCCAACTGTAAGGAAGAAACAGATTGCTACTCAGAGAACTGATTTGTCTGCTGTCGATGGCTCAATCCATGAATTAGACTTGGTGAGTACTTTCAATTCTTACTGTATTACATGAACAATTCAATAATAATTAATACTGTGCTTTGTACGTTGACTTAAGTCAAGTCTAAAATTTTCTTGTATAGCCTTACTGGTAGTCAAGTGCACTTTGGACTTCTCAGATAGGGTTGCAGAATTTTGAAAGAACTGTTAGAAACTTCAACTTCTACAGAGAGAAAGAAAAGGTTAGAATTAAATTCTCATCTCTCTTCAGTTTGGTATCCAGCTCAGTGTGTTGGGGTGAAAGTCTTTCCCTTTGTGATGAACGTAAAAGTTAAATTAGCTTTTGTATGGTCTCAGTCTAATTTTTGTGAGTAAAAATTATCACTAACTGGCATTAAAGTTGTAGTTTTACTTGGACAAGAATTCTCAGGTAGCAGAAGAAAATTGAAATATCTATTCAATGGTAGCTAGTTTCAAAGATGGGCAGTGGGAGACCATGAAAGGATTCAACATGAGGATTGGAGTTCTAAATTTAAGGGTTTGGGCAATTGGGAACCACTAAGACAGTGAGCAGAGTAGTGATGGATGAATGGTAATTGGTATAGGACAGGATACAGACAGTAAAGATTGGTAGTGCTGATTTATGATGAATGGCAAGGAAAGCATTGAGATAATATAGTCTGGAGCTGACAACAGCATGGATGAAAGTTTCAGCAGTAGCTGGGCTGAAGTGAGCAATGGAGGTGGAAGACAATTTTTGCAATGGAGGGGATATCAAATTGGAAGGTCACCTGGACCCTGAAACTGCAAACAGTCTGATGGTGTCTGGGGAGGGAGATGAAATCCATGGCGATTGTGTGGAGTTTGTGACAGGAATCGAAGTCAAAATCTTCATTTTTCCAGTGTTTAACTGAAGGAAATTGCAACTCGGGATTGGATATTGAACAGTACAGTGACAGGCACTGGAGGAGTTGAAAGAGATATTGGGAGGTGCAGCTGGACATCATCAGCATTCACATGAAAGCTGATCTCACATTTTTAGATGATATAGCCTTAGGGAGTTGCTTAAGCCCTCTATCCTTTGAAAGGATTCATAAAGCTAGAAACAGTGATATGTCTGATCATTTACTTCATTTATTATTGACAGCATGTTAATCTTAAGTTTTTACCATAAGGCTAGTGTGTAAGTGCGTGGATACAATGCAGAATCTCCAACCAAGCCTGATCATGCTACCAGATCTCGAAAGCAGCAAGAGGTTTCTTTCTTTCTAAATTATAAACACTGTTTTCTTTATAGAATTTTTTTTCTGGTCTCCTCTCTGTTGGATGTAATATCACCTGATGTGTAATGACCTTACTGTTGTTCAAACCAATTGGCAAACAAAATAGAGGACCCATGCCTTTTCACATTATACCGTTGTTTCCTATCATTGCTGTACACGAGTCATAACTTTGTTCCAAACAACCACTGATGCATGCTCTTATAACAACTCGTTGCCATTCATATTGTAACAATGTCCTGCTCTCACAACACATTGCTGTGATTAAAAAAACTTTTAAAAGCTTATGCGTTTCAACCCTAATTAATTAAAGTCAATGGGATGAATTTCCAGGATCCCCAAAGGTGGGAAGGGAGAAGAGGACCCTAAAAGTGGCTGGTGCTGTGCAAAGTGTGAATTTCAAGGCATTAATCCCAGCACCGGTAATAATCACCAGGGCTGACGTGAATTGCACTGTCCTCCCAGTTGAGGCCAATTAACACTGTTGAAAAGCTTGTTAACAGCTTGTCAGGTTTGAGATTCAATTTTAAAGAGCCAGACAGTTACCCATGCCTTCAGAAACTGATCACCTGAAGAGAAGTGGATATAGAGTGGAGGGCCATAAGGCAGCCAGCGAGGCAAAGGGGACTGAGCACTAGGTAAGTGAGTGCCCTTGGTGCTGTGCAGATGGCAGAGGGAATGGACACTCAGCAGCCTGGGATTTGAACACCTTCAGCGCCTTCCCACCACCTTCCTATTTCATATGCCAAAGAGCAGGGGTCAAAACTGTCAAGGACAATTGGGCAGCCACCTGAACAGAAGGAAGGTTCCAGCTAGCAATGTGGACACAAATCTCAGATTTTGGGCCAAGTGGCAATGATGGGCAACATGATCATAGGAAGGGTAGAACTCTGGGCATCCTCACAGCAGAGGAAAAGAAGAGAGAAGGACAATGGAGGCCAAACTCCCATCACAGGACCAACAGATGATGATGAAGCTACCTGGAGACTGACGACTGGAGACAGATGACTGATAACTAGTGCTCCAGGAGATTGCAACTCTCCAGGCATTGTCATAGACATCTGTGCCCTTCTTGCTGAAGACCTTGCACCTCGCAACACTGGTTGCTATGCCCTGCCTGTAGCTGTCAAAGTCACTGTGCCTTGGATATCTCAGTTCTGGCTCCTTCCAAAGATGAGCTGCTCACCTTAGTGGCACCTCAAAAACAGCTGCATGCCACTGCATCTTGTTGGTCACTGATACTTATTTTGCCAGAGCTGGACAGCACATTTATTTTACCACAGACATGGCCTGGCAGGGACAGAGGGAATTGTGATTTACCTCCATCACTGGATTCCCCCAGGTGCAGGGCATCATTGATTACCCGGCTGTGACCATCAAGGCACCCAGTGACCGGCCAGTGGGATCCATCAACAGGAAGGGCTTCCGTTGCCTCAATGCCCAACTGGTCTGTGACCACAACAAAGTGTTCTCCATGTGTGTTTGCTTTCCTGTCAGCTGCCATGACTCCTACATCCCCCTCCTGTCTAGGCTGTCTCCACCCCGCCAAAGTGCATGGATGTCTCTACAGGAAAGCCAGACTGAGGCACAGAGACAAAAACAACCGATGCCACCTGTTCAGCGGGACAGCTATTGAGCAGGCCATCAAACTTATGAAGATGCAATTCCAGTACCTGGAATAGTCAGGTGGTGCCCTCCAATACCTTCTTTCAAGGGCCTTGGTCATTGTGGTAGTCTGCTACACTTTTCATAACGTTGCACTCCAGATAAGTGTGGACCTTAAAGAAGTGAGGCCTGGGGAGGAGCAGGATTTGGGGCTGAAGTGAGATGATATTCAACAGAGAGATGCCTTACTGCACAACAAGGTGGTCTCCTCCTGCCACCCTCTTGGAAGAGGACCTTCCCCTCTGTCCCTCTTTGCCCCCAACATTAGATTCAGGTTAGCAACAATGAAGCAAGGGACTGTCCTGCCCCGATGGCAGGCCTTCAACTCACCTGTGACACCTCACTTCCCTTTGGTAAAGTGGAAGGTTGTGGCACAAAGATCTCTCCCTCAGGCCTCAGCCTTGGTGATGGCTGCCAAGGTATGTCTAATGAATCCCACACTTCATCTGACCTGTCTCCATTCTCATCCCCACTGGCTCTATGTGGGCAGGAAACACATCTCCATATCAATTATGGGCTCAACCTCATGAAAATCTGAACTTTCACCAGTTTCCCACTGAAGGCAGGTCTCTGGTCCAAAGATAGTCCCAGCTCCTATTGCCTGTCTCCATGGTGAAAATTCAACCCAATATTTCTACACTTTGCTTAATTATTTATATGTGCCTATCTTTACAGTGCATTGTCCCTGGTCCAGGAGTTCATCATTCTCTAATGCTATCACCGTCATGTTCTAATTCTCTAATGCTATCACCGGGGAAAAAAGACAGGCTTTTGAAATTTAGCCAATTCTGCTCTCATTACTGTACTCACATTACTGTTCTCATATTGTTAAAAGTAATATAAAAACATATTGATGAAGGGGCCAAAGATATAAGGGTGGGAACAGAAACCTTTGCTGGAAATGATCTGGCTGCAATTAGACAGAGAAGTTTAATCAAGCAAGGACAGTCCCTCTGAGTTGGACAAAGCAAGATATTCATCAGAGGAGAATGGTGTGATCTCTGTGCTAAAGGCTGCAGAGAGGTAAAGAAGGATGAGGAGGTAAAGTGCTTCACAGCTAGAATCACAGATGATGAGATTTAGCATGGGCCACTGTTCAGCTGTGAATGAATAGCACAGGTATTCATTGAACATGTGGGATCCAAGTTTCAGAGCTGTGTCAAATCAGAATGCCTGATTGATATTTAGATCTAAGCATGCTAGCACCCTCACAATCATGGAGCACTGTGTTGGAAAGCTGTGCGCCATTTGTTAATCTTGGTGCTTCCATAGCACAGACAACATGGACACTATGGAACCTAACTTCACAGCCAGAATGTTTAAATAATGAGACTTAAGGTGTATAAATTTCTGATATCTTACTGTCTAGTGGATTAAAATAAATAGGTGAGGAAAATGTAGTTGTGTTAAGTCATAGTTTTACAAAGCTGACTAGATTCAGGAATTATGTCTTTGGATATCAAAATTTTCAAGGCTGCTCAATTAATTGATGGTCAGGGGAAAAACTAGGTAACTACAGACCTGTTAGTTTAACATTGGTTGTGGTAAAGGTACTGGAATCAGCAACAAGCGTTATTGAACATTTATAGAAGCATCAGCTGATCAGAGAGTCAACATGAATTCCCGAAGAGTAGTCCTGTCTAACTAATATTGTTGATTTTTTTTTTGATGAGGTTCCTAGCATGATGGATAGGGCAATGTCTGTGGTTGGCATCTGTAAATCAAAGGCATTTAATAAGGTTCCACTCAAATTATTAGCAAGTATATGAAAGCACAGAATTGGAGACAGCTCTGTGACAGGTAGAATACAGGAATCTGAACTGGGTCTTCAGCTTTTCATTAATATATATTAACTTGGATAAAGGATTAGAGAGTTATATATCCAAGTTTGCAGATGACAATAGGCGAGGAGGTGCAATACGTTGTGTGCATGGGAGCAGCCAAAGGAACAAATACAAATGAGTAGGTGTAACTAAAGCAGATGAAGTAGCGTCGGCAAGTGTGAAGTCATCCACTTTAGGCCCAACAAAGACAACTCGAGAGACTAGGAGCTGTGGTGGAGCAATGCAATTTAGATATCCATATACATAGACTGGAGGACTATAAACAGTGGGATAAATGTTGGGACCATTGCTCTTCTCGATAGACTTGAGCATGGGACATAATTGGAACTGTTGCAGACAAGACAAAATAGTGAATGTGATTAACGTTGAAGATAACAGTGAATGACTTTAGAAGGACATAGTCAAGGTAGTTTAGCTTAAACAGGTAGATGTTGGATAAAATTTAATACAAAGAAATGTGGGGCAATATCTAAAGAGAAACATGTACGCTATAGTAAAATTTTAAAAGCACCAGAGAGATTGGCCAATTCATACATACTAACCAATAAGTGGGTTGAAAAGTTGATAAAGCTATTGTGCAATGCTAAGTTTTTAAAAAAGGTGTCCTACTTTAGGTAGGATATCAAGGCCATAGATGGGATTCAGAAGGGTTTCATTTTCATACCATGGGTTGGAGACTTCAAGTATGAGAAAAGGTTGGAAAACTGGGGCTGTTTTCATTTGAACAAAGGAACAGAGGGTAGATTTAATATAAAGTTGCTCATTTGTTGCTTGGTGCCATCTTATGAGATGGCTGACTACCATTGATCTCCACTTCTGTCTGTTCTGTGTAGCCCTTACACATTCCACATAAGTCAACTGCATCCAGTCCATTATATCCATCATCCTTTTTTTCCCTTTCTATGTTTTCTGTTAAATCTTTCGCCCCAATAACTGTCAGCTCTAATGATGACTGAATTATTGTATTTTTCTCTCTTTGATGTTATGCGTGGTATTAATTTCCTTTTTTCTCCAGCCATTTCCAGCACTTCCTCATTAATCTTTTTGTCTGTGTAGGATATAAGGATCATCTTCCTATACACACATCCCAAAGGCATTCAACTTCTCAATAGTTTCTTTGTTGTCCATGCCTCCGAAGCATGTAACGTAGATGACAAAATGTAGCACCTCAGCATTCTTTTCCTAAGATTCAGGTTTAATTTCTTCGATGTTAACGCATTCTTCATTCTGACAAAGATGGCCTTGGCTCTCTCAATTCTCCTTCAGATCTCAATCACACCTTCCATCATCTGTGATAATCTGCCCAAGGTATGTGAACCTTTTCACTTGTTCCAAGATTTGTCCATTTACTTCAATTTTCACTTCTGAGATTAGGTCTCTGCTTATCACCATTTGGTCTTTTTCACATTCATTCTTAATCCATGTTCTTCACTCCTTATTTTCACTTCATTTATAATTTCCTGTAGTGCCTTTTATGACTCAGCAATCATTGCGATGTCATCTGTATGTCTCAAGTTGATGACATTCAAACCCCTAGTGTTGCAACCTGGAAGATCTTCTATATCACTGAAGGTAGCTTCAATGTACAAGTTGGACAGTTTTGGGATATAACAGATCCCTGTGCACTCCTCTTTTGATTGGGAAGCTGCCTGGCATGCCACTATCAAGAGTTTCTCAAAATAATTATATTTTTATAAATTAAACTTGCAAAGCTATTCACACCGGTTAGTGAGTCAGTATCTAAAAGCCACAGATTCAGGTCATCATTAAAAGAGCAAAGGAAATATTAGTAGTACTGATTCTATACTGAAGGTTGTTGTGATACAGGAAAAAAGGGGCGAAAGCAGAATCCATAACAGTCTTTCGAAGAAAAGTGGCTCAACATTTACAAAACAAAAATTTTAATTGGTATGGGAAAAGGAGTTGTAGATGTTTTTGGATTGAGAGAAAAGCCCTTTGAGAGGGCCAGCAGAGATATAGTAGGCCAAATAGCGTCATCACTTAGTGTAAATTTCAATGAAGTAGGGAATGTTGATGGAGCCGTTTCTGGGTAAGCTTAAAAATAAAGTTGTAATTTTTTTCTATGCTTGTGGTCCTAAACACAGAATTTACCACAAATTGGATGAATGGGGGATGTTTATTGTATATCTGAGAATAATTTTACTTCCTATGTAATAGGTAAATTTTATTTAGTAGAACGTGATGGCGAATTACTGGGAAGAAAGATTTTGCTCATGTTGGTTATATTCTTGCTTTGACATTTATTAATCAGAAGAAAAAAATAGGAACTTGACCATTGAGGGAAAAGGAAAGTAACTGAGAAGATATAGGATTGAGCGGGCCATTTATCTGTTTTTAAAAGTAATTAAGTTAAAAATTGTTTTGATGATAAAACCTATAGAAGGAAAGAAGTCTTTGTCTCTCTCAAAGTAACTCTGAGGGCAATTGCTGCCAGAGCTCTTGCATCAAGATTATTTTAATAAAAAAGCTGCAATATTTCATTGTGGCAGTGGAGACTAACAAACAGCAGATGCAAAATTTACAAAAGCCACAACCTAAAAATCTGTAAGTCCCAGGATTGGATTTTGAAATGTTTCAATAACTCTGATTCATTTAAGTTGAAATGTTAAAACATGTTACTTTGATAAATTTGTACTACCTGAATTGTCTTAAAAATTGTTTTGCTTAATAGGATCATCCACAGTCAGGGACCGAGTCACCACCAGTTCCTGCTAGACGAAACCAGCTTCGAGCATTTGGTAAACCTATTCAAGCAGATATATATTATGTGTACTGTGCTGTACATTGTAACTTTAGCTATTGGAGAATTCTAGGTATTTTATTTAAGTTTAATGAGAAGTAAAAAAATTACACAATTATAACATCGGCTCAAACGTTGTTTGATCATGTTGGATGTTTGCTCTATATGTTTAGATTAAAGAGTTTTTTTAATTCTTTAGTTTAATATCAATTACTTAGGAACTGTTGATGTCAGTAAATTAAGTGGCACAGTAAATAGTGTGGATAGGAACAAAACATTGCAAAGGCACACTGATGGGAAAGTGATTGGTTAAAACAGTGGCAGATGGAGAAAGATGGGGAGATGTAGAGCAAACAAAGCAAGAGACCCCTGGATGACCGAAGAGATAAGAGAGTAAGATAAAGCAGAATAAGAGTGTTTACAGCAGATGTCCATTGGTTAATATAAGCTAAATATGGGAATTTCAGAGGGGCAATGAAAAAAAAAATAAGAGCAATGAAGAGAAGTATGAGAAAAGAATGGCAGCCAGCCTAAAAGGGTATCCAAAAGACTTCTATTGGCATATAAATAGTATGGGTTGCAAAAGGAGGAGGAAGGCCAATTAGGGACCAAATAGGGGATTTGCACATGGAGGCAGAGAGCATGGCTGAGGTGCTAAATGAGTTATTTGCGTTTGTCTTTACCAAGGAATAAGATGCTGTCTGAGTTGTAGTGAGAAGAGGTAGTTGAGACATTGGTTAGGCAAAAAATGATAAAGAGGAACTATTAGAAAGGCTGGCTCTACATAAAGTTGCTAAGTCACCAGTGCTAGATTAGATGCACCTGGGGGTACTGAAGGAAATAAGAGTGGAAATTGTGGATTCACTGACCATAATATTCCAGTCCTCCTTGGATATAGGGGTAATGCCAGAGGACTGGAGAATTGCACATTACACCTTTATTCATAAAGGGTGTAACGATAATCTCAGCAACTACAGGCCAGTCAGTTTAGCCTTGGTGATGGAACAAGTTTTAAAAACAATAATTCAGGACAAAATAATTCAGGACAAAATTAACAAGCACTTGGACAAATGTGGATTAATAAAGGAAAGGCATAATGGATTTGTTAATGGCAAATCTTAACTAGCTCGATTGAGTTTTTTTTGATGAGGTAACAGAGAGCTTTGATGAGGGCAATGTGGTTGATTTGGTGTATATGGACTTCCAAAAGACGTTTGATAAAGTGTACATAACAGGCTTATTTAAGACGATATATAGTGGGGTTACCCATGGTGCTTTTCTTAATGCATATTAATGACATAGACTTAGGTATGGAGGGCACAATTTCAAATTTGCAAATGACACAAAACTTGGAAATATTGTGAACTGAGTAGGAAGGTGATGGGCTTCAAGAGGACATAGCTGGTAGAATGGGAGGACATGTGGCAAATGAAATTTAATCTAGAGAAATGTGCAGTGATTCATTTTGGTAGGAAGAATAAGGAAAGGTCAGATAAAGGATACAAATCTAAAGTGGATGTAGGAGGAGAGGGATCTGGGGATTTGGTGCACAAATTGTTGTAAGTGGCAGGGCAGGCTGAGAAAGCAGTTAATAAGGCATACTGGATCCTGAGCTTTATAAATGGAAGCACAAGTACAAAGCAAGGAAGGTGAAGTAAACTTTGTTTTAAGACATTGGTATAGCCTCACTGGAATATTGTGTCCAATTCTGCGTACCATATTTTAGAAAGTATGTGAAGGTGTTGGAGTGTGTGCAGGAAAGATTTACAAGAATGGTTCCAGGGATGAAAGACTTCAGTTACGTGGATTCCTGGAGAATCTGGGACTGTTCTCTTGGACAATAGAAGGTTGAGAGGAGATTTGATGGAGGTGTTCAAAATCATGAGGGGTCTGGACAGAGTGGATAGGGGAAACAGTTCCCATTGGGATGGGTCAAGAACTGTAGGACACCACTGTTCTCTCTAAGCTGCGTGCCTGTGCAGTTGTGCAACAGTCCATTATTACACGGGGAAACCATAAACCAAAATAACCAAATTTACCAAAATGACCCCCATATTAAGAGGTTACCAACAAGATTTAACATTTTGTAACTTTTACTTAAACATGAGTCAGAGCCAATGCAAATTAAACATGAATTGACAGCCAAATGATACTTCAAATAAAAAGGTAAATTTCACTTGAAATTGTAGATACAACAAAGATATGTCTTACAAAACCCCAAGCACTCACATCACTCCCCGCAGATATGTGGCACTGTGTGCAGTTCCAAAGTCCTGTAACATAGCTGCTGGCAAGTAGGATCTCTCACTTTACTACTCCATCGATTAGGCCCTTGAGTCGTGTTCACGGCAGTCAGTATTCCTCCGAGGTCCCTGGAGATGGTTGCCACCCAAGTGGCACACTCCTGCAGAACCTTCCTAGCTAGGTTCACAACAGTCTTGATGCCACAGATTGCCCAGAGACTTCTTTATCCTATCCCTTTAATAAACCCCATTAAATGGTCTGGTTTGCTGTGGCAATAGTAAAATTGTTTAATTCACAATTCCTGCTCTAACCTTGTCTTCAACATTCTGTCCTGTTTAACTGTATCTCTCACATATAGCTCCTTGTAAACGTGCTTTCTCGGTGTTCTCCTTTGCTGCAGCTCTCCTTTGTGTCTGGCCGTATGGCTTTTGCATGTGAACTTCCTTTCTGTTGGTACTGCTTCCAGGTCCAGTGTCGCCGGGTCACATGGACCAATATTTCCTATTGTTCAAGAAAATTACATTTGTTCCCTTTACAATTGATGTAAACTCTTAAAAGCCCTTTTCAAACATTCTTAAAGCCAATTACAGATTCCATAGGCGTTTTTAAAGAAATTACAAATTTTGCTTACTATACTCCTCCTGGGTCAAAGGTCGTCACGCCATCAAATGCTGCACATTTAATTATCACGTGCACATCCTGATGATTAAATGAAACTTTATTGCCACTCTAGCCCATGAGCAAAGAACTGGTAGACTCTCCTAATACAGGAAATTAACAGACAGGAGCCAAGCCTGGCATGATTAATCATGTGGAATTAACAGCCGAAATTCACTTGTGTCAGTTCCCGGAGCCCTGAAACTATCAGTCAGCCTGGCTAAGGCATACCAGCTGACTCCCTGAAACTAAACAGCAAGCAGATGCCCTCCTGAAGACCGTTAGTTGGATCAATCTCAGTCTCTGGTTTTTCCCTCCTCTTTCTCTCCTTGGCTCCAATGAAAACAGCGCTCACCACTTCCTGCTAAGCAATGTTAAGGAGTGCAACACTAAGCACAGAGCACTAGCCACCTCCACCAATGCTTTGCCCTGCATTCTAACTGTAAATTTACAAAACCTATACTATATAATCAAAAATGAATGCACTTACCTACTGCTTCCTCAATGGAAGACACTTCAGTGAGAGTCTCCTGGTTCTTGTGATTCAGCTGGTCTGTTTTTCCTATGTACACTAGTGCTACCAGCTGCCCACAACTCTTTGTCTGTGCTGCTTTACATTCAGTTTTCTTGGTGTGTGCCGGGTCCCGTTCTTTTTTCAATTGATAGAATGCATTCCTCTATCTATATTGCAGATTCCGAATGATCTAGACCAGTGGTATTCACTATTTATCTTTCCTGTGGCCTGCTCATTGACCCTCCTGGCTTGCCACTTCCCTCCTGGACTCCCCCTCCCCCACTCGCAGCTCCTTTCACTCTCTTTGTTCACTTTCTCCCTCCTGCTGCCCCTCTCCTGAGCACTTGGATTTGGGCGAGTGGAGGTTTAGAAAGCGAAGCGTTGAGTTCAACAGGAAGGTTGGGGGGAACAAAGCAGTGAGTGGGAGGGTCGGCAGGCAGGAGGATTGGGGGAGGGAAAGGGCAAGTGGGAGGGTTGGGGGAGGGAAGCAGCAGGAGGGTTGACGATTTGGGAGAGACGGTGAGGTGCAGACGGGAAATGGCGAGTAGGTAGTAAGTTGAAAGACTTAGTAAGTTAGAGGGGAGGCGGTGGCATAGTGGTATTGTCACTGGACTGGTAATCCAGAGATCTGTCACTGGACTGGTAACTCAATAATTTCTTACTGTGGGTTCAAATCCCACCACAGCAGATGGTGAAATGTGAATTCAATAAAAACCATTGCCGATTGTCGTAAAAACCCATCTGTTTCACTAACCTAGGGAAGCAAATCTGCTGCCCTTACCAGACCTGGCCTACATATGGCTCCAGACCCACAGCAATGTGGTTGACTCTTAAATGCCCTCTGAACAAGGGCATTTAGGGATGAGCAATAAATGCTGGGCTATCCTACATCCCATGAACGAATAAAAAAAAAAGTAAGAGGATTTTTGGGCCAATTAATTCTGCTGCATCTGCTAGTTTTGTCGAATTATTAAAGGAAGGTTGACACATATTTGACACATGTAAAACGCAAGGACATTTCGAGCAGTTTGTGAAAAGTTTTGGATTCCCAGCTCAGATCTCCAAATAATAATTAAGAGGTTCTTATGAGGTTCTCATGGGACATTTTAAATCATGCACACTTCCAAACACTACCTCTCCCCAGTTCACTTTTATGTGAATAGTGAGAGACAGTTTACTTAAAATGATGAACCAGTTTATTACTTCAAAATTCATGGATTTTTAATCCAAAAAAATGTGGGGGATTAAATGCCATTACTTCCCTCAAAAAATTACCTCAATTCTTTCTCCTGGTATTCCATTCTCTCTTTTCCACAATGCTTTTCTCAACTTCCCAGATGTAGTTTTCCCCCTTCAATATTCACTTAATTTACAAGAACACTGCATCTCCCTCAGCTTCACCCTCCATTTCATAAGAACTAACCTCTCTCCAAATTCACAGAGACACTTTACCTCTGCCTGATTGTTTGTTGATGTGAAGAAATTACTGAGTTACTTTCCTCACTATTCATAGCAGTTTTAAATAAAGAAAATGCTCAATAAGCTGAAAAAGTAGAAGTTGCCTTTTCTGCATTTTTGTCAATTTAAAAGGCGAACCTCCTTAGCTCTTTCTACTTTGAGCTTGTCAAATTGAAAGCGACACCCTCTCCTTACACGCAGCCATTGCCAATTCAAATTTTCTTCTGTCAAATAACTAAAATACAAGCTACAATATAAAAACTAACAAATGCCTCTGTTATGTATGATTGTGTTGTGGTTATGGCACTGAATTTAAAACCTAGAGGGCATGTGTTCAAATGCTACCGTGATAAATTTAAAATTCAATTCAGTAAATCTGGTCATTTGTGGACTGGCATGTTACTGTGTCAATGGATGAAGGTGGTATCCTTTCTTTTTTTTCCAAACCTATGGCAGTTTTTATGAAAAATATATATTTTATATATATATATATATATATATAGGTTTTTTGTTTTTATTGGTGGAAAATATCCACACGTTTTGAAATTGGTGCACAGAACAAAGTTCGTTCCACACATGGATGGAAAAAAAGTTAGAGGGAACATGGAGGACATTGACTTAAAGTGATTGGCAAAAGAACCAAAGGTGAAGTGAGGAAAACTTTTTTATGCAGGAAGTGGTTAGGATATAGAATGCCCTGAGTAAGAGTGCTGTAAGCATTTTATGATTCTGTGCTGTTTAATGTGGGGAAACCTGAAGTCGTCTACTTTGGATGCAAGAAAGACACATTGGAATATTTTCTAAATCGTAAGAGGTTAGAAACTGGAGGAGCAGAGAAAATTTACAAGTTCAGAAATCACAAAGTTAATGGTGGCCACAAAAAAAACAGCTAGTGGAATGTTGGCTTTTTATCTCTACGGGGCTGGAATTACAAAGGGATGGAAGTTACGTTACCATTGTAGAATTCTGGTTAGACTCCATTTAGAATACTACTTCATATCTGGGCACATCAGGAAAGGTATATTGGCCTTGGAGGGGGTACAGCACTGATGCACTCCCATAATACTATGACTGAAAGGGTTAAATTTTGAGAGGTTGCATAAGCTAGGCTTGTATTCCCTTGAGTATAGAAGACTAAGGAGTAATCTAATTGAGGCGTTTAAGATAATTAAAGGGGTTGATAGGGTAGATAGAGAGTGCCTATTTCCAGTGGGGAGTCTGGAAAAAGTATGGATGACCTTAAAATTGGAGCTAGGCCATTCGGGGATGATGTCAGAAAGCATTTCTTCACACACTAGATTGTGGAAATCTGCAACTCTCTTCCCTCAAAGTTGTTGACACTACGTCAATTGAAACGTTCAACGTTGATTTGTTTTTTTTGTTAGACAAGGGCATTAAGGGTTGGGGAACCAAGTCAGTAGCTGGAGTTAAGATACATATCAGCTATGATCTAATGGAATGGCAAGACAGACTCAAGGGGCTAAATGGACTACTTCTTTTCCTATGAATGTATTTACTTTTTGCATGATGACCTTCATCAAAACTATATATAGCAAAGTTTGCCTAGCAGATCAATGTTGAATAATTATCATGTTTCAGATTTATGATCACCATTAAGAACCTTTTCCCTAAAAAGTGTCCCTACTCTTTCTTGAAAGCATCAAGTTAGCATGAAATTACAAAGAGGGGCTAAAAAATAAGGCTCCAAAGTTGTAGTGACATTGCCATTCTTCCATGTTGGGGACCAAAAAAATGACACTAATGTTTGGTCTGTTTTCTTGCACAGATTGGAAGGACCAAATTATTTTTTACTTTTCCACTCTTTCTCTCCCCTCCCCCAAAAAGTCGGCTAGCCTCTCCATTCCCCTTCTATATCATTCATGAGGACTGGGCAAGCAGTGTTAAATTTCATAGTACAATCTTGGGCAATGCTGATGATTCAGCTACAGTTTCTAAAAACATATACTCATAAATTAATAAATTGTTTACAACTTTACAGATACACTTTGTGGACCTTTGTGCTACCAATTATGTAAGAGCACCTACCAACAATTGACAAGTCAGGGATGCTGCTACCTTTGAAGGAAGAAAAATATAATGGGACAATAAGTTGGATACAAAACCTACCTCCTCTCAGATAAATAAACTGATTTTTTGTTTTGCTAGTCTAACGCCAGAATGGCTTCACTGCTGAAAACTGACATATACAACATTCTGGAGAAAGTGAAATGCAGTGCTTTTGTGCAAGTAGAAGAATGGGCTTAATTGGTCATATTTCACATTTTTATTGTTTATTGCTAATTAGGAAACCCAAGTAAGAGTCCACTATCCATACTATGGCTCACCTTCAGAATTAGAGCTGGGGCAAGGTTGGAGGGGAGAGTATTGAGGTGCAGTGATTAGCTAATTTTAGTTTAAAAAAGCTGAAGGTTAAAAGAGAAAGGCAATACTGAGGTAAGTTGCAATTTTGAGATCTTGGAAAATGAGTTGGAATAGGAGGCATTGGCCTAGAAATTAAGGCTTGGAATGTTGTCTCTAGGCATGAATGGTAGGGTCCAAGGGCTCCTGGATATTGTGCCTAGGATTTAATTTGTATAGGTACTGTGCTGTGGGAGGAGGTCAAGAAGGTAAGTTCTGGAAGCTTGAGCTGCTGCTAATGCCATAGTGGCCTATAGGTAAGTGATGTCATTGGGTGGATTAGAGGAGCTACAGTAATGTGTTGCGGGGGAAGTTGGGGCTGAAGGGAGGGAGAGCAAGGATTGTCACTGGAGAGCCTGGAGGCCGGGGAGGGGTGGGGGGGCGGGGTAGGAGTTTTGGAGTCGGGGATCTCAGGATCCTTATTTGCATCTGCAAAGGGCTAACATCTGCTTCAAGTGTGGGTAAAGGATGCCTTTTTTTTTGTCTTCACCCAAAATGGCAGCTGGCACACTTCGTATCAGAAGAGCTCATTCATATCCTGCCTGTTATTTTGGCAACTTAGAAGGCCACGTTGCACCTGAAAAACGGGCACCATGCAACCCAATTTCCAGGCCATCATGTTGTAGAATGGTATATTTGGGACTTGGGAGGTAAAAGAGCGGAAAGTTCTGAGGAGCATTGATTATAGCCTTGCTCATAAAGAGGACAGAGATTGCAAGATAGGGGTTAAGAGTAAGATCACCTAACAGCTGATGAGCTCTTTCTTGTATCTATCCAAGAATGTGAGAGGTATTTTAAGAGTTTTCTCTGATATGGGAATTGTGTTCTGTCTTGTACAAAATTGTATTTACCAGGAAGTTGTTGAAAGAAATCTTAGCACAATACATAAATATTTCATGAACACAGGTTTAACAATGCAGAAGATGTTCTATTTGAGATCAAAAGACAGACCACTCAAGGATGCCAGTGGGCGAAGACTTAAGTGTTGAGGCACCAAAGTAGTGAGATGATAGCTCTTGATTAGACTTGTAAGACAGTGGAAAGAGCTGAAGGAAGCAGAATTCTCACTGTCCCATGAAGTTCATGAAGAAGCTCCAACTGCAATGATATGCGATAATGTTGAAAGTGAGGTTGTGTGTACTGCGCGAGTTTAATCGAAAGTAGAATCAACTGTACAAATATGGATTGTTACGATTCCTATCGAGACTGATTACTTTTAAAAAGATTTTTGAATTCCCAGTGACTGACTTAAAGGAATTGCACAGCAAGATTTCAAGTTTTAAAGGCTTTCACTGTCACAACCAAACTAGAAGCAACTTCAGCTAAACATTACTTAGCAGGAGAAGAGTACTCTAAACTACAGAAAAGATATACCCCTTTTAACTTAATCACAATCGAAAACCCCATGCTACAGTTATACTTCACTGCCTGCTCTGTGCAGAATTGCAGTTTTTACAGGAATTAGTCTAACGTCACTCCCAACTTCCAACTGGTTCGCCCCTTCCCATTTCGTTGAGTCATAACCTTGAGTGACTGAGAAGGTATTCATATAGAAATAAGCAGAGGGGAGATAGAACAGAGTCCTGAGAAACCATGTATTGATGAGAAAGTATTGGTGAATAAACTACCAACTTCAGAATGGCGCATGATCCTTCTTTGGAGTGTCCAAGGGAATAGGGATTAGGCATTCATGTCAAAGGGAGTATTTCTTACCATTCAGTTGCAGAGAATCAGTAGCAAAGTTTAGGACTAGTTTACCTGTTCACTTACTTCCCTGGGAATGGTGTTTAGGGTGGAAGAAGGAAATTTGTAATGACATACAGGTATCTGTTATATGTATTGTGAAGGAATCTACCTTTTCTGTGTTTTTGGAGTGAAGGCTGAGAACTACAACTCCCGGCATGCCTAGGCTTCTGGCACAGGTGCAGAGCGTTGCAAGGGGATGGGCTGCGCATGTTCGGTTCCAGGTTTTCTTTGACAGAACCTGGGGAGATGGCACAAAAAGAATGACCAGGTGACCAGGAGTTTGGCATGAAAATGAGCCCACATGATGAGATTAGTTTGGGCTGGAGAAGCAGTAGGAATGCAGCAGCACAAGTCTCGGAGCAGTGGGAATGTGAGACTGAAGGGCAGTAGTTGCTCCATGCAGATGGGGCTCGGAGATGCCCAGGAACAATTGATAACTCCGTGAAGCTGCGAGCTCAGGATTAGCCTAGGAGCAGGGTCATCTCAGTGAAGCGCGGAGTTGGGGCAAAGAAAAGTCCACGAGAAGAAGGTTGGCAACACTCGTTGGCAGCAGCACATTTGGGAAGCTAGAACTGTGGCTGAGCATAGACTCCGTAGTGCAGCCTGGCAAATACTGTGGGATGAAGTGATCGAATGGCTGGGAGGTGAGCAGTGTGAGCTCGAGTCTGGTTGCCTGACAACTCATTGCAGACAGAATAAGAAAGAGGGCTTCCAGGCTGAGTTGGAGCTGCTGCTGAAGGAAATCAGAGACTTTATCCTCGAAGGTGAGGAACTGAAGTCCGTCCATGAGGAAGGCCGAGTTGAAAAGATTTTTGTTGTTCACAGTGATCACTGACACTTAACGTGGGTTGCTGAGGAAATTTGTTGGATATGCCTTGGTTGTGTCTGCCATTTGATGTGTAGTTGGTGCATTCAACCACAGTTTGTCTATTCCTTCATGTTTACCTCATGTTAATTCTGAATGTTGGAGCATAAGATAAACAGTATTTACTGTTGCTTTGTTGGCTTTTGTGTAGTAAAATTTCTTCTCTTAAAAACCATGGAATCTTGTGGCTTTATTTTCAGTAAGTAACTGGGATTTCAAATTCTGTCTATTTTACACAAAAAGTTACTTGCCCCTGTCTTGAAAATATTATAATTTTCATAATATTATTGTGATTTATTGTAAAGATAGGTTAATAATAGGGTTTGGATTTGTTTCTCTATGTTGAGATGTGTGTGTGGGGGTTTAATTGAATTAAAGACAGCTAGTCTGGAGCTTTTGAGTGTTCAAAAGAGAAGCTAGGTTTGAAATGCTAAATACGTAAGCATGGCTGAAGTTTTAGAATGTGAGGTGCGAGGAACATTTGTATTTTTAGATAAACCAGAGTAGTTTGAATTTCAGAGAGATGATGGGATGTTACACCTAGCCATAAGAAGTTAAGCCAAACAGTGTGTTTATTTTCCCCAAAGATTATTGATAATATGAGTACTATGTAAGATTTTTATTATGGAAAAAGTAAAGTTTCACATTGGAACAATGGGATTTACATTAAAAAGGGAGAAACATATATAAAGGAGCTGAGGTTATTTGTAAGGGGAAGAAATTCTAAGAACTAACAAGTGTGAAAAGCCTCCAGCTTCTATGCACCAAGCTGCTGTCTACAGGAACCGATGCTAAGAAAACTTATTGTGAATATCCCTGCCTAGGGTATGGTGTGCTTTGCCTGGGTCTATTAAAATCTATCTTGTTTTACTGTTGCCTTAACAGAGGTGTAACTGGGAGCCAGATTAATTAGGGGAGTTAGGAGTTACTATAGTAGTAATTTGTAGACTTGTGTATGTGCTTAAAATCTTCTATTAATAAATGTTTAATTTAGTTTTGTAAAAAAAAAATACCTCTAAGACCCAGTGGACTTAATACTACTGAATTCAAGGCACGCGTCTCAAAATAAAAATATAAATTACAAAATAGTTGTGGCAGCTGTTTTAAGTTTCCCTCTGGGATTTGAGCAGCTCCAATTTTACCATCCGCTGTTCCATAATGTCCCTAACCAGTTCAAAGCATTATCACATAAATTGGGACAAAAACTAATATCAAAGTATGTTTGAAAATTCTAAGAATTGTAGTCTGATAAGAAGTTTGTAAGTTTTGAAAGAGATGCTTATGAAAATCAAACCTTTCACAGATTATTGCTGATACTTGTGGTTAGTTACATGTCTGCATATAACTACAAGGATTTCATTCGTTGCACAAACTAAACCTTCATGGCTTAGTTGGTACCACTTTTGCCTCTGAATTATAAGATTGTGTATTCAAGCTCTATTATGAAACTGTAGCGCATAATTAATTTAACACTTCAGTCCTAATTTGCTGTGTGTTGGACCTTCCTGTGCACACGTTGTCTGTCATGTTTGCCTACATAAATTATTGCACTTGAAAGGATGTAATGAGGTTGTGATATGAGTCTTTTTAAATGCAAGTTCTTGTATTTTTATTTGTAATTTGGACTTTTTCTACCTGTGTTTTGACAGAGGAAAAGAAAGATATAATTAGTGAGCTGTCGGCATTGAGGAGACAGCTACGAAGTGAAGAACGACGTCTTCAGGGGCATTTTCAAAATGCTGACAAGGAAGATGATGCAACCTTTCCTATGGCCAAGTAAAAAGAAAAGATCATATATCAGTTACTTAGATTAGTAACATAAGAAATAGGAGCAGGCCATAAGGCCCCTTGAACCTGCTCTGCCATTTAATATGATCATGGCTGATCTATTGCCTCAACTCCACTTTCCTTCTTGCTACCTATATTCCTTGATTCCCTGAGAGACCAAAGATCTATCTCAGCCTTGAATATACTCAAATGATGGAGCATACACAACTCTTGGGTAGAGAACTCCAAAGATTCACAATCCTCAGAGTGAAGAAATTTCTCCTCATCTTACTTCTAAACAAACCGTAAATAACCCTTTAGCCCGAGACTGTGTCCTCGTATCCTAGATTCCCCAGGCATGGGAAACAACTTCAGTGCCTACATTTACAAAGAAAATTATGTTTAAAGAATATGGGAAAAGCACAGGAAATTGTTCATTATTTTACCTGCCCAGATGCATAACACTGCAGTTTTTGAAGTAAACATAATTTGACAATCACAAATCCAATCCCCCAATGCATCTAGATTCAGCTGTAGCAGTCAACGTACATACGTATGAACATACATAAGAACAAACGTACGAAATAGGAGCAGAAGTAGGCCACTTAGCCCCTCGAGCCTGCTCTGCCATTCAATAAGATCGTGGCTGATCCGTTCATGTTTCGCGTTTTACATTCCCATCTACCCCTGATAAACTTTGATTCCCTTGCTTAGCAAGAATCTATCTACGTCTGCCTTAAAAATATTCAGTGACCCTGTTTCTGCTGCCTTCCAAGGCAGAGTTCCAAAGCCGTGCGACCCTCTGAAAAAGATTCTCATCTCTGTCCTATAAGGGTAACTCCTAATTTTAAAACATTGCCCCCAAGTTGTCGACTCACCCACAAGAGAAAACATCCTTTCCACGTCCACCTTGCCAAGACCATTCAAGATCTTATATACTTAAATCAAATCACCCGTCATACTTCTTAACTTCAGTGAAAACAAGCCCAGCCTGTCCAGCCTATTCTCATAAGACAATCCACTCATTCCAGGTATCAGTCCAGTAAACCTCCTCTGAACCACCACCAATGCATTTACATGCTTCCTTAAATAAGGAGACCAAAACTACACACAGTATTCAAGATGAGGTCTCACCAATGCCCTGTATAACTGAAGCATGACATCCTTACTTTTATGTTCAATTCCCCTCGTAATAAAGGATAGCATTCCATTAGCCGCCTTGACTAAATGCTGTACCTGCATATTAACTTCTTGTGACCTAGATCCCTCTGCACCTCGGAATTCTGCAGTTTTCTCCATTTAAGTAATGCTCTGCTTTTTTTATTCTTCCTGCCAAAGTGAACAACTTCACATTTTCCCACATTATATTCCACCTGCCAGATTTTTACCCACTCACTCAGCTTATCTATATCCTTCTGCAAACTCCTTATGTCTTCTTCACAACATACTTTCCTACCTATCATTGTGTCGTCTGCAAATTTAGATACCATGCCTTCGCTGCACTCATCCAAGTCATTGATATAAATTGTAAAAAGTTGAGGCCTCAGCACAGCTCCCTGCGGGACTCCACTAATCACATCCTGCCAATCAAACAAAGACCCATGCTCTCTGTTTTCAGCCAGCCAGCCAATCCTCTGTCCATGCTAATATTTACCCCCTACACTATGACCTTATATTTTCCGCAATAATGTGGTACATAATCAAATGTCTTCTGGAAATCCAAGTACAATGTGTTTACAGGCTCCCCTTGATCCACAGCACATGTTACTCCTTCAACGAACGTTGATAAATTGGTTAAACATGATTTCCCTTTTACAAAACCATGCTGACTTTTCCTGATTACCTTGTGTTTTTCGAAGTGCCCAGTTATAACCTCTTTAACGATCGACTCTTAACACCTTCACCACGTCAGACGTCAAGCTAACTGGCCTACTATAGTTTTCTGTGTCCCTCCCTTCTTGAATTGAGGGATTATATTTGCTATTTTCCAGTCTGATGGAATCTTTTCAGAATCTAGGGAATTTTGGAAAATTAACACGCATGTACTATGTCATTAGCTACCCCTTTTAAGCATCCTCTACAGCCCGGATGGTCATAAATTTTATCATCATCTGCAAACTTGCAGATCCTGCATTTGGATCATAAATAAAAGTAGCGAAAAGCAGTAGTCCTAACACCAATCCCTGCAGGACACGTGACCAGTCTCCATGCAGACCCAATCCATCTACTACTTCTTTCTGCCTATTGTCTTCCAGCCAATTCTCAATCCAGTTAAATGTACTGCTGCTGATATCTTGTAACGAAGCCTCTTATGTGATATCTTGTCAAAACTTATTGGAGGTCTTAGTAGGCAATGTCTACTTGATTTTCTTTCCTGTTTTCAAATCTCTCCATTGCCTTGCTGGACCCTATCTCTAATCTCCTTTGGCACCACAACCCACCAGGATATCTGCACTCTTCCAATTTTGGCCTCTTGAGCATTCCACAATTTTCATTACTCCATCATTGGTGGCCATGCCATTATCTGCCAAGGCCCTTTGTTCTGGAATTCCCTCTCTTAAGACCCATCTTAAAACCTTCCTCTTTAACCAAACTTCTTCTGCCCTCGTATCTCTTTATGTGGCTCAGTGTCAAATTTTGCTTCATAACACTCCTGTGGAGTGCCTTCAAACCTTTTATCACATATAAGTGCTATATAAATGCAAGTTGTTGTTGTTCCTCACTCCGACCATCTTGGCGACTTGTTTAAAAATAGTCAAATTTGTTAGGCCTGACATTCTTGAAGCCATGTTGAACATCTCTTATGACCCTTTCTGCCTCTCTGACTTAAGTAGTTATATATTGCATACTTAATGATTCTTTCAAGTGTTTCCCCTATTCCTGCTCTGAAACTAATGGGCCAATAGTTACCCAGGTCTGTCTCATCTCTGTTTTTTAAAGATGGGGTCTACATTACTACCTTTCTCATGTGTTCCTTATCCTTGAAGACCCTCAGCATGTGTTCCATATCTTTGAGGACCCTCAAGTAGATTTTATTCAGACCAGCAGCCCTATTTATTTTTCCTAATTTTATCTTTACACAATGGGCCAAGTGGCATGCTTCTGCGCTATAAACACATATATGATGTACTCACTCCCACATCCGCTCCATTTCCATGGATACTCATATGAAGTACTGAAGAATTTTTGAGGTTGGGTGGTTCCTGTAACAGTGGTTCTTGAAGAAAGAACTGCCAAAAATGATTGTGGTCTCTATGAAGACAGAACATTCATGATATTTAAAAACAAAGTGATAATTTTTTGGCAGGTTGAGCACTTAGAGCCAAAAGTGTTCCTCCTCCGAGTTGTGACAAACACTAAGTATCTTTAGAAGACCAATTAAAGAAGGCCTGTCTGCCTCTTAAAGACAGCAAAAAGTATATTGTGCTTAAAAGGAACAAGAATTTAGAAGGAGGAGCATTCAAAGACTCTAGTGGATGGGCACAATTATATACTTAGCATGGGTATCAATAGAATTGGAGCTGGTGCTAATGTATGCATCATATCATTTATTTCCTAATTTTTTTTGAATGTTCAATTAGTACTGTACCCAAACCAGTAATTTTCTGCTTAATTAGGTGAACAATTAGTTTGGAACTGTTAAGGTCCTTGCAAGTGACTGCCAATTACTATATTAATTGAATGCTGCAAACTTGGCAAAAATGCTATTGTAAGGATTATTTTGCTTTTGATAGCAATAGTAACTGAATCTGTAAACTGAATTGAAGTGAAATGTGCAGTTAATCCTTTCTCTTTTTGTACCTGATATCCTTTATTTTCAAATGTTTCTCAAAAGGAAGCGAGAGAGAAATTACGTTGATGTCTTTGATTTGGCCAGACAACGTATACAGACCCTGGTACACCGACCTTCATCAAAAGGGAGAGATTCTGTTAATTTAAGAAATATTAGAGACTTCAATGAACTGAAATACAGAGGTAGGTCCAGATGTAATGGCCCTAAATTTTCTAGGTGTAGGAACTGGTGTTGGAACTTCCTAAGTAAGTCATTTTTTTCTTTAACTTATAATTGTCCATTGTGTTGGAAAACTGAATGCTTTGCTCACAACACCTAATGCTTTCAGTACTGGTGCTGACTATCTTATTTGATTTCAGTGTTGTGGTCCAATATTCGTTCTAATTTATTGATGTCAAGGACATTAACATATGTAACATTATACCAATGAAAGGACGAATGTTAATTTGTAAAGGGTGGGACAGATGTAGGTCTGTGTCAGGAATTTAGCATGAACCCACTGACCTCCTCTTCCACTTTTGACTTCCGGCGCACTTAACAAATCACGTGGGGAAACTCCCATGGGGCAGGTGGGTAAGCGATGTAAATCTGTAAACTGGCAGCTGATTGCGGATTTGACCCTGCATTTTGGCTTGAATTGCCTATGCATGGGTTTCAGTGGCTCTCTGAAACTCGGCAGGTGAACAAAATGGGAGTCATCAGGGATTTTTTTTATTCGTCCATGGGATGTGGGCTTCGCTGGCTGGGCCAGCATTTATTGCCCATCCATAGTTGCCCTTGAGAAGGTGGTGGTGAGCTGCCTCCTTGAACCACTGCAGTCCATGTGGTGTGGGTACACCCACAGTGCTGTTTGGAAATTAGTTCCAGGATTTTGACCCAGCAACAGTGAAGAAATGGCGATATATTTCCAAGTCAGGATGGTGAGTGACTTGGAGGGGAACTTCCTGTGTGGTGGTATTCCCATTTATCTGCTGCCCTTGTCCTTCTTGATGGTAGTGGTCGTGGGTTTGTTGAAGGATCCTTGGTGAATTCCTAAAGATGGTACACACTGCTGCTACTGTGTGTCGGTGATGGAGGGAGTGAATGTTCGTGGGTGTGGTGCCAATCAAGCAGGTTGCTTTGTCCTGGATGGTGTCAAGCTTCTTGAGTGTTGTGAGAACTGTACTCATCCAGGCAAATGGGGAGTATTCCATCACACTCCTGACTTGCACCTTGTAGATAGTGGACAGGCTTTGGGGAGCCAGGAGGTGGGTTACTCGTTGCATTATTCCTAGCCTCTGACCTACTTTTGTTGCCACAGTATTTATGTGGCTAGTCCAGTTCAGTTTCTGGTCAATGGTAATCCCCAGGATGTTGATAGTGGGGGATTCAGTGATGGTAATGCCATTGAACATCAAGGGACAATGATTGGATCCTCTCTTGACGAAGATGGTCATTGCCTGACACTTGTGTGGTGTGAATGTTACTTGCCACTTGTCAACCCGAGCCTGGATATTGTCCAGGTCTTGCTGCATTTGGACAAAGACTGCTTCAGTATCTGAGGAGTCGCGAATGGTGCTGAACATTGTGCAATCATCAGCGATCATCCCCACTTCTGACCTTATGATGGAAGGAAGGTCATTGATGAAGCAGCTGAAGATGGTTGGGCCGAGGACACTGCCCTGCGGAACTCCTGCTGTGATGTCCTGGAGCTGAGATGACTGACCTCCAACAACCACAACCATCTTCCTTTGTTCTAGGTATGACTCCAACCAGCGGAGAGTTTTCCTCCCTGATTCCCATTGATTCCAGTTTTGCTAGGGCTCCTTGATGCCACACCCGGTTAAATGCTACCTTGATGTCAAGGGCAGTCACACTCACTTCACTTTGGGAATTCGGCTCTTTTGTCCATGTTTGAACCAAGGCTGTAATGAGGTCAGGAGCTGTGTGGCCCTGGCGGAACCCAAACTGGACATCAGTGAGCAAGTTAATGCTAAACAAGTGCTGCTTGATAGCACTGTTAATGACCCCTTCCATTATTTTACTGGTGATTGAGATTAGACTGATGGGGCAATAATTGGCCAGGTTGAATTTGTCCTGCTTTTTGTGTACAGGACGTACCTGGGCAATTTTCCACATAGCCGGGTAGATGCCAGTGCTCTAGCTGTACTGGAACAGCTTGGCTAGGGGTGCAGCAAGTTCTTCAGTACTATTGCCGGAATATTGTCAGGGCCCATAGCCTTTGCAGTATCCGGTGACTTCAGCCGTTTCTTGACATCACGTGGAGTGAATTGAATTGGCTGAAGACTGCCATCTGTGATGCAAGGGACCTCCGGAGGAGGCCGACTTGGATCATCCACTTGACGCTTCTGGCTGAAGATTGTAGCAAATGATTCAGCCTTATCTTTTGCACTAATGTGCTGGGCTCCTCCATCATTGAAGATGGGGATATTTGTGGAGCCTCCTCCTCCAGTGAGTTGTTTAATTGTCCACCACGATTCACGACTGGATGTGGGAGGACTGCAGAGGGCATGCCATTGGTCCATTGGTTGTGGGATTGCTTAGCTCTGTCTATACTTGCTGCTGATGCTGTTTGGTACGCAAGTAGTCCTGTGTTATAGCTTCACCAGGCTGACACCTCATTTTTAGGTATGTCTGGTGCTGCTCCTGGCATGCTCTCCTGCAGTCTTCATTGAACTAAGGTTGATCCCCTGGCTTGATGGTAATGGTAGAGTGGGGGATATGCTGGGCCATGAGGTGACAGATTATAATTCTGCTGCTGCTGATGGCCCATAGTGCATCCTGGATACCCAGTCTTGAGTTGCTAGATTTGTTTGAAACCTATCCTTTTTAGCATGGTGGCAGCGCCACACAACATGATGGAGGGTATCCTCAATGTGAAGCTGGGACTTTGCCTCCACAACGGCTGTGCGGTGGTCACTCCTACCGATACCGTCATGGACAGATGCATCTGCGGCAGGCAGGTTGGTGAGGATGAGGTCAGGTATGTTTTTCCCTCTTGGTTCCCTCACCACCTGCCGCAGACCCAGTCTAGCAGTTGTGTCCTTTAGGTCTCGGCCAGCTCGATCAATAGTGGTGCTACCGAGCCACTCTTGGTGGTGGACATCATGCCTTGCACTCCACAGGGCAAAGGGAAGGAACACACAATTCCAGCTCATAGGAGATAAGACCCGCCAACAGACGATATACTGACAGAGGATCAGCTTTCTGGATATGACTGAACCAACATTTCCGAAGGAGAGTCAGATTTTCTCACCAGGTGGTTGTTGACATCTAAAGCTGACTAGAACAAAACCTCCAACCTAGCAGCTGGTATGTCACCATCAGAAGATTATGATGTATGTCTGTGCAAGATATCCAGAAATCTGCAATGATGCACTCATTCTGTGCCAGTCAAGGCTCCAAGCAGACTCTGTAGATGGCTCCTTGGAATCAAGGGATACCCTCTGAGCATGGCTAATGACACCTGTGAGGAACCCTCCCCTGATGCAGAGGAAAGACACAGTAGAAACCACATGAGCAACAGAGCTGATTGTAGAACAATCTATTGATTTGTGAAAAGTGCAATTCCGATATCTGGACAGATCTGGGGGCACCCTTCAGTATGCGCCAAAAAGGGGGTCCTGAATGATGTTAGTATGTTGTGACTTACAGAACATGGTGCAGCAGAGAGAATTAGAGCTGCAGGTGGGAATGGTTTGATGACCAGACTACACCTTCAGAGGAGGAGGGAGCCTGGTGTGACCAGGATCTCTGCAACTGCATACCATTACCAGGGGTGCCCAAGACAGCACCTGCTGACTGCTGCTTGTCCTCTACTGCTGTCATACCATTTACCTGATATCCAATTTGAAGGTGAGAGCAAATAATGCAGATGAGTGGGCCATGGAGACTTGAAATCAAGTTTATGGTGCATAAATATTTACAATGAACAAATGCGTTAACACCCAAGTGATTTCTCCTGTGAAACTATAAATTATTTATTTTCCTTTTCTTATTACTTCTATGTGTTGCTACCTCTGTGGCCTCAGCAGAGCTAGAGATAGGCTGCTCATTTTCCTGTTTTGACTGCTGAGATGCTCATGGCTGACATTTGCTGGGTTTTGGAGCCCATGAGAGTCCTGCCAAAAATTGCTCCACCTGCATCTGTAAAGTAGGAAATGACTCTACATGTCAGGCTCTTACCCAGGGGTGGGAGGGAGGGGGTGGTGGGGTGGGGTGGGGGGGTGGGGAGAGAAAGAGGGGAAGAGTGGGAACAGCTAAAGTAGAGTACCCACTCCATGTACCCTTTTTCCATCTTCCCTCTCATGATCCACCTGCAATTCCCTGCTAGCCGAGTGTTAGAGAGCAGTTTGCTGCACTTCAGTGAAGCACCAAAAGACTTAGTCAAGGCTGTCCTTCACCCTGTTTAAATTGGCAGATTGAATGTGGAGGGTATTGGCGATGGCCGGCATTACTTAGTTGCCTGTTACATCTGTTGGCCCATGCAGGTGACCAGATTTTCCATGGAGGTGAATATTACCACAAAGGACTGAGACGAAATGGCACTCATAGTTAAAATTGACTCCTCCAATCTCTTTTCAATGGTATACAATGCCTCTGGAAATGCTAACAGAAACTTACATTTTCTTTACATTTTCTGCTGCTGCTCCAAATGATCCCCGAGGCTCTGCGTCTACTGAGGACTCTCCACTGCTGTCCCAGTCTTGGACACTACCTCCTGTGTGTCTCGAAGCTGCTGCATGGTGCACCAGTCATGTGACAAAATCCAGTACCATGCTTGAAGGACCTGAGGAAGATGAAAGACTTGAATTAGAACTGACAAGAGAAAGGGTTCAAAGTCATTAATGTGCAGATGACCATCTTTGAGTTGCAGGTGATACCATATCATGAGTAATTTATTATGTGACATTTTACTGTGACATCTAATTCTGTCACTAGGTATCTGGGGGACCCCTGCATCTCCCATCACCAATGGCCATGCACTATGATGATGTGCTCATTTGAAATGCCTCGTTCTCCACAATGGTTACTGGTGGCGATTACTAGAGGGCCATCACCAGTTCTCTGCCTCTGTACTCTCTCCTGCAAAGATAAAAAGCAGAGAGTTATGATTGTGATTAAAGAATGAAAGGGCAGCATTTATGGCGGGTGACTGAGGGTTGGATGTGAAATACCAATAAGATGAGGGTTGAGTATCAGGGGTGGCTGTTCAGATGGAGATATGAGAAGGTGCCTTGAGAGAGGAATGCGTGGTGCAGCAAATTGTGTTGGTCTGAGGAGTTCTGTGCAGGAGAAGGCTAGTGAGATCAGAGTGGGGGGCTGCCACTTGAATGTGGCATGCCACTCACCTTTCCTGCTCTGATAAGGTCATTAAGCCTCATATAGCACAGTATCCATGAGTGAGGAACCACAGCGCTACAGTTCATCTTAGCCACTTCTACTTAGCTTCAGAGCCTGGCCTCTTGCCCCTGCCCCGGGCACCGCCACCCCCCCCCCCCCCCCCTCCCCCCACCATCTGTTGGGAAGAGTTTTTCTTTACAGGCCCATATAGCCCACAATATGACCTCTAGAGATGCTTTAGAGAACCAAAGAGCATCGTTTCCATGTTGAGACACCATTATTTAAGTTGCTGTCTGAGACCCATTGTAGCATGCACTATTCTGACCCCTGTCAGGGTCACTTTAAATAGTGAGGCATTAATATTCAAGTGCAGATGTGATAGCATTCACCTGCTCTGACTGGGTGGGAAACCGAGAAGTGGGATGCTAATCCAGTGGCTGAGTTTTTAAAAAAAAACATACATGGCAAAGTTCGCTCCACTAATTTTAAGGCTCCTGACCCATTGCCGACCTACCCCACTGTGAGCAGGTCTACCTGTTAAAATTCTGTTCAAAGTTGTGAATTAATATGGCTGGAGCATCGCATTGTGAATTGCGTTAACCAGTAAAATGTTTACGTTAAAAGTGTGGTTACGGTCTTCAGGTTCTTCCCTAGCTATCATGAACTTTATCCAATTATGGACAACATACCTGAAACACTTCCCTAGTGAACAAATAAATCCCAGTTAATTAGCTGAATAAGCAACCAGATTAAATGCTCTTTTTGTATGATCAAGATGTAATGCAATGTTGTTCCTTCTTGAACTTCAACAATGTGCTTCAACCCGAACACTGATACTGCATTTATGTTTCAAACACCAACTGTTATGTGATTGATTTTGATTGCCACTTATCATGATGAAGAACATTTAGGAATGGAACGCTTTTCATTTCAATGATCAGATGTCAATATCAAGCATTTAGATGAAAATAAAAGAACATTTATAAGTGCATTTGTATAGCACCTTTCACCATCTCAGAATGATGGCGTGGTACTTAAATCCATGGCCTTCTACATTTTCCAAGAGTTCTGTTAGTGATCCATGCCTGAAATGCATAGATCATTGTCCGTAGTTTGGCCCACTGATATACCATGGAGCAGCACCCCATAGTGCACCATTGCAACAGTTTTTTGTTTCCCAGTCACCCGAATGTATCTCTGAATGGGATTGTTACTTATCGTTGGACTGGGGGGCATATTTGCACCATGCATTCTACGATCTGACAGACTGCTCAAGTTCCTTTGTCATCTTAGCAGGTTTCTGCCCCTTTGTTCATCCTGAAGTTTATCCGTCATCCTCCATGGTCCCATGGAGGAAGTGCAGGAGACTCTCAAGGATCACCCTTAGAAGGGAGCAGGAGCAGGCGGCCAGGAAGGCTGACAGCCTGGACCCGAGGACCTGGCAGCAGTACCACAAGGTCTAATGACCTTGTGCAGGTGGTATAGGCCAGCGAATGCATCTTCATATGACATCTCCTACCAACAATAACATCAACCTCTCAAAATGATCAATACGTCACACCCCCATCACTCACTCTTGCATTCAGGAATCAGCAGTATTGCACTGCACAGCACTGCACCCTAGTATATCTACTAATGCTGCCAGCCTCACACCCACCTCTCCACATCTCTGCTGTTACAATTGAGGTTCATAAGAATAATACATTTTGGGACTGCAAGTTTAAATTTTGCGTAAATGAAGGAGGTCATGTGACCTATTCTGCAGTCTGGTTGACAGTAAGTCTGGATGCTTTGATTGTTAGAGATCAAAGGAAAGCATAGATTGTTTTAATTGAGAAGAAGTTGCAAAGTATTTACACTTGGAGACAATGACAGCAGTCTGTTGAGTTTACCTGAATAGACTCCGAGTCCTAAATTCCCAGAAATAAGTTGTACGTACCAGGTTGTATACAGTTATGCTGTAAACTGCCCCTTTACTTTCTAAGATAAAAGGGATTGGAATTAAAGATAGCAATGTTAATATGTTTCACGTCACCATGGGGAAGAGGGCAGAGGATGCCATTTTTGAGATCAGGTTGCAGGCTTCCCTACAAATCAATGAATATCACAGACAGACAGCAAAGGTTCTGTGTGACAACCAGAGAGAACAGGCTGCTTGGCTTTGCGAGCTACCACAGCCAGATGCGAGATGGAGACGGTCTGTGGTCAAAGAGACTCACCCAGCAGTCGTCTAAGGATTCTGGGAGATTCATCCTGTCATGGCCGGGGTAAGAAGAATCATCAGAACTGCCTTTACTGCCGATGGTGGATTTAAGGAACTCTCCAAAAATTGAGGCAAACACCTGAAGATGGTCAATCGAAGTTACTATTCAGTGAAACGGAGATGCGGGAACGCATTGGAAGCTGGGAATAACTGTGAACTGTTTGCTAAAAGGACTGTAATTATATGGAGAGTGTGATGAGTGATAAGTGTACAAGGGAAATGTCACTTTCTGTAGTTTAAAGTGTAAGTTGCCTACAAAAAAATGTAGTGTTTAGTCAATAGTGTGTTTTTAGTCATAGTTACAATAAAAGTTTTAATACGTGAAATCTTGTCAGGTCATTGTTTCAGGAAGTTCAAATCTCTCTTTAAAAATTGACCTCTATGAAGATCGTAATACTGCAGTACATAACATAACCAAACACAGGGCTGCGCTATCACTGATATTTTGCTTGCTCTCTGTTGCAGGGCAAGGTGGCACACAATGGAAGGGAGCAGAGCAGAACCAGTGGGAGAAGGACGTGTATATTGCTTGAGACTGGAGGAGTTGGGTATCTGTGTCATGGAGTTGACTGTGATGAGGCTGAGAACATGAAAAATGACGGCATCTTCATGCTTTGTGCCTCTTCTTAACTCCTAGCACACCCTCATCTTTCTATCTGGCATGATAAGCAAGCTGATGGTTGTATGATGATGAACCTCTCGCTTCCAATCTCAACACCATTCCTCGCAACAACTTTCCTCTTGCGTTCCTGCTTTCAGACATCCAAGAACTGCTGCCTGCACAGGCGCAGCAGCCCAAAGTGGAAGGGAGGGAGCAATAGCTCAGCACCGATAACGAGGCTGCATCACTTGGTCTGACACATGCAGAGCTACCAACTTGGACACTGGCATTGCACTAAGTTAACATACAATTGTGATCAGCACATGTTGAGTCACTGGGCATGAGTGACCTGCAAGCTGGCCAGGGTAAAAGATGGTTTGTTTGTCAGCTCACCAGAGGGCAAGGTGGCAGACAAGAAGTAGTGCTGCAGTGGACTCAGATGAGAGCCTCAATGAGGCTATGTGCAGGAGAGCACTGAATGGGCATGTTCACAGATGATGGATGCTTTGGCTGGCCTGCAGGGTCAGTCAGCATTCTGTCACTATAGAGCATGCAAGTGTCATGCTCCTACTTGGCAGAGAGCATGACGTGAAGCTTGAGAATGCCACAGCCTCTGTTCCATCTTCGTATCATATTGTAGACCCAAAGGCACTGTCACAGCTACCCCACCCTGTTGCAGCTTCTGTGTGACCAGGCCACTTCCTCCTCTGCCATCCCTGTATGGAAGCAGCAACACTTTCTGGCAAATGGAGTAAAACACCTCCAAAGACATTTGAGTACTTTCAGACACTTCAATGGAAATGGTTTGATGAATTTTGCTTTAAATCAGAGAAATGTACAGCACGGGAGGAGGCCAGAAGAATGTTATTCGGCCCATCATGTCCACACCAGCTGACAAGGAGCCATCCAGTCTAACTCCACTTTTCAGATCTTGGTCAGTAGCCTTGTAGGTTATGGCACTTCAAGTGCATATCCAAGTTATTTTTAAATGTTACAACGGTTTCTACCTCTACTGCTCTCTCAGGCAGAGTTCCAAATCCCCGCCACTCTGGGTGGATGAAAAAATATTTTCCCTAGAATTCCCCCTTAGGCTCTTAACCCAAATCTATGCCCCCTGGTTATAGACTCCTCAACCAAGGGGAAAAGGGCATTCCTATCTAGACCCCTCTAAATTTTATGCACTGCAATTAGGTCTCCCCTCGGCCTCCTCTGTTCCAAAGAAAACAACTCTAACCTACTTGTTACTAAAATTCCCCAGTCCAGGCAACATCTTGATAAATCTGCTCTGTACCTTCTCTAGCGCACTCACATTTTTCCTATGGTGCGATCACCAGAATTGCACGCAGTACTCCAGCTGTGGCCAAACTTTGTTTTATACAGTTCCAGCATAGCCTCCTAGCCCTTATATCCTATGCCTTGGCTAATGAAGGCAAGTATTTCTTAGGCCTCCTTGACCACCTTATGTACATGTCCAGCCACCTTCAGGGATTTGTGCACATGCACTTCAAGGTCCTTCTGTTCCTCTGTATTTCTCAGTATCCTACCATTTATTGTATACTCCCTTGTCTTGTTTACTTTCCCCAAATGCATTACCTCACACTTCTCTAGATTGAACGCCATTTGCCAGTGCTCTTCCCACCTGACTAGTCCATTGATATCTACCTGCTGTCTATAGCTATCTTCTTCATTGTCAACCACATGGCCAAATTGCGTATTATCTGAAAACTTCTTAATCATACCCACTACATTCAAGTCCAGATAATTGATATATACTACAAAAAACAAGGGACCTAGTACTGAACCCTGTGGAACCCCACTGGAAACAGCTGCTCAGTCACAAAAACATCAATGAATGATTACCCCTTCTTCCTGCCTTTGAACCAATTTTGATGCCAACTTTCCACTTTGCCTTGGATCCCGTGGGAATTTACTTTGGTGAGCAGCCTGCCACGCGGGCCCTTATTAAAAGCCATGCAAGAATCTATATAGCCAACCTGACAATGTGGAAAATTGTCCAGATGTGTTCTGTACAAAGCAAGACAAATCCAAGCAGGCCAATTACCGTGCCATCAGTCTACTCTCGATCATCAGCAAACTGATGGAAGGAGTTGTTGACGGTACTATCTAGAGGCACTTACTCAGAAATAACCTGCTCACTGGCGCTCAGTTAGGGTTTCCCCAGGGCCACTCAGCTCGTGACCTCATTACTGCCTTGGTACAAACATGGACAAAAGAGCTAAGCTCGTGAGGTGAGAGTGACTAACCTTGATGATATTGCACATTTGACCAAGGGTGACATTAAGGGACCCTAGCAAAATGTAGTCAGTGAGAATCGGGAAAATTCTCCACTGGTTGGATCCATACCTAGCACGAAGGAAGATGGTTGTGACTATTGGTGGCAATCATCCCAGCCAAGGACATTACTTTACGAGTTCCTCAGGGTAGTGCCCTAGGCCCAACCATTTTCAGCCGGCATCGCATGGACTCTTACCAATGCTGACCGGAAGATCTGGGCCCAGGTTTAGGTTGGCTATGGAAAAGAACAAGGTGCACCCCAGTGTAAGAATAATTAATTGGAGAAGAGCCAACTTTAATGGAATGAGAATGGATCTGGCCCAGATAAATTGTAAGCAAATATTGGCAGGCAAAACTGCAACTGAACAGTGGGCTGCCTTTAAAGAAGAGAGAGTTCAGGTACAGTCCAAGTATATTCCCATGAGGGGGAAAGATGGGGCAAACAACTCCAATGCTCCCTAATACCAAAAGAGATAGGGAGTAAGATGAAGCAGAAAAAGGGTGATTATGACAGATGTCAAGCGGACAATACAACTGAGATTCAGGCTTTGGGAGGAATTGAAAAAAGCAAATAAGAGAAGCAAAGATAGAGGCTGAGAAGAGACTGGCAGTGAACATAAAAGAGAATCCAAAAATCATCTGTAGGCATATAAATGGTAAAAGGAGGGTGGAGCTGATTAGGGACCAAAAAATGGATTCACACATGTTCACAGGCGGCATGGCTGAGGTACAAAATGAATATTTTGTACCTGTCTTTACCAAAGAAGAAGATGCTGCCCAGGTCATTGTGAAAGAGGAGGTAGTTCAGATCTTTATTGCTTTAAAATCAATAAAGAGGAGGTTTTGGATAGGCTGGTTGTACTTGAATTTAATAAGGCACCGAATGAGATGCATCCAGAGGTACTGAAGGAAGTGAGGATGGAAATTGTGGAAGCATTGGCCATTATTATCCAATGCTCCTTAGATGCACAGGTTATGCCAGGGGACTGGAGAATTGCAAATGCTACACCTTTGTTCAAAATAAGGAAAAAGGTGGTCGTGAAGCTTTTAGAAATGATGATTCGGGACAAAATTAATAATCACTTAGGCAAAAGCGTGTTAATTAAGGAAAGCAAATTGTGTTAAACTAACTTGCTTGAGTATTTTAAGAGGGTTGATGAGGGTAATGCCATTGATGTAGGGTATGTAGACTTCCAAAAGAAATTTGATAATTGTAAAACGGAGCAAAGTTGGAACGCATGGAACAAAAGGGACAGTAGATACATGGATATGAAATTGGGTGAGTTACAAGAAACCGAGTAGTGGTGGATAGTTGTTTTTCATACTGGAGGAAGTTTGAAAGTGGAGTTCCCCAGGGATCGGTATCAGGAACCCTGCTGTTCCTGATGTATATTAATGAACTAGACTTTGGTATACAGAGTGCAATTTCAGAATTTGCGAGCAACACAAAACTTGCAAGTATGGTGAATTGTGAGGATGATAGTGTTAAACTTCAAAAGGGCATAGACAAGTTGCTGGAATGGGCAGACAAGTGGCAGGTGAAATTTAATGCAGAGAAGTGTGAAGTGATTCATTTTGGTAGGAAGAATGTGGAGAGACAATATGAGCTAATAGGTACAATTCTAAAGGGGGTGGAGGAGGAAAGGGACTTGGGGGAATATGCACAAATCAGTCAAGGGTTCAGGACAGGTTGAGAGAGTGGTTTATGAAGTGTACAGAACCCTGAGTTTCATAAATATGCTAGGTATGACTCCAACCAATGGAGAGTTTTCCCCCTGATTCCCTTTGACTTCAGTTCTGCCAGGGCTCCTTGGTACCACACTCAAAGGTCAGTCACTTGATGGTCAAGGTCAGCCACTTTCACCTCACCTCTTGAGTTCAGCTCTTTTGTACATGTTTGGACCAAGGCTGTAATGAGGTCAGGAGCTGAGTGTCCTTGGCGGAACCCGAACTGTGCATCAGTGAGCAGATTATTTGAGTAAGCGCCACTTGATAGCACTGTTGACGACACTTTCCTTCGCTTTGCTGAAGACCAAGAGTTTGCTGATGATCGAGAGTAGACTGATGGACAGTAGTTAGCTAGGTTGGATTAGTCCTGCTTTCTATGGACTATCTTGGTCTATCTTTGCCCTTTTCCATAACTACCCTAAATCTAACTGAATTATGATCATTTTCACAAAGTCCTCCCAACTGATGCCCCTTCCACCTGCCCAGCTTCATTCTCTAAAATTAAGCCCAGAACCGTACCTTCTCTTACAAAAATAGAAATTTCTGGAAAAACTCAGCAGGCCTAACAGCATCTGTGGAGTGAGAAACAGAGTTAATGTTTCAAGCCCACATGACTTCTTCAGAGCTTCATAAAATAACATATTGGTTCTGAAGCTCTGAAGAAGAGTCGCATGGACTCGAAACGTTAACTCTGTTTCTCACTCCACAGATGCTGTTAGACCTGCTGAGTCTTTCCAGCATTTTCTATTTTTGTTTCAGATTTCAAGCATTCACAGTATTTTGCTTTTATCACCGTGCCTTCTCTTGTTGGGCTTACTATGTATGTACTGGCTTTAAAAAAATTCTCCTGAATGCATTTTAAGAATTCTGCTCCTTCTGTGCTTTTCGTACTAATTCTATCCCAGTTAATATTTGGGTAATTGAAACCCCCCATAATTGTTTCTGCACCTCTGAGATTTGCATACATATTTGGTCCTCCATCTCCCTCTGACTGTTTGGGGATCTATGGTGCACTCCAGTCATATTATTGCCCTTTTTTGATCTTCAGTTCAACCCATATGGCTTCATTTGATGATCCGTCTACATATCATCACACCTCACAGGTATAATTGTTTCTTCAACCAGTAATCTTATATCACTATACTTACCTGCCTTCAGGGTCCCTGCCCTTTTTCGTAACAGGATTCATCTTGCTGCTTCATGCTTCTTATTCTGAAGAGGACCATGTATATGTTTCCAGGAACTGCATTGTTCAAATTTGGAACACTGGCTGTGTGATGTCAGGATAGTACAAATTCTGTGTTCAGTGGACACAACTGCATGCACCTTATCAGTGGAGGACGTTGTGCGGACTGGGTAGGTAGTGGCCTCCATGCTACCTGTCCCCTGGGAACTGAGATCAGCCTGCATAATGTGAATGAATTTCTCACCCTAAATGAGGGTATTTTTAATCTGTCCCAGTATGTTCCTTTTACTGAATGAATAATATATTTTTAATTTAAAACAGCAATGCTTTATTCAGATTTACTGTTAGAATGTTTATATGCTTTTATATTAGTGTTGGGAATTGATGTGGTATATGATTGTGATCTGTTTAACATAGTATCAAGCAAATCACAGTTTATTGACTCCACATCTAGGACAGAACGGTTAATTTCAGAATGACTTGTTTCCTTATGGAGAATGATTGTTTTTAATCTGTCGCTTACTTTGGAATTTGTAACCAATATGTTCTTTTTGTAACACTTTTTCTATTATAAACAGATTCAGCGACACGCGCTGAAATAAGGCAAGTGTACCCAGACCCTCCAAATGATAGTAATACACTGGAGATTCAACAGGAGGCATTATTAAGAGAACAGAAAAAGAAACTGGACATAATGAAGAGGAAAAAAACAGGTCAGAGTGATACAAAATTGAACAGTAATATTTTCTTCAAAATGAGCTATGCATAACATTTATCAGGTTATAAACTGTGCTCATTTTATTTACATGGATGAAAATTTCAGTGCTATGTTTGCAAATTAATTGTGATTGTGAGGCTGAATTTTGCGTTTAGCTAATTTTGATGTAATCAAATACTGAGCCAAAAATTGCTGGAAAAAGAACTGTGTTCATAATACAAAAGCAAAATGCAGCATATGCTGGAAATCTGAAATAAAAATAGAATATGCTGAAAATACTTAGTCATTCAGCAGCATCTGTGTAGAGAGAAAAAAAATCGACGTCTCAAGCTAATAATGTTTCATCGGAACTGAGTTCACACTAGGGTCTCGTGCACATAGTCCAGATTTGACACTTCAATCAAATACTGAGGGAATTGCTGCCTTTCACATGAGATGTAATGCCTGGGCCCCATCTGGTGGCCATATAAAATGAAATTATACTATATAGTACTAGAATGAAGAGCAGTGTCCTGGCCTCAATCTTGCTCTTAGTTATTTTGATTATTTGGTTATTATCTAATTGCTGTTTGTGGGACCATGCTGTGTGTAAATTAGCTGCCGCATTTCCTACATTACAACAGTGAGTATGCTTCCAAAATACTCCATTGGCTGTAAAGTATTTTGGGCATATTTGGGTCTTCCAAAGTTCGTTGTTCTTTCCAACCTGAAAGCATGGACTCTCTGATCATGTGTGTATTGATAAAACTCAGCAATTACTTGTCTGTCTTGTCCATCAATACTAAAGCTAGTACTACACTCCAGCTACACATCTGACATTAAGGAGAAGGGATTTTAACCACCACCCCTTGACGTTCAATAGTATTACCATCGCTGAAACCCCTCACCATCTACATTCGGGGTTACCATTAACCAGAAGCTTAATTGGACCCACCATATAAATACTGTGGCTACAAGAGCATGTCAGAGGCTGGGAATTCTGCAGTGAGTACCTCACCTCCTGACTCATCAAAGCTTGTCAACCATCTGTAAGGCACGATTCACGAGTGTGGTGAAATAATGTCCACTTTTTCCATCCAGTAGATAATAGAACTGTAGATTACAAATACTTGGGAAGGCCGTTGACGCAGGGACTATGAATTGGTTGAGTAGACAATTTTGTGCCAACCTTCTGTCTCATTAAGCGTCATCTGCTGTGGCTCAGGAACCGGACTCTGGCATGGCAGTCTCTGCCACTTTTGCTTCAGAGAAAGAGACTGGGCTGAGAAGATGCATGAGTCACTGACCTCTGTTTTCTCTGGGCTCTTCTCAGCCAGCTTTTCATTTCTACTTGCTTCTTCAGTCATCAGCAGCTGTCCCTTGATTCAAGAATGACATCTACTCAGGTTTCTATCATGGATCTTCGTGTGACTGAACAAGCTAATTCTCAACCTCCAGATCTTTGGGCACATGGAGGAGGACGTCCCACGAGGTAATGGGATCTGGAGTGCAGGATTTGCATCCTATTCTTTTCTTCTCTGCTGCTGCTCTGCCTCATCATTAAGACATTGCAGCTCAAAGCATGTTGCAACTTGATGGACCAGTTGTCACCATTTTTAACAAGCAAGCTCAATGCAGCTGTACTTCAAGGAGAGTTTGAGTGTCTTTGAAGCATTTTCTTTGTCCTCCCCTGGAGCGTTGGCCATTTGAGTTCAGAAAATTGGACCTGGCAAGGGCAATACTTTTTGGCCATCTGGATCTGGTGTTCCAGTCCATCGTAGTTTATTTTGCAGAAGTTTTTCCTGAATGCTTGTGGAGCTGCTTTCAAGAAAGACACTAGCATTGAATCCGGAGGATACAGTGGAGATTTGTTCTGAAAGAAGGTGCTCATGGTAGCAGCAAAGTTCGAGTTGTTTTGTCCATTCTCATTTATCTTATCCAGGCCATGATGTCTGAGGCAGGAGGGCCATGCCTCATGGCCCCCGCCCACAACTGTGTTGAGATCCCCAATAGGTAAAGATGTTCTGATTTGGGGATTCTGCTGGTAGCAGTGTCGAGCTCCTCATAGAACTAGTGTTTCACATCAGTAGTGGCGAACACTGCTGGAGCATAGATACTCATGAGTTTAGCTGACCCTGCTTGAGTTGAGAGGCAGATGGAGAGAACACATTCTGAACCATTTGTGGGGCTTTCTATCATTAAGAATAGCAAGTTCCTTACAGTGAAGCCTACACTTTGCTCATGCGTTTCATCTGAGCTATGCTCCTGCCAGATAAACATGTAATGTTTTCCTTTCAGTGATCTGCTCTCAATGAGCCTGGTCTCTTGTACGGATGCTACGTTGATGTTCAGCCTATAAGTTCTATGTCAATCACGGCTGTCTTGCGCGTGTTATCAACCAGCTACAAGTCATCAGTTAGTCCCGTATACATGTTCTTGATGTTCCAGCTTGCCAATTGAAGAGTTGGCATCTTTCCTTTTGTTTGTTTTATTTGTTTGCTTGGTGCAAAGGGTCCTGTCTACATGTTGAGGAGGTACTCTTAAGCTCCAAGCAACATTGAAGCAGATGGACTGTGGTGGGTCAGCACCTTACTGGTTGGTGTCTGCCTGACTTGAGGAAGGAGGGGGTTGACCAGTGGGACATGATGATCCCTCCCATTGTCTGAGACAGCCTGTAGTCAACAATGTGTACCATGTACAAGATGCACTGCAGCAACTCAACTAGGTTCCAAATCCTTGACCTCTACCACCTAGAAGGACAAGGACAGCAGACTCATGGGAACTCCACCACCTGCAAGTTCCACACCAAGACACACACCATCGTGACTTGGAACAATATCATGGTTCATTCTCCGTCACTGGGTCAAAATCTTGGAACTCCCTTCCTAATAGCACTGTGAGTATACTTTCATTGCCTGGACTGTGGCAGTTCAAGAAAACAGCTCACCACCACTTTCTTGAAGGCAGTTAAGGATGGACAACAAATGTTGGCTCAGTCAGCAACACCCTCATCAAATGAAAAAATTTTTAAGATGGGGTACGTGCCTAACTTGTCACGTGGCTCACATCACCTTCATAACTTACCACTGCTGCAAGGCTTACATCCACATCTCACAGCTTCCGCTTACATCCATCTATTAAACTGTGACAGGTACACTATCCAAACACATTGGAACACACTCACTAAAACTCTTCCCTCCCTTTTTCAGGACTAGGTAGCACATAACCTAGCAAAAAACCAGCGTGGCGTAGGCTGCAAATGGCATAAACATGCAGCTCTTGCTCTCCACCCATCTACCTACCCCTCAGATGCTTTCAGATATCCGAGAACTGCCACCTGACAAAACAGTGGTGTCTGAGGATGAAGGTCCAGAGGAAGGGCAGCCCTCAGAGAAAAAAGGATCGTCACTTGATGTGATACAGCTCAGATACTGGCTCTGTGTGTATCTTAGAGAGTAGCATAGAAAGGGATCTGCACATGGTGAGTCACCGGACACAAGTTGGCTGAAAACCATTCTAGGAGTAAAAAGTTACATGAGGTGTCAGCTCCCCAGAACATGTGGTTGAAGACAGGTGCCATTTGAAGACTCTGATGAACATTTTGATGGGGCAGCAGACACGGAAAGGCTGATGAGCATGCACACCAAAATGCTTGGTGCTTTGGCAGACCTATCAGAAAGCCTGTTGTGACTGTCAAGGAGCATGGAGTCAAGCTCCAACTTGACACAAGGCTTCAAGTGCAGAGCTTGGCACCCATCTTATGAAATGGCAGCCAACTCAATGAGAACATTTGTGGACCCAGACGTGATGCAGTGTCTGAAGGCTTATGTTTCAGCTTCCTTTACAAGATAGGCAGAAGTCACCCAATGTCTCACTGCTGCAGTGGAAGCTCAGGCTGAGGTCATGAGATTCTCTGCTTGTTGCCAAGCAAGCCCAGTTTGGTACCATGCTGGCCCAAATTTCTGTTGTAGTGGCTGTGGATGCTAGTGTTCAAAATGGTTTGCCGGATCTCACAACAGTCCAGAAATATCTGCTCCAGCAGATTACTAGGATAACTGAGGCACGACTCAGGTGAGTGACGTGACTCTGTTGTGTACCAACCTGCTGTCCTCCCTCTTTTCTTCTGTCTCTCTCTTTCTTCTGTCTCTCTCGCTCTCTTTGCTCTCCCTCTCTCTTGGCTCTCTCTTGGCTCTCTCTTGGCTCTCTTTGCTCTCTCTGGCTCCCTTTGCTCTCTCTGGCTCCCTTTGCTCTCTCTGGCTCCCTTTGCTCTCTCTGGCTCCCTTGGCTCTCCCTTGGCTCTCCCTTGGCTCTCCCTTGGCTCTCCCTTGGCTCTCCCTTGGCTCTCCCTTGGCTCTCCCTTGGCTCTCCCTTGGCGCTCCCTTGGCGCTCCCTTGGCGCTCCCTTGGCTCTCTCTGGCTCCCTTGGCTCTCTCTGGCTCCCTTGGCTCTTTCTGGCTCCCTTGGCTCTCTCTGGCTCCCTAGGCTCTCTCTGGCTCCCTTGGCTCTCTCTGGCTCCTAGGATGACAGTATTCATGCACTTACTGGAACCCTTGCTGTTGCCTTTCAGCCAGCTAGCCTGAGATTGTTGCTGCCCAAGGTGAGGTAGTGCAGTCTGAAGCCAGATCCTCAAAGCTCTAGGTCATCCTGCAAGGCCATCTGCATCTCTCCCACTGAAAGTCAACAGCCTTCCACTAGCCATGCTACGGCCATGAGTAGCACTATGTAGGAGCACTAGGCCCAGCAAAGAAATCTGCCTTGGATGGGCTCCACTTGAACTGGGCTGGGACCAGTGTCCTGGCCAATTGTATAACCAGGGCTTTAATCTAACAGCAGGGGAGGGTTTGGTGAAGGGAGATTCGGAAATCCGAAGAGAAAGGTCAAGGCATCAGAACAGTAAAACCATAGCAAAGTTACAGTGCAGAAAGAGGCCATTCAGTCCATCGTGTCTGCACTGGCCAAAAAGAGGTAAAAGAAACTAGCCTCTCATTTTAATCCCACTTTCCAGCACTTGGTTTGTAGCCTTGTGGGTTACAGCATTTCAGATGCAGATCCAGGTACCTTTTTTAAATGAGTTGAGCATTTCAGCCTCACCATCCAACTTAGGCAGTGAATTCCAGACACCCACCACCCTCTCGGTGAAAACGTTTTTCTTCATGCCCCCTCTAATCCTTGTACCAATCACCTTAAATCTATGCACACTCGTAATTGACCCCTTAGCTAGGGGAAACAAGTCTTTCCTGTCTACCCTATCTAGGCCCCTCATAATTTTGTACACCTCAATGAGGTCACCCCTTAGCTTCCTCTGTTCTAAGGAAGACAACCCTAGCCTATCCAATCTCTGACAGTGCAGAACAGTATAGCAATGTGGATAAAGACAAGCAGATTGGGACAGGAAGGGCCAAAAACTGCACATTGGCGCATAACGTCATTGTAGGGAATAGGAGTAAAAAAATTAAGTTAAAGTTTCTTTATCTGAATGGATGAAGCAACTGCAATAAAGTAGATGATCTAGTGGCACAAATAGAGGTAAATGATTTAGATCTAATTGCCATTACAAAGACATGGCTGCAAGATGATCAAGATTGGGAAATAAATATTCCAGGGTACACAATATTTCAGAAAGACAGAATGGCAAAGGAGGAGGGGTAGCCCTGATGGTAAAGGATGACAGAAGGACATTAATGAGAAAGGATCTGGCCCCAGAAGATCATGTAGTAGAATCAGTATGGGTGGCAATTAGGAATAGCAAGAGTCAGAAAACATTGGTGAGAATAGTTTATAGGCCCCCTAACAGTAGTGTACCACTGGACAGAGCATTAAACAAGGAATTATTGGAGCTTGTAACAAAGGAGGTGTAATAATTGTGGGGGACTTTAATCTTCATAGAGACTGGAACATTCAAATTGGCAAGAGTGGTCTAGAAGATGAGTCTGTATAATGTTTTTTGACAGTTTCAAGCAGTGTCTGTGGAGAGAGAAATATAGTGTTACATTTAGGTCAAAGACCTTTAGCAGGTCTTCAACCTAAAGTGCCATCTTTGCATTTCTCTGTCCAGAGATTTATTGAGTGTTTCCGCATTTTCTCTTTTTATTTCAGATTTCCAGCCAGGCGCTTGGAACTAAAAAATTCATTTTTTTTTTTACTTTTCGTTGAACTGGTTAAGAATGTTAGGTTGCCTACTGTACATCTTTTAAGAGAGTTTAAACTCAATGTACAAAGTTCTCTGCCAAGATATTCTTTATGCAGTACCAAATCTGAAATAATTTGGAGATGTTTGTATTGTTGTTCTTGATCTCTCCGCTATCAATTCTGGGATAAAGAACTAAGAGTCAGAACCAGACTCTACATACAAAGGGTACAGAAGCAAGAAACAGTAGAACTGTAGAAGCAGTCACACAAGTTTGTGAACCTTGAGTTTCTTGAGGATATATTAATTTGCGCTGATCCCCAGCCCAATCCTATCATTAATGCAATTTGCATTCTATGTGGCGATTAAACTTATTTCAAAGAATAAGGGATATAATACTGACAAGCTAACATTGGTGGGTACTGAACGTTTAAAGTTTCCAGCTGGGGCTGTGGCAGTGGTGATTTGGTGTCCACCCTACTCTGGACATTCTGTTGCTTGTTAATGCCAGAAAAAGAAAATTCAGCAATGTTTTGTGCAGGTTAATGCCCTAAGGAATTATATTTTTTATCCTATCTTATGTGAAGTTTTTAACAATCTTTTTTTCTTTTCATGTTTTTTCTAGTTGCTAGTATGAATCCACGTGATATTGAACTGGTAAGTAGAATCTTATGGTAAGCAATTTAATGTCTATAGTCCTAAAAGAATTCTAAACTCTGGCAATAGATTAATAGCACCAATATTTTAAAAGCATAAACTACATATCACCTACGCTTCTTGATTCAAAGTTGCTCAATTCAAATTTTCTGTTTATTCAAGTTGAGATTTTTACTTCAAGAAATTCCTGTTTTATTAGCATTACTGGATAACTTTTTCTTTCTACAAGCAAAAATGACTTTAAGTTAACAATGATGTATGTTTGTGGAGATATTGGGGTTGTGGAATTTCCATATCGTGGGCTAATTTGAAGTGTTTCTAAATTTTGAACTTTAATTTTAAATTTTATAATCTTCAATCTCAATCTGTAAACGCATCATGCAAATACAGGGGTTTAACTATTGGACAGCTCCCAATTTGTTGGATAGACTTGGGTTGTTTTCGTTGGAGCAGAGAAGACTGAGGGGCGACCTGATCGAGGTGTACAAGATTATGAGGGGCATGGACAGGGTGGATAGGGAGCAGCTGTTCCCCTTAGTTGAAGGGTCAGTCACAAGGGGGCATAAGTTCAAGGTGCGGGGCAGGAGGTTTAGGGGGGATGTGAGGAAAAACTTTTTTACCCAGAGGGTGGTGACGGTCTGGGCTGCACTGCCTGGGAGGGTGGTGGAGGCGGGTTGCCTCACATCCTTTAAAAAGTACCTGGATGAGCACTTGGCACGTCATAACATTCAAGGCTATGGGCCAAGTGCTGGTAAATGGGATTAGGTAGGTAGGTGAGGTGTTTCTCACGTGTCGGTGCAGACTCGATGGGCCAAAGGGCCTCTTCTGCACTGTGATTCTGTGATTCTGATTAACACCTTAATACCGTCCAACCATGGATCATTACATTTTACACAGGTAAATTGAATTGACTTGCACTTCCAAATTCAGATCTCTCTCAGATTCAAAGAAGATTTCTATTTCTTTGGCCTTTTTAATATAATTGTAAATATATTTCCATTATATATGTTTACAATTTAACTGCTTAAATGAAAGAAAATCTTGTACTGTTGAGTTCCTTTTATAAGATGAAATGCTCAAAATTGCATTGTGATTGTGTGATTCAGAATGCTGATATGAGCGCTGTATTGTTCATTCTATTGTACTTGCACATGTAATGCTACTTGCCATGTGAGTTTCCTATGTTAATCATGTGGAAATTACTCCAACTGCCAAAGGATCCACATGAAGACTTGATGAAGAACACTTTGCTTGAATCAGAGAGTGCCTTTATAGGTAAGTGCTACATTCACAATCTCTGAAATACTTGCAAAGGTACACTTTCAGAGCCCCTGTTAAAGTTAATTTAACCTCTGTTAAACAGGAAGCCATGGAGAAACTTTCCCTTTTCCAGTGGATGTTGGGACAATATCTGAACTATCTCCACGAGAGCGACGTCGCCGCAATAATAGATTAGACTTTGATTCTGTATGTTGCCTATTGATTTTATTATAGTTTTGTTTTATTTTGTTACTATTTAATTTAATTTTAGATTGAATGTATTTTGCAGTGCAACAACTTCTACACATTTGCAGCACAATAAGTAACTAAAAACTCTTAAAACTGTTGAAAATAGAAAAACTTAGTGATCATTCAAGTATTTCTTATAATGGTTTTTCTCTTGCAACTTTCAAGTTTATATTGTACACACAAATCCAGGTATCATCACTTCAGCACTTTAGCAACTCATAAATCCACACTCTTATTTTTTGTGAGGATATTCTTCTGTATTCATCCAAGTTTGCTATTTTTCTCAAGACATATATCATGTGTGAGAGAGATCAGGCAACTGCTCTGAACAGGTTGCTAGGAAGTCAACAACTTCAGGACTCAGTTGTTTTGGCATCAAAGCTGTTTGCTCACTGACTGACCTTTTGCTACAGATCGTTAACCGCAAATGTAACCCCATTGTAAACAATTTAACTTTGTTATTTAAGTCCAAAAGAACAAGAAATATTTAGCTTTATGCAGAATCTCTGGGGCAAAATGTAGAATAGTGGTTATTTTTTGCTGATTTAGTCAATTTCTGTTTGAGGTTACAAAGTAAAGTTTTCATTCAGTTGCAAAAGACTTTGAACAGTGACATAAAATTAATCTACTCATTGCTAGTGGCATAACTCTGTTTAGAAATCAACTTTAGCCTTTAGCTGCATTTTGTTAACTGCACAATATAGTGCGTACTATTTCAAAATTGAAAACTTCGTACACATTGATAGCTTTGTAAGTTTTGAGAATTTGTTTTCATATTTGCAGTGATTGATAAGCAATTTAGTGCTTTGCATTATGCGCACATGCTAACTGATAACAAAATCTAATCACTTTTTGTTTCATCAAAAAAGGATACTTATCCTAGCAGACAACCTGTACCACAACCAGACAACATCTCTCTACATTCTGTATCCAGTTTTAATGTGGAGCAAGTAAGAGCCAGGAACGAACAACGTATGAAACATTTGGATAATCTTCAACATTCAGGTATATCCACGGATTCCATTTCATTTAAAATGGGGAAATATACTTCACATGTTCTCACAAATAAAATCAGGAATTAAAAGGCTAATAGCAGTAATGGTGACTATGATACTACTGGATTGTGGTAAGAACCCATCTTGTTCAATTAACTTCCTTTAAAAAAGGGATTCTATTGTTGTTACCCATTCTGGCCAAATGTGAGTCCAGACCCACAGCAATGGCCTCGCAAGGCACAGAAGTTAGTAAGAATAAAAGTGAATGGACCACTGGCATGACAAGTCACACCCAGTCCACTCAACTCTGCAAAGTCCTCCTTGGTAGCATCTAGGAGCTTGTGCCAAAATTGGGAGCTGTCCAATAGACTAGTCAATCAATAACCTTGACATAATCATACTCACAGAATCATAGTTCTCAGCCAATGTTCCAGGCTCCTCCATTATCATCCCTGGCTATGTCCTGTTCCACTGGCAAAACAGACCTACCAGGCAGTATAGTGTATATGGCAGGGAGGGAGTGACCCTGAAGTCCTCAACATTGACTCTGGTGAATTACTCTTATGCTCAGCTGATGATTTAATGGCAGCAAGGACACAGAATGTAGTTTGAGTTAGGGACTTCATGTCTATCACCAGGAGTGGCTCAGTAGCAGTGCTACTGACTTAGCAGCCTGAGACCTGAAGGACAAAGCACCCAGACTGGGCTTGTAGCACATGATGAGAGAACCAATATGAGAAAAACCTGCTTGACCTCGCCCTCGCTATTCTGTTTGAAGTGCATCTATCTGTGAAGTAGTGGTAGGAGTGACCACCAAATGTAGTGACAAAGTCCTGTCTTCATACTGAAAATACCCTCCATCATGTTATGTGGCACTACCACCGTATTAAATGGGATAGATTCAGAACAGATCTAGCAGCTCAAAACTGGCCATCCATGAGGTTCTGTGGGCAATTAGCAGTAGCAGAATTTGATCATGTCATCATGAGTAACTGTCAGAGTGTTGGATCTATAACTATTCCGTAATTGAAAACTAACTTATTCTTTGATTTTTCTTTTTTGGGAGGGTGGGTGTTCGATAAACTTGATTTAGACTTTCGCGCATTAGTCATTTCTAATTTAGGACAAGCAACTCAGTATATTTTAAGCAGTCATGAACTCTGACTTTTACTCTCCAGAATTAAGTTGGTAAGTGATGACCTCTTAGATACTGCAATCAAAAGCACAGTGTGAAAATTTACAACAGCAGCACATACATATGCAGTTTTCATCATGCTAAATTGTCACATTATACCTATAAAAACAGTGCAATCATTAAATATGAAACATATTGTAAACTATAAGTAATATTTTCAATTATATTTGTACATGTTTCAAATATGGGTGAATGGAATGAGAATTCAGAAGTGGGAGTAAACTGAGGAGTATGTACATCAGTTCACCATAAGACGAAAGATGTGGATGTATAATTGTATTTTTTTTTGAGAAAGGAAATCCTTTCTCACACCCAAATCCATTCGCTCACAACAATCTATGCTGAACTTTGTAACAATAGAAGAAAATACAAAAATATCCGGCCTAGCAGGAAGTATCCTTATTTCTGTTGTTTGTTTTTAACACTTTCCTTGTACCAGTGAGATATGTACTGACACCCATCACAAGTGCATTAAGCAAGCAGCTTTAAAGCACTCCCATGCAAAGCCATTTGAGATGAGCCCTCATGGTAATAAAGAAGTGCCCAATGTGGGTCCTTCTTGCCCCCCAACCAACTTAAAGGCATGTTGAGCCTGTTGTTACAAAGCAAAACCTGTTGGAGTTTCTTGAGCATGTAACTAGCAGAATAGGTAAGGGAGGGGGACCTGGTGGATGTGGTATATTTAGTATTTCAGAAAGCTTTTGATAAGGCCCCACAAAAGAAGTTAGTAAACAAAATTAGAGCACGTGGGATTGGGAGTAATATATAGACATGGATTGAGAACTGGTTAACAGACAGAAAAGAGAGAGTAGGAATAAATGGTTCATTTTCAGGTTGGCAGTCTGTGACTAGTGAGGTATCGCACTTAGGCCCCAGCTTTCACAATCTATCCAATGAATGGATGTGGGGATTAAATGTAATATTCCCAAGTTTGCAGATGACAAATAACGAGATGAAAGCGAGAGTTGTGAGGAGGATGCAAAAACGCTTCAAGGGGATTTGGAGAGGCTAAGTGAGTGGGCAAAAATTTGGCAGGTGGAATACAATGTGGAGAAATGTGAGGTTATCCATTTTGGTAGGAAAAACAGAAATAGAGAGTATTTCTTAAATGGTGAGAGGGGCTGGGAAGTGTTGAACTTCAAAAGGAATTGAAGTTATGACACAGCCGATGGTAAATGCCGAGTTGTTGAAATCCCAAAGGGAAACTTGAAACAACTACCACAACTTGTTTTGCAGTTTGTATAAATTTCTAGATGCAGGCCTTGAATTCAGTAGTAATAAGACCACCAAGTCTTATAAGTTTTTATAAAACTAAATTAAACATTTATTAATAAAAGAACTGATTTTAAATACATACATAGATCTACAAATTACTACTGTGATAACTTCTAAATCCCCTAATCAATCTAACTCCCAGTTACACTTTCATTAAGGCAACAGTAAGACACACAGATTTTAAAAGACCCAGGCAAAAAAGCATGATACCTTGAATCAGTCAAGTTCAAAGTGAGTTTCCTTGAGTTCTCTGTAGACTGTTTAGATGTTGAAGGCATTTCACACTTGTTAGAATGACTTGTTCTTAGAATGACTAGCCTTACACACAGCCTTTGCTCCTTTATATGTATTTTCCCCTCTGAATGCAAATACCCATTATTTCACTATGTCTTTGGACTTTATGCCCCTGATACTAAAACCCTCTCATAACACTAAGTTTTACCAGTAATCTTTGGGAAAAATAAACACACTTTCTAAACTTCACTTGCCTAGGTGACACATTTCACCCCTCCTTTGAAAACAATCTAGACTGGTTTATTTCAAAATGCAAATGTTCCCTTGACACCTATGTTTCTAAACTTCCCCATATTTACCTAATTAACATTTCAAACTTAACCTCTCCTCTTAGATCAAAGCACCCAGACTAATTCAATTAAGTCTCTCACATACACACAGACTCATGGACACACAGACACATCCTGCTATTAATCTATTTTACAATAAATTCCAGTAACATTGAGAATTATTATATCTTCTTGACACATGGGTGTCCTTGTTCATGAGGCACTGAAAACAAACATGCAGGTACAGCAAGCAATTAAGAAGGCAAATGGTATTTATTACAATAGGCTTTGACTATAGGAGTAAAGATGTCTTACTGCAATTATATAGAGCCTTGGTGAGATTGCACCTGGAGTATTGTGCGCAGTTTTGGTCTCCTTACCTAAGGAAAGATGTACTTGCCATAAAGGGAGTGCAACAAAGGTTCATTAAATTAATTCCTGGGATGGAGGAATTGTCCCATGAAGAAAGATTAAATAGACTGGACCTTTATTCTCCAGAGTTTAGAAGAATGAGAGATGATCTCATTCAAACATACAAAATTCTTACAGGACTTGACATGGTAGATGCAGGAAGGATGTTTCCCCTGGTTGGGGGCTCTAGAACCAAGGGACACAGCCTCAGAATAAGGGACAGGCCATTTAGGATTGAGATGAGGAAGAATTTCTTCACTGAGGGTGGTGAATCTTTGGAATTCTCTGCCCTAGAAGGCAGTGGAGGCTCAGTCAATGAGTGTGTTCAAGACTGAATTCATTAGATTTCTACATATTAAAAACACCAAGGGATACAGGGATAGTGCAGGAAAGTGGTGTTGAAGATGATCAGCCATGATCTCATTGAGTGTTGGAACAGGCTCAAAGGGCTGAATGGCCTACTGCTGCTATTATGTTCTTAAAATGATACAAATGCTGGAGGAGGTATGAATTGAAAAATTATGAACAGCTGCTGTCCAAAAGCAAGAGTAAAACAAGTTGAAACCAAAACCCGTGCTGCTGTTGTTTAGGGCACCCTCTATGAACCTGATCCTTGATGTAATTAATGCCAAAGCGGTAGCTCTGTGGCAAAATGGCAATTTCATTTAGGTATACAGTCTGCACTCGTGCACAGAAACAGTTTGAGTAGCATAGACCTGGCATTTGACCTGTGGATCCCTGAATTATAGTTAATAATTTCTAGAAGACAGGTTCAAAGATTACCTAGATCTGGGAGGGTGGGGGTGGGAGGAGCCCTGTATGCTGATCTTGTGCTGCCATTCTTTAATTTTGTCTCTGGCCATTTAACTTAATGGCAACAATTAATTATAATTTTTGTTTGAAATTAAATTCCCAAATCTGTGGGGAAAGTTTGATGATTATGCGGTTGAGTTGACTTTCAGCTTTCACTGCCAGATAATGACCTCAAAGTGGAAGATCGTGACATTCTGAGCCAGTTCATTTCAAGAGATAAGGAAAGACCAAGCTCTGTTGATACGGTGGCTACTGAGGTCTGGCTACGACCAGGAACATCAGAAACGTTAAGGAGGTTTATGGCTGATCATACACAACTTGAGTGAGGACCTTCACCTACCACATGAGGATTCAGTTGGAAGCAAGGCCATTCCACAGCTTATGACCAAATTAGCTGGTAAAATTAGTCAAAGACTATGTGCCTTCAGTAAGGAAAAATGTTTATTGCAGACTCTCGATGCACTTTGTTATTTAGGTACTTCAATTCAGGATGCTGTATATTAATGTTTCTTTCTGCTAACCAGCATGTGGCCTTGAATAAACAAAATGCAAAAAAAACAAATTATCTTGTATTCATGTTTTTGTTGAACACTGAAGTGTGCTACATAATAAGAGTTCACATGGATCACTATTTTGCAAAATTACACTGGAAGAAGTCCAAACAAAATTTGCATTTTGGTTGCTAGATCTGGCACTAACCAGTGCTGTTAGCTGAATGTACTATTTATATATCATTGTTTTGTTTTTTGTACTTGCATTATTCTTTAATTGATGTTGGTCATCAGATTTGTTGTAATGCAGTTGTGTGCAAAATGTAATAAAATTCTATTTTTAAATGTGTGCCTTGAGTATTTTTAAAAGCAAATATCATGAAATGCCAGTTTCAGTTGCCACCTGCTCTAAAAGTGCAATTAAGAGTGCTATGATCCCTGTAGAGACAATAACTTTTAAAAAGAGATAAATTTCCCAGTGACTGACAAAGAATCACAGCAAGATTTCACATTTATGACTTTTACTGTAATAAAACTAAAATCATCATAGACTAAACAGGCAACTCATATACCAAACTAAAGAAAAGGAACTTCCCCATTAACTAACATGACACTTTTTTACTTTACGCCATACTTCCAGCAGACATAGCCTTGATTTAAATTCTAAATTCCTCCCAGCATTTCAGTAGGCTCCCTTTTCCCTGCCACGCCAAGACAAGTCTTTCAGTGTCCTTAGAAGACTGATTGGAATGGCTTTCAGAGTATCCATAAGCCAACAGCAGCAAGGCCCACTCTCGTGCCGCCTTATTCCTTAAAGCTCCACACGTCTGTCTCTTCAAATGGAGAACCAGTCCACACCAACATCCTCCTTGATGGCTAACCCAAAAATAATCTTTTCCACTGCTTTTCGCAGCTGCACCTGATTCTGTTTCCGCCCCAATGTTTCTGAATCTGGATGTCTCTGTATCCAGAAAACTAGCTGACTTTTGTGTCAAGGTGTGAAACCTGCCACTTGAGTTTCTGTAGGTTTCCATTACAAATCACTTGGGCCAGGTAGCATTTAGTATGCTCACACTATCCCCCATTCAGAACATTCTGTTTTACCTTAAGTTAGAAGGGAAATTGTAAGATCCTCCATTTGTATCAAGTAATACAATTGTGTATTGCTGAGAAAAGAGACACGTTGTTAAAGCTGTTCATCTTGCATTAATCAGGACATTTGCAAGAATACCAAATATAAAGGAAACAACAATTTATACTTCATGAGAAGACAGTGCTGATTGGTTGTTTAGTGGACTCTGGTAGGGGTATTGCCATGGAAAATGCATCAGTTACTGATGACTGACAGTTAACTGCAAAGCTTTGTTTAAATTCAAACCAGGCAGATTGACTCTGATCAAGGCATTGCCCTGGGGAATGAACCATTCATTGGTTTATTATTCAGTGCCAGTGTGATGCTAGGCTGTATATCCATATACTGGCGGACCAAGCAGCATGTCCCTTTAGCTGTTCACAACAGGCAAGGTACTAACCGTATCCAACCAGCCCATGCTTGCAAAACTCAAAACACAGTGTCCAACATTAGATGTGATTCTGTGATTGGACGACGTTTACTAAACAATCCTGAGTGTGCTAAGTATTACACTGACAGCCAATTTAAGATATATTTAAGATTTCAAGATAAAGATTTAAGAATTTAAAATTTCAGTAAGGGGCATGCTAGGGGACAGTAAACTACACCTGAGTGAGATGGAGACCAAGTGATTAGCAAATTAGGTTCACGTGGTAAATTCTGGTAAGTTTTACAAGTTTAAATATTGATTAGGAATCAAGATCTGACATAGAACTAACAACTTAAGTAAATTAGACCAGTTTGTTAAGCAGAGAACTGCCTGGAGTATCAGTTATCTGTCAATCAGCTGAAAGCAGTTGGTTCAATTGGTGTTAATTACTGTAGCAGGAAGCTAAACTAGCTAGTGACTCATCAGAGGGTCCATAAAAGAGACAGGATATTCAAACTGCACAATCATTAAGGTCCGTAATAGGAGACGGGACTACGCCTGAGTAAAATGGAGACCAAGTGAGTAGCGAATTAGGTGAACGTGGAAATTCGCTGCACGGGGGAAAGAGGTGTGACATACATAGGAAATATTCTAAGTTAATTAAGAAAGTAAATAACATAAGTAACAATGACAGGACAGGTGTTATTTTGCAACTGTGGATGTGGGAGCTTTTGGACGCCAAGGTGATTCAGGACAAACGCGTCTGCAGAAAGTGTAAGCAGCTGGAGGAATTCTGGATCAGGATTATTGATCTACAAGACGAACTGCAGACGATGCGCAACAGAAGGGAGGGGGAGAAATACCTGGACATGTTCCAAAAGGCAGTCACACCTCATATTACGGTTGTCTGTTTTAGTCCAAGGTGAGGGACAGGAGGCTGTGACCCTGAGTGAGGCAGGTAAAGACCAAGCAGGCAGGAGTGGAGGAGCCTCAGACTTTATAATTGTCAAACAGATTTGAGGTGCTCGCAACCTGTGTGAATGAAAGTGAGATCTGCAGGATGGACATGGCACTATAGTACAAGAAGCAGTTCATGTGGAGGGAGGGGGGGTGGTAAACAAGAATTGTAGGGGACAGAATAGTGAGGGGGATTGAGGCTGTTCTCTGCAGCAAAGAGTGAGAGTCCAGAAGGCTCTATTGCCTACTTGGAGCCAGGGTTCAGGACATCTGCTCACGGCTGGAGCGGAACTTGTAGTGGGAGGGGGAGGTTCCAGTTGTCGTGATCCATGTAGGTACCAAAGACATAGGCAGGACAAGGAAAGAGTTTCTGCATAGTCAGTATGAGGAGCTAGGTACCAAATTAAGAAGCAGAATCTCAAAGGTAATAAACTCTGGATTATTACCTGAGCCATGTGCAAATTGGCATAGGGCAAATAAGATGACGTGAATGGCTCAAAGATTGGTGTGGGAGAAGTGGGTTCTGGTTTGTGGGGCACTGGCACCAGTATTGGGGAAAGTGGGGCTGTACTGTTGGGCTGGTCTACACCTGAACAATGCTGCCATGAATGTTCTTGCGAATTGCATAACTAGGGAAGTAGAGAGGGCTTTAAACTAAACAAGGTGGGGGGTGGGGGGGGGGGGGTTGCGGGGGGGACGTGAGGGATCAAGTTTGGGTAGATGTAAGGGGTAGATTCAAGGCAAGACAAAATTGTAATTGGGAAATGAGGGTCAGACAATGGCAAGCAGGGACAGAAAGAAAAAAACCTAAGAATACACCAACAGTCAAGACTAGATGTTACAAAGATAACAAAAAGACAAAACTAAAGGCTCTATATCTAGATGCGCATAGCATTCATAACAAAGTAAATGAATTGATAGCTCACATTGAAGTAAATAAATTTGACCTGATAGCTATTATGGAGACGTGGCTGCAGGATGACAAGGATTGGGTCCTGAATATTGAGGGGTATATGGCTTTCAAGTAAAATGGGAAGCTAGGTAAAGGGGGCAGGGTAGCACTGTTAATTAAGGATGTTGGTACAATAGTTAGAGATGCACTTGGTTCAGGAGATCAGGATGTAGAATTGGTTATGGTGAAGATTAGGAATATTAGGGGAAAGAAGTCACTGGTAGGATTGGTTTATTTTAAACTTTTTTTTAAATTCACTGGCCAGCATTTATTGCCCATCCCTAATTGCCCTTGTTCAGAGGGCATTTTAAGAATCAACCACATTGTCTGCAGTTGCATGTAGGCCAGACCAGGTAAGGATGACAGATTTCCTTCCCTAAAGGACATTAGCGAACCAGATGGGTTTTTATGACAATGGCTTCATGGTGACCATCAGGCTTTTAATTCTGGGTTTTTATTGAATTCAAATTTCACCATCTGCTATGGGATTTGAACCCAGGTTCCCCAGAGCATTGCCCTGGGTCTCTAGAATACCAGTCTAGTGCCAATACCACTACACCACCACCTCCAAACTTAAATAAGGGCAACTATGTGGGCATGAAAGCTGAGCTAGCTGAAGTAAACTGGGATGCTAGTCTATGGGACAGAACAATAGAGAAGCAGTGGCAAACATTTAAGGGAATATTTCAGAATAAGTATGTTCCATGTATAAAGAAAAATTCTAAGGAGAGGACCAATCATCTGTGGTTAAATAAAGAATCTAAGGAAAGCATCAAACTTGAGGAAAAAGCATATAGTTGTGCAAAGATGAGTGGCAGGTCAGATGGGTCAGAATATAAAGAATGGCAGAGAATGATTAAAAGGTGAATCAGGAGAAAGAAATTAGAATATGAGAGGAAGCTAACTAGAAATGTTAAAATGAATAGCAAGAGTTTCTACTGATATTTAAAAAGGAATAGAATAAGTAAAGTGAGTATTGGTCTGTTAGAGAGTGACAATGGGGAGTTAATAGTAGATTAAGTATCCCAGACGTCTGTCGTGGGACAGGTGTTAGAATCAATCATTAAAGAGGTTATAGCTGGGTACTTAGAAAAACTCAAGGTAATTAGGAAGAGTCAGCATCTTTTTGTGAAAGGGAAATCATGTTTAACCAATTTATTAGAGTTCTTTGAAGGAGTAACATGCACTGTGGATAAAGGGGAGTCTGTAGACATACTATACTTGGATTTACAGAAGGCATTTGATAAGGTGCCAGCATCAAAGGTTATTGCAGGAAATAAAAGCTCAGGGTGTAGGGGGTAACATATTAGCATGGATAGCAGATTGGCTGGCTGGAAGAAAACAGAGAGTATGCATAAATGGTTCTTTGATTGGCTGGATGTGACAAATGGAGTCCCACAGGGGTCCGTGCTGAGGCCTCAAGTTTTTACAATTTATATCAGTGACTTAGATGAGGGGAGTGAGGACATGGTAGCTAAATTTGCAGATGACACAAAGATATGTAGGAAAGTAGGTTGTGAAGAAGACAGATATAGATAGGCAAAAATCTGGCAGATGGAGTATAATGTGGGAAAATATGAAGTTGTTCACTTAGGCAGGAAGGATTTTAAAAAGCAGAGTATTACTTAAAAGGAAAACAACTGCAGAATTCCAAGGTGCAAAGGGATCTAGGTGTCCTAGTGCATGAGTCACAAAAACTTAGTATGCAGGTACAGCAAGTAATTGAGAAGGCTAATGGAACGCTATACTTTATTACAAGGGAAATTGGACATGTCACAACTCACTGGGGAGAGTGTGCTGTAACAACAAGCACCATATTTCCCAAGCTATAACAAATGTGAAAAGTTTGACCAAACTACCAGATTGCCCCAATTCTACCTAACTGTTTAATTTAGGTTAACAGAATACGAGCACCAGGTTTGTAAACATAATAAGTAAATAATTATTGAACAAACTGTCTTTAACTAGTGGCAAAATAAAGAAATATGAATTCTAAACTTCTAACTTCTTAAGCTAATTTCTAAATCAATAACTTAAACTCTACCCCTTCTTAAGCCCCTATACACAAACACACACACACACACACAAGACACACAAAACATGGATTTTAAGGGTGAGATAAAATAGTTCAATAGCACCAATCTAGAGTACAGGATTAGATGGGTTGATTTTGATCGATGTCTTCCAAATTCCTTGCAGTTTATTGTTGATGACACGAGGTGGTCTCCCATCGCTTTCAGTCTGTGGTTCACTGGTTGAAAAACTTGCTTTTTAATGTCTCCACTGGTGATTTTTCCCCTTTTCCTCTTGGCAGGGGTTTTCAGAGAAAGCAGGTTACAGGGATGTGAGGGATAGTTAGCAAGCTATTGTAGCAGAATTGCTGGAATCTTACAAACACAGGAGAGAGAGGTTTTAGGTCTTCCCTCTTTTCAGGCTAGAAGCTGTTCTGTCTGCACTGTTACCACACAAAATCCTGGTCACCTGGTCAGGAGTCAATTAAAATGCTGTCTTCAGGCAGTTCCCCTTCGTCCAGAACTCTTTTCCTGCACCATCCTGTTCTCTTTTGGCACCAGGATAGCAACACTGTAGTTATTCCTCATCCTGCTCCAGTGAACATGTCTTTCAACTGCAGCCATGGTAGCTTTTTAAAGCCACAGTCCAAGAAAAATAAAAAATAGGTTATTTACAGATATAAAAGGATGTTATGCTTCTGTTACACAGGGCATTGTTGAGACCACATCTCAAATACTGTGGGCAGTTTTGACCTCCTCATTTAAGGAAGGATGTAAATGTATGGGAGGCGGTTCAGAAGAGGTTACCAGGTTGACACCTGGAATGAACGGGTCTTATGAGGAAAGGTTGGACAGTCTGGGCTTGGTGTTTAGAAGAGTGAGGTGTGACTTGATCGAAGTATATAAGATCCTGAATGGTCTTGCCAAGGTGGATGCAGAAAGGATGTTTCTTCTTGTGGGTGAGTCCAGAACTAGGGGGTACTGTTTTAAAATTAGGGGTCACCTTTATAGGACAAAGATGAGATTTTTTTTCTGAGGGCTGTGTGATTTTGGAACTCTGCCTGAGTGTGGTGGGGGCGGGGATCATGGAATATATTTAAGGTGGCGGTAGATAGATTTTTGTTCAGCAAGGGAATCGAAGGTAATTGGGGGTAGATGGGAATGTGGAACTCAAAACACAAACAGATAAACTATTATTGAATGGTGGAGCAGGCTTGAGGGGGTGAATGACCAACTTCTGCTCCTATTTTGTATGTTCATAAGATTATCAGTCGGACTTGGAGTGTGGCTCACTTACGTATGCTAATAGCTACATATACACAGGGCCCTGTCCTTTGCAGACAGAAAGAACATGTACATATATTGTGCCTTTTTCAACTAAACAAATAGGCGACAGCTATTCTCTGGTTCACTCATAATTCACAGGTACCTTATATTAACCCTGACTATAAAATAGATATCATACATTGTTTTATCTTTTTGACCTTCTGATGTTTACTATTGCCTGTTCAAAACCCATGGAACATTGTGGCTTTACTCTTTAACAAGTGTCCCTTTTTCAACAAAATGTGATTGGTCCTTAACTGGATCTTACCAAAAGCTTGGGAGTCTGATCTAGGATCATACCACAACAGAAGTAAGCTCTCCCTACTAGCTCTATCAAAACCCTTCAGATCTCCACCTTACCTTCTTTGCTCTACAGAAAACAGACCCAGCTTCTCGAATCTCTTCACTGGAGAATTGGGGAGAACTCACCACTGGCTGGAGTCATACTTAGCACAAAGGGAGATGATTGCGGTTGTTGGAGGCAGAGTCCTAGACCCAACCACCTTCAACTGTTTCATCACTGATCTTCCCTGATTCAGAACATCAGAAGTTGAGATATTTTCTGATGATCGCACAGTATTCAGCTCCATTTGCAACTTCTCAAATAATGAAGCTGTTCATGTCTACATGCAGCATGACTTCAAAAACATTCAGTCTTAGGCTGATAAGTGGCAAGAAACATTCATGCCACAAAAGTGCCAGGCAATGACTATCTCCAAAAAAGGGAAACTCCAACCACCTCCCCTTGATGTTCAAAGGCATTACCATCACTGAATCCCCCACTATCAACATCGTGGGGGTTACCATTGACCAAAAACTGAACTGGGCCAGCCATATAATTTTTTAAAATATTCATTCATGGGATGTGAGTGTCACTGGCTAGGTCAGCATTTATTGCCCATCCCTAATTGCCCTTGAGAAGCTACTGGTAAGCTGCTTCCTTAAACCGCTGCAGTCCATGTGCTGTAGGTACACCCACAATGCTTTTAGGGAGGCAGTTCCAGGATTTTGATCCAGCAACAGTGAAGGAACATTTTTCCAAGTCAGGATGGTGAGTGGCTTGGAGGGGAATTTCCAAGTGGTGGAGTTCCCATATATCTGCTGCCCTTGTCTTTCCAGATGGTAGCGGTCGTGGGTTTGTAAGGTGCTGTTTAAGGAGACTTGGCGGGTTCCCGCAGTGCATCTTGTAGATAGTACACACTGCTGCCACTGAGCATTGGTGGTGGAGGGAGTGAATGTTTGTGGATGGGGTGTCAATCAAGCAGGCTGCTTTGCCTTGTATGGTGTCAAGCTTCTTGAGTGTTGTTGAAGTTGTACTGTTTCAGGCAGTGGGGGGTATTCCATCAGATTCATGACTTATACCCAGTAGATGATGGACAGGATTTGGGGAGGCAGGAGATGAGTTACTCACTGCAGGATTCCCAACCTCTAACCTGCTCTTGTAGCCACAGTATTTATATGGCTAGTCCAGTTCAGTTTCTGGTCAATGGTAACCCCCAGGATGTTGATAGTGGGGGATTCAGCGATGGTAATGCCATCGAATGTCAAGGGGCGATGGTTAGATTCTCTGTTGTTGGAGATGGTCATTGCCCGGCACTTGTGTGGCATGAATGTTACTTGCTACTTGTCAACCCAGGTCTTGCTGCATATTGACATGGACTGGTTCAGTATCTGAGGAGTAGGGAATGGTGCTGAACATTGTGCAATCATCAGCAAACATTCCCAATTCTGACCTTATGATGGAAGAAAGTTCATTGATGAATCCCCCACTATTAAGATCTTGGGAGTTACCATTGATCAGAAACCAAACTGGACTAGCCATATAAACACTGTGGCTACAAAAGCAGTTCAGAGGCTGGGAATTCTGCAGAAAGTAACTCACCTCCTCACTCCCCAAACCTCGTCCACCATCTACAAGACACAAGTCAGAACTGGATGGAACACTCTCCAGCTGCTTAGATGAGTGCAGCTTCAACAACACTCAAACAACACCATTCAATGCCATCCATGACAAAACAGCCCACTTGATTGGCACCCCCACCCATCACCTTCAACATTCACTCCCACGACCACCGACACACAGTGGCAACAACATGTACTATATACAAGATGCACTGGAGCAAATCACCAAGGCTTCGACAGCACCTTCCAAACCTGCGACCTCCACCAGCTAGAAGGACAGGAGCAGCAAATGCAAGGGAAAACTACTACCTGAAAGTTCCCCTTCACGTCACTCACCGTCCTGACTTGGAACTATATCACCATTCCTTCACTGTCACTGGTTCCTTCACTGTCACTGGGTCAAAATCTTGGAGCTCCCTTCCTAACAGCGGTTCAAGAAGGCAGCTCACCACCACTTTCTCAAGGGCAATTAGAGATGGGCAACAAATGGTGGCCTAGGCAGCAACACCCACAGCCTATGAACAAATAAAAAAAAGTCTCTTTGGATCTCTACTATGTCTAGCTTTTCACAATTTATAAAGGACTCTGTTCTATACTTTTTAGGTCCAAAATGAATAATGTCACATTATCACCACTAGTCACATTGTGCTAATCAGAGGGCCTGTCCATTATCCCTACTCTATGTCACTTTCTGCTCAACTAATGTCCTAACCAGGGCATTAATAATTTGTCTTTCAATTTCATGAGATTCAGCTTTAGCTAATAGTCTCTTAAGAGGGGAAAGGGATAGCTCTTCCCATAGTAGCTATGGTGACTATAACTTTTAACAAACTTGATTTTACAAAGTCACCACAGGGATACCTGCTAGTGTGCAGTGCATCAAACAGGTGGAAAGTTCAATGTTTGCTAGGTCAACACCTTGTGTAAGACATGGTAGATGGTTGCCATGTGCATATCAGGGATCCTTATTTCAATCCCTTGGCCTACATGAACTCAATCAACCAATATTCAGGTGCAATTTAAGAATACAAACAATTCTGAACATTTACAGCCATTATCATCAAAGTATACTTGTTTAGCTTTGGGATATTCTGAGGATGTGCAATTTGTTTTATAAGTGCAAGTTCTTATTTATTTCTTTTGCATACTTCCTGCAACCGTACTTCTAACCCTCTAATATCAGAAGTATCAGTGTTGCCCACATTGTTAATAATTAGTCAACTTTAACGTTGCCCTACAAGGATTGGGGGACTAAGATTTTGAGCAAGAAATGTACGGAAGATTTTTTTTTTTAACGCAGCAAGTGGTAATGAACTGGTCCTTATCCAAGCCAACTGCAGCAGAACTCATGTGTGACTTTTTCTCTGGAGAGCTGGCCCTTATGTTACTCTTTCTCCCAAGCCTGGCTGAACAACCTGGATTTTGCTGAAATTACTAGGACTCCGACGTCAGCCTCAATTCTGGGTCAGGAGATCTGGAAGTGGCTGTGGCAGGATGTCAGTTGCAATCTGCTCAGAAGCAACCAATTAAGAAGCCTCATCAAATTAAGGACAGCAGGCAGACTAGGAAACTGAGAGGGCCAAAACGAGGGGCCTCAGTGATTTCTGGTCGGCAGTCCCACTGGGAGAGGTGGGTGTTGTTAATGTAGGTAGGAGGAGAATGCGATAGAACTCAAGATGAGGCGCCCTCTGATGCCCACGTTCTGGGTGTGGGGGATTTAAATGAGGTATCGATGGACCCTGGTCTGCGGCTGGGAGGCCAATTCCAGGTAATGACTGTATTTCACCCTTAGAAGGGGGCTAATGCTGTTGGAAAGGTTCTGGCAGTGACCCAATGTCGTCCCAAGTGGGGAATTAATTGAGTCCAATTAGCCCCCCACTGCTGACAGGTGGATTTCCGGTGCCAATCAGAACCTGCCTCTGGCAAGATCGCTCAAAGGGGGCTTCACCAATGAGTTTCTCTGATTTTCCCCCTCGTCTTGCCTAAAAACCCCTTTCCACATGACCGGGAAAATTTAGCGCACCCTGTAGTGATCCCACCTTTAAGCAGCCCTCTAAAATTCACGCAGTGCCAGTATCTGAGTCAGTGACTGCAAATATGAGGCATTGTGACAACGTTCCTTCTTCATCAGTATCTTGCTTCTTGAGAACTTCATCCTGCTGCCCACTGTATGGCCAGGCAACAGTTCTCAGGTATCGGAATGTATAAAGATAGTAGGGTAGGTCTGGGTGAGGGAGAAGGTGAAAGATGTGTGGTGACACCAGTTATAGCTTGTAAATCAGAAGATTGTGGGTTGGTGGGGGAGTGGGATGACAAGGTGACTAAGGCAGGGACAAACTGTCATCCTCAATAATTTCAGCCCCACCGCTAACCGTGGCCTCAGTCATGACCCTACCAATGATTTTGAGCACCACATTCTGCATCAGAGTGAGAATGTGCAGCTGTACCTGCCACCCGTTGATGAGGTGTTGTTGTCTTTGATTGTGAGACAACCTGCCCTGCAAGCACAAGTTAGGTGTGTCAAGTGAGTGTGGTACAATATGTTTGGGTGATGTGCCTACCACAGATTAATAGCTGGTAGTGTGTGTAAGGTGTGAAATGCAAGTACGTGACTTGCAGCAATGCTAAGTGTGTGAGGGTGATGTGAAGGTATAAATGTGAGTTGCGAGTTTGGATTGATGGAGATTGTTGGTAGGTAAGTGAAAGGGTTCTGGTAAATGGAGCAGTATGAGACTAGTAATGCAGTTGGGTGAGTATGGCATTTGAAAATGTATTCGCTGACCTTGACGATTCATACGAGGTCATTAAACTTTTTGTGGCACCCGTTCAAGTCCTCGAAGCTTCCCTAATGGTAGTGACTGCATTGGATATCCGTTCCTGCAGGATGTGCTTGGAGAACCTTCTGGTTCCCTGAGGAAAGGTGACCTCATTCCTTCATTGCAGCTGCTCCATCAAGGTTTCCAGTGCTGCATCAATGAACCTTGGTGCATGTTCTCTGGCCTGTTGTGCCATTTCGCAAAGTTCTCCCTCGTCTCCAACTCTAGCCCCTGCTGCAGCCAGAATGAACATTACATTTGAGAGGTGCAGTCTGGCTTTAAGTAGCATAGGATAGCTTTAAGTGATGCAAGCTTCAGATGAACATGGGTCTCCTACTCAGGTGTGCCACCACTCAACAGCATGTTCAGTGCTGGGCTCCATGCCACAATCATTGTAATTAGCAGGCAGTAGAAAGTTTACATGTTGCCTTTATTAGTTTGATCAGACATGGGTTAATCCAGAGTCCAATTTCAGGGGGCTATCCAAATTTGCACGCTTTCTCATGTCCTGATCAATTCATTTAATCATCTTGAGTCACTCATTAGCCTTTTATATGCAAGGTAATATAAGCTTAGTCTTTGCAAGTTGTCTTCATAATTTAAATTTTTTTTACCCTGCATGATTCTGATGAATCTGCACTGCACCCATTCAAAGGTTGACATATCCTTCCTGACATCATCTAGAATTGAAAGCAATGCTGCATATGTGGTCTAACCAGTTTACACAACTTTGGCATAATTTCCATCCCTTTGTATTGTGAGTCCTATAACGCAAAGACCAACATTCTATTCACTTTTTGTAGCTGTTCACTAGCTTTGTGATTTCTGCACATGGAACTTAAATTTTGCTGCTCCTTCACATTTCCTAGCTTTTTTTACCATTTAGAAAATACTGTGCTACCATGCTTTATATCACTTACATCCAAAGTAGATGACCTCATACCTACCCACTTTGTGGATTCCATCTCTGTTTAGCCTACTCACTTAATCTATCAAGTATCTTTGCAACTTTCTGCTCCCATCTACATTACTTTTTTAAAAATTCATTCATGGGATGTGGGTCAGCATTTATTGCCCATCCCTTCTTGAACCGCTGCAGTCCATGTGATGTAGGTATGTGCACAGTGCTGTTACACAGGGCGTTTCAAGACTGACCCAGCGACAATGAAGGAACTTCAATAAGTCGAAGTCAAGATGGTTTGCAACTTTGCATGGAAATTGCAGGTGGTGGTTTTCGTCAGCAGCTGCTGCCCTTGTCCTTCTAGGCAGTAGACATCGGGGGTTTGGAAGTTTCTGTTGAAGAAGCTGAGTTGCTACAGCGCATCTTGTAAATGGTGTACACAGCTGCCACTGTGTTGGTGGTAACTCTTTCGAGTTATCAACAGGTCGCATGTAACTCTTTCGAGTACATTCACAGTTCTTGGTTTCCGGGAGTGGGACATGAACCCACAACCTTCTGATTCAAAGGCGAGGATGCTATGGACTGAGCCACAGGTAGAGGGAGTGAATGTTTCAGCTGGTGGATGAGGTGCAATCAAGCAGGCTGCTTTGTCCTGGATTTTGTGCAACTTCCAGTTCTATTGGATTTGCTCAAAAAAAGTGGAGAGTATTCCACCATCTTCCACGCTTGTATCTTGTAGATAGAAGAAAGGCTTTAGAGATTCAGATGTTGAGTTACTCACCACCTCTGACCTGCTCTTGTAGTCGCAGTAGTTATGAGGCTGGTCCAGTTAAGTTTCTCCAGGATGTTGATGGTGGGGGATTAGATGAAGGTAATGCCACTGAATGTAAAGGGAAGGTGGTTTGACTCCATCATTGGAGATAGGCATTGCCTGGCACTTGCATGGCATGATGTTACTTGCTACTTTTCAGCCCAAATCTGAATGTTGTCAAGGTCTTGCTGCATGAGGGCACAGATTGTTTCATTAGCTGAGGAGTTACAAATAAAAATAAACACTGAGCAATCATCAGCGAACATCCCCACTCCTGACCTTATGATGGAGCAAAAGTCATTGATGAAGCAGCTGAAGATGGATAGGCTTCAGGCACTGCTCTGAGAACCTCCTCTGGAATTCAGTTCTTTTGTCCTAGTTTGGACCAAACCCATACTGAGGTCCGGATGCAAAAGGTCCTGATGGATCCAAAGTAAGCATTGGTAAGTGCCGCTTGATAGCACTGTTAACAACACGTTCCTTCACTTAACTGATGATCAAGAGTGGACCGATGGGCTGGTAACTGGCCAGGCTGAATCTGTCCTGCTTTTTGTGGGATGGACAAACCTGGGCAATTTTCCAACTTGTTGAGTAAACGCCAGTGTTGTAACTGCACTGAATCAGCTTGGCTAGAGGCACGACTAGTTTAGGGACACAGGTCTCCAGCACTAAAGCTGGGATGTTTCAGCCCCCAAAGCCTTTGCTCTATCAAGGCCACTCAGCCATTTCCTGATATCACTTGAAATCATGTTATGATCCCCGTACAGACTGATAATATTTGAAATTACTGCAGCTTAGATCTGATCAGTTGGTTCTGGGATCACTTATTGCTGCCTGTAGCATACTACTTACGCACTGTTTGGCATGCATGCAGTTTTGTGTTGTCACAAACAGGTTAGCACCTCATTTTTAGGTTTGCCTGATGCTGCTCCTGGCATGTTCTTCCACACTCCTCATTGAACAAGGTTGGTTCCCCTGGCTTGATGGTAATAGAGGAGGGATATGCTGGGCCATGAAGTTATATATTGTGGTGGAATACAATTCTGCTGCTGCTGATGGCCCACAGCACCACAGGGATGTCCAGTTTTGATTTGCCAGATCTGCTCTGAATCTATCCTATTTAGCACAGTAGAAGTGCCATACAATATGATGGAAGATGTCCTCAGTGTTAAGGCAGAACTTTGTTTCCACAAGGAATGTGTGTTGGTCACTCCTACCAATACTGTCATGAGCAGATACATCTGTGACAGATGGATTGGTGAAGATGAGGAGTTGTTCCCTCATTTTGGTTCTCTCACCACCCGTCTCCAAGCTCAGTCTGGCAGATATGTCCTTTATGACTCAGCCTGCTAGGTCAGTAGAATTGCTAATGTCCCCCACCCAGAGTATATTCTTTGGCCTTGCTACATTCTACTTCTTCCAAATGGTATTCAACATGGAGGAGTTCTGACTTATCAGCTGAGAGAGAGCGGCAATTGCTAATCATGTTATGATCCCCGTACAGATCGATAATATTTGAAACAAAATTCAAACTTGCAGTTAATAGTTGAAAAGAATGACACAGCAAGATTTCACATTTTAGAACCTTTCACTGTAACCAATGACTAAAAGAGCTATTGACTGCACACTAGTTTCTTTTTGTAGGCAAGTCCTCATGCCTTAGACAATCCTCATCTATACTTATACACTCCACAGAATTACAATCCTTGTAGCAAACAGTCCACAGAGTTCATGTTTTCCCATTGCACTCACCAGTCTCCACGCACTTCCCTCAGTTTTAGGAGAGATTCCCAAATCCACTACCAGCAGGAAAGCTTGCTCCATTGATTCACCTTCCCCGTGAGGATTGTGGAAGAACATCCCTGACCTTGTCAGGACAAATCTCCCAAATTCCTTAGATGGCTATGGAATGAGTGTCATCAAATAGAGACGGTCTTGCTCTAGCATCTAGCTTTGATAGAAGCCAAAGAACCTCCAGCCTCTTCTTTCTGCTGACCACACTAACTGCTGTTCTATTCTTTGCCCTCATTCTTCTTCTACCCAAAAGCTTGGATCCAACTAGTCTATTTACTGTTAGCACAGCTGCCCTTGCCTTTTGTTCCTGCATGTGAGAACTTCACAACTGGTTCAGCAGGTCCCTTGACTTAGCCAGGCTTGTCGTCAGGTGGGATTCAGAAGTCACATGACCCCCTTCATTTTAACGACACAGTCCGTACCACAATAATCTTATAAACCTCATAGTTGTAATAATCAGGAGGTTTCTTTGCCAATGTTTGATCTGAAGCCATAAGACATCATGGGGTCAGGAATCAATGTTGAGGACACACAGGTCCACTCCGTCCTAACTGCATTCCCCCATGCCACTTGAAAGCCCTGTCAATTACACATGCCACCATTTTGCTGATAATCAAGTTCATTGTTGGAGCGAGAATTGGCCAGATTGTTCCCGCTTTTTGCGGATAGGGCACATCTGGTAGCTGTATTGGAACAGCTTGGCTGCAGAAGCGGTTAGTTTTGGAGCACAAGTCTTCAGTACCACAGTTGCGATGTTGTTGAGACCTATAGCTGTTGCTGCATGGATAGTGCACTCAGCCATTCCTTGATGTTATACAAAGTGAGCCAAAATGGATGAAGGCTGACAAATGTAATGGTGAGGATCTCAGAGGGAGGCTGAGATGGATCATCCATTCTGCATTTCTGGCTGAAGATGGTTGTGAATGCTTCAGCCTCATCTCTCATGCTTGTGCTGGGTTCATGGAACCATCTCCTCCCGTTAATGGACCCTATTAGATTATACATGTATACACGTGCACATTGAAAAGATCATTAAAATAATGAACCCTCTTAGTTTGCATTGGAAATGTTCAAACTATTTCTTCCAGCCCATCAAATAAACTAACAGCAAGCCAGATGAATTGTTGCTTCATTGTTATGAACAATGTATAATTTTTAAGTCGAACATATATATGTTTGAGTGTTGAGAGATAAAATAGCTTCAGGTTCATTTTAGTTTGTTTGAGTGTCTTGATGCCTAGGAGTCTGAATAGACCCCATTCACAAACATTCACTCCCTCCACCACCGATGCACAGTAGCAGCAGTATGCGCCATCTACAAGACGCACTGCAGGAACTCACCAAGGTTCCTTTGACAGTACCTTCCAAACACACGACCGTGACCATCTAGAAGGACAAGGGCAGCAGACACATGGAAACACCAGCATCTAGAAGTTTCCCTCCAAGCCATTCATCGTCCTGAATATCGCCATTCATTCACTGTCACTGGGTCAAAATCCTGGAACTTCCTCCCTAACAGCACTATGGGTACACCTACACCACATGGACTGCAACGGTTCGAGAAGGCAGCTCACCACCACCCTCCCAAGGGCAATAAATGCTGGTCTAGCCAGTGACGCCCACATCCCATGAATGAATAAAAAAGACCCTGGCTAAAAGGTCAGGTCTTTTGGGTTTGTTAGTATATATTGATTTGTAATGAGGTTTTACAACCCCTGCAGGTAGAGAGATGAGTTAAAAGTTTAGTGATTGCGGGGAGGAAAACACAAAGTAGAAAAAAGCTTTACTGTTGCCTAGTGATAGTGGTCCAGACACAGAAAAAAGACAGGAGAGAGAGTTCAGTTTGTGTCAGGGTGTGAAGACAGAGATTTTCAGCTCTCTGAGAAGAAAACATAACAAGGCTATTGGACAGTAGTTGACTAAATAGTCAGTTATAGAACTCAGTAATCAGTTTAGCAGAGGTGCTACTAGAAGACTGAGTTTAGAGTGCCTTTTTTTTTAGTACCTTGTGGAAAGATACGAGTTGGGTGAAAAGCATAGAATGAATGCTCAGGAACTCACCGGAAGAAAACTGTTTGCAACTCTGTCAGTCCCAAGTGAGAAGCCTTTGTTTGCCAAGCTAGTGGTAACTCTTCACTGGATTGTATGTCTGTCAAGGTATTGCTGGATGAAGGAATAGTGTGAATTTGAAGTATCTTATTGTATTGAGATCTTTCCAACCTTTTTATCTGGTGTAATATAGTTCATTTTTCTTGCTTAATAAATATTTTATTCTTTGTGTTAAAGTTCATCAGCAGACTCCTGTGAATTTGTTCAGTAACTTTCCTCCATGGTTTCCAAAAAAAGTTAGGATCTATCAAATCTGTTCTCACTCTGGGATTTGACTTGTCCAGTACTAACATCAGCTGGAATCGTAACATCAGGTAGTAACAAATCGTTGCTTGCTTAAAAGTAAACAAACAGCCAATTTAGATACTGGTAATCAAAGAGGGACTGCACTGGTAAAAGAGAGTTCAAAAACTTTATTGAGCCATGACCTGATTAGAGTATGCCAGATGATAACCAATATTGTACAGAAAGTTGTACATATTTTTACATAGAAAACTTTACATGTCTGTACCATATACATTTTAACCTTCTCCAAATATTTATTTTCTACATCCACAGTGACTAGGAATGCTTGGAACTCTGTGTATCCATTTCTTTTTTTTATTAAAGCCCAGTTCACAGCTTCTTAATAATTAGATTTCAGTATATTTCATTATCCCAACCCTAAACTGATTCATTATTCAATATATTTAATTTAACATCAAATTTTATACACAGACAGTAGAACCTACATCAAACATGGAGACAGTTTTTTGTCAGTGCAGATGCACCTCAGATCAACCTGCAGTGATTCAAGTTCCAGTTGACAAGATCAATCCTTTTTTTAATATATAACAGGCCCTAGTCTGTAATATACAGTTAGGGGAAAACTTACCTTTATTGACAGGGTAACCATTCCGCTAATTACATTAACATAATGGCCTTAGTGCCTCTTTCCTCTATTAATTGTCCACACACCCCAGGTTCTGTTACAGCTGCATGAGCAACGTTAAAGTTTTAAAATAAATCACAAAGTCAAAAGCAAAACAACCCAGTGCACACAATGAACAATAAAGTAGCTGTGACAGCAACAAATCAACATAAAATATTGAAATAAAAGAAACCCATTCTGGAAGAATTACATAGTGTTAATATTGTATTTTACAGATTCGCATCTCTGTACAACAGATTTCACAGAAGGATGGTCATTGTATCTTTAATGGTCATGAGTTGTGCAAACAAAAAATGTTACGTTCAACTGATCTTTCCTAGTATCTGTAACAATTGAAATTTAATCATATCTTTCAACCTGCCTGTAAGATGCTACACGATTAGATTTCCCTTATAGCATATATATTACTCATGGCGTCAAATTCTTCTCCCCAGAAGTTTAAACTACAGTACTCATTTAAATACTTTCTCTACTGTACAATATGCACTGCATCCTGTCCATGTTTGAGTTTGAGTCACAGCGTTCTTCTCCACACCAAACTGCATTTCAAAGTGTGACCAAACCATGAAATGCTGATTCCATGCTCAGCATGTGTCAGCACTCAATCTTTACCTTGAATCATTCAGATAATTAATTCAACGGAATAGAGCATTTTAAACTAAGATTACGATTCACTCATCTGCATCTTTTAGGCAGGTTACAAACCAACAGAGTTAAAGCACCATCCTTTACAAAAAGATCAAGAAAGGATCGAGGCAGGAGTGAGTGAGTCAAGTAGCCAACTGCAGCCTGGTCCTTTTCAGATTTATAAACAGAATGCCTTAGCTAAGCTCTCCGTCATCGTTACTGCTTGGTGGATCCATGATCTTGGTCTGAAGGATGAGATATTTTAAAGACTATACCAATGCGGAGATAAAATTTGCGTAGAACAGCTCTCAATTCAGGAATCAGATTAAATTGCATAATTTCACACAAAAGGGGGTAGTACTTTGACGCATGGGCCTTGAACTGGAAAGAAAACAAAGACAAAGGACAGCTAATTAAAATATTGGAAAAAGTACCCATATCATTACACAATATTTCTATCCATATTTTAAGCTGATATAATCAACATCTCTAGTGCTTTATCATAGCTGAATCTTCTATTATTTTCTTTTTGAAATAAAGCTTTCCCCTTTGGAACTAAAGTCTGATGTACAATACCTTGTACTCAGCTTCCAAATTGCATCAAATCTTATGACCACCCTCTCCCCTACATATTACTTCGGTTGTCAGTCTTAATGCAGTTATATTTTGCACATTTTGCCTGCAAGGGTACATTCATTAATACTCTATTGATGTTATTCCATCTTAATAAACTTGCTTTATAAAAAATGAGTCCAGTTCAGTGGGTAAACGTGTAAGAAATTAAGTTTCAGGTCAATGAGGATTACAAAACTTGTGTAATTCTGGAAAAAGGTATCAAGTACTTATTATTCAGCTGTTTTACCTGGATAGAACTTAGTGCTAAGTATAAGTAAGAACTCAGAGGTGAAACACAGTAAATTACGTTAAATTTGCACAATTTTTCCAAATGAAAGCCAACAATTTAGCACTTTTTTAATGATTGAGGTTGAGGTATCCCCAAATAAGTGTCAGACCTGTTAGAGAATTCACAGTCTAACTTTGTAGGGATTAGTCTTCAGGTGCAGCAGAGCTCCATGGGCTCCTTGGTACAATGTTTGAATTATAAAATGTTATGAATATTATTTAATTAAATAATTTCATCAATTTCCACATTAATCTCAGATCATGGTTCCACCATTGTCACAGTTGTATCATATCAAGGGAATTCAGGTTAGCAAGTGAGTGAACCAAATTAGTCCCTGATGCTATTTATTCCAAAATACTCACCACCTTAGGACAATTTCAAAAGAAACACAAATGACTACTCAATCATTATAATAGGTCTCTTTCCTCACCAATGCCATTGTTATTTAGTGGTGTGATAGGAATGATGTACTCTCTTCCATCAACTTTTCTTCAGTGAATAAACAGACAAGTTAACATTCAGGGTACAGACCCTTTGTTAAAACAGTCCCCACCTGAAATGTTTGTACAATGGTTTTGAGAAAGGGTCTGTATCCTATATATAAACTTGTCTGTTCGCTCCATAGGTACTACCTGACCCGCTGATTATTTTCAACATTTGCAGTTTTGCTCCTCCTTTCCAATGAAGAAACTCTTAGTCTCTGCTTAGCGCCTCTTACAGAAATTCAATGCTCAACCAATCAGGAGTACAAATCTGCATCCTTATTACTCTGACAAAGCAAGGTGTGGCATCAAAATGTGGGAATAAATGAGCTTCATCTTTAAGTGATTTTCATGACGATGTTGAAAATGATTATTTCAAAATTAATCTAGTCAAAGACATGTGAAACCACATATCCATTTTTTTCATTTTTTGAAACCAGTAAATTTTTTGTTCAACCAAACAAATTCAAAAAACAAATACTTGGAAACTGGTGGGCTTTTTCTCATATATTGTCCAATGATTAGATTAATAGCATTGATGCTGGTGAGGAGAATCCAAAGATGATCAAAAGGAACTGGAATGTGTTTTTTTGTTGGTTAAATTGGGTGGTTATTGGTTGGGCTGAAGTGAATATTTGGGAATGAATAAAATAATTGACTAAAAACAGAAAATGCTGGAAAATCTCAGCAAGCTTGGGAGGATCTATGGAGAGAGAAACAGAGTTAATGTTTCCAGCCAAATATGACTCTTTTTCAGTTCTGAACAAATCATATTGGACTCGAAACTTTAGCATACACGTATGCTGTCAGACCTGTTGAGATTTTCCAGCATTTTCTGTTTTTATTTCAGATTTCCAGCATCTGCAGCATTTTACTTTTAAAATAATTGACTATTCTAGTTGATTTTCTTCCCCAACAGGGCTATTTGCTGTCATGTCAATTACCTTAGTGGATAGCCAGATTGTGATCTTTGATTTAGAATTCTTAAAAGCAGCTAACAGTTTGTGTATAATTTCAACAAGTCAAGATGATCAATTTACATTTTAAATAATGGCCTGCAGGTAAATGATATTGAAAACAAAATTTGTTAAATATGTCAATGGATCACAGTGCCATTACAGCCTAACATATAAAAATACTTGGAAACATTAGCTGTGAAATATAGATTAACCATTCATATTTGTCAACGCCACTGGCTTTTGGTGGCTAAATAATACAAATTCTACTTCATTGGGCAGGAATATTGGATTTTTCTCTGGTCCTTTTGGGATTTCAATTACATTATTATTGAGAAAACTACAAAAAACAGGCCTTGGTCAAAGCTCAGAACATATAAATCAATATACTGGTGCATTAAAAATGGCTCAGGGAGCAACAATGATTGTCTCTGGTATCTCTCCTTTCTTCCCATGATTTAAAAGTGTTCCTCAATCCCTCTAGGTGGAAAGGCTGATGTTTCAGCTCAGCGTGGACTTTAAAACATATGGCAGACTCTTGTAAGTTAAACAATTGTAAGGTAATATATGTGGGATCAAAGTATTTAAAATAAGTGGAGATCTCATAGTGAAGGCAGCCCTAAGTAGCAGCGATCAGAATATGATGGAATTTTGCATTCAGTTTGAGGGAGAAAAGAGTGGGTCCAAGACTAGTATTTTAAACTTAAATAGGGGCAATTATGAGGGCATGATGGTAGAGCTAGCTACATTGAACTGGCAAATGAGGTTAAGGGATAGGTCAATAGAGATGCAGTGGCAGACTTTTAAAGGGATATTTCGGCATACACAGAGTGGATACATTCCAATGAGAAAGAAAACTTCCAAGGGGAGAATCCACCATCCGTGGTGAACTAAAAAAGTTAAAGACAGTATCAAACTTAAAGAAAAAGCATTTAATTGCGCAAAGATGAGTGGCAGGTCAGAAGATTGGTGAGAATATAAAGAACAGCAAAGAATGGCAAAAATATTAATAAGGAGGGAAAAATTAGAGTACGAGAGAAAACTAGTTGCAAATATAAAGATGGATAGTAAGTGTTACTATAGATATTTAAATAAGAAAAGAGTTAACAAAGTAAGCGTTGGTCCGATAGAAAGTGAGTCTGGGGAATTAATAATGGAAAATAAGGAGACGGCAGATGAACTGAACCAGTATTTCGCATCAGTTTTCACTATAGAGGATAAAAGTAACATCCCAGAAATAGCTGTAAATCAGGAAACAGAAGGGAGGGAGGAACTCAGGAAAATTACAATCACCAGAGAAATGTTATTGAGTAAATTATTGGAGCTGCGGGCTGACAAGTCTCCGGGTCCTGATGGACTTCATCCTCGGGGTCTTAAAAGAAGTAGCTAGTGAGATAGTTGATGCGTTGGTTTTAATTTTCCAAAATTCCCTAGATTTGGGAAGGTTCCATTAGATTGGAAAATAGCAAATCTAACTCCTTTATTCAAAAATGGAGGGAGACAGAAAGCAGGAAACTACTGGCCAGTTAGCTTAATATCTGTCATAGGGAAAATGTTAGAAGCTATTACTAAAGATGTCATAGCAGGGCACTTAGAAAAGTTTAAGGCAATCAGGCAGAGTTAACATGGTTTTGTGAAAGGTGAATCATGTTTAACCAATTTATTGGAGTGCTTTGAAGGAGTCACATGTGCTGTGGATAAAGGGGAACCAGTGGATGTATTGTACTTAGATTACCAGAAGGCATTTGATAAGGTGGCACATTAAAGGTTAATGTGGAAAATGAAAGCTCATGGTGTAGGGAGTAACATATTGGCATGGATAGAAGATTGGAAACAGAGCAGACATAAATGGGTCTTTTTCTGGTTGGTGGAATGTAACGAGTGGTGTGCCACAGGGATCAGTGCTGGGGTCACAAATGTTTACAATTTATATAAATGACTTGGATGAAGGAACAAGTGGTATGGTTGCTAAACCTGCTGACGACACAAAGATAGGTAGGAAAGTATGTTGTGAAGAGGACATAAGGAGGCTACAAAGTGACATAGATAGGTTAAGTGAATGGGCAAAGACCTGACAAATGGAGTATAATGTGGGTAAATATGAAATTGTACATTTGGCAAGAAAAATAAAAAAGAAGCATATTACCTAAACGGTGAGAAATTGCAGAGCTCTGAGAATCAGAGAGATCTGGGTGTCCTTGTGCATGAATCACAAAAGGCTGGTATGCAGCTACAGCATGTAATTAGGAAAGGTAATAGAATGTTATTGTTTATTGCGAAGGGAACTGAATACAAAAGTAGGGAGGTTATGCTTCAGTTGTACAGGACACTGAGACCACATCTGGAGTAGCGTGTACAGTACTGATCTCCTTTTAAGGAATGATGTAAATGCATTAAAGCAATTCAGAGAAGGTTTACTAGGCTAACACCAGGAATGGGCAGGTTATCTTATGAGGAAAGGTTAGACAGGTTAGCCTTATATCCACTGGGCGTTAGAAGAGTAAGAGGTGACTTGATTGAAAACTTTAAAATCCTGAGGGGTCTTCGCAGAGTGAATGTGGAGAGGATGTTTCCTCTTGTGGGGGAATCTAGAATTAGGGGTCATTGTTTAAAAACAAAGGATCGCTCATTTAACATAGAAACTAGAAGGTGTAGGGCATTTGGCCCTTTGAGCCATGGCTGATCCTCTATCTCAATACCACATTCCCACTTTCTCTCCATACCCGTTAATATTTTGGACATTAGGGTCATCATCAATTTATTTCTTGAATATACTCAGTGACCCGGCCTCCACAGCCTTCTGTGGTAGAGAATTCCACAGTTTGACCACCCTCTGAGCGAAGAAATCTTTCCTCATCTCAGTTCTAAATGGCCTGCCCTGTATCCTGAGACTGTGGCTCATGATTCTAGACTCCCCAACCAGGGGAAACATCATCCCTGCATCTAGTCTGTCTATCCCTGTTAGAATTTTATACGTTTTAATCAGATATCCTCTCATTCTTCTAAACTCCAGTGAATACAGGCCCAGTCGAACCAATCTCTCCTCCTATGACAGAAATGAGGCAAAATCTTTTCTCTCAGATGGTCGTGAGTCTTTGGAAATCTCTTCCTCAAAAGGCAGTGGAAACAGGGTCTTTGAATATTTTTACGGCAGAGCTAGTTAGATTCTTGATTAACAAGGGGGCGAAAGGTTATCAGGAGTAGGTGGGAGGCTACAACCAGATCAGCCATGATCTTATTGAATGGTGGAGCGGGCTCGAGGGGCCGAGTGGCCTACTCCTGTTCCTAATTCGTATGTTCATATGTAAAATGAAAGCTTTGAAAAAGGGAAAATCCTATCCCAATTTAAAATATATTGCTTTTCAATGGTTTAACTTAGAAAAAAGTTTGCCATATGTTCTAAAGTCGATGTGGTGCTTCAGCATCAGCCTTTACCCCTAGAGGAATAGCCCTGCTTGTCTTTGGCCTAAATGCTGAAAGGGGCCTGATATCCATTTGGTCAGTTCATACTATATACATTATAAATTTTCTGCACTGATTTTTGACACATATTTAAACTATTAAATAAGCCAGAATTCTCTGACGCATTTCAGAACAGTGTGGAAGACCATAAGTTGGCTTCAATAGCATCATCTAAAACACAGGACAAGGCTTGAAGGGGCAAGTTTAATTACATGTTGATAAAAAATTGCATGTTGCAAGCCAAATGCCCACAAATTTAATATTGTAAGTTTAATAGTGTTTGAAATTGCATAATAGCAGTTTTCCAAATTTAGAAGGCCCCAGCTAAATGCATTTTTAATGAAATTACTGCTCGCTATAATTTAGACTTGTAGGTTCTTTCAAAAGGAAACTAAAAGCTAAAATCCAGGGTAAGATAGTTATGATGTGTGGTGAGAGTAAATGAAAAAAATAATAAACATGATAGGCTGACTAGTGCAAATATATATTTAAAAAGGCATAACCTGCATCAAACAATAATGTTCACTTTGTGATCAACAACTAAAGACATATTATAGAAAAAAATTTCATTCTAATACATGCATAAATTGGCAGTTTTAATTCCCATTCTTACCCTTTCATCATTTATTTTAAGGACCTTAGTTAAAAAAAGGAGTAGGAGATTGGTCCAGGCCTCTCGGTGACTTTCTGAGGTAAGTGTCAGGAAATAGCTGAGAGCTTCACTGCAAACGCTATTAAAAGAAAATTGCTGGTATCAGATACAATACATAACATCGGTATACTATATTTAAAAAAACAGAACTCAGTTGTAAACGAAAAGCCTTTTTGGGCCTTAAAAGAGAGAAGAAAATGAATTAGGTGAGGATTATTGCAAAACACAGTGTATGGGACAATTTCAAAAAAGATCCTGAAAGGTTTTGAAGTCTAATATATGCATGTGAGAAGGAGTGTGTTTGATTAAAAAAAAAGCTACTATGGCTGTATGACGATTTAGGAAACTTGCACTGAAGAAAAAATTACTTCAAGGCTTATAAAAGAAACAGTTCTTTGCTAAGGAAAAGTATAAACAGTTGTTAGCATCAATAAAAAGAAATATTAGGCAAGTTAAAACAAATTTAGAAAGAAGGACACTTGAATACGACCAAAATAATTGGAAAGCATCTTATGATTTTGTGAGGAGCCACAAGTTAGAAACACAGGGCCAGAAATAGGCTATTTAGCCCTTTGAGCCTGTTTCACCATTCAATAAGATCATGGCTGATCTGCAACCAAATTCCATATAATCCCCTTTGTCCCATTTTCTTAATACTTTTCGATAACAAAAACTTATCAATCTCAGATTTAAAATTAACAATTGACCTAGCATCACTTGTCACTGGCAGAAGAGAGTCTCAAACTTCCACCACCCTTTGTGTGTAGAAACTTTTCTTAATTTCACTCCAGAAAGATTTGGCTGTAATTTTTAGACCACGCGCTAGTCCTAAACTCCCCAACCAGCAGAAAGAGTTTCTAAAAACAAAAAACTACTTCGGATGCTGGAAATCCAAAACAAAAACAGAATTACCTGGAAAAACTCAGCAGGTCTGGCAGCATCGGTGGAGAAGAAAAGAGTCGACGTTTCGAGTCCTCACGACCCTTCAACAGAACTCAGTTCTGTTGAAGGGTCGTGAGGACTTGAAACGTCGACTCTTTTCTTCTCCACCGATGCTGCCAGAAAGAGTTCCTCCTTATTTACCCCATTTGTTCCCATAATACTTTGAAAACTGAAATCATATCAACCCTTAACCTTCTAAAGTCCAGGGAATACGTCCTTAGTTTGTGTAATCTGAAATCTGAACTCCAGAGATGAGGTGAGAGTGACTGCCCTTGACATCAATCCAGCATTTGACCGAGTGTGGCATCAAGGAGCCCTAGCAAAACTGGGGTCAATGGGGATCAGGAGGAAAACCATCTGCTGGTTGAAGTCATACCCAGCACAAAGGAAGATGGGTGTGGTTGTTGGAGGTCAATCAACTCAGTTCCAGGACGTCACTGCAGGAGTTCTTCAGGGTAGTGTCCTAGGCCCAACCATCTTCAGCTGCTTCATCAATTACCTCCATTCCGCATTAGGTCACGAGTGGGGATGTTCGCTAATGATTGCATAATATTCAGCATCATTCGCGACTCCTCAAATACTGGAGCAGTCCATTTACAAATGCAGCAAGACCCAGGCTTGGGCTGACAAGTAACATTGTTGCCACACATGTGCCAGGCATACCATCTCCAACAAGAGAGAATCTAATCATCACCCCATGACATTCAGTGGCATTACCATCACTGAATCCCCCACTATTGATATCCTGAGGGGGGTGTGGTCATGGTTACCGTTGACCAGAAGCTGCACTGGACCATATAAATACTGTGGCTACAAGAGCAGGTCAGAGGCTACAAATGTTGCAGCAAATAACTCACCTCCTGACTCCCCAAAGCCTGTCCACCATCTACAAAGCACAAGTCAGGAGTGTGATGGAATACTCTCCACTTGCCTAGATGAGTGCAGCTCCAACGCCACTCAAGAAGCTCGACACCATCCGGGGCAATGCAGCCTGCTTGATTGGCACCCCATCCACAAACATTCACTCCCTCCACCACCAACACACAGTGGCAGCAATGTGTACTATCTACAAGATGCACTACAGGAACTCAACAAGGCTCCCTAGACAGCACCTTCCAAACCCATGACTGCTATCATCTAGAAGGACAAAGGCAGCAGACACATGGGAATACCACCTGGAAATTCCCCTCAAAGCCACATACAAACGCATCTTGGAAATATATCGCAGTTCCTTCACTGTCACTGGGTCAAAACTGGGTCAAAATCCTGGAACTCCTTCCCTTACAGAACTGTGGGTGTACCTACACCACATGGACTGCGGAGGTTCAAGAGGGCAGCTCACCACCACCTTCTCAAGGGCAATTAGGGGTAGGCAATAAATGCTAGTCTAGCCAGCGACACCCACATCCCATGAATGAATAAAAACAAAAAAAAAACCACTCCTCATAATTTAATGTTGAGAGTCTAGGTGTCATTCTGGTGGACATACACTGCACTCCCTCCAAGGCTAATATACTCTTCCTAAGGTATGGTACCCAGAATTAAGGTATGGTATGCAGAATTGTTCAATGTACTCCAGGTGTGGTCCATGGCTTTGTATAGCATGATCTGAGAACATCTAGGGCTGTTGCAGGATGACTTGGGCAGAATTATATGATGATAAGATGAGCAGATACTTTGCATCTGTTCTGAACTGAAACAGGGATGGACTTGCCCACTTGTAGAGTGGATAAAAAAAGAAAAGATTGCTAAAACTTTTCAGGAGAAATGGTGCAAGCTAAATTAAAGGGATTCAACGTGGGGAAAAAACTGAACGGACAGGTTTAATTTACCTTGGAAGACAGAAGGAAATGGCTTAAGTTCTTGATGACAGTAAGCATTTTAATGCTTCAAGTACTGGAGAAGTGCTGAATGATTGGAGAAAAGCACATATAGTTCCCTTATTTTTTTTTAAAAAGTTTTAAAATCACAAACTGACAATTATAGATTGCAGAGGTTGACCTTATTGATCAGGAAATAAACAGAGCGGATCATTAGCAATTTTATTGTTGATCACCTAATATACTTAGGGTTATAGGCTATACTTTGCATAGTTTCAGAAATCAGTGGTCATGCTCGACACATCCGACCCAATTTAGGGAAGATCCAGTGAATGTCATCTACTTGGATTTCTACAAGGCTTTCAATAAAGTGTTACATGAGGGGAACTATGCTAAAATTAAGCTCCATAGATCCAGGAGGGATATTGTGAGATGGATCCCAAATTGCCTAAAGAATCCTAGGTGAATGCTTGGTTTTAAATGAGGTTGCTTTCCAACATGGTTTTGTCTCTGGTGGGGGCCCTTCTGGTTTATTAATGATTTGAAGCAGAGCATAAATAGTACGGTTAATAATCATGGTTGATAAGAAATTTAGCAATGGAGCCTGGAACACAGGAAAAGGGAATATATTAAAACTAGATTTAGATAGATTGGAAAAATGGGTGAAATATTAGCAAATATCTTTCAATGTAGCTAAATATGTTGGATGTAGAAAGGATTACTGGAATAACAGTACAACTGCGGTATATACAATGCCTAGTGATGTCTACATTATATAGAGCCTTTAATGTTGAAAAATGTTGTTAGGTGCTTCATGGAAGCATAAACAGACAAAATGGATACCAAGCCAAAGAAGCAGATAGTAAGAGGGGCGGGCGGTCTATGTGGTTCGTTTTAAGGATGGATTTAGAGGAGGAGAGGGAGGTGAAACGCAAAGGTGTATGAAGGGAATTGTCAAAAGTATGGGGCTTATATATGAAGGTTATGTCCATCAACGGTGGGGTGAAAGGACAGAGATATGTACAAAAGCCCATAGTTAGAGGAATAGAAAGTTGTTAGACTGGACAATGTTATTGAAATAGGTGGGGGTGAAGCCATGAAGGGATTTAAATATTTTAAATTGGAGGAGACCAGCAGCCAATGTAGGTTGGCCAGGGCATCAGTAATGAGTACACAGAACTTGATGAGAGATAGAATATTGGCAACAGAATTTTGGGTGGACTGAAGTTTACAAAGCATGGAAGGTGGGGGACCAGCCAAGAGATAATTAGAACAGTCGAGCCTGAAAGTAAGATAGGCATGGATGAGAAGGACAATCACACAGGAGCATTGAGAGAAGATGCAATGAGCTTGTGTGGTCACCACTGATTTTCGCCTGCACTGTGAAAGATGGGGCGGAATTTTACGTCCTGCGGGTGGGTGTCTGCCTGACCTGATCAGGCGTAAGATTGTGCGAGATGACATCGGGCGAGCGTCCCGATGTCATCGTGCACTTACACGATATTTCGCTCGGCGGGCACATGCAAAAGCCGGAAGTGAGCCCGCCAACAATTAAGCGGACAATTAGGCCCATTAACGGCGCAATTGTCTGCAAATTTTTGTCGCCCATCCAACCGTACGGTTGGCAGACGGGCGAATCAGCCAGGCAGCCTTTATATTTTTCATGAAATCTCATCCAAGGGCGGGATGAAATCTCCATTGGGAAATGAAGTAAAAAGAAATATCTGGGGACAGCATTTTTATGAGGTATGCTTTCAGGTGCTTGATTGTGATGCATGGACATTTCTTTTGCAGCTTCTTAGTGCTTCATTTCATTATTTGCAGATCTGCAGCTCCCTGAGGCAGCTGTCTGCCTTCAGCGAGCTCTCTTGAAGTGCTCACCCATGCTCACAGTGACGTCATCGTCCGTCCTCTTTCCCTCCCCCCGACCCTGGCAGCGCTAAACTTTCCAGCGTGTGTTTCACACTGGCTGGCCGTTAATTTGCCAGCCAGCATGAAATCGCGGTCAGGGGCCGATCACGGTCAGAGCCCCATTTCCGGGCTGCTCCCGGGCCCGCCGATCGCACGCGCCTGATGAGGGAAAAATTCAGGCCATAGAGATTTCCTTTGGGATGATGAAACTAGTCCCAGCAGAGAAATCATTTTTGGAAACATAAAATTAAAGTTAAAAAAAAAAGTAGAGATTTGAAAGAATGGAAAATTCTAAAAATGTAGAGCAAGCAATCAATGTCTCAAGGAGAATTAATGAAGAATTAAACTAAAAACATTAAAATATCTTCCTCTTTTAGCTACTGATCAACCTATGGTTACAACGTGAACAAAAATTCGGTCTGTGTTAATCATCCCACAAACCAAAACCTCAAAGGAATAAAGGAAGTCTGAAAATTGAAAATATGTCATCTTAAAGATATTATAAATAAAACTGTTCAAGGTTTGATGATTTCCCTTCACCCCATTAGTTCTCAACGTTCTTTCATCAGAACTACAAGCCTCAGAGTTGACAGCTGGGTTTTCCAATTACAGTCACAGGAATTATTACTTACTTAAGTAATCGTTGCTGAACTTCCACCCAAGCATCACGACGATTTTTATCTGTGTACATTCGGAATAAAATTCGCAGGCCACAAGCAACACTACTGGTTTCTTGTTTCAAAAGATTAGGCTTTGATTTACCTTTGAATCCTGTATGGACAGAAGAAAAGGAAACATTCACTTTAAACAAAACTTCTGAACATGCCAATAAAAATAGTTCATCCTGAAAAGAAAATCAATTATTTCCAGTAATATCTCAAATAACTTGTGTATTATTCTAACGGACAACATTTCTTTTACAAAGGTCATGTTATTTACCACATTATAAAAATGTTACGAGCTACAATAAATAGGTTCACAATTATAATCCTCAATATATGACTTCATTCTGAAATAATTAAATTATTTACTCAATTTCTAACACATACTCAACCATATGTTACTTTTGTATGATTAATTAAACAAAATATACTTTCAACTCTATTAGAAGTATACAAATTGGCAGAAAGAATATGATGTGGAAAGAACAAGCAGCAAATAAGCAACAGAGAAAGACATGCACACACATTGGGTGGAATTTTACAACGGCCCTGGGAGGGGCCATGTACGTTACCTACCCATGGTCACTGGTATTTTACCAGTGGTGGAGGGCAGCCCACAAGGCAAGGCTGCCAAATAAACCTTGACAGTTTTGCTGGGGGCTAGGGAAGGGGCACCCTCCTGTTTGGGCATCCTGTTCCCAACTGAGGGCTGCCCCAGTGCCCGCACTGTATTATCTGCTCCCACATGTTCCTCTTCCCTCCCAATCTTGATTCCCACCCCCACTCACTTTCCCTTTAATCTGGCTCCAGCAACGATCAGCATTGGAAACTGATTGCTGACCCAGAAGTGGCCACTGTTCTTGGTGGCATTGCTGGGACTAGAGAGCTGCTGGCTACCATTTTACTGGCTGGTAGTTCTCGGAGGCGGAACTTCCTCAGATGGGAGTGGAAGTCTTGCGCTGAGCCAATTGAGGCCCAATTACTGTAAAATCAGCTTGGGATTCCCAAGAACTTCTCACTAGTAGCACAAATTCAGAACATAGAGCTTTGCAGTCAGGCCAGGATATCTACCACTGTTTCAAAGATGTATTCCGGCATCCAAGAGCTTGCTTTATTCAGGTTATTGCTGACAGTGCTCATCACACAGATGCCAATCTGCAGTATGCTCAAAATATATGCTGTGTGATACTGGAACATCAGGTTACGACAAGATATAGTGTATTTACATTTAACACACAAAGATAGCACAAATCTTCCTCGGATGTGTATAAGGAAGACTATGGGCAGAATGTTCCCCCTGTCGGGAGGGAAGTTGATGGGCTGGCACATATGGGCACGCTTCCGATTGGCACCACCGATCGGAGGCGTGGCGCCAATTTACGTGGGTGGGCCAATTAAGGCTCGCCCAGCGTGATGTCCGCAGGGAAGCGTTGTGTGCTCCCTGTGTGGGGGGGGGTGGGGGGGGGGGGGGGAATGCCTAAAATCGAGAGTGCGCTCTTTCGCGCATGTACACGAAAGAGCGCACTCATCTCCCTGAGGCTAAGTGCTGCCTCAGGGAGATCACCTCTACTTTCAACAATATTAAAAATAGAAAAAGAAATTCCCTTACATGTCCCCTCATGTGACAATGTTCATAATTTCCATAACAACTTTATTAAAATTTTTAAAACCCTACATGAAACCTCATCCCGCTGGTGGATGAGGTTTCATGTTTTTTCTAGTTGCCGTTGGGGCTCCTGGCCTGCCCACCAGCCTTAAGGTTGGACGGGCAGGTCGTTTAATTGCTTAATTGATCCTGTCAATGGCCTCAATTGGCCATTGACAGGGTGGCGGGCGCGCAGCTGATTTTGCTGTGGTCCCGCCTTCCTGAAAATTTAAATGGGGCGGGATGACGTCGGGAGTTCCGCCTGACGTCATCCCACGTCGGCGAGTGGGCCCCGCCCCCACTCGCCAATGGTAAAATCCTGCCGTATGTTTGACTAAGCTAATTGTATTTTTTGATCAAGTAATAGAGAAGAGTGTTGAAAGGAATGCAGTGGATGTTGTCCATATGGATGTTAACAAACCACCACGTAAAAGGCTGGTTAAAAAAATTGAGGCTTACGGATAGAAGGGTCAGTGTCAGTCTGGATAGGACAGGACTGAGTGACTCGCGGTAAATAATTACTTCTCAGGCAGAGGATGGTAAACAATGGTGTTCCCAAGGCTGAGCGCTAGACAAACAGTGACATAGTGGTAATCCAAATCTGGATGAGTAATCCAAAGGCCGAGGCTAATGCCCTGGGGACACAAGTTCAGATACCACCACAGAATTTAAATTCCAATAACCAATAAAATTTAATTGAAAGCTATGGTGCCTTGAAACTATCATCAATTGTCATAAAAATCCATCTGGTTCACTAATGTCCTTTAGGGAAGGAAATCTGCCATCCTTACCTGGTATGGCCTATATCTGACTCCAGGCCCACAGAAATGTGATTGATTCCTAACTGCTCTCTTAAATAGCCTAGAAAGCCACTCAGTTGTACCAAATGGCTACAGAAAAATCAAAAGGAATAAAACTGGAGACACCATCTGGTATCGACTTAGGCACCGAAACAACAAAAGCACACTCCGCCCTGTCGGCCCGGCAAAGCCGCCCTCACTAACATCTGGGGACTTGTGCCAAAACTGGGAGAGCTGTCCCAATGACTAGCCATACTCTCAGAATTATACCTTACAGTCAATGTCTCAGACACCACTATCACTACCCCTGGGTATGTCCTGTCCCACTGGCAGAACAGACCCAGCAGAGACGGTGACATAGTGTTATACAGTTGGGAGAGAGTTGCTTTGTGAGCCTTCAATTTCAACTCTAGACCCCATGAAGTCTCATGGCATCAGGTCAAACATGGGCAAGGAAACCTCCTACTGATTACCACCTACTGCCCTCCCTCAGCTGATGAATCAGTATTCCTCCATGTTGAACACCACTTGGACAAAGTACTGACAGTGGCAAGGGTCCAGAATGCACTCTGGTGGGGTAGGGGCGGGAGCAGGAGCAGGGGGGGCTTCAATGTCCATCTCCAAGAGTCGCTTGGTAGCACCACTACTGACTGAGCTGGCTGAGTCCTGAAGTATATATCTGCCAGACTGGGCCTGCAACAGATGGTGAGGGAACTAACAATGGGGAAGACCTAATCGATCTTGTCCTCACTAAGCTATCTGTTGCAGATACATCTATCCATGACAGTATAGGTATGATGGCCACCACACAATGCTTGCGGAGATAAAGTCCTGGCTTCACAATGAGCATGCAATGCATCATGATGTGCCATGATCACTATGCTAAATAGGACAGATTCAGAACAGATCTAGCAGCTCAAAACTGGGCATCCATGAGGCGCCGTGGGCCATTAGCACCAGCAGGATTGTATTCAACCACAACTTGTGAGCTCATGACCCAGCATATTCCTCACTGTGCCGCTACCAACAAGCCAAGGGTTTGGCTCAATGATGAGTGCAGAAGGGCATGACAAAAGCAGCATCAGGCATACCTAAAAATGAGGTACAAACCTGGTGAAGCTACAACACAGGATTACTTGCATGCTACACAGCAGAAGCAGCATGTGAGCGACAGAGGTAACTGATCCTACAACCAACAGGTCTGATCAAAGCTCTGCAGTCCTGCCACATCCAGTCATGAATGGTACGGACAATTAAACTATTAACAGGAGGCGGCAGCTCCATCAATATCCCCATTTCCAATGATGGAGGTGCCCAGCACATGAGTGCAAAAGACAAGGCTGAAGCATGTGCAATCATCTTCAGCCAAAAATGCCAAGTGGATGATCCATCTTGGCCTCCTCCTGAGGTTCCTAGCTTCACTGATTCCACTCTTTGGCCAATTTGATTCACACCACATGCTATCAAAAAACAGCTAAAGGCACTGAATGCTGCAAAGGCTATGGGCCCTGATAATATCCCCGCAATAGTACTGAAGATTTTTGTTCCAGACTTAGCCATGCCCCTAACCAAGCAGTTCCAGTACAGATGCAACACTAGCATCTATCTAACAAGGTAGAAAATTGCCCAGGTATACCCTGTCCACAAAAAGGACAAATCCAATCTGGCTCATTACCACCCCATCAGCCTCCTCTCGGTCATCGGCAAAATGATGGAAGGGATTGTTGACAATGCCATCTTACACAGCGATAACCTGTTCACTGACGGTGTGTTTGGGTGCCGCTAGGCCATTCGGCTCCTGATCTCATTACAGCCTTGATCCAAACATGGACAAAAGAGCTGAATCTCATAGATAAGGTGAGGGTTACTGCCTTTGACATCGAGGCAGCATTTGACCGAGGGTGGCATCAAGGAGCACTGGCAAAATTAAGTCAATGAGAATCAGGGGAAAACCCTCCATTGGATGCAGTCATGCCTAGCACAAAGGGAGATGGTTGTGGTTGTTGGAGGCAATCATCCCAGCCCAGGACATCACTGCAGTGGTTTCTCAGGGTAGTGTCCTAGCCCCAACCATCTTCAGCTGCTTCATGAATGACCTTCCTTCCATCATATCACAGAATTACACAATTGTCACAGCGCAGGAGGTGGCCATTTGGCCCCTCGTGCCTGCAGTGGCTCTCCGAATGAACATTCATTTAGTGCCACTCTCCTGCCTTTAACCCATAATTCTGCACATTCTTCCTTTTCAGATAACAGTCTACTATCCTCTCGAATGCTTCGATTGAACCTGCCTCCACCACACTCAGGCAGTGTATTCCAGACCTTAAACACTCGCTGTGTGAAAAAGCTTTTTCTCAAATTGCTTTTGCTTCTTTTGGCAATTACTTTAAATTTGCACCCTTTTGTTCTTCATCCTTTCACAAGTGTGAATAGTTTCTCGCTATCTATTCTACCCAGATTCCTCATGATTTTGAATACCCCTACCAAATCTCCTCTCAGCCTTCTTTACTCCAAGGAAAACAGTCCTAACTTCTCCAATCTATCTTCATAACTGAAGTTCCTCATCCCTGGAGCCATTCTCATGAATCTTTTTAGCACTTTCACTAATGCCGTAACATCCTTCCTAAGGTGTGGCACCTAAAACTGAACGCAATACTCTAGCTGAGGCCAAACTAGTGTCCCATACAAGTTCAACATAATCTCCTTGCCTTTGTACCCTATGCCCCTATTAATAAAACTGAGGATACTGTATGCTTTATCAGCCACTCTCTCAACCTGTCATGCCACCTTTAATGATCTATGCATGGATACATCTAGGTCCCTCCGCTCCTGCAGCTCCTTTAGAGCTGCACTCTTTATTTTATATTGTCTCTCCATGTTCTTCCTACCAAAATGAATCACTTCACATTTCTCTGCATTGAATTTCATCTGCCACTTGTCTGCCCATTCCACCAACTTGTCTGTGTTCTTCTGAAGTTCTATACTATCCTTTTCACAGTTCACAATGCTTCCAATTCATTTCATCTGCAAACTTTGAAATTGTGACATGAACACCAAGGTCTAGGTCATTAATACATACCAGGAAAAACAAAGGTCCCAACACTGAGTCCTGGGGAACTCCGCTACAAACCTTCCTTTAACCCAAATAACATCCATTACCTGTACTCTTTATTTGGAGTAAAGAAGGCTGAGAGGAGATTTGGTAGGGATATTCAAAATCATGAGGAATCTGGGTAGAGTAGATAGGGAGAAACTATTCGCACTTGTGAAAGGATGAAGAACAAAAGGGTGCAAATTTAAAGTAATTGCCAAAACTGCTCTGTTTCCTATCACTCAGCCAGGTTGTGGGGAAACCTCAACAGCATACAGCACACCTCTGGAGGATAGTAGGGTCAGAAGTGGGGTGTTCAGTGATGATTGCATAATGTTCAGTACCATTTGTGACTCCTCAGGACTGAAGCAGTCTATATCCGTATTCAGTAAGACCTGGACAACATTCAGGCTTGGGCTGATTAGTGGCAAGTGACATTTGCGCCATACAAGTGCCAGGCAATGACCATCTACAAAAAGACAGAATCTAACCATCTCCTGTTGAAATTCAATGGCATTACCATCACTGAATTCCCCACAACCAATATCCTGGAGGTTACCATTGACAAGAAACTGAACTGGACCAGCCATATAAATATTGTGGCTACAAAGTAAGTCAGAGACAGGGAATTTTGAGGCAAGTAACTCACCTCCTAACTCCCAAAGCCTGCCCGCCATCTACAAGGCTTAATAAAGCCACGAAGGTGATGTCAAAGAAGCATCGATGAGTTGCTGCAGTGCATCTTGTATATAGTGATTGAATACTCTCCACTTGCCTGGATGGATACAGGTCCAAAAACACTCAAGCATCTCAACACCATCCAGGGCAAAGCAGCCCGCTCGATTGGCACCCCATCCACAAACATTCACTCCCTTCACCACTGACATACTGTGGCAAAAGTGTGCACTATACACAAGATGCACTACAACTCATCGAGGCTTCTTTGACAGCACCTTCCAAACCTGCAACCTCTATCAACTTGATGGACAAGGGCAGCAGACCCAGGGAGCACCGCCAACTGCAAGCTCCCCACCACGTGACTTGGAACTATATTGTCGTTCCTTCACTATTGCTCAATCAAAATCCTGGAACTCCCTCCCTAAACGCATTGGACACCACATGTACTGAAGTGGTTCAAGAAGCAGCTCACCACCACTTTCTCATGGGCAATTAGGGATTGGCAAGAAATGTTGGCCCCGCCAACAGTACACACATCCCATGAAAGAATAAAATAAAAACACTTATAGATATTAGAATACAGGGTAAAATTTCACAATTTGCCAATAATACCAAACTTGGAACTGCGAAAATCAGTGAGAATGATAACAATCGACTGCAAGAGGACAGATAGGCTAGCAGAATGGGCAGACAAATGGCAAATGGAAATTAATACACAGAAGTGTGAGGTGATACATTTTGGCAGAATAGATGTGGAGAGGTAATATACACTTAATGACACAGTTCTAAAGACTGTGCAGGCACAGAGGGACCGGGGCGGGGGGGGGTGGTGGCGTGCACATGCATAGATCTTTGAAGGTGGCAGTTCATATTGAGAGAGTAGCTAGCAAAACCTATGAGATCTTGGGCTTTGTAATTAGAGGCATTGGGTACAAAAGCACAAAACCTTTGCTGAACTTCTACAAACCTCTGGTTAAGCCACAGAGTGAAGGCCTTGAGAAAGTGCAAAAGAAATTTACCAGGATGGTGCCAGTGATGAGGGCATTTTACTACAAGATTAGGTTGGCAAAGCCGAGGCCATTCACCTTGGAGCAAAAGAGGTTGAGGAGAGTTCTAACAGAGGGCGTATAAGATTATAGCAAAAGCAAAATACTGCAGATGCTGGAAATCTGAAATAAGAACAGAAAGGGCTAGAAAAGCTCAGCAGGTCTGACAGCATCTGTGGAGAGAGAAACAGAGCCAACATTTCTAGTTTGTATGACTCTTCTTCGGTTTGTATAAGACTATGAAGAGTCCGTATGACTCTTCTTCAGATTGTACAAGATTACGACAGGTTTAGGTGGGGTAAACAGAAAATTACTTTCAATAGTTGATGGTATGAGCACTAGGGAACACAGATTTAAGGCTTTGGGCAAGAGATACAAGGGAGATATGAGGAAGAACGTTTTTTTACGGAGTGGTAATGACCTGGAACTCCCTATCTATCAAGGCGGTGGAAGCGACGCTGATCAATGATTTCAAAAGGAAATTGGATAGGCACTTGGGGGAAATAAATTTGCAAGGTTACAGGGTTATAGCAAATGAATTGAACTGACTGGATTGCTGTGCAAAGGGCAGGCGTGGACTCGATGGTCTGAAGGTCTCCTTTTGTGTTGTAGTGACTCTATTCAATAACGGAAGCAGATTAATAAATATTTTCCTTTACACTGCCTCAACAATGGGTCTTAATCCAAACGTTAAGAGTAGACCCTATCTGCATCTTCACAGAACTGCCATTCTTGCAGTCTTCTGAGTAACTTTCAATTTCTAAATAGTTTTCGGTTGGAACTCAAACATAAGGAACTGAATTAAGGTGTTCAAAAAAATTCAGCTTAACATGGGAGCAGCATATACCCCTAAGGGGCAAGAGCACTACTCAGCAAAGAAAACAGCAATAGTTGACAGAAGAGGTTAGAGATACCAAAACTGAAGGAAAGAGCATACAAAAAGGAAGTAATTAGTATGGTAGACAAGGGGATGTCTATGGGTATAATTTTTGTGCACTTCTGAAAACATTCAATGAGATTTCACAGAAAACTGAAGTTCATGGAATTTTAAGGCAAATTATTGACCTGGTTAGGAGATTAGTTGGGTGGTAAAAGACAGAGTAGGACTAATGAGTTTGCACTTGAAATAGAGGGAAATGACGTGTGGGGTCTCACATGGGTGTGTGTGCTGGGCCTCAACTATAAACTATATTCATTAATGGTAACACAGTAGAGAGCCATATATCTAAGCTTGCCGATTACACTAATACTGGGATCATAAAATTAAAAAAAACATCGACAGTTTGCGTGGGTGAAACCACTGCAGATGGATTTCAGTGCAGGTAAGTGCGAGATCTGAATTTTGGATCAAAAAGGGATAGATCAAGTATTTTTTTTAAAATGGTGAAAGGTTCGAACAATAAGGTACAAAGGGATTTAGGGGTTAATCCACACTGATCACTAAAATGTGGTCGTCAGGGACTAAAGATCAGTCAAAAAGCCTACTAATTAGAGGGGTTGAATATAAAGGGAAGGAAATTTTCCGACCACTATATAAAGCCCACGGTTAGACCACAACTGGAGTATTGTAATGGACACCATATCTTAAAAAGACATTCACCTTGGAAAGAATGCAGCGCAGGTTCACCAAGGGCTTCAAAAGTTAGATTATGAGAGATTATATAAACTAGTATATATGTGTATATATATCCCTGGTATATAGAAAGTTAAGGAACAATTTGAGGTTTTTAGGACTTTGAAAAGAATCTAAGGTTAGAATAAGATTTCTCCTGCTGGTGGGGAAGTCCAAGTCAAGGGAACATACCTTAGAAATCAGAGCCAGAGCCAGCCTATTCTTGAGAGAAGTTAGAAAACACTTCTTCATGCATAGGGTTGCAAAAAATGTACTTCTTTGCCCCATAAAAAGATGAAGAGGCTATTTTAAATAATAATTTAAAATAGAGATAGATTTTCATTGCTAGCAAAGGGTATTAAGGGATATAGAGCCAAGGTGGGTGGATGGTGTTAGAATACAAATCAGGCATGAATGGTGGAACAGGTGCGAGGGGCTGAATGGCCTGTTCCTATGAGTATTCATAAAATTGTTTCTAAATTGGGCACTTACTGTTGGCAAAAGGCAGAGGTGATCAGTTTATTGGAGTCTAGACTGCATTCTAACCAAGCTTGTCGATTGTTAACATACAGGCGTACTAAACTGTATATTACTCAAACCCAAAATTATTATTTCCTAACAGTTCCTCTGGGTAGTGTCCTAGGCCCAACCATCTTCAGCTGCTTCATCAATGACCTTACTTCCATCATTAGGTCAGAGGTGGGGATGTTCGCTGATGATTGCACAATGTTCAGCACCATTTGCGACTCCTCAGATACTGAAGCAGTCCATGTCCAAATGCAGCAACACCTGGGCAATATCCAGGCTTGGGCTGACAAGTGGCAATTAAGATTTGCACCACACAAGTGCCAAGGAATGACCATCTCCAACAAGAGAGAATCTAACCATCGTCCCTTGGCATTCACTGGCATTACCATCACTGAATCCCCCACTATCAACATCCTGGGGGTTACCATTGACCAGAGACTGAACTGGACTAGCCACTTAAATACTGTGGCTACAAGAGGATTAGAGGCTAGGAATCATGCGGCGAGAAACTCATCTCCTGATTCCACAAAGCCTGTCCACCATCTACAAGGTACAAGGTGCAAGTCAGGAGTGTGATAGAATACTCTCCACTTGTCTCGATGAGTGCAGTTTCAACAACACTCGAGGAGCTCAAAACCATCCAGGACAAAGCAGTCTGCTTGATTGACACTCCTTCCACAAACGTTCACTCCCTCCACCACCAACGAACAGTGACAGCAGTGTGTACCATCTACAAGATGCACTGCAGAAACTCACCAAGGTTTCTAATGCAGCACCTTCCAAACCCACGACCACTACCATCTAGAAGGACAAGGGCAGCAGATACATGGGAACACCAACACCTGGAAGTTCCCCTCCAAGTCACTCATCATCCTGACCTGGAAATGTATCGCCGTTCCTTCACTGTCAATATCCTGAAACTCCCTCCCTAACAGAACTGTGGATGTACCTACACCATGTAGACTACAAGCGGTTCAAGAAGGCAGCTCACCACCACTTCTCAAGGGCAATTAGGGATAGGCAATAAATGCTGGCCTAGCCAGAGATGCCCACACCCTGTAAAGTGAATTAAAAAAAAACATTTTTAATCATTATCAGGCAATTAAGAAGAACAATTAATGCAACTGGAAGTAAGTGAGCCGAATTAAAATGCAGAGTTGAATGATGGGTGGTAAAGCGCTTTTAGTTACTCTTTGGATCAATGGGTAAGACAGTTTTGTCACACCAATGGAGACAGTAACATCAGATCATGGTTCAATTTACACTCACCATTTACAAATACAATCAACATTATTAAAAATCTTGTTGTGCTATATGAATGTATATCAATTCTGTGTGTAGCCCCTTGCTCTCCACTGAATGCTGCCTGCTGCTTTCTCTACCCCAAATCTTTCATTCTCTCGCCTCAGCCTCTTTCTCTACATTCCAACCTGAAGTGTGGCACACTGTGCCAAATTTTACATTCACTGTGCTTCTTACTGGAGAGTCAAGGAAATACAAGGTAAACACTGGGGCCTCCAGAAGCTCTTTTAATACAGTTCTCTCTGCTTTGCATGCATGTATGCTAGAACAATGATATGCGAGATTCACCAAGGAGATGGGAGATCCACCAAGGACATGCATGACCCACCAATCTAATTATTTATTTTAAATAGAACAAAGACTGCAAGATTAGATGTTAAATTGATGTGACTATGCTCACACTGGTTTAATGTTTGCAAACATTAAAAATTGTCACCTACATTGTAGGTCCTAAATTTTTACAATAAGTGGATAACCTCAAGAAATGTTTTTGTTGTATGGTCTTTGCAAAGAAAATCTATAATTTTAGTAATAGTATATGCTTTTTTATCCAACCAGACTGTCTTTTTGCCGCATCCAGGAATGGCAAAGCAGATGATGATCATTGCAGCTTTTATTTAAATGTCTCCAAAAAGAGACAGTGCAGGAGGAGCTACAGACAATAATACAACAAAATGAGCAACATGACATTTCAAGAAGCAGATTGTCCAGTATTATCAAAGAAGAAAATCATGGGCAGCTTATCCATTTCTGAAAATATAATACTGCTTCTTCTGCTGAAGTAAATTATTCTTCTCCTGAAAGCTTTAGTACATGGATCTCACTTCAGAAAATGTCAGTAAAACTTGTTGTAATAAGTTGTAAAATGTATCATATGCAGTGTGCAAAAGCAGCCTTTGATATTACTAAAAGGTATGACTTTGGTGCAGAGGATGTCACCCTCACATATAGTGTGACCCCTAGTTATGGCTTCTCCCCATGGGTAAGATGTTGCAGATCTTGAATTATATTTGCTTAGCTATTTTGTCCTCTTTTCCAATTCTCTGCCATCTTCTAGGCACAAGGAATAAGGGTTGTATAGGAGTTCTGCTTGTGGAGAAAACCAGTGCTTGGGGATTTCATGTGCAGTGCCTATTTTTTCTCTAGTTTTCCCTTCCTCCCTGTAGTAGTGCACCAATTTTGTTCCCATTCAGCATCTCTTCACATGACAAAAGCTGGATAATTATCTGTATAGGATCCACATCCTACCACTCCGTGAGACAGCCTTAGGCTCCAATCCAAAAAACATTTTTCCATTGCTTTAAATCAGAAAAAGTTAACATTGATCTATATGATGAAGGATTGACACACACAAAAATATGGCATATGCATTAACATTCTTATTTTTGCTTGCACTTCCTCTCTAAAAAACATTATCTTCCTGTTGATTTCTCTTAACATAAATGGCTACATTCAAATTTATGAAGTGCCTATGGAAACTTAGCATGCTGTTATTGCACCCTTGTACCAGCAATAACATTGCAGAGCCTTTCCCAACTCCACAAACTATAATGTAAAGGAAGTCTTACACTCTGACTGATTTTATTTCTCTGCATCCCAAGTTGTTGAAAATTTTATTACTTAATTATAAGTAATAATGGTCAGGATTTTGCTGTCAGTGGTGAAGAGACATGGCCAGCCCCTAATCTTCAAGAATGCTGCCTACAAAAATTTAGAAGGCTCAAGAGTACAGGTGTCCTCATTTCCAACATCGCTTTGAATTTGGTGCCATTATAAGGAATTAGTGGTAGGCTAATCAGCCAATCAGATTGAAGAGTTTTCACAGCTAGAAAAGCAGGAATTAAAAAGCAAGGAATATAATTCACATTTAAATCATTGTACAGAAAGCAAAATAAATATTGCAACATACACATAGAATTAAAGGAGAAGCTTAAATGTCATGGAGCATCCATTAAAAAGAATTTTATTTTTCTTATTCTTATTAAAAAGCTGCCATTTTTAAATGCTCTTCTGAGGGAATGAGACATCACACTTCCAAATTAGTTCCCATTGGTTTGCCAGAGAATTGCTCAGCTATAATTATGACTTAGTATGCTTCCTGATTGAAAAAGACTTATAATTTTAGTTGGTTTTTACAACAAAATTAGTGTGTAAATAATTGAAGTTCACATCAAATCAGCGATTCTGTGTTGATTCCATCTGCAAAAACTGCAACAGTGCACCATATGGAGGAGCAGGGTAACCCCCACTGGAACTTCCAGATTTTCAAGTTTAACTACGCATTACAACCACAAGTTATGGACCATAATACAATCGAAGTATTATGCAAAATACCGTAAGGACAGAACTAACAACTTTAAAACAGGCACTGATTAACATTTATACAATTACGCCAATTTATACCCCATTCTGTAAACCTACTTCATCTGTAGATTACCTTGTCTTGACTTTTTGTTGACAAAGCCATGTGACATCAATTATTACATTGTCCAAAATTCTTAATTCCTGTTGCTACAGTTTTTGATGAAGCCTGTGTTAAAATGTACTATTGTAAAATGCTATGTGAACAAACATACCCCATTCAATTTTTCCATGTAAAAATTCATAACATCCTTGCAGTCTCTTATCACTCTGGGTATGTCGGCTAAGTTTCTGAAGTCTATCTCCCAACCTTGTTAAGGCCTCGTATAAATAAAACAGGTATTTTACTAATATTTGTGCATGATACAAAATAGGTACAATGCATAAAATGCAATGAAAAGCACACATTAATTTGAGATAATAGTATTATTTGTATAAATTGATGGATAACTTATTTTGCTAGAATTAAGCTTGACTAACTTGCAGTTAAGAATGTAATCATCTTACTTTGACTCAAGTTAGCAGCTTTAATCTCTTTCTATAAATAAAAGTGCTGCTCATTTAAAATTGGACACAATAGCCTTGAGTAATATGCTATGGTGATATCTTGAATGGTAATTACAACTGACAAATTAACACGAATAGGGAAAATTAAAAACTTTAAGAAAAATGAAAATAATTTTACGAAAGCTATAAAAACTACTACTTTTGAAAATCATGGAGGAATCTGCAAGTAAATAAAGAGAAGCTATTTCCACTGGCTAAAGTGTTGATAACCAGAGGGCACAGATTTAAGGTAATGGGCAAAAAAAGAGGTGGCATGAGGATAAATTTTTGTACACAAGTGGTTAGAATTTGGAATGTGTTGCCTAAGAAGGTGGTGGAAACAGGTTCAATGGTAGCTTAGAGGAAATTGAATAATTGAAGGAGATTGTTCTTTGAAAGAGCAGGTACAGATCTGATAGACCAGAAGGGTTCATCAGTGCTGTATTATTCTATACTTCATTAAAATGTCATTGCTTAGTAGCTTCAAGTAATACAAGCTCTGACCTTAACTAGCAGCTAAATTATTTCCCTTGTGTCGGTGGAGTTTCTTCTAGAGCTTGACTGAAGTAGAAAAACATCAATGGGTTGACCAGTAGCGAATATATATTAGGTTAGAAAACCATGACAGAGTGTCATGTTTTAAGAACATAAGAAATAGGAGAAGTAGGCCATTTGGCCCACTGACCCTGTCGTTCAATAAGACATGGTTACGGAGACATGGTACAAGAAGATCAAAGCTAGGAACGAAATATTCAGGGGCATGTGACTTTTTGAAAGGGCAGGTAGGAAGGAAAGGGTGGTGGGGTAGCTTTGTTAGTATGAGATGGAATAAATATGACAGCAAGAAATGATCTTGGATCAGAAGATGTAGAATCCATATTGGTGGAGGTAAGAAATAACAAGGGGAAGACGACACTGGTGGGAGTAGTCTATAGGCCCCCTAACAGTAGCTAAGTTGTAGGCCAAAGAATAAATCATGAAATAATGAGAGCATGTAAAAAAGGTGGTACATTAATCATGGGTGACTTTAATTTTCATGTAGATTGGGGAAAATCAAATTGGCAGGTGGTACACGAGCTAGAATTCATAGACTGTATTCGGGACAGTTTCCTAGAACAATATGTTGTGGATCCAACCAGAGATCATGCTATTTTGAATCTGGTAATGTGTAATGAGGCAGGTTTAATAAATGATCTCAAGAGTAAAAGATCGCCTAGGAAACAGCAACCATACTTGGGTCGGAAACAACTGTGCTAAACTGAAATAAAGCTAATTACAAAGGAATGAGGGAAGAGTTGGCTGGAATGGACTGGGAAAGGAGTTTAGCAGAAAAAACTGATGAACAATGGTTTAAGGAAATAGTTAATGGCTCACAGCAAGGATACATCCCAGTGAGGAAGGAGGATTCTAGGAAGGGGATAAACCAATCGTGGTTAACCAAGGAAGTTAAAGGGTAGTATCAAATTGAAAGAAAAAATATGCAAGGTGGCAAAGATAAGGTAAACCAGAGAATTGGGAGCGTTTTAAAAACCAACAAAATATGACCAAAAAATAATAGAGGGAGAAAATAAACTTTGAGGGTAGACTAGCAAGTAATATAAAAACGGACAGTAAGAGTTTCTTTAAATATATAAAAAGGAAGTGAGAGGCCAAAGTGAACATGGACTCCTTAGGGAATGAAGCTGGGGAAATAATAATGGGAAACCAGGAAATGGCAGAGGGGTTGAATAAATACTTTGCATCAATCTTCACGGTAGAAGATGCTAATAGCATTCCAAAAATATTAAATAATCAAGGGGCAAAAGGGGGAAGGGGAGGAAATAAATACAATAACTATCACTAAAGAAAAGGTACTAGGGAAACTAATGGGGTTAAAGGCTGATAAGTCCCCTGAACATGATGGGTTGCATCCTAGGATATTGAAGGAAGTAGCTACAGAGATAGTGGAAGCACTGGTAATAATCTTCCAAGAATCCTTAGATTCCAGAAAAGTCCCAGAGGATTCGAAAAGGGAGAGACAGACAAAAAACAGGTAACTAACAGACCAGTTAGCTTAACATCTGTCATTGGGAAAATGTTAAGAGTATTATAAAGGGTGTAATAGCAGAACATTTAGAAATACATAATATAATCAAGCAAAGTCAGCATGGCATCATTAAGGGGAAATCATGCCTGACAAATTTATTAGAATTCTTTGAGGAGGTAACAAGCAGGATAGATAATGGGGAAACAGTAAGTGTAATATATTTGGATTTCCAAAAGGTGTTCGATAAGGTACTGCACATAAGGCTGCTTATTAAGATAAGAGCCCATGGTGTTGGAGTAGTATATTAGCATCAATAGAGGATTGGCTAACTAATAGAAGACAGAGAGTTGGGATAAGGGTCGGGCATTTTCAGGATGGCGACCTGTAACTAATGGATTATAACTGATTAAAAATCTGTCTACACCTTATGGTCTAAGATCGTGGCCTCAATTCCAGTTTTCTCTCTGCTCCCTCATAACCCTCAACTCCCTTATTGAGCAAAAAACTGTCTAACTGAACTATAAATATATTCAATGACTCGGCCTCCCCTGTTCTTAGGTAGAGAATTCCAAAGATTATCGACCCTCTGAGAAAATAAATTCATCCTCATTCCTATCTTAAATGTGAGGCCCCTTATTTTGAAACAGTATTCCCTAGTTCTAGATTCCCCCCACAAGTGAAATATCCTCTCAGCATCTACCCTATCAAACCTTTTCCGAATTTTATATGCTTCAATAAGATTACCACTCATTCTTCTAAACTCCAATGAATATAGGCCCAGCTTGCTCAACCTTTCCTCATAAGGCAACCCCTTCATCCCAGGAATCAGCCTGGTAAACCTTCTCTGAATTACCTCCAACTAAGCATATTCCTCCTTGAATAAGGCGACCAAAACTGTACACAGTACTCTAGGTGTGGTCGCACCAATGCTCTGTACAGTTGTAGTAAGACTTCCCTACTATTATACTCCATCCTCTTTACATAAAGGCCAATCTTTTATTTGCCTTCCTAATTACAGTTAGTATCTGTGTGCTAACTTTTTGAGATTCATGTAGGGGGACACCCAGATCCCTCTGCACCACAGCATTATATAGTCTCTCTCCATTTAAATAATATTCTGCTCTTCTACTCTTCCTACCAAAGACAGTCTCACATTTTCCCACATTATACGCCATCTGTCAACTTTTTGCCCACTCACTTAACCTATCTACATCTCTTTGCAGACTCTTTGTGCCCACCTGACAACTTGTGTTCCTATCTATCTATGTAGCATCAGCAGGTTTGGTAACAATGCACTCTGTTTCTTCATCCAGTCATTAATATAAATTATAAATTGTTGAGGCCTCAGCATATATTTCTGTAGCACCCCCTTAGTTACAACTTGGGAATTTTAAAAAATTCTTTCATGGGACGTAGGCATTTGTTGCCCATCCCTAATTCCCCATGCCAGGTCATTTGAGGGGGCAGTTAAGAGTCAACCACATGGCTGTGGGTCTGTAGTCACATGTAGGCCAGACCAGGTAAGGGTGGCAGATTTCCTTCCCTAAAGGATGTGAGTGAACCAGATAGGTTTTTGTGACAATCGAAGGTAGTTTCATGGTCACTATCATGGAGACTAGATTTATATTCCAGATTTTTTATTAACTGAATTCAAATTCCACCAGCTGCTATGGTGGGATTTGAACCCATGTCCCCAGAGCATTAGCCTATGTCTCTGGATCACTAGTCCAGCGACATTACCACTATGCCACCATTTATTGTGACACAGTGATTCCTGTTAAATAGCTAATCCTATATCCATGCTAATATATTACCCCCAACACCATGAGTTCTTATCTTGTGTAGCAGCCTTTTATGTGGTACCTTATCAAATGCCTTTTGGAAATCCAAATACACCAACTACCAACTACATCTACTGATTCCCTTTTATCCACCCCTTTTTTATTCTTTTGTGAATGTGGGCGTGGCTCACAAGGCCAGCATTTGTTGCCCGTCAACTGAGTGGCTTGCTAGGACATTGCAGAGGGCAGTTAAGAGGCAACCACACTGCTGTGGATCTTGAGTCACATGTAGGCCAGACCGGGAAAGGATAGCAGATTTCATTCCCTAAAGGACATAAGTGAACCAGGTGGGTTTTTACAATCAATAATAGTTGTCATTGTCGCCATTACTGAGGCTAGCTTTATATTCCAGATTGAATTTAAATTCCATCAACTGTTGTGATAGGATTTGAATCCATGTCCCCAGAGCATTAGTTTGGGCTTCTGGATCACTAGTCCAGTGACATTATCACCATGCCAGTGTCTCCCCTTTACATCCTCAAAGGGCTGTAACAAATTTGTCAAACACAAATTTACTTTCATAAAACCAAGCTGACTGCTTGACAATGTTATAATTTTCTAAACATCCTGCTGTACTATTTCCATAATAATGGATTCCAGCATTTTCCCATTGACAGATGTAGGGCTAATTCGTCTATAGTTTCCTGCTTTCTGTCCAATCTAGGTAATTTTAGAAGATTACAACCAATGCATCTACTATCTCTGCAGTCACTTCTTTTAAGACCTTAGGATGCAGGCCACGAGGTCTAGGGGACATGTCAGCCTTTAGTCCCATTAGTTTTCCAAGTACTTTTTCTCTAGTGACAGTGATTGCTCCAAGTTCCTCCCCATCTTTTCCCCTTGATTTTCTATTATTGTTAGGATGCTTTTCGTGCCTTCTACTGTGAAGACAGATACAAGATGCTTGTTGGAAGTCTCTGCCATTTCCTTGCTTCCTTTATTAATTCTTCAGTCTCATCATCAAAGGGACCAATATTCACTTTAGCTACTCTCTTTGTTTTTATACACATGCAGAAGCTCTTGAAGTGTTTTTATCTTTCTTGTTAGAAATTTTCATATTTCTCCCTCTATTTTTTTCCAGTCATCCTTGCTGGTTTCTAAAATTTCCCAATCTTTTGGCCTGCCACTGATCTATACAGCATTCTACACCTTTTCTTTCAATTTGATACTATCCTTAACTTCCTTAGTAAGCCATGAATTATTCATCCTTCTCAGAGTTTTCCTTTCTCAATGGGACATATATCTTATGTGAGGGTTATGAAGTATCTCTTTAAATGTCTGCCACTGCTTATCTACCATCTTACCTTTCAACCTATTTTCTGAGTTTGCTTTAGCCAAATCTGTCTTCATATCTTTGTGATTACCTTTATGGTCATAGGGTCATTTATGACCCAGAAGGAGACCTTTATTTAAATTCAAGGCACTAGTTTCATATCCAAGCTTCTCACCCTTAAACTGAATGTAAAATTCTATCATGTTATGATCACTCTTCCTTAGAGAAGTTTTGTTACTGTAATGCTGTCTCATTACACATTACCCAGTCTAACACAACCTGTTCCCTGGCCGGTTCCAGAATGTATTGTTCTCCCAAGAAACTGTCTTGAACAAACTCTATGTACTCATCTTCAAAGTTACCTTTGCCAATTTGATTTGTCAAATCTATATGACGATTAAAGTCACTCTTGATTATTACCTTTATTACAAGCCTCTATTATTTCTTGATTTAGACTCTGTCCTACTGTGTCTCACATGAACCCTCCCTCCCCACCCTCCACTTAACTCATTTAAAACTCTCCATTCAATTTTCCAGTTCACTGGTGCCAGCATGGCTCAAGTGAAGTCCATTGAAACAGAACAGCTTCCTCTTTCCCAGTACCAATGCCCCATGATTGAAACCCATTTCTCCCATACCAATCTTTAATCCCTGAATTCAACAGTTATTTATCCTATGCTAACTTGCTCCTGGCTCAGGTAGTATTCTAGAGATTATTACCGCTGCCACTGAAGGTGGGCAGGGGTAATATTTTCACCTATTGGCCTGTTTGTCTGTAAACAATATATCTCAAAAACTAATGGGCCAATTTCAATGAAACCTGGTACACAGATAGGGTATAACCCAAGGAGGAACTGATTAGTTTTTGGAAAATATGTGGATCTGGATCCATTTTCTGGAATTTTTTTAAGGATCTGTTGACACTGGGAGAAAGGGTGTATTGACTTTTGTTTAAGAATGTTGTTGATTGTTTAAAAATGTTGTGGATTGTGTCAGCTGCTGTGGTGCAATTTGTCGCAGCTGTCAAAGCAGGAAATTTTCAGAGCAGTTTGTTTCATGTGGATTGGCCTGAAACTTCCTCAGTGTTTCACTTGGTGGGTAAAATGGCTACTGACCTAATATTCTTATTTACGAAAGATGACATCAGAGGGCATGTGTCACTGGCAAGCCACAGTGCACAAAGGCATTTCTCCAAACATCCTCTTTTTCATAAGGAGGAACAACAAATTGCATGTACGATTTGTAGTTGAAAGTTACCCACATACATGGTCTATAAAGAAAATCATCGCGCATGAAAAAAACTCCTTGTTCATTCTAGTCTATCTCACTCTCATCTGACCCTATACATGCACTGCACACACAATCTTTAAAGCGTTCTGGTCTAATAGTATGTGTGTGGATTGCTAGTAGCTGTTCGTTTAGTATCTGCTGATTCCTGGGATGACGTTGCCTCTTCAGGGAATGTTGCTGCCATGGCAAGTGTTGCTGCTGATCTGTTGCATTTGTTGGGGAACGGCTGACCTCTGGGACTGATGGTTGCTCAGTTCCTTGCTGAGTTGGCAAAATGAAATCTTCCTCATCAGCTGTCTGCTATGAAGCAGAAGCTTCTCTGGTTGTACGCATATGTCTATAATATATGCTCTGATAATTCACTTTCATCATGCACGACCAAGGTGACAACTGCTCTACTGTCATGAAAGTATAATAATTCTCATAATATTACTGTGATTTATTTATTAGGTTAATAGCGGGGTTTGGATAGTTTGTGTATGTGTGGGGGGGATTTAATTGAATTGGAGACAGCTGGTCTGGAATCTTTGGCTCATCAAAAAGAAAATAGTTTTGAAATGCTAAAAACGTAAACATGGCTGAAGTCTTAGAATGTAAGGTGAGGAGAATTTGCATTTTTAGATAAACCAGGGCAGTTTGAATTTCAATGAGATGGCAGGATGTTTACACCTAACCAAAGAAGCTAGGCCAAGCAGTGCGCTTCTTTTTCCCCAACGGTTATTGGCAATATTAGCACCATGAAAAGACTGATATTATGAGAAAAGGTTAAGTTCCAAAGACATATGGGAACAATGGAATTTACATTAAAAAGGAGAAACATGTAAAGAGGAGAATGAGGCTGTATGTTAGGAAAGACATTGTAAGATCTAAATGAAGTTTGAGATGCCTCCAGTATTTGTGACTGCTGTCTACAGAAACTGAAGTTGGGAAAAGCCATTTTGAATTCTACTGTCCAGGGTATTGTGTTGACTTGCCTTGATCTGTTTAAAATCGTTTTTTTTTTACTGTTGCCTTAACGGGGCTGTAACTGGAAGCCAGATTAATTGGGGGTATTAGGAGTTATTGTAGTAGTAATTTGATATGATATGCTTGAAATCTTTTCTTTTGTTAATAAATGTTCAATTTAGTTTTCTAAAAAATCTCTGAAGTCTTGGTGGACTTATTACTTCTGAATTCAGGGCACACATGTCAAAATAAATACAAATTGCAAAACCGTTGCGATAGCGCGATCAAGTTACCCTCATGGATTTGATCCACCTGGCACACATCATCTGCCGTGTCATAACACTACACAGGTTCCAAGTTGCCAGGTGGGTTGACTTTAGCTGTGTGTGTTGAATGTTTGCTTGATCTGATCGAGATGCTTGTCTGTCAGATTCAATATCTCTCCTGGATTGATGACTTCCAGAGCATGTTGTCCTGTTGCTTCTGTTGAATCTGGAAGATGTCACAATCTGTTCCAGCATCATCAACTTCCTTCAAAGGAAGTGCTGTTCTCAACAGCATATCGGTGATGTACATTTGCTTCCTTTGGTTGTACTTCCAAATGATATCTCTGCAAATGAAGTAACAACCTTTGCAAACGCATTGGAACAGATAGGGGCGGTTTGAGAAAGATGCTCTGAAGTGACTTGCAGTACGGCTCTACCATCACCTTTTCTTTTTTATGTATATCATGCACGTAGGTTCTGATCCTTTCTCAGGCTTTCATTACTCGTATCACTACCCTGCAATATTGCCTTGTCCTTTCTCGTTAACTTTCTAAATTTCGCCTCACATGAACCCTGTCACTGACTCCTGTCAACTATTTAGTCCTCATTACACCACTTGTTATTTGATTCCCCAGGTCACAGGTCCCAGCATGGTTTAAGTTAAGCCTGTTCAAATATAACAGCTTCCTCTTTCTCAGTACCAGTGCCAGTACCAATTAAAATACTCACAAGCAAAGACAATATCCAGGCACCCTTTCTTGATCTGTGCGTAGTGCCGTACAGTTATGTTAATGCTCTGTATGCAAACGCAACTGGTTAGCGTCACTGCATAAGGGTTGCTCCAACCAAGTTGTTGCCACTAGTTGTTTGATGTGAGTGAAAGCTGCTTCTTGCTCTGTGCCCCAATATCACTGAACATCCTTTGCAGTGAGCACTATGACTACAAACTGGGCAATAATGTAGTTAGGTAGTTCACAAATCCTACAAATGGTTGAGCGACCATCACATTGGTTGGCTGCAGCATCTCTGCTATAGCTCGCACCTTATCAGCATTAGGGTGAAGTCCTTTTGCTGTCAGTACATGACCTATATACTTGACTTGAGTCATCTTCAGTTGAAATTTTTTCTTGTACAGTTTCAGGTTCATCTGGCAAGCGCTCCCTCAGTCTTACTGGATTCTGATCATGGTCTATGATGACTTGTTTAATCATATCTCCACATCCAAGGACTAGCAGATCTTCCATGGTCACTTCCACTCCTAGAATATCATTGACTATCATGCTATTTGCATTAATACTCTTCTGGAGCAGCAGAAATGTCAAACGGCATGCACAGCCATTTATACCTTCCAAGCGGCATCCAGAATCTAGTCAGAAAACTGCTTTCGTTCAACTTCATTTGCCAATATCCGTCCTTCACATCTAGGATAGTAAAGACCTTTGCCTTGTCAAGATGCAGCAAAATTTCTTTAATAGTTGGCATGGGGTAGTGAGATCTCTTTAAAGCTTTATTGAGATACTTTAGATTTATGCACACTCTCAGCTTTCCAGGTTTTTTCACTGTTACCTTACTGCTAATCCAGTCTGTAGGAGTTGTCAGTTTCTTGATTAGTGCCATCTTCTCAAGCTCCTCCATTTTGTCTTTCAGGCTGAACTTGAAGGCAGCTAGAACTTTCTTCAGAAGATACTGAGTAAGTCTCAAACTCTCATCTAAATGAAGATGATATTCACCAGGAAGGCATCCAAGACCTATGAAAACAATTTTGTGATTTGTCAGGCTCTGTTCAGCTGTCAATGGCTTGGTGCTGTGCAAAATGCTGCAAACCTCCTTTGGTACATGAAGGGTTACCAGTCCAAGCTTTTGACTTGCTTCAGCTGAGATGAGGGGATTTTGCCGAGTCTCGGCTATCTGGAACTTCAGATCTTCTTTCTTTCCGTTGCACTGGGCTCTCAGCTTATTTTGTCCTCTTGGGGTGAGCATCATTCCATCATCCATCCTCAACTTTATCACTGACGGCTTCATTTTCAGGTCACCACCTTGAGCAACTTCATACAAGTCTGTGAAGCTCATGATGTTGCACATAACACTGGTATCTATCTGACATGCCACGTTAACTTGATGCTCTTCTTCTATAGTCATCATTCCAATAGTCACAAACCATTTTTACCTTGAGACTTGACAGTGCTAACCTGCTCTAGGGCGCAGAGTGAACCATCAGAATCATCGTCCAACATCCCTTCAGCAACCATCTTTAGCTGCTTGCTTTTATTCTTTCTAGCAAGACACTTGTGAGCAAAATGGTTCAACTTCTGTAGGTAGAGCAGTGTTTTCCCCAAGTTGGACATGCTTCCTTTTCTTTCTTGTGATGTCTTCCGTAACATATACATCCAGTATTTTGGCCTTGATCTTTCAGCTGGCCCTTCTGGAGAAAAGGACAGACAGTTTACATTGTCTTGTGATTAGAAGGCCTGGACTGTCCCTCAGCCTAGTGCAAAGCCTCATCAGTACTCTTCAGCCGATGAATCACCACTTCAGAGCTTTTGCAGATGTCAATAGCTTTCTTGAGGGAGGTCTGTCTTCTCTCAGCAGATGAACTCTCAAGGCAGGATCTCTTGTTTCTAAGACAATCCTATCTCTGATCAGATCACCCTTCAGTTGCCCAAACGCTCAGGATTCAGCTAGATGTCTCTGTGCAGTCACATAATGATCAATATTCTGTCCCTCTTCCTGAGTTCTGTTGTTAAAAACAGTGTTCATAAATAATGTTAGTAGAGGATTCAAAGTGGGTCGCCAAGGCCTCCAAAATTTCACGAGTCTGGCTCTTCTCTTCCTCAGTGAGGTCTAGAACGCAATACAGCTTGTAACATCTTTCCCCGGCACTGATCATAGAGCTGCTGCTCTTATTTGTTCAGGTTTCTTGTTCAAATCTGTGGCAATCTCATAATTCTGCCATTGAGACAGGAAGAATTTCCACTTCAGTCTCAAATCCCTTTTGAACTTCATAGGAGCAGGTACTGCAATATTCAAAGCCATACTGACTTACCCAGCAATCAATGTCCTATACAAAGTTGCAGACTGAAGTTTTAATTATTCTTTTTTTTTTACAACTGTCGGCTCTCTTACCATTATCAAAATCCACTCAATTTCAGCTGCACACTCATGACACCACATTCCATATGGCAGGTAAAACAGCTAGTGCCTAAAAATCCTTTACCAAAGATGAGGTTTAGAACGCAATACAGCTTGTAACACTCTTTCCCCGGCACCGATCATAGAGCTGCTGCTCTTATTTGTTCAGGTTTCTTGTTCAAATTTGTGGCACTCATAATTCTGCCATTGAGACAGGAAGAATTTCCACTTCAGTTTCAAATCCCTTTTGAACCACGACAACAGGATCCTTCCCCTTCCACCCCAAGTTCCTCTCCAGTCCCAACGTTAATCTTGGCACCAGCAGGCAACACAGCCTTTGGGATTCATGGTCTCGGCTGCGGAGAACAGTATCTATACCCGCAACTACACTGTCTACCACTGCTACGTTCTTTTTTACTCCTCTGACTTAAATATTCTCCTGTGCCAAGGTGCTCTTGGTAAGTTTGTTCATCCTCCCTGCAGTTCCTACTCTTGTCCACATAGGCTGCAGGAACCTTGTACCAGGTGGACAAGTGCAAGGCTAAAGCTCTTCCAGTACTACCTCCTGGATCCCTGTACCTGTGTCACTCGTAGTCATACCCTTCTGTCCCTGGCCATCGGCCAAATCTGAAGTACTTAACCTCAGAATTATGACTGCCTCCTGGAACAAAATGTCCAGGTAACGTTCTCCTTCCCTGGTGCGCTGCAGTGTCCAAAGCTTGGACTCCAGCTCATCCACTCTGAGCCGAATTTCCTTAAGCTACATATATTTACTGCAGATGTGGTTGCTGTGGATCACACTGATGTCCATCAGATCCCACATATTATAGTTGCAACGAGTCACCTGTCATATCTGTGTTTTATATAACTCAATAGGGTTTTCAGCTTTTAAATACACAATGATTATTTGTATTTAGTTAAGCTATAAATTTAATACAGTGCGCATATCTCACGGCCTAGTTTAAACTGCTGACCCAGTTCTGAGAAAAAAATTGTAACATTCACCAACCAAGTACCTGCTCACCTAATTAATACCTCGAGACCTCAGCTCTCAGGTCTTGCTGACTCTTGCTCCCTCTCTTGGGCTACTCTGTCTTGTAAAAGGCCAGAACAGCACCTCTTTCCTTATTCTTAGAATTCTCTCACTCACCAAATTTCCTAGGTAAGTACTCTGACGAAACTGTACTTTGTTGAGCTGACCTATGTGACTTACCCTATTCGTGAGCAAGAGCCTCATGTTTTTATAGTAGCAAGACTTCAAAGACCTGAGATAGGCCCTACTGACTAGGTAACCACTTCCAAGTAGTCACCTAATTAACTCTGTCGCTGCCACTTGCAGGCAGCTTGTTTACCACTGTCTAACACAAATTCCTGGGTTAACTATGCTGTCAAAGGTGTACTCTGTCACCTAGCCTTTATGCTACTTTTCAATTGCAAGAGTTAACTCAATTAACTCAGCTAGAAACTGGTCAAGATCACGGTTGAATAGGTATTAAGGCATTTATCCTTCTACTTATAAGTTTATGCATTAATATAGAACACCACATATGCTGCAGATTGTTACTAGGTAGCATGGGGAGGCAGTGGCAAAGTGGTCTTGTTGCTGGACTAGTAATCCAGAGACCCAGGGCAATTAATGCCACCATGGCAGATGGTGAATTTGAATTCAATAAAAATCTGAAATTGAAGTCTAATAATGACCATAAAACCATTGTCGATTGTTTTAAAAACCCATTTGGTTCACTAATATTCTTACTTGCTTTGACCTACATGTGACTTCAGACCCACAGCAATCTGAACTGCCCTCTGAAATGGCCTAGCTAGCCACTCAGTTGTAACAACCCGCTACAAAGTCTGAAAGAAATTAAACTGGACGGACCACCCTGCATCAACCTAGGCACCGGAAACAACAACAGCAAACTCAGTCCTGCAAAATCCTCCTAACAGCTGGGTGTTTGTGCCAAAATTGGGAGAGCTGTCTCACAGACTAGTCAAGCAACAGCCTGACACAGTCATACTCACAGAATCATACCTTACAGAACAGACCCAACAGGGGTGGCGGCACAGTGGTATATAGTTGGGAAGGAGTTGCCCTGCGAGTCTTCAACATCAACTCCAGGCCCCATGAAGTCTCATGGCAACAGGTCAAACATGGGTAAGAAAACCTCCTGCTGATTACCACGTACCGCACCCCTTCAGCTAATGAATCAGCACTCCTCCGTGTTGAACATCACTCGGAGGGAGCGGTGTTCTGAGGGCGAGGGTGGCAAAGGCACAGAATGTACACTGGGTGGGTTACTTCAATGTCCATCATCAATAGTGGCTCGGTAGCACCACTACAGACTGAGCTGGCTGAGTCCTAAGGATACAGCTGGTAGACTGGATCTGCAGCAGGTGGTGAGGGAACCAACAAGAGGGAAAAACATACTTGACCTCATCCTCACCAACCTGCCTGTCGCAGATGCATCTGTCCATTATAGTATCCGTCGGCGTGACCACCACACAGTCCTTGTGGAGACTATGTCTTCACATTGAGGATGCCCACCATATTGTGTGGCACTACCACCCTGCAAAGTGGGATAGATTTCGAACAGCAACTCAAAACTGGGCAACCATGAGGCGCTGTGGGCCATCAGTAGCAGCAGAATTGTACTCGACCACAATTTGTAACCTCATGGCCTGGCATATTCCCCATTCTACCATTACCACCATGCAGGTCATAACCCTGGTTCAATGAAGAGTGTAGGAGGGCATGCCAGGTGCTGCACCAGGCATACCTAAAAATGAGGTTTAAATCTGGTGAAGCTACGACACAGGACTACTTGTGTGCCAAACAGCATAAGCAGCAAGCGACAGGCAGAGCTAAGTGATTCCACAACCAATGGAGTAGATCTAAGCTCTGCAGTCCTGCCACGTCCAGTCATGAATGGTGGTGGACAATTGAACAACTCATTGGAGGAGGCGACTCCACAAATATCCCCATCTTCAATAATGGGGGAGTCCAGCACATCAGTGAAAAAGATAAGGCTGAAGCATTTGAAACAATCTTCAGCCAGAAGTACCAGGTGGATGATCCATCTCGGCCTCTTCCTGAGGCCCCCAGCATCACAGATGCCAGTCTTGCAAATTCGATTCACTCTACGCGATATCAAGAAATGGCTGAAGTCACTGGATACTAACAAAGGCTATGTACGGGCCCTAACAAAAATCTTCAGAACTATTGCTAGGCATACCTAAAAATGAGGAGTCAACCTGGTGAAGCTACGATACAGGACCACTTGCATGCCAAACAGCATAAGCAGCAAGGGCAGACAGAGCTTAGCAATTCCATAACCAATGAATCAGATCTAAGCTGTGCAGTCCTGCCACATCCAGTTGTGAATGATGGTGGACAATTAAACAACTCACTGGAGGAGTACCAGAACTTGCACGCGCCTAATCAAGCTGTTCCAGTATGGTTACACTGGCATCTACCCAGCAATGTGGAAAATTGCCTTGGTGTGTCCTATACTCAAAAAACAGGACAAATCCAACCCAGGCAACTACCACCCCACCAGTCTACTCTCCATCATCAGTAAAGTGATGGAAGGGGTCATCAACAGTTCTATCAAGCGGCATTTGCTTAGCAATAACCTGCTCACTGATGCTCAGTTTGGGGTCCGCCAGGGCTACTCAGCTCCTGACCTCATTACAGCATTAGTATAAAAACGGACAAAAGAGCTGAACTCAAGAGGTGAGGTGAGAGTGACTGCTCTTGACATCAAGACAGCATTTGATCAAGTGTGGCATCAAGGAGCCCTAGCAAAACTGAAGTTAATGGGAATCGGGGGAAAACTTTCCACTGGTTGGAGTCATACCTAGCATAAAGGACAACGGTTGTGGTTGTTGGAAGTCAATCATCTCAGTTCCCGGACATCACTGCAGGGGTTCCTCAGGGTAGTGTCCTAGGCTGAACCATCTTCAGCTGCTTTGTCAATGTCCTTCCTTCCATCATAAGGTCAGAAGTGGGGATGTTCACTAATGATTGCTCAATACTCAGCAGCATTCGCAACTGCTCAGATACTGAAGCAGTCCATGTCCAAATGCAGCAAGTGGCAACTAACATTTGCACCACACAACAGCCAGGCAATAACCATCTCCAACAAGAACCTAATTATCGCCTCTTCACATTCAATGGCATTACCATTATTGAATCAACATCTTGGGGGTTACCATTGACCAGAAACTGAACTGGACTAGCCATATAAATACAGTGGCTATCAGATCAGGTCAGGGGCTAGGAATCGTGCTGCGAGTAACTCACCTCCTGACCCCCCAAAGTCTGTCCACCAACTACAAAGCACATGTCAGGAGTGTGATGGAATACACTCCACTTACCTGGATGAGTGCAGCTCCAACAACCCTCAAGAAGCTTGACACCACCCAGGACAAAGCAGTCCCCCCGATTGGCATCCCATCCACAAACATATACTCCCTCCATCACCGACCATAGTGGCAGCAGTGTGTACCATCTACAAGACACACTGCAGGAACTCACCAAGTCTCCTTAGACAGCACCTTCCAAACCCATGACCACTACCATCTAGAAGGACAAGGGCAGCAGACGCATGGGAACACCACCACCTGGAAGTTCCCCTCCAAGCCTCTCACCATCATGACTTGGAAAGATATCGCCATTTCTTCACTGTTGCTCAGTCAAAATCCTGGAACTCCCTCCCTAACAGCACTGTGGTTGTACCTACACCACATGGACTGCAGCGGTTCAAGAAGGTAGCTCACCGCCACATTCTCAAGAGCAATTAGGATGGGCAATATATGCTGGCCTAGCCAGCGAAGCCCACATCGAACGAATGAATTAAATAATGCAAATGAAGGACGCAGATTAGAAAATCATGTTTGAGCAGATTATAATTGTTGTCTTAATCTAGAATTAAGGCAATTGCTTGTAAATCATCGCCAAAGATTATTTTTAAATAACTGGGAGCTCTTCCATGGCGTTGCTCATGGTGAGTCAGAGGAAATACTGGTGTAGATTTTCATCCTCATCCAAGAACTTGCCCAGCACACTCGTCTGATCTATAGTATAGATGAAAGATTTGTCAAGCTTCCCTGACAGATATTAAGATCCAATCAAATGAGGTGAGGTCCAACCCATTTCTCTTTCAGTGTAAATATAACTTTTGTCCTATTCGGTCCCTGGGATTTTGGGATCATAATATATGCAGTTTGGTAGCTTGATTGTTATTCTATTTTCTCCCTCAATTTTCAAGATTATTATTTGAAGTCACAGAATGTGCTTTGCCTTCAGCATACAATCCAGTTTATGCAAAACACACAATGGGCAACTTGTAGTACAATTGTGCTACGTATTCTGGTCATTGTTTTTGTCATAGTGGCCAACAATACATTGCAAATTCAGATGCTTACAATTGTACACTTTTAAATTGCCTCCTATACAGGAAAGGTATGCACTGCATTTACTACAAATATTTACACAAATAATTCTCTTGACTGGTGAAGCAGTCTCAACGGGCCATATGGTTTATATATAATAGTCTGCTCCCATTAAATTATGTTCTCACTACAATTAGAATTGAATGTGATTGAAATTAATTTGACAAAGAATTGTAGAGTAAACCCCAAAGATTTACTACGATTATACCATACCATGGTGCAAACATACTGTTGCAGAGATGCTGAAAAGTATAATTCTTTTCAAACATTTGGCATTAACAATTGCTTCCAACGTGAAATTTCATGACTAGTTATGATGTGGATGAATTTCTCAAGCCATTTCTGCTGTTCCTGTGATGGTGTTCATTTACATCTAACCTCATGACATAATTATTAGACACATATTACACACCTGCTTTCCACAGTGCAGTCCTCTGCTCATTGTTAGAATTGAAGGACTTGGCAAATCGATGAGACTCGAGGAGGCAGTCCAGGAGCTTGAAAAGCTGTTTTGAAGTTAAGTAGTGATACATTCCCTGGTCTTGTTTTTCAACATGCACTTCAGTATCAATTGCATCTCTCTGTAAATTGTAAAGGAAAGCAATGAATTTGTGTATTCGCATTATTGGTTCTGACCTTACAGATTAACACAACACTTCGCAAATCTTTGAACAGCAATACAAACTAAGAATGAGATGTACCAATGGCTGGAGTGTTCATAGCCTCCATTATACACCACTAAGTCACCCCTGAAATTAGAACCATGATTTACTGAAAATGGCAAGAAATGTAGTAAAGCTATCCCATGAAATCTGTACTAGCACCTGTTGAAATGGTCATGCCAAATTTCCAGATCAGAGTCACTGTCCCCCTACTCCCAATTTGAATAAGTTATTGGCACATGAAATCCTTACCTAGAAAACTTGACCAGTAGAATGGCTGGACAGTACAAAATCCAAATAGCCAGCAGTTCGTAAACAGTTACAGCTTGCTACAGGCTACGTTGTGACGGTGACATAAAATTGCTTGCTGCATTTCCTACTTTTTGACATTTTAGAAGTACTTTATTACCTATGAAATGTTCTGGATGTCCTGATGTTATGAAGAGTGCTGTATAAATACAAGTCATTCTTTCAAAGCAGAATGAATGATCCTCATGAATAGTGCTTGATGAGAATTTAAAGTCATGTGAGAAAAGTAACATATATTATGAGCATGTTAAATGATTGGCATATAGGAACATAGGACTTAGGGGCAGGAGTAGGCCATTCAGCTTTTCGAGCCTGTTCCGCCATTCAATAAGATCATGGCTGATCTGGTCGTGGTCTCAACTCCACTTTGCTGTCTGCCCCCCATAACCCTCGACTCCCTCATCGATCAAAAACCTTTCTAACTCTGGCTTGAATAAATTTAATGACCCAGCCTCTAATGCCTTCTGGGGAAGAGAACTGCACATACTAACAACCCTTTGAGAGAAAAAATTCTCCTCATCTCTGTCTTAAACAGTGGACCTCTTTTCTTAAACTGCATCTCCTGGTTCTAGTCTTTCCCACATGTGGAAATACCCTCCCGGTATCTACACTATTGTGACAAAAGTATAATAATTATCATTTTTTTTGGTTTATTGCGAAGTAGGTTTATGGAGGTATCGTTGGGTCTGACTGTGATTTAATTACATTTGGAGTGCAAACTTGAAATCAAAAGAAGCTAGGTGCTTGACATGCTAATGGGTAAACATGGATGCTGGCTTAGCATGTAAGGTGTGAAGGGAACTTGCATTTTTAGATAAATGAATGGTTTATTTGGATTTCAAAGGGATCTTAGTCTATTTAAAACTGGTCAGATAGGCAATGCTAAGGAGTGTGTTTATTTTTCCTAAAGGTTACTGACAATATTGGGACCATGCAAGTTCTTATATTATGAGGAAGATAAAGTTTCAAAGACATATGGAACAAAATAATTTACATATTAAAAAGAGAGAAACATATATAAAGGAGAATGAAAGGCTATACGGAAAGAAGGCCATGTAAGATCTAACAGAAGTGTGAGAAATAGCCTTAATGAAGCCTCCAGCCAGGGTGTGCATAAGTCTGCAATATAACTAACTGAAGTTGGGGGAAAAGCCATTTGGAATTCTACTGTCAAGTGGTTATTGTGTTAACTTGCTGGTTCTGTTTTAAGTCTATTTAAAATCTATTTTAGACTGTTGCTTTAACTGTAACTGGGGGTCAGGTTAATTAGGAATTTTAGAAGTTATTATAACAGTAAGTAATTGAAATCTTTTGTATTTTGTTAATAAATATTTTAATTTAATTTTTAAAATCTCCAAAGGTCTTGGTGGGCTTATTACTTCTGAATTCAGTGCACAAATCTTCTCGTTAAAAATATAAATTACAAAACTGTTGTGATAGCGTAACCAAGTTTCTCTTGTGGATTTGGTCTGCTTGGCACACATCATCTGCCATGTCATAACACTATCAAATCCCCTCAGGATCTTATGGCCAAAATCTTCGGCTCAGCAAGCGGGGGTGGGGCCCGCTCATCGACGCGTAAAATGATGCACGGTGACGTCGGGCGTGCGTTCCGACGTCACCATGCGCCATTCCGACTTTGACAGTTCGGCGGGCATGCAGCCGAGTCTGGTGCGCGCTCACCGAATTGTCAAAGGTCTATTCAGGTCATTTAAAAACTAATTAAACCACTTAACATAGCTGCCCATTCAGCCTTAAGGTTGGCGGGTAGGTGAAGAGCCCAGGCGGCCTTCGCATTTTTCTTGAAACCTCATCCACGGGCGGGATTAGGTTTCATGAATGATTCATATGTGAAATAAAGATTTTCATTAAAATTCATAGACATGTCCCAGCTCATGTGACACTTTCACATGGCGGGGGACATGTCCTAAATTTTTTTTTCCCCTTATTAAAACTTTTGAAACTCAAACTGATCTTCCTGAGGCAGCTCCGTGCTTTAGGGAGATTTCTGCGCTCTTTCGCACGCATGCGTGAAAGAGCGCAGGGCCCGACTCAGCCTACTCCCGCCGCCTGCACAGGGAGCGCTCAGCGCTTCTGGGTGCGCGTCACGCTGGGCAGGCCTTAATTGGCCCGTCCACGTAAAATGGCGGTGCGCAGCCAATCGCAGGCAGCGATTGGCTGCATGCCCGCGCCCGCTCCTGCCCAACCCCCCCGATGGCGAGAAAATTCTCCCCTATATTTCAATAAGGTCACCTCTCATTCTTTTAAACTCCAATGGGTAGAGGTCCAACCTGTTCAACCTATCTTCATAAGATAAGCCCTTCATCCCAGGAATGAGTTGTGTGAACCTTCTCTGACTGCCTCTAATGCAATTATATCTTTTCTCAAAAAAGAGACAGATGTGGTCTCACCAATGTCCTGTACAGCTGCAGTAAGACTTTCCTACTTTAATATTCCATTCCCCTTGTAACAAATGCTAATATTCCTAATCACTTGCTGTACCTGCATACTAACTTTTTACGATTCATATACCAGGACACACAGATCCCTCTGTATCACCAAGTTATGCAATCTCTCTCCATTTAAATAGTATACTGCTTTTTCATTCTTCCTGTCAAAGTGGATAAGTTCACACTTCGCCAAATTATACTCCATCTGTCAAATTTTTGCCCACTCATTTAACCTGTCCATTTCCCTTTGCAGACTCTCTATCTCCTCTTGACAACTTACATTCCTATCTATCTTGGTGTCATCGGCAAACTTAGCCAGCATACATTTGGTCCCTTCATCCAAATCATTGATGTAGATTATAAACAGTTGAAGCCTCAGCACTGATTCCTGACTTATACCTTTGTTTTTATAGCGGTCCACATCAAACCCGTGTATAAAAGCAATTCTAAATTTTCTACCCTGCTAGACATGAGCGTGAAAAGCACCCTTTGCAGCCTGCTTAGCCCTTTCTTTGAATGAGGTTTTCTACTATGGCTTAAAATATTTTCACACAGAAAAAAATAATGAAGAAATATTTCAAAATAAATATTATATTGCGACAGTGATTACTTGAGCTGAACCAATGATTTATTTAGTATTTAAAATAATGCTAGTTTCTATCAGTGACTACATTCCCAAATTATTCTTATACTCTTGTGACACTGTAGATCCAATCCACTAGGTCAGGGGCCTCAAACTTTCTCCTTTGGGGAAAATTTAACTTGGAGGCACCACAGCTTCAAAATTAAATAATCCAGATTGTACAATTAGAAAATACAATTCTGAATACTAATGATGCTGTTTCTGCACCACAACAGATCCTCAGCGGTTACTATGCTGCTTAATAATCCTGTGTTTGAAAGGTTATGTAATGGTAACAGAATGTCCGATCAGAATAAGGATAACGACAAATCTGATCAGTATTAGGAATTTAAATAATAATACTGAAAATCAACAAGGATTTCAAAAGAGAAAATATTGCTTGACCAATCTCATTGATTTTATTAAAAAGAGGTAACAGAGAGAGTAGGCAATGGTAATGCAATACATGTAATTTATCTGGATTTTCAAAAGGTCTTCAATAAGGTGCCCCATAACAGACTAATGAATAAGGTCAGAGAACGTGCAGTCAACTGATAAGTGGCAGAATGGATTGCTAGCTGGCTTCAAGGCAGAAAGGAGAGTGGGAGTAAATAGTAGTTATCCAGACAGGCAGAAGGCTGGAGGTCGTGTTTCTCAAGGGTAAGTGCTGAGGCCACTGTTGTTCACAATTTTATATTAAGCATTTGGACTTTGGGATCAAAAGCAATGTCTAAGTTTGCAGATGACATCAAATTGGCAGCGATAGTCAATACTGAGGAGGACTGCAACAAATTACAGAAGGACAATGGGCAAATAATTGGCACATGAAGTTCAATACAGATAAATGAGAGACAGCACATTTTGGTAGGAAGAATAGAGAGGTCACTTACTACTTGGAAGGTGCAAGTCTAGGTGGGGTAGAGGAACTAAGGGATCTCGAAGAATAAATATACTGATTACTAAAAGTTGTGCCATAGGTTAGCAAGGTCATGAAAAAAAGTAAACCAAACATGGGGCTTCATTTCTAGAGGGGTAGAATTGCAAAGTAGGGAAGTTACGCTAAACCAGTATCAAACCTTAGTTAGGTCACACTTAGATGCAATTCTGGTTGCCACACTGTAAAATACACTGGAGAGGGTGCAGAGAAGATTTACAAGGATGATACCAGAAATGCATGGGTTGGCAAATCAGGAAAGGATTGGCAGGTTGGATCTCTTTTGTCTTGAAAAAATGGCGGCTGAGGGCAGGCCTGATAGAGGTATTCAAAATTATGAAAGATTTTGATAGAGTGGATGCAGTGAGAATATTTCTTCTTGTGGGGAAGAGCATAACTAGAGACCATCAATATAAGGTAAGTCACCAAGAAATCCAATAGGGAATTTAGAAGAAGCTTCTTTATCCAAAGAGTGGTGAGGTTGTGGAACTTGCTGCCACAGGGAGTAGCTGAAGCAAATAATATAGATGCATTTAAAGGGAAGCTAGAAAATCATGTGAGGGAGAAGGAAATAGGTTTATGATGATAGATTTAGATGAGCAAAGGTGGGAGGTGGCCCCAGTGAAGCATAAATGCCAGCAAGGAATGGTTGGGTTGAATGGCCTGTTTTTGCGTCGTATATCCTTTGTAATCCTTGTACAAATTTTTCTAAACTAACAAGAATTTGCTATGGCATTGGAAATAAAAATGCGTACTTTCAGATTACATAATTTCCATAAAAATGAAATATTAAACTATGATGTTGCTTTAAAACCAGGAGGTACTAAGAAGATAATTTTTCACAAATATTGAATCTCGTTAACATGCTATTTTTGTAGGCTAATTACCATGAAACTTTCAGTCACCTTCACAGTGATTAAAAAACCTTTTTACTTTACAAATAGTGTTTAACTGGCCTATACCTGAGCTGCAGCCAAGTTCTCAGCATCCTCCTTTTTGCTTGTTGCAGGAAAGAAAACAATATTGTCGATTGTCTGAATTAACTCTAGTTGGACGACACATTTAATGAGAAGTGCAGCAAACAACTTCTGCTCTGATACTTCTGAAAGAAAAGAATGGTTTATTTCGTCAATCATCATTTATGTTTTTGAACTCATGCAACTGGAAATGCAATCAATAAGTTACTTATAAATGCTGGCTATGTGGATTATTTAACAAAGTGAGCTGTCAAGATATTTTGTAAATAAATAAAGCAGTAATATTTGGCTTAACACAAGTGAATTCTGTGATAATGTGAGCCTTGGTTTAAAATAATTGCAGCTGCATACAGACTGTAAATCAACTGTTATAAAAAAGCTGCCACTGTAGTTTATTAGCTTTAGGGGCATGCAGATTTTGTTACTGTAACCGAGTCAAAGTTATCTTCTCGTCTACCCTCTGGTTCTTCATTTTTATTGCTCATTCCTCAAGTATGAGTCTAAACAGCTGGGCAATTAGACAATTTATTATTGAAAGGTGGCAAGTAACACAGACAGGCTCAGGTGCCTCAGGGAGGTTTCTATGCTCTTTTGCGCACATGGCGGCGCCGACCAGATCGGGTACGCGCCCGCTCCTGCATAAACCTTATGACCGGGGGGGAATGGGAAGCTAAAAGGAAGAAAAATTAGCCCAGGAAAATTACATGCATGCTCTTACAGCAAGTTATGTCACATATTGAAACAGGTTTGGACATATTTTGATTTCAATATCCTGCGAGGAATATATTGTGACATATTTGGAGTACAATTATTTAAATTGGACAGGGAATCCAATATTTAAAATCCTCCAAGTTACATTGTTACAGAGCCTGTTTCTTTTTCCTTGTCAAAAACTTACTTGATGGTGTCTTAGCTTTAGCAGCATCATCACTAACATTGGATACGAGACTAAACTGGCTCTGGCGCCAATCTAAAGGGTTCCTCTCTGCACTGGTCACAGATTGTTGGTCATCACCCTTACTCAAAATGTCCACTGACTTTTGAGAAATAGCATCCTAGAAAGGTAAATAAGTAAACAATTTTAAATAAAATCAGATTTTTACAATAGGGAATCAAAGAAGCTATGTTATTTCAAACTTCAATTTATTACATTCCTATTTTTAACAGTTTTATTTTTATTTCATGTCATGCAACAAGAGTTACTCAGGTCTAAATGCAACTGCTCCTTCTACATACTGATCTTCAATGATTTTATTAGTAAAAAATTGTCATCTCTGAAACAACTGGCAGTGAGTGGTTTTACTGAAAACTGAATGATTTAGTGTTGAGTTTTGCACACTCATGGAAGAACACGAATATTGCTGATTACCTGTGAGATGTTCTCTATGCATATTATGTTGGGTTCCTCTGACACGGATACAGAAACCCAACCCTGTATACATTTTAAAACTTTATGCTTATTACTATTTCTTATTTTTAAACTGGACTTTTCTACTAAACACATATAATTAAGATGGTTGACCCTCCGTCTGGAAATTATCCCCCAGCAGTCTCCAGAACAAACGCATTCTCTTCTCAGTTTCGGGAATGTCACACCTTGTTATGTCTGAGGAGCTTCTAACAGACCACCTGGAACTGCACAGACCAATTTCAAAGGGAGCGACATGAATGTCATTTCCATTTGATAAACCAACCTTGCTAGCAGAGTCCATGGGTCTACTGAGACAATGTCTTCCCAAAGATCCTCAACATGAATAGCCCCCACCAACATGAATAGCCCCCATCCCCCCTGGACTTTTCAACCCATAATGGCTGAGTCATTATCAGTCCTAAAAACAAAGCCAAATTCCAGATGCTGGGTAAACATCCTTTGTTGAAGTCACTTTGGAGAAGGAAGGTCACATGACCCAAGACTCTGGCCTTTTGAGCAGTTTTATATTACTTTTGAGCTTTGCAGCCAGTCTGCTGTTTAACATTCGACTGGCAGGCCACACAGAAGCAAACTCTGTACAGGTTGAACCACCGGCCCATCTAACCTGATTCTACTGGAAGATTTTGCATCATCGCCGACAGAACAGACGCAATCTCTGCATGCCTACTTCAGCTTACGACATCAAAAAGCAAAACTTACAACATCGGTCTCCAGCCAGCCAGCCAGCCATCAAATGCCTATGTGAAAGATTTCCTCATTGCACTCTGACTTTGGGACTCTGGAACTCAAGTGAACCAATATTCAGTTTTTTCCTATGGTCCTGGTACTGTAAACCTCCTTTCCTCTATCCCTCCCTTTACTGTGTGAATGCAGAGTTGGAAGTTACGAAAACTCCTTTTCACAAGTTTTTTTGAAGTGTAAAAATAAACCAACCTTCCGAGTTAATCCTAACTTACGTTTGCTGTGGGGTTACAAGTAAAAATTGGATCACACAAAAACCGAGGCGCTGAGAAACAATATGCCACTGCTTATTCTTAAAAAAAACTAATTCAAAACACCTTCTGTTTATGGACAGGTGGTAACAGGAAAACAGTGCTGTTTGAACTGACCCCCTCCTGTCCGTACCAGAAATTGAGACCTCAAGTCCAGGATGACCCATTCGAATTTGATCAGAGTCCAAATTTAAGACACAAGCCAAATCTGATATAAAAGAGCCAATTGGAAGCTAAAGGGAAAATTTGGTGGCTGGAAAAGCACTGGAAATTACCACAGCAAATTCCTTTCCCCTGACACTAAGAAAATGGCAACTTTCGACACACAGAAGTGGGTGAAACAAGGAGACCTAAATGTCGAGGTATCAGTAGCCCTAAGCACAGAGCAACTGAAAGCTGTAGCTAGGGAGGTAGAGTTGAAATTACCCAGTAAAGTGAAAATAAGTGAACTGATCCAGTTGCCAGTAGAGCATTTGGATCTCGCTTATCCAACAGAGCCAGTTGATGGAGAGCTCAACCCTGACTCAAAATCTCTTTCCCTAGCCAATCTGAGCTGGAAAAGCTCAGGATATAGCTAGAATTTCAGGAGAGAGGAAGAGAAGTTCAGGAGAGAGAAAAAGGGAGAGAGAAGAATTCCCGCTCTGGAAATTGGAAATGGAGTTAGCAGCTCAAAGGGAGAGAGACAGAGAGGCCAAACAGCTGGAAGCTGCAAGGGAAAAGCTCTCTCAATCAGGTAGTAGCCCCTATCTCTCTACCCCAGAACCACTCTGAGGCTCTCAACTATGCTAGATTCATTCCCAAATCTGAAGAGAGTGACTCGGAGTCATTTTTCACCACTTCTGAGAAAGTAGCAGGACAGCTAAAATGGCCATCAGATATCTGGACATTTTTAATTCAAGGACAGCTGTCAAGAAGAGCCCAAGAGGTCTACTCCCTGCTGATTCCCAATGCGTCCTTTATGAACAGACTAGAGCTGCCATCCTAAGTACCTATGACTTAGTCCTGGAGGCATATCACCAGCAATTCCAGAATGCTCCTAAGAAACCCACACAGACCTACATCAAGTTTGAACAGCTGAAGCAAATTGCATTCCACCATGGGATCCTTTCTTCAAAATCCCACGCACCTATGAGGGATTGCATGATTTGATATTGTTGGAGGAATTCAAAAATTGCTTACCCTCCAACCTACTTAGTGGAACAGAGAATCCTCACAACCAAGGATACAGCCGTCACAGCAGACAGCTACGTTCTCACCCACAGGGCAGGACACTCAGGCAGATCTTTTCCAAATAATCCCCATGACCATTGGAAAGAGAAGCAGGGCAACATAGATAGGAAAGGCCCTCCACCCAGAAAAGACACAAATGAGGGTGCGAAAAGCCCTGCTGCAGCCTGAAAGGAGAACATCCAGAGACCAGTGCATACCCATTGTAATATTCCAGATCCCACTGTTGGAGGTTGCGAAGGAAGCCCATGGGTCTAATAGGGCTCCACAGGATTGGTTCCCCTAAGGATGCCCCAGTGGGTAGTGCGGCAGGCACCCTCACTGCAAAAACATACCCCTTGGCAGGCATGGCAATATATATATGTACCTCATCTTCCGACTAGGCACTTTATAGCCTTCCGGACTGAATATTGAGTTCAACAATTTTAGATCATGAACTCTCTCCTCCATCCCCACCCTCTTTCCGATCCCCCTTTTTTCCAATAATTTATATAGATTTTTCTTTTCCCACCTATTTCCATTATTTTTAAATGTATTTCCATCCATTGTTTTATCTTTGCCTTTTAGCCTATTTCGATCCCTTCCCCCCACCCCACCCCCACTAGGGCTATCTGTACCTTTATTATCACATTCCTTAGATAATATCACCAGCTTCAACGCCTCTTTGTCCTTTTGTCTATGACATCTTTTGGTTATCTCCACCTATCACTGGCCCTCTATCCAGCTCTACTTGTCCCGGCCCCCCTTAAACCAGCTTATATTTCACCTCTTTTCTATTTTTCCTTAGTTCTGTTGAAGAGTCATATGGACTTGAAAAGTTAACTGTGTTCCTCTCCGCAGATGCTGTCAGATCTGCTAAGTTTTTCCAGGTATTTTTGTTTTTGTTTTAGGTTTCCAGCATCCACAGTTTTTTACTTTTATCTTATGGCAATATATGTGCCCGAGCCAGACAAACTCCGTGACTGTTTTCAGAGTTTTGTCCTTTCAGGAACAATGTCCCCGTACCCATCACAGGATGTGAGCAAGTCCGTGGTACTGCTCCAGGACACAGAGGCCACTCAATCCTTATAGTTGGAGGGAAACATAAACATACTCCTCGTCCCTGAACTACCAGTAGCAGGAATCGATTTCCCTCCTCAGGAACCATTTGGCTGGCAACAAGTGTTAGTTAGCGCAAAAAAAAGAGGCCAACATCAGCCGGCAGGAATATGCAGGGGTGAAGAGAGCTGAAAGATATTCTGAGGCTCAAAAGGGTGAAATAGAACCCATAATCATCGAACAAGAGCTGCTAAAATTCAACAAGGCCGAAGTTCGGCCAGTATAGTTAAAAGAGGTCCAGAACGGGCCAATAGAATCAGAGCCACAGAATATCTCAGAATTAAAAAGAGACCAGAGAGGTCCCAGAGCAGGGAAAGGGATAGTGAGGGAGATGCCCCACTTAATTGAAGAGCATAAGGGAAGGCAAATTATTAGAACCAGAAAGAAAAAGGTTAAGGAATTGCCTGAAGTATAGCTGGTGGAAGCCTTATTTCCAAATTTAAATAGGGACAAAGGAATTTTCCAAACAGACAAGCCGATAGTGAGATGCCCCACCCAGTTGAAGAGCCACAAGGGAGTACAGCAGGAGTTGAACCTCCATTGATGGCAGAAGTGTTTAACAGGGCATGGAACATGTTAGTGGGGGGGGACGCCACTCCCAAGCCAAAGGTACAGGCTAAGGAGCAAATGATTGACTTAGCCAATAGCTTTTATAGCAAATTTAAATGGGCTCAAGGAAGTTCCCAAATAGAACCTGAGAGTAAGGGTGATGCCTCACTTAGTTGAAAATCAACAAGGAAGTACAGAGGGAGCTGACTATCCACCAGAGGGCAGTAATGTTCCGAAAGACATGGAACAACTAAGAGGAAAATCCATTCCCAAAGCAAAAGAGAAAGCATGGAATAGTAACAATGCATTGCAATGAATCCTAGGTGAAGCCCACTTTGAACCCCTTACTATCCAACTGACTAATGGAGAATTTTCAACAAGGTTGGCCCCGATACCTACCCACTTTAAGGCAGGATCTCAAGGCAACCTGATAAGGTGGTCCACTGCATTTAAAATGACCTGTAAAAGCACACCAGGCTGCATCACAGTAGCCCTATTTGGTACAGATGTGGGTGGGAGAGACCCCTTTCCTAAGGCAACCCCTTTATCATCCGGGTGCAGAAAGGCTGGCCCAGGTGCAGGAGAAGATCAGCTGTCTGTTGCAGTACCAACTCATAGCGCCAAGCAACAGTAACTGGAAGACCCCAGTTGTGCTTGCGCCCAAGCTGGCCAATGATCCAGAATCCCTGAAAAGCCAAAATCGCCTTACACTCCAATCTCCTAGCAATCAGCCTGACCACAGTGCTTGTGTTGAAAAACTGAACCCACAAGTTACCAAGGTGAACAGGGAAGAGTTAAGCTGGACAAGAGCCATTCAACCCTATGATCAAAAGACCTTGCAATCACTGAGTGAGAAACCCAGAATTCCATTACAGATAGCCCAGAGCACCTTGACTGTTATTAACCACCTGGATGCTAACCACTAAGCAAAACCCCAGGCCCTTTAGAAGATGCAAAATCAGGATTTGGACAGACACCGAGTTATGAAAGCTGAGAGGTGAGCTGGCAAGAGTGGACTGGATACAGCCATTAGAAGGAAAAACTGTGTCAACTTAGTAGGAAGCATTCAAAGGTGAGATTCTACAGGCACAGCGTAGACATGTCCCCACAAAGAAAAAGGGTGGTACGGCCAAATCTAGAACTCCCTGGTTATCCAGAAGCATATAGGACAAGATAAAAGAGAAAAAGAAAACTTATGACAGTCACAAAAGACGTAATACTGTAGAAAGCCTAGAGGAGTATAGAAAGTACAGAGGTGAAGTAAAAATGGAAATTAGGAAAGCAAAGAGAGGATATGAAAAAATATTGACAGGTAAAATCAAAGAAAATCCTAAGATGTTTTACCAGTGCATTAAGAGCAAGAGAATGACTAAGGAAACTTAGGGCCTATCAGAGATGTACATGGTAACTTGTGGGTTTATGCAGAAGATGTGGGTAGGGTTCTCAATGAGTACTTTGTCTCTGTTTTCACTAAGGAGAGGGATGATGCAGACATTCTAGTTAAAGAGGAGGAGTATGAAATATTAGATACAATAAGCTTAGTGAGGGAGGAAGTTCTGGAGAGATTGGCATCCTTGAAGGTGGATAAATCACCAGGGCCAGATGGATTGTATCCCAGGCTGTTGAAGGATGCCAGGGAGGAAATAGTGGATGATCTGGGATCATGTTCCAATTGTCACTAGATACAGGCAAGGTCCTAGAGGATTGGAGGTCTGCAAATGTATTATTTATTTGAGGAACCATTATTTTAAAAGGACTCGATGGATAGGCCAGAAAATTATAGGTCAGTCAATCTGACTTCAAATTATTGGAAACAATTCTAAGACAGGATAAACCATCACTTAGAAAGGCACGGGTTGATCAGGGATAGTCAGCATGGTTTTGTTAGAGGAAGATCATGTCTTACTAATTTAATAGAAATTTTTGAGAAAGTAACAAGGAAGATTGATGAGTGCAGCACAGTGGATGTTGTCTACATGGATTTCAGTAAGGCATTTGACAAGGTCCCACATGGCAGACTGGTCAGCAAAGTGAGATCTCATGGAATACAGGGGGATGTGGAAGGTTGGATCCAAAATTGTCTCAATGACAGGAAACAAAGGGTAATGGTCAATGGATGCTTTTGGAAAATGGTTTCCAGTGGTGTTTCACAGGGCTCAGTGTTGGGGCCCTTGCTGTTTGGTGTATCTATTAATGATTTAGATTTAAATGTGGGTGGCACGATTGGGAAATTTGTAGATGACACAAAAATTGGTCATCCAGTTATAGTGAAGAGGATAGCAGTTGACTCTAGAATGATTTCAATGGTTTGGTTGAGTGGGCAGAGAAGTGGCAAATGGAATTCAATCTGGAAAATGTGGGAGGGCAAATAAAACAAGAGAATACTCAATAAACGGGAAGTTATTGAGAGGGGTTGAGGAAGTGAGACCTTGGAGAGCATATCTACAGGTCCTTGAAGGTGGCAGGACAGATGGACAAGGTGGTCAAGAAAGCATATGGAATGCTTTCCTTTATTGGGCAAGGTATTGAATACAAAAGCAGGGAATAATGGAACTATAATAATGTCACCACATTACAGGAAGGACATAATTGCTCTGGAGACAGTGCAGAGGGGATTTACAAAAATGCTGTCAGGAGTTGAAATTTGCAGCTATGAGGAGAGATTGGATAGAGTAAGGTTGTTTTCCTTAAAACAGAGGAGGCTAATGGGTGACCTAATTGAGGTGTACAAAATTATGAGGGGCCTAGATAGGGTAGACAGGAAAGGCTTGTTTCCCCAAGCTGAAGGGTCAATTACCAGGGCTCATAGGTTTAAGGTGATTGGTAGAAGGATTAGAGGGGACATAAGGAAAATCTTTTTTACCCAGAGGATGGTGGGCATCTGAAATTCACTGCCTAAGTTTGTGGTTGAGGCTGAAACGCTCAGCTCATTTATAAGGTACCTGGATCTGCATCTGAATTGCTGTAACCTGCGTGGCTACAGACCAACTGCTAGAAAGTGGGATTAAAATAAGCAGCTACTTTCTTTTTTCTCTTTTTGGCCAGTACAGGCACGATGGGCTGAATAGCCTCTTTCTGCACCGTAACTTTTCTATGGTTCTAAAGAAACAACAGTGCTCTCTGATTACGCATCTGAAGTTTTTTTTTCTGTTCTCAATTTTAAAGCATATTAAGCTGAGATAAGGCAGAGGAGAAAGGTCAGAGAAAAGGATGTGAAAAAGAGAGAAAAAAAACATACGGGTCAGAGGCAATGTCTTCATTTAATGTTATTTGATTTTTTTCTTTAAAAAAGTTGAATTTTGATGTTAACTAATTATGTCTGTCTTTAACAGCTACAAAAGGTTAACGATAATTGCACTGCATGCCCTTGTAGAGGTTTGAATGTCTAACAAAGGCACACCAGTTTCCTTTCTCATTCTAATTTATTTTTATTTTTAAAAAAATGCTTTTTGAAAGAAAATAAGCCTTTTTCAGGGGAAACAGAGAAGTGGAAGGAGAGGAGAAATCGGTTAAGGGTGAAGGGGCCTCTGGTCTCCTGTAACATGCCCTTACACGGAATCAATGAGGGTAGAGAGCATATAGAAGGTTAAAGATGAGATTACCGACAAGGGGCAATAAGCTCAGTAGCAAATTAATTGCCATTTGGCAATGTCGAGGATTTGCAGGGTCAAATGTCCTGTACTGTCAACAGCTAATACTCTTTAATTTAAAGATGAATAACTGATTCCATCATTTGAACAGCATGAATGAATTACTATACTGTAACTCAGTCATTCCTGGCAACTCAGGTCCTGAAGTAGTCCATGTCCATATGCGACAAGACATTCAGGCTTGGGCTGCTAAGTGGTAAGTTACATTCCCACCATGCTAGTGCCAGGCAATGACCATCTCTGACAAGAGACCATCTTCCCTTGACATTCAATGGCATTACCATCGCTGAATCTCCCACTGTCAACTTCTTTGGGATTACCCTTGACCAGAAACTGAACTGGTCCATCCATATAAATGTTGTAGATACAAGAGCAGGCCAGAGGCTGGGAATTCTGTTGCGAGTAACTCACCTCTTGACTCTTCAAAGCCTGTCCACCGTCTAAGTCAGGAGTGTGATGGAATCCTCCCCAATTGTCTACATGAGTGCAGCTCCAACAACACTCAAGAAGCTCATTCAAAACAAAGCAGCCCGCTTGATCGGTACCCCATCCACCACCTTCAACATTCACTCCCTTCACCACCGACACACACTGGTAGCAGTATGTACCAGCTACAAGATGCACTGCAGCAACTCATCAAGGCTCCTTTGACGTCACCTTTCAAGCCCATGACATCTACCACCTAGAAGGACAAGGGCAGCAGATGCATGGGGACACCACCACCTCCAAGTTCCCTTTTTTTGGAAAAATGTACTTTATTCATAAAATATCTGAAAGAACATTACAAAACATTTCAAAATGGCCACCACAAAAAGTGCAATCATATTCAACTTTTCCACATTGATTGTATTGAAGCACCTCATGATCTATGAACATTACAGACATTTCAACAGTGCAATGTTATTCAAGTTATCGACATAGATCATGTTGCCCTCTGAGATGCTTCAATACAATTATGATACATTTAGTATTCACAGCATACATTCCTTGTGAGTCAAACAGCCCAAGGTGTCTATACAATTCCCCGCTCCTTGGTGCACTATGGCTGAAAGATCTTAGACAGCGACCTTTCCCCATTTGCCTTTGCAGCGGCTGCCCCAAGCTTTAGTGCATCCCTCAGCACCTAGTTCTTGAAATATGCCAGTCTGCAACACTCGTTCGGGGACAATCCTTTGCACTGGAAGACCGACATGTTTCGGGCAGACCAAAGAGTGTCTTTCACCGAGTTGATGATCCTCCAGCTGCAGTTGATGTTTGTCTCGGTGTGCATCCCTGGGAACAGCCCAAAGAGCACAGAATCTTGAGTCACAAAACTGCTCGGGATGAACCTTGACAAAAACCACTGCATATCTCTCAAACCTTCTTTGCAAAGGCACATTCCACAAGGAGGTGAACAACAGTCTCTTCCCCACCACAGTCACCTCGAGGGCACCGTGCAGAAGGGGGAGAGACTCCTGGCATGTAGGAAGGATCTGACAGGGAGGACCATTCTCACCACCGGCCAAGCTACCTCCTGGTGCTTGTTGGAAAGTTCTGGCGATGAGGCATTCTGCCAAATGACTTTGACAGTCTGCTCGGGGAACCATCCGACAGGATCCACCATCTCCTTTACCCACAGGGCCTCTAGGACATTATGTGCTGACCACTGCCTGATGGATTTGTGGTCAAAGGTGTTTCTCTGCATACATTTTTCCACCAAGGCCCCTTAGGCAGCACCTTCCAAACCCATGGCCACTACCATCTGGAAGGACAAGGGTAGCAGATAGATGGGAACACCACCAACTCCAAGTTTCCCTCCAAGCCATTCACCGTCCTGACTTGGAACTATATCACCGCTCCTTCACTGTCACTGGGTCAAAGCCCTAGAACACTCTTTCTAACATCACATGGACTGCAGCGGTTCAAGGTGGTGGCTCACCACCACCTCTCAAGGGAAGTTAGAGGAAGGCAATAAATGGTGATCTAGTCAGTGACTCCCACATCCCGTGAAAGAATAGAAAAGATTCTCTTCCATTATCATAAACATGAGTAAAAAAAGAAGTTTGAATAGCTCATTTTTAAAACACACTTGTATTTATATTGCAGCTTTAATGCAGTAAAACATTCCAAGGTGCTTCACAGAGGCATTATCAATCAAAAATTTGACAGTAAGCCACCTAAGATGATATTGGGCTAGATTTTTCTGTCAGCAGTGAAGTAACAGTAATTGCCATTGACCTGAAAGAAAGCTGTCTACAACCCTTTCCTGGTATCAGCTGGAATCTGGCATCAAGTCAAGGGGATCTCAAGCTGTCCAACAAACCGGGAAGTAAAAACCACTGAAGCCCTTCAACTTTTATCTTTTTAACTTTTACAAATAGTGAAATAAATGAACGATTGTGAGGCAAGATCATAAGAAATAGAAGCAGGAGTAGACCGTTTGGCCCATCAAGTCTGCTCCACCATTCGACTGCAGTCTTCATCCCACTTTTCTGCTGGACTCCCTGGACTCCCCTATCAAAAATCTGTAACTCCGACTTGAACATATTCAATGACTCAGCCTCCACTGGTCTCTGGGAAGAGAATTCCAAAAACTAACCACCCTCAGTGAAGAAATTCCTCGACATTTCAGTCTTAAATAGGAGATTGCTTACTCTGAGACTATGACCCCAAGTTCTAGACTCCCCCATGAGAGGCAAGGTCCTCTAAGTATCTACCCTATCAAGCCCCCTCAGAATCTAAGATGTTTCAATAAGAACACCTCTCATTCTTCTAAACTCCAATGAGTACAGGCCCAGCCTGCTCAACATTCCCTCATAAGACAACTCTTTCATCCCAGGAATCAGCACACTGAACCTTCTCTGAATTGCTTCCAATACAAATATATGCCTCCTTAAGTAAGGAGGCCAAAACAGTACAGTATTGCTCTAGTTGCAGTCTCAACAGTTGTTGCAGGACTTCCTTACTTTTATACTCCTTCCCCCTTGCAATAAATGCCAACATTCAATTTGCTCTCAAATTACTTGCTGTACCTGCATGCTAACTTTTTGTGTTTTATGTACAAGGGCACCCAGATCCCTCTGTACTACAGCATTCTACAGTCTCTCTCCATTTAAATAATATTCTACTTTTCCATTCTTCCTGCCAAAGTGGACAATCTCACATTTTCCCACATTATATTCCATCTGCCAAATTTTTGCTCACTCACTTAACCTAGCTGCATTCCTTTGCACTCTTTGTACCCTTCACACAACTTGCTTTTCTGCCTACCTTTGTATCATCATCAAATTTGACTACAATTCAGTCAATCCCTTCATCCAAGTCATTGATATACATCATAAATAGTTAAGGCCCCAGCACTGATCACTATGGCACTCAACTAACGACAGTTTGCCAAACTGAAAATGACCCATTTATCCTGTCCCTCTGTTTCCTGTTAGTTAGCCAATCCTTGATCCATAATATCTCATCCCCAACAATATGTGCTCTTATTTTGTGTAATTACCTACTATGCCTTGGGACATACACATGGGACTAAGGAGTGAAGCTAAAATGGCAAACATTTTAAAATTATTTTAAAGATGTAGAGTATCTTATATTGGAAAAATCTGGCTTTCAAAAAATAAAGTTACTCTTTCAGGGTGAGTGAGGCTTTTTAACAGCAATTATGAACTTAGCATGTTTTAAAAACAGTTACACATTATTCAACAAACTGTAACTTTTTCAAGGGCTTTTACAGTGAAACCACAAGTGAAAGAATGGATATTTTCATCAGTTCAATAATTTCTAATCAATTGCATAGTGGGGGAGATCTTAACAACACACCCTCTCATGAAGAGCTAAACCACTGACAACAACTTCTAGATTTCTGTGCTTAACAGTACATGGGCAGGCTCCAGAAGCTGCTAGTTTCAGAGCAGTAATGACGGCAACAGATTTGCTGCCATTACCACTGCAAAATCTTGGCAAGGGCAAGTAATCAAAAATCAAATAGTCAAAAAGCTTGGTCAAAAAGGTAGATTCTAAGCAGTGTTTAAGTAAAGATAGGTAAAAAGGTGGAGAGGTGTAGTTAGGGGACTCCAGAGCTTAGTGTCTTGGACGCTGAAGGCATGTGCATCAATGGTGGAAAAATTAAAGTTGGGGATGCCCAACAGACCCGAATTTGAGGAGCGTACGTATTTCGGAGGGTTGTAGGGCCGGAGGTTATAAAGATATGGTGAGTGAGGACCTTGAGGGATTTCAAAACAAGGGCTTTAAAATTGAGGCAAAAACAGAAAATTCTGGAAAAGCTCAGCAGGTTTGGCAGCATCTGTGGAGACAGAAAGAGAATTAACAGTCCAAGTGCAATATAACTCTTCTTTGGAACTGTTCCAAATGTGACTCTTGTTTGGAACAGTGCTGAAGAAGAGTCATGGACTTGGACTTGAAATGTTAACTCTGTTTCCCTCTCCACAGACGCTGCCAGACCTGTGGAGTTTTTCCAGCATTTTTTGTTTCGGCTTAAGATTTCCAGCATCTGCAGTATTTTGCTTTTAAAATTGAGGCTTTGTTTAACCAGGAGGCAATGTAGGTCAGTGAGCAAAGGAGTGATCGGTGAACAGGGTTTGCTGCAAGTTAGGACATGGGCATCAGAGCATTGGATGGCCTATAGTTTAGAGGGTTGAAGATGGAAGGTCAGTCAGAAGCCTGTTGGAATAATTAAGTCTAGACATACCAAAGACATGGATGAAGATTTCAGCAGCAGATGAGCTGAGGCAGGGCGGAATCAACTATGTCATGGAGTTGAATGTTGGCAGTCTGTGTGATGGCACAGATATGGGGTCAGAATTGCATCTCAGGGACAAATGTGACACCAGTGAACAGTGAATGAATAAATAAATAAAAAGTCTGGCTCAGCCTCAGACAGATGCTGCAGAGAGCAATGGAATTGGTGGCTAGGGAATAGAACTTGTGGCACGGGCTGAAGGAGAAAATTTCTGTTCATATAGTACTGGATATCAGATAAGCAGTCTGACAATCTAGAGGTAACACAGTGGCTGAGAAAACTGATGGTGAGGCAGAGCTTGGTGTTCTCAGCATAGATGTCCAAACTTGGGACTGTGTGTTTTTGGATGATTGTTGCGAATGCAAAAGGTAAGGCTAAAGCATTCGCAACAATCTTCAGCCAGAAGTGCCGAGTGGATGATCCATCTCAGCCTCTTCCGGAGGTTCCCAGCATCACAGATGCCAGCCTTCAGCCAATTCGATTCACTCCATGTGATATCAAGAAACGGCTGAAGGCACTGGATACTGCAAAGGCTATGGGTCCTGACAACATTCTGGCAATAGTATTGAAGACTTGTGCTCCAGAACTTGCCGCGCCCCTAGCCAAGCTGTTTCAGTACAGCTACAACACTGGTATCTACCCGGTTATGTGGAAAATTGCCCAGGTATGTCCCCTCTACACAAAAAGCAGGACAAATCCAACCCGGCCAATTACCACCCAATCAGTCTACTCTCCATCATCAGTAAAGTAATGGAAGGGGTCCTCAACAATGCTATCAAGCGGCACTTGCTTAGCAATAACCTGCTCACTGATATCCAGTTGGGTTCCGCCAGGGCCACTCAAATCCTGACCTCATTACAGCCTTGGTTCAAACATGGACAAAAGAGCTGAACTCCTGAGGTGAGGTGAGAGTGACTGCCCTTGAAATCAAGGCAGCATTTGACCGAGTGTGGCATCAAGGAGCCCTGGCAAAACTGGAGTCAGTGGGAATCAAGGGGAAAACTCTCCGCGGGTTGGAGTCAGACCTATAACAAAGGAAAATGGTTGTGGTTGTTGGAGGTCAGTCATCTCAGCTCCAGGACATCACTGCAGGAGTTCCTCAGGGTAGTGTCCTAGGCCCAACCATCTTCAGCTGCTTCATCAATGATCTTCCTTCCATCATAAGGTCTGAAGTGGGGATGTTTGCTGATGATTCCACAAGGTTCAGCGCCACTCATGACTCCTCAGATACTGAAGAAGTTCATGTCCAAATGCAGCAAGACCTGGACAATATCCAGGCTTGGGCTGACAAGTGGCAAGTAACATTCGCACCACACAAGTTCAGGCAATGACCATCTCCAACAAGAGAGAATCCAACCATCACCCCTTGATGTTCAATGGCATTACCAACACAGAATCCCCCACTATCAACATCCTGGGGGTTACCATTGACCAGAAACTGAACTGGACTATCCATATAAATACTGTGGCTACAAGAGCAGGTCAGAGGCTAGGAATCGTGCAACGAGTAACTCATCTCCTGACTCCCCAAAGCCTGTCCACCATCTACAAGGCACAAGTCAGGAGTGTGATGGAATACTCCACACTTGCCTGGATGACTGCAGCTCCTATAACACTGAAGAAGCTGGACGCCGTCCTGGACAAAGCAGCCCGCTTGGTTGGCACAGCCACAAACATTCACTCCTTCTACCACCGACGCACAGTAGCAGCAGTGTGTACCACCTACAAGATGCACTGCAGGAATTCACCAAGGCTCCTTAGACAGCACCTTGCAAACCTACGACCACTACCACCTAGAAGGACAAGGGCAGCAGGCAGATGGGAACACCATCGCCTGGAAGTTACCCTCCAAGTCACTCACCATCCTGACTTGGAAATAGATTGCCGTTCCTTCACTGTCACTGGGTCAAAATCCTGGAACTCCTTTCCTAACAGCGCTGTGGGTGTACCTACACCACAAGCAGTTCAAGAAGGCAGCTCACCACCACCTTCTCAAGGGCAACTAGGGATGGGCAATAAATGTTGGCCCAGCCAGCGAAGTCCACATCCTATGAATGAATAAGTAAAAGTCTGGCTCAGCCTCAGGCAGTTGCTGTGGAGAGCAATGGAATTGCTGGCTAGGGAATAGAGCTTGTGGCAGGGACTGAAGGCAAATGTTTCAGTTGAAGAAAATTTCGGTTCATCTAGTACTGGATATCATATAAGCAGTCTGACAATCTAGAGGTAGCACAGAGGTTGAGAAAAATGATGGTGAGGTAGAGCTTGGTGTCGTCAGCATAGATGTCCAAACTTGGGGCTATGTGTTTTTGGATGATGGCACTGAAAACAGCATGTAGATGAGAAATATGAGGGGGGAAAGGATAGATCCATGAGGGACACCAGAGGTAACAGTGTTAGCAGAAGTAGGAAGAGAAGACATTGCAGGTGATTTACTGGCTATGACTGGACAGTCAAGAATGGAACTAGGTGAATGCTGTTCTACCCAACTGGATGACGACGAAGCTCAAGAGTAGAATGATGTTATCTACTGGTTGTAAACAAGTTGAGAAGGACAAGGAAGGATAGTTTCCCATTATCAGAGTAATAATTGATGGCATTTGTGGTTTTGATAAGAACTGTTTCACTACTTGGTAGGAATCAGGTTGGAGGGGTTCAAACAGAGTTCTGGGAAAGATGGGCATGGATTTGGGAGGTAACAGCACGTTCAGGGACATTGGAGAAAAAAGGAAGGTTGGCGATGGGATGATAGTTTGCAAGGATGGAAAAGCTAAGGTTTATTTTTTTTGAGAGGGGCGATGCTGGCCGATTTTAAGGAGAGTGGGACAGTTCTTGAGGAGACAGAACTGTATTAATCTAATACATATATATTAATAAAAAGCATTTTAAATTGACTTTAACACAAAATAACCGCCAGAATTCAAGTATGGAGTTGAAGGCCACATTAATATTTTAAAAACTGGTTGACAGTAACATTCTTTTTGGAATCTCAAGTCAATATGCTAATTGGGGAAATAATGCAATGCATACCAACTGTTTTTCTCCAGCATCAGCTTGTAATGAGGAGTCACTTTCAGAATGTGAGGGTCGCCATGATAACAATCTAAAATGCACAAATTATAGCAAAATTAATTCTGTTGCAACTGAAAAATTGATTTTAAACAATGCTATCAAAACTAAAAGATTCTGTTAATGCAGTCCTCACACAAAATATCCTGCAATATAAACTGGCATTTTAGCAATTCAAATTAGAATTACATCATTTAAATCTAGAATTCAGAACTTAGACAAAAATGCAAATCTGAGCGATGAAATATATCAATTTTCACAATTAAATCACAATGCAATAACATTTGTAAGGTTATAGTGCAGCAAAATTCATTACTATTGTTGCCCATAGAAATGTTACAATTCCTGCAAATCCTTCAGCAAAGTGAAATGCAAATTTGATCTGCTGTTATTTAACATGTCTATCAAAATCAATGAATCATATGATCAAACTGGAGATAAGACTACCACTAAAATTTCATTGATAGAAGTTTTCAAAATCATGAGTGGTCTGGATACAGTAGATAGGGAGAAACTGGTCCCGCTTGTAAATGGAGTGAAAACCAGAGGGCACAATTTTAAAGTGTTTTGCAAAAGAAGCAAATGCGAGGTGAGAAAAAACTTTTTCACACAGCGAGTAGTTAGGGTTTGGAATGCACTGCCCGGAAGTGTGCTGGAGGCAGATTCGACTGAGGCATTCAAGAGGGCATTGGATGATTATTTAAACAGAAACAATGTTACGGGGAAACCATTGATTCTGATTGGTTCTGTTTGGCTCTGCCAGGCTCTGGGGAAAAGGCAGGAGATTGGCACTAAGTTAAAATGCTCAGAGAGCCGGTGCAGACACAATGGGCCCAATGGCCTCTTGCACTGTAAGAATTCTGTGAAAACAACAATTCTGTGATATATATTGCATATAATGCATTATTTTAGAATAGTAACTTTGATCAACAAAGAGATGTCCTATTTGAGATAAAATGCAATATTAGGAGCTCTCCTGACAGTTCAGTGAGTAAATGCACCAGCTGGTATGACATTGAGCCACATAAATAAAGAAGATCCGAAGTCTCAACATTGGGTGTGCTAAGTTAGCCAGCCAATCAGCCAAAGTGACAGAATGGACATTAGCTTTAATATTTCCAGACTAGTAAGGGGGAATCACCACAAAATGAAGTCCTGCAAATAGGTTTTAAAAACTTTATTTGAAGTATACTAACCTCATGCATGTACGCTCTACTCTATCCAACTTATTTTCTCCCTAACTACACCCATTCTCTATCTGAGGGAGGACAACTATCTCCCACGACAACAATAATGTCCATAGTTGGCAGTTAAGAGGCACAACAGAATAACCTAGATGGAAGTTATCTTTTTGATTTGCCTTCAGCTTGTGCAGCAACGAGTGCTTTCTAGCTGCAGTGTCACTCAGATTACAAGCTCAGAGAAAGGAAAAATAAACCTGTGCCCCATTTCTACTCTAATGTTTTGCAGCACCTAGAATTAATCAACTTTGTACTACATAGTTTGCATAATTTGGATTAAATCAGGAAATACATTGTAAACCTTTCAAATTTGGTGAAGGTCAAATACCAACTGCATAAGACTTCATAGCCTATTTCTAACAAACCAAAAAGCTCAATTTACCATTTTGCAAGCAGTAGTTATCAAATGCAATGAGCTGCAGTATTCTGCAAAATTTCAGAAAGCAAAATCTTTTTCTTATATTGGCCCACTTCATAAACTCACCTCTATGATTTGAGTCTATCACCATAACTGGGTTGCATACCAAATTTATACATTAAAGGATAAATCTTATATCCAATGAGTAGCTGAACTAAATAAACCAAGAAAGTACCAGATTCAATCTACAGGCAGAGTGATCTGATCTTAGCTAGTTGGGGGTAGTGGAACTATAATTAACCTCAAAACCTCTGGGTTAGGAACAGGAAAACTGGCTTATGATTTCTATCCAGCAGTCATTACTGAAGTGTACTGATTGCAATGCTGGGCGAGTACAACAATGGGCTTGATTGAGATGCAAACAAGATTGAATAAGCTGCTAACACTGACTGCTGACTTCAAGAATGAATATCTGCTAACTGGCTAATGGACACTGATGCCCCCTGGACAATACTCAGCCAAGATATTGATTCGTTCAGAAGGGGGAAGGGATGTAAACCAGTGAGAAAGAATAAAATCTGTAAAATCAAACATTTAATGTTTTAGCCATTCGAGACTGCACAGCATATTTTCTATTACTAACATATTACTGGAACTTTATTTTGTTAGATAACCTTTAAGCAGTGATACAACGTACTTTAAAATTTAATAATACATTTCCTACAGGATTAACATAAACCACATGACACAGGATGCATTGTAAGGAAAAGTAAAAGTTTTTTCCCCATTAAAGAGGTCTCTTACGCGTGAGGAATTGTGGTCTTGAAGATGTCCAACATACAGTTGCAAGTTTTGTCCCATGTTTCTGGCAAAAACTTTTCCCCATTGAGAATGACAACATTCTCCAGACAATTAGTGCCAGACCGAGCTAGTTGTTCATTATCTGAGAAAAATGAGACTTATTAATAGAATGATTAAAGAAAGATTTTTTTCAACAATTTATGTATGGTTGCACTCATACTACAGCTATGGCATAGGTATAAAGCATTTTGACTATCCCTAGAGCAAAGCATAACAACTCTCCTATAGGAAGTTTAATTTTGTTTTGTTTCACAGCAAGTTCAGGTACTGACTCTGAATTTACACTTCTGTAACTAGGTGCAAGTGATAACATTCCAAGCTGATAGTGCAGCTGCTGTGTAAATTAAGGCTTCAACATAACATTTCTTTTTCAGACCACAAGCAGCCATTCCTCCAGTCTATCATCTATGTACTACTCAGTTTGCATAATTTGGATTAAATCAGGAAATACAGAGTACATCTTTCAAATTTAGTGATGAGCATCTCTCCAGTCTAGATGGTCTATCCCCAAAATTTTTCACAAACTGCATTAATGTTCATCTTTGATCAGCCAGAATAAAGTGAAATTTGAATAACTTCTTCACCCCATCACTAGGAAGAACAACTGCTTTGGTTTTAAGTGACATACTCTTCTCAAGTCAACTTATCTTAGGTTGATAGCCTTTTAAGTCTGCAATTATACAGCTATTTTAATTTTAATTGAAAGTAGAAATGGGTCTGCGTCTATAAAAAATGTACATTATACCTTGGAGATTAGGTCAATCTGATTCCTGTGCAGACAAAATCATCTCCAGCAGAGCAACTCTCATTGCTTGGACTTCACACCTTATGGTGTATAACTTAAGTCTGATGGGGAGTCAGGTTTAAAAAGTACTTCGGTGATTGTTGATCCCATGGAAGTACTGCTGCCCAACTTACCCAACAGAAAAAAAAGTTGCTGATGAAAGCATGTAACATGCAAGTCTGTTAGCAAATATAGAGTTTTCTCCTGGAATTTAAAGTGTGAGGGACAGCTTGTGGTACACCTTCAGAACTTATTGCTTCACACTTCACAGTTATTGGTCTTAAACCATTTAGGTAATTTAACAGCCCAGCATGTCTGGTCATTCTTTTAGTACAGATGTTCAGACACACTTATCATTCCAAATAGACAAATTTTCAATTTATAACTTCAATAATCCATTACATTATAGGTAATGTACAACTCCTGAAATGAAAACTCAAAATCTTAATTTTCCATATATTTTGTATTACAAAAAGGTACTTTCTCTTAGTAGGGGAGATAGCAAAAACTGTACTGTTTGTTAATACTTTTCTCTGTCAATCTTACCTTGCTGCACACACCAATATAATTGTGCAAATATATCATCCAGAAGGACATCATTGAGTACTTCAAAGTACTGAGTGAATACATCACAGATAGCATAAAGTGCATGGTTGCAAGTGGTGGTCATCCACTCAGCTTTCTGAAAAATAAAAATGTTATTATGTTAATATCCCAAACTCTTAATTGACCCCACACCTATTGTACCTTACTATTCATATTGCATAACCTGCCTATTAATGGTTACCTCTATAAAATCACCATTGTAAATTTGAACATTAGTTTTATTGTATATCACGTAAATCCAGTGTCTGATATTTTCAAATGTTTGGATTAACAAATGATGTACAGGGAATCCTATCATCATAAGTGTAAGTGTATCATTTTGTGTGTAAGAGTTATGTCTGTAAGAACGAAGTAAGGTTTGGGGTGACCAGACCTTGGAGAAAAAAGAAATACTACAGCAAAGACTGGAAATTTAGTTTCCTGTTGTCCCTGAGGAAAACAGAAACATCTCAGAGGAAGGCGTGACCTCCACTATGCCAATTTAGAAGAATGAGGTTGTATAAGATCAAACAATGATTGTTAATGCTACAAGTTTACCAGCAATAATCAGAACTAAATAGAGTTTAAACACATCCTGCAAACTTGTTATTGCTAAGTGTTAACTTGCCAGCTACACAAGGAATCTAACCATAAACTAACACAACGGCCTTTGCTGATTATAGCAATTGAATATAATGTCGACATGTTATAAGTAGAGGACAGTGGATGCTAAGTTACTTTAAGACACTTGAATTGCTTTTGTGATGTTGGGTTCACCAACTTCATTAATTAAACACATCTGCTCGAGTACCTTCTAATACGTAGTATTAAAATACTGTTATTGCTGAAAAAAGATACGTCTAAGCTTTTCGTCTTGCATTCATCAGGACTCTTTGCAAGAATACCAATATAAGGGGAAAACAACAATTTATACTGTATGTGAAGAGAGTGCTGATTGGTTAACAAGTGGACTCCAATTAGCAGAGAGGCATTGCCATGGAGAATGCACCAGTTAATGGTGACTGACAGTTAACTGTCATGCATTGTTTGAAATTTAAAGCAGGCAGCTTGACCCAGATTGGTCAAGGCACTGCCCTGAGGAATGAAGCAGCGAATGGCTGTCACTTATTTTGTTTAGTTGAAACAGGCAAAATGTGTGCACATGTTCTTTCTGTCTGCAAAGAACAGGGCCCTGTGTATTAATATATGTAGCTTTTAGTACACACAAATGTGCCACACTGCGAGCCCGACTGACAATCTTAAATTGGTTGTCAGCGTAATTCTTAGCACACTGAGGATTATTTAGCAAATGTTGTCCAATTGCAGAATCACATCTAATATTGGACACTGTTTTGAGTTTTGCAAGCATGGGCTGGTTGGGTATGGTCTGTCACTTGTCAGCCTGAGTCTGAATGTTGTTCAAGTTTTGCTGCATGTGGGCACAGACTGTATCATTTATCTTAGGAGCTGTAAATGGACTGGACACTGTGCAATCATCTGCAAACATCCCCACTTTTGACCTTATGATGCAGAGAATGCCATTGATGTACTGGGGTTAAGAGACTAGCTTGCCACAACCAAAACCAACTTCCTTTATGTGGTGAAGTTTCCCCCTATTCACAATGATTTCAATTTTACCAGGGCTCCTCAATGTCATACTCAGTCAACTGCTGCCTTGGTGCTAAGGGCAGCCACTCTCACCTCGTCTCTGGAATTCAGCTCTTTTGTCCACATTTAGATCAAGGCTCGAATGAGATCTGAAACTGGGTGTTCCTGGAGGAACCCAAAATGAAGATCGGTGAGCAGAGTCAACATTACTTTGCTGATGACTGAGCGTGGACCATTGGGTGGTAACTGGCTGAATTGGACATGTCTTGCTTTTTGTGGACAACGCATACCTGCGCAATTTCAACTTTGTTGGGTAGTGTTGTAGCTATACTGGAAACGTAGGCTAGAGGTCTGGTTAGTTCTGTAGCACAAGTCTTCAGCACTACAGTTAGGATGCTGCCAGGGCCCATGGCCTCTGTTGTAACCAGTGCATTCAATCATTTCTTGGCATCATGATATCCCGCACCATTACCTCTGATGTCCTCCAAGGATAAATCCTTTGTCCCATCCTATTTCTTATCTACATGCTGTTGCTTGGCAACTTCATCCGAAGGCATGGTGTTGGTTCTCATATGTACACTGATGTCATCCAGCTCTGCCCTCAGCACCAATTCTCTCAACTCCTCCACTTTTGCTAAATTATCGTACTGCTTATCTGACATCCAGTATTGAATGAGCAGAAATTTCTTCCAATTAAACATTGGGAAGACTGAAGACATGGTTTTCATTCGCCAATCCAAACTCCATTCCCTAACCACTGAGTCCATCCTTCTCCCTGGCAACAATCTGATATTGATTGTTCACAATCTTGGTGTCACATTTGACCCCTAGATGAGCTTCCAACATCATATTCATGCCGAACGCCTATTTCCACCTCCACACCATTGCTTGGCTTCACCACTGTCTCAGTTCATCTGCTGCTGAAACATGTATCCATGCCTTCAGCACCTTTAGGTTTGACTATTCCTGTTTGGTCTCCCACATTCTAGCCTCCACAAACTTGAGGGCATCCAAAGCTCTGTGGCCCGTATCTTAACTCGCAGCAAGTCCTGCTCCTTCATCACCCCTGCACTCGTTGACCTCCAGCGGCTCCTGGTCAAGCAAAGTTTTGATATTAAAATTCTCATCCTTGTTTTCAATTCCCTCCATGGTCTTGCCCCTCCCTATCTCTGCAATCTCTTCCAATCCCACAACATTCCAAGATACCTGTGCTCCTATAACTTTGGCCTCTTGTGCATTCCCAATCATATTTGCTCCACCATTGGTTGCTGCACCTTCAGTTGCCTAGTTCCCAAGCTCTGGAGTTCCCTCCCTACATCTCTCCACCTACCTCGCTTTCCTCCTGGAATGCTCCTTAAAACTTACCTCTTTGATGGCCCCCACACCCCCGGAACCCCCGCCCCCAGACCACCACCCCTCTTAACCCTATCTACTTAGCTTAGACATTTACTTGGCCTGTCAATTTCCCTGGCCCTTTAAACTTACCTGCTTTACGGCAGCTAGTGCTGTAAAAAAAGGGGCGTGGCCTCCTTGAATACGCTGGATCCAGACTTCACTGTGGCCTGCAAAGAGCCTTTTGATGCAGGCCCCAAGCAGCTCCGGTGAATGTAAGTGTCAACATTATTTTCAAGACCAGCTAAGTAGATATCTATTTCTTCTAATTTCTGCGGGCCAGCACTTTCCTACGCTAATCGGAGGTTACGGCCCATTATGTTAAAGACACTGTATAAGTTGTTGATGCTAAATCAAATTGGCTGAATACTGGCTTTTGTAATGGTGGGGGCCTCAGAAGCAGACCAACATGGATTACCCATTTGCTGAATAGCTGAATGTCTTTGCAAATGCTCAAATCTTGTCTTTTGCACTGACGTCCTGGGCTGTACCAACATTGGAACATAGGAACAGGAGTAGGCCATTCGGTCTGTCAAGCCTGCTCCGCCATTCAACTTGATCATGGCTGACCATCTACCTCAATGCCACTTTACCGCACTATCTCCATATTCCTTGATGTCATTGGTTTCCAGAAATCTATCTATTTCTGCCTTGAACATGCTCAATGATTCAGCTGCCACAGCCCTCTGGAACAGAGAATTCCAAATATTCACCACCCACTGGGTGAAGAAGTTCCTCCTCTTCTCAGTCTTAAATGGCCTACCCCTTGAGATAATCTTGAGGTTATGTCCCCTGGTTTTAGACTCACCTGCCGGGGGAACATCTTATCTACATCCAACCTATCACACCCTGTAAGAATTTTGTAAGTTTAAACGAGGTCATCTCTCATTCTTTGAAACTCTAGGGAATACAAACCCAGTCACCTCAATCTCTCTTTATAAGACAATCCCACCATCCCAGGGATTAATCTGGTGAACCTGTGTTGCACTTCTTTTATGGCAAGTATCTCTTTCCTTAGATAAGGAGACTGAAACTATGCACAACACTCAAGGTGAGGTCTCACCAAGGCTCTATATAACTGCAGTAAGTCATCCTTGCTCCTGCACTCAAATTACCTCGCGATGAAGGCCAACATGCCACTTGCCTTCCTAATTGCTTGCTGCACCTGCATTCTAGCTTTTAGTGACACATGAATTAGGACATCCAGGCCTCTTTGGACACCCGCACTTTTCAACCTCTCACCATTCAAGAAATACTCTGCCTTCTTGTTTTTTTTTTAACCAAGGTGAATAACTTCACACTTATTCACATTATATTCCATCTGCCATGTTCTAGCCCATTCACTTAGCCTGTCCAACTCCTCTTGAAGCCTCCATGCATCCTCTTCACAACTGAAGTTCCCACCCAGTTTGATGTCATCAGCAAATTTGGAAATATTACAATTTGGGTCCCCAAAACCAAATCATTTATAAAGATTGTGAACAGTTGTCAACCTAGCACAGGTCATTGCGGCACCCCACTAGTAATAGCCTGCCATCCTGAGAATGATCCATTTATTCCTACTCTCTGCTGTCAGTTAACCAATTCTCAATCCATACTAGTATGCTTCCCCCAATCCCATGCACTCTAATTTTATTTAATAATCTCTTGTGTGGGACCTTATCAAAAGCCTTCTGAAAATCCTTTATCTATGCTACAAGTAACATCCTCGAAAAATTCCAAATTTGTCAAACATGATTTCCCTTTCATAAATCCATACTGACTCGGTCTAACTTTACAATTCCTTTCTAAATGTCCAGTTATCACATCTTTAATAATAGATTCGAACATTTTCCCTACCGCTGACGTCAAACTAACAGGTCTGTAGTCCTCCATTCTCCCTCTTCCTCCCTTCTTAAATGGTGAGGATACATTTGCTACTTTGTAGTCTACAGGAACCTTTCTAGAGTCTAAAGAATTTTGTATGAACAATGGATCCATTAACTCTCTCACCACCTCCTTCAACACTCTGAGATGAAGTTCATCTGGTCCAGGGGATTTACCAACCTTCAATCGAGTTAACTTTTCAAGTACGGCCTCTTTACTAATACTAATTTCTTTTACAAGTCCCTTGGTCGCCTAGTACTACTGGGAGATTTTCTGTATCTTCTTCCATGAAGACAGATGCTAAGTAACTTCTTAGTTTCTCCACTCCTTGTTCTCCACTATAAATTCTCCTGTTCCCACATGTGATGGGCCCACATTTGTCCTAGTTGATATTTTCCTCTTCACATACCGAAAGAAACTTTTACAGTCTACCTTTATGTTCCTCACTAGTTTGCATTCATATTCTCTTTTCCCTTTCTTTATCAGTTTCTTAGTCCTCCTTTACTGGGTTCTAAATTGCTCCCAATCCTCAGGCTTACCGCTTTTTCTGGCATCCTTATAAGCCATTTCCTTTAATGTAATGCAATCTTTAACTTGTTTCGTTAACCACAGTTGATTTACCTTTCCCTTTGGGTATTTATGCCTTAGAGAAATTTATATCTGTTGTAAACCATGTAGTACTTCTTTAAATGCTAGCCATTGCCTGTCGATTGTCAAATCTTTTAGTGTACTTTCCCAAACTACCATAGCCAACTTGTCCCTCATGCCTTCATAATTTCCTTTCTTCAGATTTAAGACCCTAGTTTCAGGATGAATTATATTACATTCAAACTTAATGCAAAATTCCATCATATTTCTATTTCCCAAAGGCTCCTTTACAGCAAGGTTATTAATCAGCCCTTTTTCATTACACAACACTAAAGCCAAAATAGCCCGATCGCTAGTTGGCTCCTCAACATACTGCTCCAGGGGAACCCATCTCATACACACTCCAGGAATTCTTCCTCCCGAGCATTAGTGCTGATTTGATTAACCCAGTCGGTGTGTAAATTGAAGTCGCCCATTATTACCGTAATACCCACGTTACATACATCTCTAATTTCCTGATTTATACTGTGCCTGACATTAGCACTGCAGTTTGATGGTCTATAAACAACTCCCACTAATGTTCGCTGCCTCTCGCTGTTTCTTAGCTCCATCCAAACTGATTCTACATCTGATCTTTCGATCTAAGATCCTCTCTTACCAATGTGCTGATCTCACAGAATCACAATGCAGAAGAGGCCCTTCGGCCCATCGGGTCTGCACCGACACGTGAGAAACACCAGAACTACCTACCTAATCCCATTTACCAGCACTTGGCCCATAGCCTTGAATGTTATGACGTGCTAAGTGCTCATCCAGGTACTTTTTAAAGGATGTGAGGCAACCTGCCTCCACCACCCTCCCAGGCAGTGCATTCCAGACTGTCACCACCCTCTGGGTAAAAAAGTTTTTCCTCACATCCCCCCTAAACCTCCTGCCCCTCACCTTGAACTTATGCCCCCTTGTGACTGACCCTTCAACTAAGGGGAACAGCTGATCCCTATCCACCCTGTACATGCCCCTCAATCTTGATCACCTAGATCAGGCCGCCCCTCAGTCTTCTCTGCTCCAACGAAAACAACCCAAGTCTATCCAACCTCTCTTCATAACTTAAATGTTTCATCCCAGGCAACATCCTGGTGAATCTCCTCTGCACCCCCTCCAGTACAATCACATCCTTCCTATAATATGGCGATCAGAACTGCACACAGTACTCCAGTTGTGGCCTCACCACACTCCAACATGACCTCCCTACTTTTGTAGTCTATGCCTCAATTGATAAAGGCAAGTGTCCCATATGCCTTTTTCACCACCCCACTAACATGCCCCTCTGCCTTCAGAGATCTATGGACACACACGCCAAGGTCTCTTTGTTCCTCAGAACTTCCTAGTATCCTACCGTTCATTGAATACTTCCTTGTCAAATTGCTCCTTCCAAAGTGTATCACCTCACATTTTTCAGGGTTAAATTCCATCTGCCACTTATCTGCCCATTTGACCATCCCGTCTATATCTTCCTGTAGCCCAAGACACTCAACCTCACTGACCACCCAGTCAATCTTTGTGTCATCCGCAAACTTACTAATCCTACACCCTACATAGTCACCTATGTTGTTTATATAAATGACAAATAATAGGGGACCCAGCACAGATCCCTGTGGTACGCCACTGGACACTGGCTTCCAGTCACTAAAGCATCCTTCTGTCATCACCCTCTGTCTCCTACAACTAAGCCAATTTTAAATCCACCTTATCAAATTACCCTGTATCCCATGTGCCTTTGCCTTCTTTATAAGTCTGCCATGTGGGACCTTGTCAAAGGCTTTGCTAAAATCCATATAAACTACATCAACTGCACTACCCTGATCTACAGACCTGGTCACCTTCTCAAAAAATTCAATCAAATTTGTTAGGCATGACCTCCCTCTGACAAAGCCATGCTGACTATCCCTGATCAAACCTTGCCTCTCCAAGTGGAGATAGATACTCTCCTTCAGAACTTTCTCCAATAGTTTCCCTATCACTGACGTGAGACTCACTGGCCTGTAGTTCCTTGGCTTATCTCCACAACCCTTCTTAAATAGCAGAACCACATTAGCTGTTCTCCAGTCCTCTGGCACCTCCCCCATGGCCAGAGAGGAATTAAAAATTTGGGTCAGAGCCCCTGCGATCTCCTCCCTTGCCTCCCTCAGCAGTCTGGGACATATCATCTGGACCTGGAGATTTGTCCACTTTTAAGCCTGCCAGCACCTCCAATACCTTGTCATTCCCTATATCAATTTGCTTAAGAACCTCGCCGTCTCTCTCCTCGAGTTTGATATCTTCATCCTCATTCTCTTGGGTGAAGACAGATGTGAAGTATTCGTTCAACACTCTAGCGATGTCCTCTGGCTTCACCCATAGATTGCCCCCTTGGTTCCTTATGGGCCCTACTCTTTCCCTGGTTATCCTCTTCCCATTGATATACTTATAGAATATCTTGGGATTTTCCCTACTTTTACCAGCCAGAGCTTTCTCATATCCCCTCTTTGCTCTCCTAATTGCTTTCTTAAGCTTCACCCTGCACTTTCTGTACTCCACTAATGCCTCTGCTGATTTGCTTCCCTTGTACCTGCTAAAAGCCTCTCTTTTCCTTTTCATCGTAACCTGAATATCTCTGGTTGTACATGGTTCTCTGGGCTTGTTACTCCTTCCTATCACCCTAGAGGGAACATGTTGAGCCTGTACTCTCCCCATTTCCTTTTTGAACACTCCCCGCTGTTCCTCTGTAGATTTCTCCACAAATAACTGTTCCCAGTCTCCCTTGGCCAGATCCTGCCTTATTTTACTAAAATCCACTCTCCCCCAATCCAAAATATTTTTTTGCAACTTGTCGATTTCTTTGTCCATAACAAACTTCAACTGTACCATGTTGTGGTCGCTATTGCTAAAATGCTCACCCACCACCACCTCAGCCACCTGTCCAGCTTCATTCCCCAGAATTAGGTCCAGCACTGCACCGTCCCTTGTTGAATCCTTTACATATTGACCTAAAAAGTTCTCCTGTACACATTTCAAGAAATCCACTCCATCCAAGCCCTTAACGCTATGTCTATCCCAATTAATGTTGGGAAAGTTGAAATCACCTAATAATGTTTTTACACACCTCTACAGCTGTGCACATATTTGCTCCTCAATCCTCAATTTCCCGCTGATTATCTGGAGGTCTGTAATAACCATCTAACAATGTGGCTGCACCTTTTTTATTCCTAAGATCTACCCACAAAGCCTCATTCGATGCCCCCTCCAAGATATTATCTCTCCTTACTGCACATGGGACTGGAAGTAATCCTGAGATTACTGCTTTAGAGGTCCTGCTTTGCAATCTCCTTCCTAGCTCCTTGAAATCTGTTTTCAGGACCACATCCCCCTTCCTACCTAAGTCATTGGTACCAATCTGGGCCATGACTTCTGGCTGTTCACTCTCCCCCAGAAGAATGTCCTGCAGCTGCTCTGGCAACAGGGAGGCAACATACCAACCTGGACTCACGTCTATGACCACAGAAACGCCTGTGTCTGTTCCTCTAACTAACGAATCCTCTATCATTACTGCTCTTCCCCTCTTCTTCCTCGCCTCCTGCATAGCTGAGCCACCTGTGGTACCACAAACTTGGCTCTGACTGCACTCCTCCAAGGAACTAACGCCCTCACCAGCATCAAAAACGGAAAACCGATTAGTGAGTGGGACCTCAGGGGACTCCTGCACTACCTGCCTGGTTCCCTTGGAGTGCCTGGTGGTCACCTATTCCCTTTCTGCCTGCATGCTCCTAGCCTGCGGTGTGACCGCCTCTCTGAACGTGCTATCCACATAGCGCTCAGCCTCACGGATGCGCCAGTGACTCCAGCTCGAGCTCTGAAACCCGGAGCTCAAGTTTCTGGATCTGGTGACACTTTCTGCACATGTGGTCACCTAGGTCACCGGCAGCGTCCACGACTTCCCACATACTGCAGGACATGCATTCCAAACGACCGAGCTGCCCTGTGAAATCTTAACTTTACTTCACTTACATTATCTTTTTGTTACACAACAATTGGTTAGGATTTGGAATGAACTGCCTAGCCAGGTGGGGAATACAGGTTCAATAATAACCTTCAAAAGGGAATTGGATAATTACTTGTCGGAGAAAAAAAATGTAGGGATACTGAGAAAGAGTGGTGAAATGGGACTAATGGGATTGCTAACTCACTGGCGCTAACCTGAAGGGCCAAAAGACCTCCTTCTATGCTGTACTATTGCATGATATAACATTTGAGTAGGTAGCTCCAGTTGAAGAACTAGAATCACAGTAGTAGTTTTAGCCATGAAAAGGCATTAGGAAGGAGCCTGTAAAGCAAAGGCTGCTGGGATCTTTGACATATGTTATCCTAGTACAAGGACACAGTAAAAACTAGCCCAGACTAACCCATAGTAGATATGAATACAGTGATTATAAGTAGATAGGTTCCAGTCATTAGAATGCTAAGAAAGACAAGACAGGGGGCCTGCAACACTTCGCATTCATTGTGACAGCAATTGCGGGTAATGACGTGACTGTCACTGGAATGCCAAGATACATAGTAAAATGAGACAATTGGTCTAGGGTACTTAACACCTATTGTGATAGATTGTGAGCCTAGGTGACCAAGGACACATCTTCAGTCACGAAAGGACAGAGACTAAATGCATAAAAGGCAATGTAACAACTCAGAGGGCAGAGTACTGACTTGGATTGGATTGAATAAGACAGGCTCTCCCTGCATTCGCTTGAATAAACAATCGAAAACCGTATCCGAATTGCCGAGGTGTCAATTTCACCACAACAACTGGTGTAGTCAGCAGGATACTCGCATCAGGTCACCACTGCAAGATGGTTGAGTACATTCGAGTTTACCAACAATGGATAGGGCAGTTAGCCTGACTGGACTGACATGGGCGAGTATCAAAAGAACCAAATTGGAGAACTCAGGACAGTAAAAGCGCCGGGGAAAGGGTCAGAACTGCACTGGTAGGGCCCGAAACAGTGCAGCAAGGTCAGAACTCAAGGGTCGGAATCACACTGACGGGGATTGCAAACCGCGCAGTAAGGTCAGAACCCAAAAAAGGATGGTTGTCGCAGAGCCAACCTAAAGGGAACAGGAATTTGGATTGGGGACCAGAGTACGCTTATAGCAGATAAACATAAGAATTTCATAAGTAAAATGTAAAACGACGGGTGGAACACAGACAGGAGTCAGGGAATGTTTGGTAAAAATTACACTGGAAGCACCACAGCAGTCTAGAATGCTGTTGATAAAAAAGGGAAACAAGTGTGAGTGAGTAAATGTCTTGGTATATTTTGTTTTCCTGTTTGAATGTAATATCCTTGTGTGTCTGTAAGTGCTGTTTTTGTGTCAGTGAACGAAAGGGTTATTAACCCTTTGTGGTCTGGTCTTGCAGATGTTTTTAAGTTTTTTTCATGGTTGTTTAATGTGTATTAAGGTTCAGACTTTAAACGAATTTGAACTCTAATTTGTTTTTTCCCTCTCCTCTGGAGCTCGTGATCTGGGGATACTTTTGGCAGTTTGAAATATGCAGGTTATTGGGAATAAAACAGAAATTTCACATGCTGTATCACCCACAAAGCTCAGGATTGGCTGAGCGAATGATTAGGACCCTGAAGAAAGCTTTAGCAAAAGCCATCCAAGAGATAAGGAAAGGGTGGGCTGACTCGTTACCCAGCATCCTCATGGGACTTAGGGAAACACCCAATAGGACAACCAGCTTAACCCCATATGAGCTAATGACAGGAAGGGCTATGAGACTGCCAGGAGACGTTGTAACTGTGAATGAGAAAGGCAGACTCGTGAGGGAAAGGGTCAAGCGATTTGTGAAGGAACTGTGCAAGCAATTGCACGGGTTAAGGCAGGAGGCCAAATATCAGCAGATCATATGAGATATGGAAATTGAAGTAGGCATGGAGAGGGTGAGAGTGCCCAATGTAGTAATGCGGGTAATGGTAAAGTAGTGCCTACGAAGCCGGGATTTGCACCAAAGTGGGTAGGGCCATGGGAGGTAAATAATGACGAGTGATACCTGTGCCTGCATTGACATGAAGGGGAAGGGGCGCTAAAAACATTGGTCACGAGTAAAATCATTTAATGGCTAATTTGTTTACTCCACAGGGAAATGAAGGCAGATCCCAGAAACTAACTGTATCATTACAGGTTAAAACATGGGCTCCGATACGTGGATCGCAATATGCAACGGACTACTGGCCATGATGGTGTCTGTGTACAACTGATGGTTCAGGAAGGAACAGAAGACAACCCATTATGGGGCCTGAAAGATGAACTGTGCTACCCTGCCTGGAACTGGAACCAGGTCCGGTGAATGGATTAGTGTTAGTAAGAGAAAACAAAGGTATTATATGATGTACACCATAAGCTGGTCCTAAATATATCAGATAAAGATTTACCCATGTGGTGTTTGGCTAAATCCCGGGCATTGTACATAGCACTGTCAAAGTGAGTCTTAAAGCAAACAGCCCAGTATAACGGCAGGGGTACAGAGGCTCCCCCTCCCAGGAAAGGACAGAAGGGGTGCAGCCTGGTGAACAACGCAACTATATGGGTTACAATGGAACCAACTCATGTTGCATATTTAGGAAAAAGGGAGATATTATATTATCATGTTATAGCGAGAATACCTCTTTGGGAATCACCCATGCACACTGATCAGTCACAGAGTGTGTTTGCACCTGCAGATGCCAGCCCGGGTGGGGAGGGTGGAACTGGTGGACATCCACAAGCAGAAGATAGTTAACGTGCACATCGAAGAAGATATAAAGGATAACCTAACACAATATATTGACCAGATCTCCTAGCCAATTCCACCTCTGCCTGAGCACCTTACTACAATACAGAAGGAAATTATGAGGGTGCACAGGGTCTACTACACACTGCAACAGATGAGCAAGGATGTAGATAATGGTATAGAGCAAATGAACGTTACTACTTGGTGGGGGGACCTCTGGAATTGGGGCTTCAATGTACAGATCCACTCGTGGATCAGGTTTATTTCCCATGTCTTGATTGTAGCCCAGTTAGTGTTATACTAACACTCAGAGTAATTGCATCTACTTACCTCCGTCTGCTGTTCTGGAAGTTTCATATTGTCAAAGATCCTGAAAACAATCCTAAACAGATCTTGCCACCAGTGCTTCTCAAAAGTTTGACCATAAGTTTTCATTATTTCAAACATCACAGTTAAGCCCCTGTGTCAGGATAAAACAAAACATATATCACATCATGCTGATCCTGCATATTTCTAAAAGATATCTTTACATATGTACCTTAATTAAAGTGAATTTTCATTTCTGACAGTAAAGTTAGCTGTGCCTCTTATGTGCTACACCAGAATCTACAGGCTAGCTACAATGCAAGCAGTGCTAACCACATGGCTCAGTTTATTCAGCTCTGACCTCCTCTCCAATTGGCATATCTTATAAAAATTAAACATAACTGTTAACTTTAATTTTTGACCAAAATTAAAATTTAATAGCCAACATAACCAAAGTGCAAGCAAACTTATGGCTAATTATTTATTCAAATGTCAGGTCAGTACCCTATGTTCTGATATTTACCAAATTGCAAACAAACTAGGATATTAATGCGGGATAAAAGTATTTACCTTACATTAAATTGGTTATCTTATTCTTACAATCATCTAAAGTGAACATGAAGCTAAAAATTTGCTGGGAGCTTTAACATATCACAGATTTTCTGTTTTGAAGCAGCACGGAGTACTAAAATTAACCTTGATGTTCTACCATATAAAGATGTGTGCTTAAAAAGCCACCTTGCCATTGGCGTCAGAGGCGTACCCTAAACTTCTATTCTGTACAGGTGACAGCAACCCCGATGAAAACAATGCTGCATTCATTACGTCTGGAAGCCCATTTCTTGTTTAAGCCAGTTCTGTGCGGCCACTGTCCAAAGCAAATCCGGTAGACTGCACAAGGTCAATGTTTCAGAAACGTACACCCCACCAGCACAACTGTGAAAGCAGCTTCATTTCATTAATGTTGCTTTCATATTAGGGTTGTGTAATTCCAATTTTACTTTACATGGTCTCCAATTACCCCCACACCAATTCTGAGACAGGATAATAAAATGTTCTGAGACACAGAGAAAACACCCATCTTTAAACTTTTTGGTATAATTCAAACCATCCTTTAGGTATCAAGACTTATGCTGCTCCTTCATTTTTATCCTTCAGAATAAAATCATTTGAAATGCTAATCAATAGGTTAGATAATTTTAATTCAAGTGCACAGCCAAAATTGATGAAAATACACTAAGCAGGCTTACAAGTTAGGCATACAAAAAACAAAGAAATTCAAAATAAAAAAACAAGTAGCTTTTTTTATTCTACAAGGCCAGCATTTGTTGCGCATCCCTAATTGCCCTTGTACCGAGTGGCTTACGAGGCAAGAGTCAACCACATTGCTGTGGGCCTGGAGTCACATGTAGGCCAGACCAGGTAAGAATGGTAAGAATATTTATATTTATATATTTTTCACCTCTTTTCTATTTTTACTTAGTTCTGTTGAAGAGTCATACGGACTCGAAACGTTAACTGTGTTCCTCTCCACAGATGCTGCCAGACCTGCTGAGTTTTTCCAGGTATTTTTATTTTTGTTTTGGATTTCCAGCATCTGCAGTTTTTTGCTTTTATCTCAGTGAACCAAATAGGTTTTTTGGTGACAATTGATGATAATTTCATGGTCACCACTACCGAGGTTAGCTTTCACTTCCAGATTTATTAACTGAATTCAAATTCCACCAGCTGCCATGGTGGGATGCAACAGCATTAGTCTGGGTCTCTGGATTACTAGGTCAGTGACATTACCACTTTGCCACCATCTCCCCACAATGAAAATATATGCTGCCTATTGACCTTTAACATTTTATCAAACATACCCAATCTATGCTGTTGGAAACACTGCTTTATTATTCAGAGAAGAAAGATTCTTACCGAGTTCTTACATCTAATTTGCATCTATTAATTATGCATGACAACTCGAACAGAATCGGAAACCATCCTCTCACCCACACTCTGTCTTCAGCGGCTACATTCATATCATCGCTGGTGTATTCTTTGAATGCCTGTAATATATATTGAATTTAACAATAAGTTAAGCTACTTATGAAAGCACCTATCCTGAATAGCATTATGGAACTTTTCACCCAAGCCAATTAAAATGGTAATATACAAGATGATCTTTTGATTGATACATTTTCATTGCCACTTCCCTCTCCAAATTCCTCACATCCACACCCTCTTCCTCAGTTAAGATCTAATAAAATTTAGATAACCCTGCTCACTGATGCAATGTCAAACATTTTCACAAAATTAGCCACACCATACCGCAGTGCTCAATAGATTTTTGTTTCAACAACATTACCAGCATCAGTATATCAATGTTATAAATGTCTAGTGACCAATGTTTCACCTGTGGTCTCTCTGATACATATTTTGCGCAATGACGAATGAGACGGATCGCTTCCATACTTGTATCAGGAAAGGCAGCATTGCAGGCAAACTCCGACAAACATTTCACTGCGTCTTGAAAGGAATCTATTGTTGCTGGAAAATACTTTGCAAATACATTCACTGTGAAAATAATTTCAAAGGTGAAATTTGAATTCAATCCTGCAAAACATGAAGTATACTAAAACTTATTAAGTTACTTTCAAATTGACAGTTGATGCTTTTGATACAAAGCCCGCATTAAGTCTTAAAACAGTCACTTTGAATTGAAATTGGAGCATTGTGAATTAAATGTGTAATTTAACTCTAATGAAAACAAGGCGGGGGTGCTATTGTGAGAATTAGGAGTGACATTTTAGTAGAGTAGGGGGTATTCTGCTGCAATCAGGAGTTGCTGGAGCAATACAAGGAAATACAATTTCGATAAAAAAATCTGTCACAAAAATGTGATATATGGAATTAATTTTTTATGACACTAGCTGGTTTCACGTATTAAATTTTTTAAAAAGGGACATTCCATTGAATTGACTTAAAATGGCTGTCAATTTGCATCTGTGTAGCTACATTCCATTTCATGGAGACAAAGGGTCTATATTGTCCCTAACAGACAATGACTTTCCTGGAGGTGTGAAAAACTTCCCTCTTTTCTCATCCAAATGGAAGAATTAACCATTCAGGACTTAATTGCTGGAACATTAAAAATTAATCTCAATGGCTAAGAGGAGCTGGGCCAGACATGAGCTGATCAACTTTCTTTTAAAATACACAACTGATTGGTGAGAGGTCATGTGATATAACCTTTTGGATGGATACTTCAATTTGGGATTGGGCATAGGTATTCTAGTTGTTGGAATGAGTGGCTGTCTCTCGCGCTCTCTCGCTACAATATTCTATCCAAACTTCCAACTGTTCTGCTGAGTTATAAGTGTGCCTACATTCTGACAGCAGGCAGAGACTCTACTAAAAGCCACTGGATTTCCACAACAGTGTTTCTAGGAGAAAAAGGGACATACAAGCCACAACTGTGAAAAGTAACCACCTCAGCTGAGAACCAGCGCCTCCGGATACAATCAGTGAACTCTTATTGACATTTGTATTTCTTTTGCATGCATGGAGTTTGAGTGTGTGTTTGCGCACATTAGGGGGAGCTAGAGCATAATTGTATATTTTGACTTAGGTAGGTTTTAGCACAATAAAGCCTCTTATGGGCCTAACCCAATACCACCTGCCTGGCTTAATTCTTACAAACTGCACACAATCAAGTACATACCAAAATGGCAATAAAGTATTCTTTTAAAATTCTAAAACTCTGCTTCAACCAAACGAGGAATGTAAAAGAGAGTGAAAAAGATGTTCTGAAGAAGAGTCATACGGGCTTGAAACGTTAACTCTGTTTTTCTCTCCACAGATGCTGTCAGACCTGCTGAGTTTTTCCAGCACTTTTTGTTTTTGTTTCAGAATTTCCATCATCCGCAGTATTTTGCCTTTATCTTAATGTAAAAGAGAGTAGTCATTGCACCCTCGATAAACTGATTGTAACAGAAATTTAAGGAAAACATCTGAGACTTGAACCCACAGAATAACAAGAGGAATTGGGAGTAAGAATTAAATTAATCCCTAGACATAAAATAAAGCTCCAGTACAGATTTCTTGTGTATTACAGTGCTATTATACTAACAAAATGTCCACTTTCAAAGCTAGTGTGTTTTTAGAACAGAGTGAAATAACTTGGAACAGTTCTAAAGGCTCCTTCTACTGAAGAGTTGAAGACTGTGGCTGGACATTTGGAGATAGAAATCTGTCCAAAAGCCAGGAAAGCCAAAGTTCAAAAGCTTGTGGTCAACAATCTTGAAACTGGAAACTGACAAACTATGTTTAGCAAAAATACAGCTGGAACACAAGAGGCCTGAGCTAGAATTCTAGCCTAGGGAGAGAGAGAAGAAAGAGAATAGGAAAGAGGGAGACTGGAAAGGGGAAAAAGAGGAAAGGGAGCTAGAAAGAGCATTCCAAAGAGAAGAGAGACAAGAGGAAAGGGAGAGGCAAAAAGGAAGGGAATTCCAGTGTAGAATCCCTCTGTATCCAGGGAAGGCACCACCAGTGGGGGAGGGCAGGGTGGGGGGTGTTACCCCTAACTCAGGGCCAAGTGCTGAACTTATAAAATTCTCCCATAAGATCCCAAACTCGAGATGAAAAAGACTTATACATTTGCCTCCTCATCTAAGAAGTTTGCAAAGCAAATGAAATGGCCAGCAGAAAGCTGGATGCTGCTAACGCAAAGCAGGCAAGGGACACAAGTTTTAGGCCATGCTGTCTGATGATGAAATTTCAGCAAACTATGAGATGACTAAGCAAACTATTCTCAGCATTTATGAGCTAGTGCTCGAAGTTTACTGGCAGAAATTCCAGAAGCTCCGAAAACAGCCCAAACAAATTTACATGAAGTTTGAAAGGTTCAAGCAACTTGCTTTCCTCCACTGGGTACAGGAACTTAACATAGAGACAACCTATGAAAGCCTCAGAGAGATTATTCTCCTCGAGCTCAAAAACTCACTCCCTATTTCCATAAAGATCCATGTGGAAGAACAAACAGCTTCCAAAACTAGACAAGCAGCCCTAGTAACAGATGACTATGAGTTAACCAGCAGACCCCTGATGCAAAGTAAACTGAGATCTGGTAATTCTCAGACAAAGAACAGATAGAAGGGAGATAGATGAAGCCGAGACAGGCTGTAAAGGGGAATAATGAAGGAAGGGCAGAGCAATCCCCAGGACTGCAAGGACTATAGTGGGTGTGATCCCGAGTTTACTCATTCAAGGAGTAGACATTTTGCTCAGGAACAACCTTGCAGATTGGAGGGTAGCACCCGGAAAAAGTCATAGGACAGTCCAAAGAGGCTGGAAAGGCTGGAGAAAGCCAGCTGAATTCTGCAGGGATGCAGAAAGCTGAGAAAGGCACCCCTGCACAGTGTGATACAACCCACAAGGGATGAGGTGACCAAGGAAGGGCCAACTGAATTAAAAGAGGCCATAGCCAGACCAGCAGTATTAGGGGGTTAGACCATCAGACATAGGAGCAGAAATTAGGCCATTCGGCCCATCAAGTCTGCTCTGCCATTCAATAATGGCTGATAAGTTTCTTAACCCCATTCTCCTGCTTTCTCCCTGTAACCTTTGATCCCCTTACCAATCAAGAATCCATCTATCTCTGTCTTAAATACACTCAATGACCTGGCCTCCACAGCCTTCTGTGGCAATGAATTCCATAGATTCACCACTCTCTGGCTAAACAAGTTTCTCCTCATCTCTGTTCTAAAAGGTCTTCCCTTTACTGAGGCTGTGCCCTCGGGTCCTAGTCTCTCCTACTAATGGAAACATCTTCCCCACGTCCACTCTATCCAGGCCTTTCAGTATTCTGTAAGTTTCAATCAGATCCCCCCTCATCCTTCTAAACTCCATCGAGTATAGACCCAGAGTCCTCAAATGTTCCTCATATGTTAAGCCTTTCATTCCTGGGATCGTTCTCGTGAACCTCCTCTGGACTCTCTCCAGGGCCAGAACATCCTTCCTGAGATACGGGGCCCAAAATTGCTCACAATATTCTAAATGTGGTCTGACCAGAACCTTATAAAGCCTCAGCAGCACATCCCTGCTTTTATATTCTAGTCCTCTCAAAATAAATGCCAACATTGCATTTGCTTTCCTAACTACTGACTCAACCTGCAAGTTAACCTTAAGAGAATCCTGGACTAGGACTCCCAAGTCCCTTTGCACTCCAGATTTCTGAATTCTCTCCCCATTTAGAAAATAGTCTATGCCTCTATTCTTCCTACCAAAGTGCATGACTTCACACTTGCCCACGTTGTATTCCATCTGTCACTTCTTTGCCCATTCTCCTAACCTGTCCAAATCCTTCTGCAGCCTCCCCGCCTCCTCAATACTACCTGTCCCTCCACCTATCTTTGTATAATCTGCAAACTTAGCCAGGATGCCCTCAGTTCCTTCATCTAGATCGTTAATGTATAAAATGAAAAGTTGTGGTCCCAACACTGACCCCTGTGGAACTCCACTAGTCACCGGCCGCCATCCTGAGAAGGACCCCCTTATCCCCACACTCTGCCTCCTGCCAGACAGCCAATCTTCTATCCATGCTAGTACCTTGCCTCTAACACCATGGGCTCTTATCTTACTGAGCAGCCTCCTGTGCGGCTTGTCAAAGGCCTTCTGGAAGTCCAAGTAGATAACATCCATTGGCACTCCTTTGTCTAACCTACTCATTACCTCCTCAAAGAATTCTAACAGATTTGACAGGTATGACCTGCCCTTGATGAAACCATGCTGACTTTGCCCTATTTTACCATGCAGTTCTAAGTATTCTGAAATCTCATCCTTAATAATGGACTCTAAAATCTTACCAACGACCGAGGTCAGGCTAATCGGCCTGTAATTTCCCGTCTTTTGCCTCACTCCCTTCTTAAACAGGGGAGGTTACATTAGCGATTTTCCAATCCTCTGGGACCCTCCCTGACTCCAGTGATTCCTGAAAGATCACCACTAACGCCTCCACTATCTCTTCAGCTATCTCCTTCAGAACTCTGGGGTGTAATCCATCTGGTCCAGGTGATTTATCCACCTTCAGACCTTTCAGTTTTCCTAGCACCTTCTCCTTGGTAATGGCCACCATACTCACCTCTGCCCCCCAACTCTCTTGAACTTTGGGAATGTTACTCGTGTCTTCCACCGTGAAGACTGACGCAAAGTACCTATTCAGTTCCTCCGCCATTTCTTTGTTCCCCACTACTACTTCTCCAGCATCATTTTCCAGCGGCCCAATGTCCACTTTTGCCTCTCTATATCGAAAAAAATCTCTTGCAATCTTCTTTTTTTTATTACTGGCTAGTTTACCCTCATATTTAATCTTCTCCCTCCTTATTTCTTTTTTAGTTGTCCTCTGTTTAGTTGTCTTTGTAGGCTTCCCAATCCCCTGGTTTCCTACTGCTCTTCGGCGCATTGTATGCTTTCTCTTTAGCTTTTATGCTGTCCCTGACTTCCCTTGTCAGCCATGGTTGCCTCGTCCTCCCTTTAGTATGCTTCTTCTTTCTAGGGATGAATTTTTGCTGTGTCTCCCAAATTACTCCCAGAAACTCCTGCCATTGCTGTTCCACTGTCTTTCCTGCTAGGCTCATCTCCAAGTCAATTCTGGCCAGCTCCTCCCTCATTCCTCTGTAGTTGCCTTTATTCAACTGTAATGCCGTTACATTTGATTCCAGCTTTTTCCTCTCAAATTGCAGGGTAAATTCTATCATATTATGGTCACTTCCTCCTAAGGGTTCCTTCACCTTAAGCTCCCTTATCAAATCTGCCTCATTACACATCACTAAATCTAGAATTGCCTGTTCCCTAGTGGGCTCCACCACAAGCTGCTCCAAAAAGCCATCTTGTAGACATTCCACAAATTCCTTTTCTTGGGATCCACTACCAACCTGATTTTCCCAGTCTACCTGCATATTGAAATCCTCCATGATCACTGTAACCTTGCCTTTCTTACACGCCTTTTCTATCTCCTGGTGTATCTTGTGCACCACATCCTGACTACTGTTCGGAGGCCTGTACAAAGGTTTTTTTATCTTTGCGGTTCCTCAACTCTACCTACACAGATTCTACATCATCTGACCCTACGTCGTTTCTTGCTATCGATTTAATTTCATTTCTTACTAACAAAGCAACCCCAACCCCTCTGCCAACCAGCCTATCTTTTCGATAGGATGTATATCCTTGGATATTTAGCTCCCAGTCCTGATCCCCTTGCAGCCATGTTTCCGTGATGCCCACCACATCATTTCTGCCAATTTCAATCTGCGCCACAAGCTCATTTACCTTATTTTGTATACTGCAGGCATTCAGATACAACACCTTCAGTCCTATATTTCCCGTCCCCTTTCTCATTGTCGTCCCTTTATCTGATGTGCTTGAAGTTAGATTCCTAGCCCTTTCCAAACACTCTGTCCTATTTTGTGTTCTGGAGACTTTAATAGCTCTCCTGGGCTCTCCTTCCTTTTCAGTTTTTTCATAATTTTCCATGAAGTTGAATCCACCCCCCCTCATGCTAACCTGCTGCTTTGTTTCCCATTAGTCATACTTCTTGGAGTTTTATCCTTCCCTTCCCCCCCACTTTCTAGTTTAAAGATTAAGATAGAACCCAAGGAAGTTAAAAAGGTCAAAACCAACCAGTAGAGTTAAAAGAGGTCAATGAAGTAACTGTGAAGTTTAAAAAGGATGAAGGGAGTGACCCAGAAATCTGATTGGCAGATATTTCAATTCAGAGTTAAACAGGGAGGTTCGCAAGCAGGTGAAGAGACAGTGAGGGAGATACCTCATTTATTTGAAGAACCACAGGAGAGTACAGCAGGAACCAAACAACTCTTGGGAGAGCTGTCTCACAGACTAGTCAAACAACAGTCTGACAGTTATAATCACAGAATCATACCTTACAGGTCATGTTCCAGACACCACCATCAACATTCCTGGGTATGTCCTGTCCCAATGGCAGCACCGACCCAGCAGAGAAATACAGTCGGGAGGGAGTTGCCCTGGGAATCTTCAATATCGACTCCAGACCCCCATGAAGAATCATGGCTTCAGGTCAAACATCAGCAAGAAAACCTCCTGCTGATTACCACGTCCCATCCCCCCACCCCCCACTCAGCTGATGAATCAGTACTCCCCCCTGTTGAACACAACTTGGAGGAAGGACTGGCAATAGTTCTGAAGGCTTGTGCTCCAGAACTTGCCGCACCCCTAGCCAAGCTATTCCATTACAGCTACAACACAGGCATCTATTTAGCCATGTGGAAAATTGCCCAGGTATGCCCTGTACAAAAAAAGCAGGACAAATCCAATCCAGCCCCATCAGTCTACTCTCAACCATCTGTAAAGTGATGGAAGGGGTCATCAACAGTGCTATCAAGTGGCACTTGCCTAGCAATAACCTGCTCACTGATGCTCAGTGTGGGTTCTGCCAGAGTCACTCAGCTTCGAACCTCATTACAGCCTTGTTTCAAACACGGACAAAAGAGCTGTACCTCAGAGATGAGGTGAGAGTGACTGCCCCTGATATCAAGACCGAGTGTGGCATCAAGGAGCCCTAGCAAAACTGGAGTCAATGGGAATCGGGGAAAACTTTCCGCTGGTTGGAGTTATACCTAGCACAAAGGAAGATGGTTGTGGTTGTTGGAGGTCAATCAAATCAGTCCCAGGACATCACTGCTGGAGTCCATCAAGGTAGTTTGCTTGGCCCAACCACCTTCAGCTGCTTCATCAATGATCTTCTTTCCATCGTAATGTCAGAAGTGGGGATGATCATTGATGATTGCACAATGTTCAGCACCATTTGCGACACCTCAGATACTGAAGCAGTCCATGTCCAAATGCAGCAAGACCTGGACAATATCCAGGCTTGGGCTGACAAGTGGCAATCAACATTTACGCCACATAAGTGCCAGGCTAAGAGAGAATCTAACCATTGCCCCTTGACATTCAATGGCATTACCATCGCTGAATCCCCAACTATCAACATCCTGGGGGGTTACCACTGACCAGAAACTGAACTGGGGTAGCCATATGAATACTGTGGCTACAAGAGCAGCTCAGAGGCTGGGAATCCTGCAGCGAGTAACTCACCACCTGTCTCCCCAAAGCCTGTCCCACCTTCTACAAGGTACAAGTCAGGAGTATGATGGAATACTCTCCACTTACCTGGATGAGTGCAGCTCCCACAACACTCAAGAAGCTCAACATCATCCAGGACAAAGCAGCCCGCTTGATTGGCAACTCTTCGACAAACGTTCACTCCCTTCACTACTGACGAACAGTGGCTGCAGTGTGTACCATCTACAAGGTGCTCTGTAGAAACTCACCAAGGCTCCTTAGACAGCACCTTCCAAACACAAGACAGCTACCATCGAGAAGGACAAGGGCAGCAAATACATGGGGACACCATGGAAGTTCCCCTGCAAGCTACTCACCTGTCATTGGGTAAAAGTCCTGGAACTCCCTCCCTAACAGCACTGTGGGTGTACCTGCAACACATGGACTGCAGCAGTTCAAGAAGGCAGCTGACCACCACCTTCTCAACGGCAAAACGAGGGGGGCAAAAAAATGCTGACTGAGCCAGCAACGCCCACGTGCCGTAAATGAATAAAAAAAAGTGGTGTTCCAAAGGACAATGGAGAGGTTAAGGGAAAATCCATTCCCAAGACAAAAGAGAAAGGGAAGGGAACATATCCCAAAATGAACACTACTTGTGGAAACCATAAGTGGTATACTAGGTATATCCATTGGGAGTTCTCGACTGGTATCTCAAATGAGCAAGCTCAAGTCTTAGACCTCAACAAATCCAGCAGTGTAGATGCAATGCCTACTAAAGGTGAGGTGCAGGTAAGAAAGTCCAGATGCCATACTGGGACTTAAAATCAAGTTACAGCTCACTGACTTCCTAGAAATCAGATTTGTAGAAGTGCCTGGGGATGAGCTATTAAATTCATGGGTTGTAGAAGTGACCACCTAAGGGTTAACAGTTGTAAAAACAGCCTAGTCCAGAAAATGTACATAATAACAGTTTTGCTCAGCAGCCTCTAGGCGGAATGAATTGGAACTGCAGTTCCTCCCTACTCCCATAGGTAACCAAAAGCAACCTAGCTGTTGCCAGGAATCTGGGGTAAACCCAAATGCCAGTAAATGCCCAAAAGATCCCTAAACGATACATAATCAGAATTCAAAGGGAACAGCCACTGGGCTCTGACACCAATATCACCCATTACACTTGAAGCCAAAAAAACAAAGTAATTCAGAACCTGAATGCAAAATGAATCTTTCCAAGAAAGCCTGTGATTTGTTTTGTAACTACCATCCAAAAGCTCATGCTATCCAAAGACTAACTCAGTTGAGAATTGCACAGGTACCAAAACTACAATGGAGCATAGCTGTAATGGGTGTGCATGTGTTTTTTTTTTAAACACCTTGTAATGAAATGCTCCTACAGGTCATATTTCATTCTGCATGATGTGGAGGGGTCACAAATATGTGCTGTATGGAATTCATTTTATATCACATCGGGTGGTTTCCACATATAAACTCATTAAATAGGGATATTTCACTTAAGAACAAAGGCACTGACTTAAAATGGCTGCCAATTTGCATCTGTGCAGCCACATTCCATTTCATGGAGATGTAGGGTGGCATTGTCCCTGATTTGCACTAAGTACGGTAGCAAGCGGGTAAAACGACGTATCGTCCCAAACCTGTTGCATTAATTATACATTCCTGGGAAACACGTTGTTTCCATGGCGCGCGCGCTCTCATTCGACCGTCACACCATCACCTCGCTGTTTCATCACGCCGGGCATAAATATTTAAAGTCTAGCCACGCGCACATCTCTCAGTGCTTCCAGCCTACAACTGCTGCAAAGAAGGCATGGCCCTGAAAGGCAAGAAGAGTGCAAGCCCCAGGTTCATTGACGCGTCCCTTGAATGCTTTTTGGGCGCAGTGGAAGCTCGCCGTGATGTCCTCTATTCCCGCTCTGGCCACAGGATGGGCAGCAACATCACTGATCTGGCTTGGGAGGTGGTAGCATACGTGATCAGCGCCAACACCCTGTAAAAAAGGGATAGCCACCCAGTGCCGCAATAGGATGAATAATCTCCTTCGATTTGCCAGGGTAAGTCACTTTTCTTATCACTCTCTCCTCACACACTCATCCACAGGGCCCTCATTCACTGCCAGTTCATGGGACAGCACCATTCACTTTCTCACATACACACCTTCATTGTCCTCATCCCGTCAATGGGACCACTCACCACACACACATGCCAGGCATACTTATCATCTGGCCTGGCAGGCATCCTGCTTACACTCTCTCCATCTGTATTCATGCAGGACAAGCTGGCACACAAGAGGGAAAGGTCGCAAGCCAGGAGGGAAAATGCCCAAGATCAAGGTCCTCACGGACTTTGAAAACAGAGCCATCCAGCTGGCTGGCAAGGATCTTGACTGTTCCTGTGCTGATGGGGAGGTCGGCGGTGCTGTACCAAGTGAGGCTTTCGCAGGCACATCTGCCAAACAGCCCACAGAGTCCACAACCCAGGGCCTCCAATCAAGCCCTGAAGAAACCTCTGAAGAGGAATCAGAAGGCACCCTCCCTGAAGTCCCATCACAGCACTCTTCCTCCAGCAGCATAGAGATACACACTTTGGTGGGACCAAGCTTGAGAGTTTCCTTTGGATCACAACCTGGTGAGCACATTGCACTTTCTGATCCACAGCAGGCGGCGGCAGGGACTTCCCTGGTCCCCGGCACTCGGAGGACTGCTGGAGGCCAGAAATTTGCTGAGTCTGAGTCAGAAGACAAGCCTCTGGACTCGGTCATGTCACAGATGCTGGAACTGCAAAGGCAAGCTTGGGAACATCAGGACGGGTATCCGCTGCACTCCTCAGATTGCAAGGCACAATGGAGGAGTCTGTCCACCTTCAAGCTGAGGTGATAGCGCTGGTATGCCAATGCACCGAGGTCAACACTGGTAGGATGGTGGCCGTCATGGAGACCTTGGTCCAGGACGTCACTCCTGCACTGCTGCGTGGGCTTACCTCCATCGCTGACGTCATAGTTGGCCTCTGGAAGTCTGTATGCGTGAGGGTGCAGGACAGCTTGATCTCATTCCTTCTCCTCAAGGAGTCAGCCAGCGGCCCTTGGGCATCCATAGTGAGGATCAGCAGGTGCACACCCCGGGGCCATCCACTCAGGTGATTCCGTGAGTGTCCAGCCCATCCGAATCCCCTCTTTCTGTGACCTCAGCAGATCCACAGCTCGAGGAGGGTATCACTGCCATGCAGCAGGACCCTAAAAGCAGGCCAGGGCCCTTCAGGTCTCGGCCTTCCAAAGGACGCCCATCTAGGTTATCACAGTCAACTGGCTGCCTCCACCTCCGCTGTGAGCGACTGGGGAGCGCCAAGACGTAGTGGCAGGGCTAGGAAGGTTATGATGATGTAACTCTTGTAGAGTTAAAACAATTAACTAAATTAACAATAACAAGGGAGAAATCAAGCACAGCCCCTAATTCAGGTCAGCTGTAAAACCAAGGACAAAGTTTGTTATGATGATGTAACTCTTTCGAGTTATCAACAGGTCGCATGTAACTCTTTCGAGTACATTCACAGTTCTTGGTTTCCGGGAGTGGGACATGAACCCACAACCTTCTGACTCAAAGGGAGGGTGCTATGTTGCACAGCCTGGGCATGGGTGTTAATCGCTCATACATAATGTTCACCAATATCAGTAAACTTCCAGGAATTTCTCCCTGCTTATGGCTCCTTGTTCTGATGAGCAGTGTTCGTGTCATTCAGATGTGAAACCTTTCTGCACAAGATAAAGGCAGATGTCTCAGTCCAGGGCCTCTTCCCTGTGCTTTGCGCAGCCTTCAGACCAAAGTGATGGTCCGGACTCTCATTCCCTGGACACACTGCTGATGCCTACACCTCGATAGTAATTGCTACCAGAATGCCGTGGGCAGGCATCACAGAGTACCATTATTCTCTCTGAGTGCTCTCAGCACCTTTAAACCTTTTTAGCATCCATGACCGGTGCTGCTGTGCTCCTGAAGGGGTCAGGTGCTGAAGGCGGACAAAGGATCAGATGCTTTTAAAGTTTCATGGCTGCATCTCTATGGTATGGCCCTGATCACAGAGTGCAAGCGAGCTGCCCTCATCCAGACAGGAGTCAGGCATTCTCAGAGGCTACGTGAAGATCTATGGAGCGTCCTCACTAAATGTCATCATCAACCCCCTGCAATCGACTGACTATTAGGGCCTCCGCTGCGTCTCCATGACAGGATCATTATCACAGAAAGCACGTGTGCTGCCGTAAGCCAGACTAGAGTCAAACGTTCATAGATGCAATGTGAGGATCTATGGTGTCTCCTCATTGCATGTCGTCATCATTCTCCATAAGTCTAGCAGCTATGAGGGCCTCATTGCTGCCTTCGAGGACCTCCTCACCCTCATCTAAATCCTCCTCATCAGAGGAGGCCGCCAGCTCCTCCATTTCCTCTTCAGCCAGCTCGGCTCTCCATTGCAGTGCCAGATTGTAAAGGGCACAGCAGGCAACGACAATGTGTGACACCCACTGTGGACCACATTGCAGGGCTCCACCAGGCCAGTCCAGGCACCGGAACCTCATTTTCAGCATCCCATGGTTAGTTCCACCAAGTTGCAGCATGAGCCTCGTTATACCTTCATTCTGCTGTAGTCTGAGCCTGCCACACGGGTGTCATCAGCCACGACCTCTGCGGGTAGCCCTAGTCCCCGAGGAGCCATCCCTGCAGCCTCTGTGGACCCTGGAAGACATCAGGGGTCTGTGACCGACTGAGAATGTAGGAGTCGTGCACACTCCCTGGTAACCGTGTGCAGACCCGCAGGATGCATTTGTGGTGGTTGCACATCAGCTGTACAGTCAGCGAATGGAAGCCCTTGCGGTTGACATAGTTGACCATGTGTTGCAACGGAGATTTGAGCGCCATGTGAGTGCAGTTGATAGCATCCTGCACCAGTGGGAAACCCGAGATCTGGCAAATCCAGTCGCTCTTGCATCTTGGCTCTACTGGTCCCGGGTGAAATGCATAAAGTTGTGTGCCCTTGCAAAGATGGCATCTGTGACCTCATGGATGCATCTGTGGGTGGAGGCTTGTGATATCCCACAGAGGTCACCTGTGGAGCCCTGGAAGGGGCCACTGGCGTAGAAATTGAACGCTGCTGTCACTTTCACGCCCGTGGAGTGGATGCCCTCCATGTCCATGTGGAGCCAAACCATGCAGTAGCTGCCAGATGTAATTGACCAGTTGCCTGGAGATGCGTAGTCTTCGGCGACACTGGTTCTTGGTCACTTGCAGGAATGAAAGGCGGCGTCTATAGACCTGGGTCTAGCTCAGCGCTGAGCAGCGATGGCTCGTCGGCAGCGCGTGCGGGTGCCCCAGCCGCCTCTTCTTCCAGAGGCTGCTGTTCCTCCCTCTGCGCAGCCAGGCGCCTCAGTCACTCTCTTCTCCATTGTCCTTGCTCTCTGTACGCCACAAGGCATACAGCTAGTTCACCAGGCTTCATGATCCTGATGTACTCCTCCTGCAGGATGAAAGAGAGAGAAGTGTGGGTTAGCATGGGTGTACTGAGACCATCTCTTGGTCAAGTCTGAAGGCCCCTTAATGCGTCCCAGGGAGTGTGGCCATGACTTCGATGGCCAGAGATTAGTGTGCTGCATGGCTGCCCGAAACCCCACCTTCTTCTGCCCCACTTCACCTGACCGGTTGGCTGCAGCTTTGCCCATTGGACTGCATGCTGTGCGCTCAGCTCAGGCACAGGTATTCTCCTAATCTACAAAGATGCACTGTTAGCTTGAACCATGGGGGAGGCTGGTACAAACTGGGATGATGACATTACAAGGAGCTGTGAGCACCTCCACCAGTGACTGCTCCACAGCCAGCTTTAGCAAGGAGATTGTGCAACCATTAGTTCAACTGTTCTGCAGTCCACTAAAACACTCATTAGTTTGTAGTCTGTGCCTGAGGGGTAAAAAGCTCTGGAGCACTTGGTGCTTCTCTGTCGCTTGAGTGGGCAGATAAGCTCGAGGCCCGACTTCAATAATATCAATGGTTCTACGTCTGAACTGTCTCAGCTGCAGAAGAATGGTCACTTTATACAAGGTGCCCCAAATGTCACTTCCCTTGCCCATCACCCCACCCCGCATGCGCTTGTGCGCTATCTTCAACCACGGGGCAGCCTTTGCCCGCCCCCCCCCACCAACCAAGTCACCTCAAAAACAGGGCAGCCTTTCGCCCCCAGCCCCAAAGTGCCTCAACCTTGAAGTCCAACAGGCGTCCCTCGCTCCACAACGTTACTCTCCTCCAAGTTCCCCTCAAAATGCAGCCTGCCAAGTGCGTGCGGGCAGACGATCCAGCGGCTGGGAGGAGGGGGGAGCAGCGTGATGAGTCCGGTGGGCTAGCCTTACAATGATATGATGCTGATGTATTACAATGAGGTTCCCAACATCCGATGGCGGGAAACGCGGCCCACCATCGATGGGCTGAGCTGACGATCGCAAGCTGGTTTCACGACGTTGTGAAACCGATTTTTGGCCTTCTAGCCAATATCCGCTCACGCCACCGAACACGGCCGACACCAGTCGGCACAGACCATTCTGCCCATAGGTCTACAGAGGCCCCGACAGGCAGTGACCTCCCTGGAGGCATGACAAGCTTCATTCCTATCTTATTCAAATGGAAGAACCAACCTTTCAGGAGTTAATTGCTAGAACGTTAAAAATTAATCATTTTTGCTATCACAATCACTAAGAGGAGCTGTGCCAGACACGAACTGATGAATTTCCTTTTAGAATATACAATCAACTTGGAGAGAGATCTTGTGATACAACCTTTTGTGTGGATATCTGAATTCGGGATTTGGCAGAGGTATTCTAATTGGAGTGAGCGGCCGTCTCTCACCCTTTACAATATTCTACCTAAACTTTCAAACCTGTTCTGCTGAGTTAAAAGTGTGTCTACATCCCTACAACAGACAGAGACTCTCAACTAAAAGCCACTGGATTTCTACAACAGTGTTTCCAGGAGGAAAGGGACATACCAGCCACGACTGAAAAGTAATCGCCTCAGCTGAGAACCAACAGCTCCAGAAACAATCAATCAACACTTATTGAATTTTTAAAAATCTGCACTTTAACTTGGCCAAGGTTAACATCTGATATTCTGTAAAGTTGTATTTCTTTCTGCATGCTTGGGGTTTGAGTGTGTGCGCGCATTAGGGGAACTAGGACATAACTGTACACTTCTAATATTTTTACTTGTGTGAATTTTTAGCACAATAAAACTAACCCCTTACCGGTGTAACTCAATACCTGTCTGGCTTAATCCTTAAAAACTGCACACTGTCAAGTGCATACTGAACTGGCAATAAAGCATCCTTTTAAAATTCAAAACTTCTGCTACAACCAAACAAGGGGTGATAGAAGAGAGGAGTCTTTGCACCCCATCTCACCTGTTCGTAACAGGTCACTGACCTAAATCGTTACCTGTTTCTCTCTCTACAGATGTTGCCAGGCCTGCTGAGCATTTCCAACAGTTTTGTTTTATTTCAGACTTCTAGCATTGTAGCATTTTGTTTTTGTATAAGGAATTACACTAATTCTACGAGTGATTGTTGCTTGAGGTGTAATAATTCAATTTGAGTATAAATTCTTCTTACTCTTCAAAATGTATCCACCGCTTCAAAAACCAAACCATAACCTTTTAATAGCTAGCTCATTTGTATAATAGAAAATACCATATTGGCTATTGTACTCCAATCAGGGAAAGCCATTAATTATCATCCTTCAATTCTATCCCTCAAATATATCATGCAATTGATCTCTACTATGCGCTAGATTTAGTTCATAAGTGAAGAAACTGTTCCGCAAAACAATTTACAGGCCCAGCTTTCTTTGTATTGACAAACGTGATGCCAATTTACATCCATCAAATAATTATGCACATTTGAAAATACAAAATTTCTTGCAAGACAATACCAAAGCATAGTACCTCTTAATATATTCTTTATTTCCATACTCATCGTGTTTTAGCCATCTTACTTTTGCATTATAAATACTGTTCCATTTCTCTTTTGCCTATCACCATTTTAGCTACTAAAGCAGGCAGATCCCATTCACTTGAAAACTGCTTTCATTAGCTGGGATGTTTAAATGTACTCCACTTATCCCAGTTTGAAATTCAAAGTAAAGAGGGGCTAGAATATCAAGATTATTTCAGTAATTACCTCTTCTGAAGGCAGTTAACAAACAGAGGCCCATGGAATACTATGAACATCCAATCTCAGGTAACAAGTTTCGCACCACAAATATCTGGTCTAAGCTAAACGTTACTTTGGCAATATACTTGAGCTTTGGGATATTTTATATTTTGAAGCAGGAATTGAGTTGAGAGTCTTACAATCCAGTGAAATCTGTTGTGGTTATTTAAAAATAAAACTTTTGTTTTAACTTTACTTCTCAATAAACTTGATTTTTAGTTATAGCCTATGATACACAACTGAAGCCTGTGCTAATTGTTCATCAGTTGGAGAAGAGAACAAAGCGATATTCCACAGTGTTTCTAGCTGGTTCTTCATTGGTAAGAGCGGTTCATTTTAATCATGTAACCTTCTGTCCCAGTTTACTTTGCGAATACGGTAAAATTTTAAATCCTATTTAATAACTGTCTGTTACTATACCAAGAGAAATTTTTTTGTTTTAAGCCAAGATTCCTAAAGCTTCATCAACACCTTAACAAATTTATTTAAACCACACGCAAAGAATTTCAAAACAAGAATTTTATAACATTTTAATTAAGAACCAATCAATTTCCCGTTGTATTAAGTTAAACCTGAATGTAGGTCTCAGGCAAAACATGGGGTTAGAACACAGGGCATATTATATATATGTAGAACACAGACGTGTGCAAGGGGCTAAGATCCCTTTTTCAAGTATACGGTCCATCCTTACATAATATTTTGGCAAAAATCTATAACAATTTGGGAAGCATTGATGATTGCAGCATTGAGATTTTGTGGTAAAAATCAGGAATGATAGCAACACCACTTGTGGAAGGGTGCAGTTACAACGTGACAAGTTATAAATGTGGACACAGGAGTTTGTAAGGTAGGGAGTCAACACAGGAAATACATACCAATGTAAGTATTCTACTATGTTATATAGATATATAATGCAAGCATTTTCATCCTAACTGGATTCGCTGTTTAAAAAGCAGGCAAATATATAATGACAATTAGAGGTTCTCATAGATCAAGATGCCAAGTGAAAAGATGACATGAAAAAAGCAACAAATTTAAATTTGAAGAGTTAGACCATCTGAATTGGACCACTGCTGATGAGAAGAATATCTCATTAATATTTATCGTTGTTGAATGTTCTATTGATACGAATTGTTTATTAAAAATCAAAACCTATATCATGTTATACAAATATGGAAAAATGGAAGAACTGTTTAAATGTATAAAATGAATTTATTTCTACTGAGGACACATTTTCATTATAACATGAATATCTGCATCATCTCTCTGCAGTGCTATGCCTGAGATAGAAAGCTTAAGTTGCAAAGATGTGACAGACAGCAGCAGTGTGCAGTACCCTACCTGTAAATTAGGGATAAGTGCCAAATTTGAGAATTAGAATCTGAACTGGTTAAACTGGGACCACTGGGATGGGTTTCAGCATCTAGATCCCTTAGACAAAGGTGACATCATTCACACATTGCCTGGTCCAATGTAAACTTTCCACGATGCCAAGCTTTCTATGGTTGGGCAAGGAAAATGATTTAATGGCTAGACAGGGTACTAGACTATGAAAAGCAAGTAACAAAAAAATTCCTTATCCCAGATAGTCCATTTTTTGGGGGACAGTTCAAAAAACAGAAAAAGGTACATGCTCCTGTCCATTTTAAATTTTAACTTAGGATTGAGAAGATCTGTATTTTCTATAAACATAATTTATTAAAAATTTACATTCACATGAATCAATATTTTATACAACATTTCTAAAATTTCAAGAACTTGATTACACTGAAAATATACTCACTGACAATGTGTCCTGTAGTCTGAAATGCGAGTTCTACTATACTTTCATCCTGATCAGAGGCTGCCAGGTGAAAGACAGAGAAGATATTCTTCCACCCAGAACGAATATTACCAGCCTGCGAGTTAACCATCTGGGCAATGCAGCGAACCACCATGTCTCGGATTGTTGGCGATCTTCAGGGAAAAAAAAGTATGTTTTATAGAAATGCAACTGAAAGCACAACATGTGTAACTATAAAGTTATAGGCATGTGGCTAAAATGCATTCTTTGAAAACATAAATAACAGGCATTAAGAGAGGGGAAGATTGCATTGTATAAATTTCTTAGCTACATGCTATTCAAGATAACTCAGGTATCTACCCTAATTTCATGGCACTTGACTTCCAAACAAAATCTAAGAGACAAATAGTGCTCTCTTCACCAATTTATCTTACTCCTTGTTAAACTGTTTTAAAAATATACTAATTGCACAGTTACTACCAAACCAAAAACATAACACTTTGATACAATGTGTACTTTTCAAACTTATGATTTTTTAAATTATTGCTCATCAGCTACAATAGTTTCTATAGAACTTTGATGATGTGAAAGTTGACTACAGAAAGGACGCTTAAAAAAAAATCTTGTTACCGTGATATAAGTTTACCTGTTCTTTTTCATTATGTGTTCAAAAGGTCTCAAGAAATCCTTCTGAAACCTGAAGTTAGCAAGTTCTCCTTTCTCTAAGAACTTCATTGATAACTGCCTTAAAGAGTCTACGGCAAAAATGGCAACATCTTCATTGGGATTACAGCCAACCTGGTAATAAATGGGAATAATAAAATTCATAACCTCAATATTATGAAAAAAACTATTTCAATAAAACTCTATTGATATGTGGTTTGATTTTAATCACAAAATGTTACAATTCTACATGAAGAAATCAAATGTGTTCAATGTAAGAAGTTTGCACTTCAATAACATATACTGAATATTACAATTAAATTAGAAAATCTCATGTGATACTGCAAACAGGACTTAATTGCAGGTTAAATTATGAGGGTAATGGACCAGGGTTGAGGGAGAACTGTTATACTAGAGGGTAGAATAGGTTATTGAGAAAAGATGGAGCAGTATGGAAGGGGAAGGGAAAAGTAGAAAGGGTTTAAAGTCAGGAGAAGACGAAGGAGAATTAGAAGCCAGGACAAGTAGGATGGCTGGTAGAATACAGTGGGAGGTTGAGGACATTGGGGAAGGTTAGGCAGAAGTTCAACACAGAAGAAAGAACAGGTTTAAAGACATAGGAAAGAGAAAAGAGAGGTGAGAGGGGGAGGAGGGTCAATGAAAAGGGAAGACCAGAAGACTATATTAAGTTGAAGTAAGGCAGGAAGGAAACCCACAGTTGGCCAGAGCTTAGCAGGAAGCCGGTTTTGCAAGATACCTGTCCAGGAGACGGTGACTAATTAAAAGACACCAGACAGTCAGGGACAGATGCATTGGGGAGAGAGTGATAACAGAAAGAGTAACAGTGTGAGGTAGAATCAGGGGTATTGTGGGACGGGCAACATTGCAGGATCTGGTGTTGAGGTGCAGCAACACAAATCAGGGGGCACAGTGGGACACATGGGCATGTGCAATGCAGAAAATGTAGGGCTAGGAGATCTAAAAGTAGATTGGGCTGCAAGGTGGGGCATGTCAACTGGTGTCATTACTCATAATGACATTGCTTTCAAACGCATAAAACAGTCTCTATTTTTATATAAAGTTTTTTTTAAATTTTGCTACATTTGGTTGTCTACGCTAATGGCTGCTATATATATGGAGGGAACAGACACTGGAAGGCTCAGTATATTTTATATTAAAAGCAGAGATGGAGAGCCCAAGGGGAGAGAGAGCAAAACAGCTGAAAGTTGAAAAAAACAGCTGAAGCATACAATATCTAAAAATTGGTTACAATTGTGAGGTTTTTAAGATTATTATGTTTCAGGACTGTTCTTTTGGTTTATATGATTATTATAATTTGGGACTGTAATTTAAAATTTAGGGTAAATGAAGAGGGTAATGTGACCTGTTCTGGAGTTTGCCTGACAGTAAGCCTGGGTGACTTGATTGTTAAGAGATAAAAGGAGGGCTCAGACTGGTTTATCGAGAAGGTGCAAGATATTTATGCTTGGTGACAATGACCACAGTCTCTGAGTTTACAACGAGTAAACTTTGAACCCCCAAGTCCCAGAAATGTGTTATAGGTATAGATTTGTAAACAGTGGTGTTGCAAACTATCCATTTACTTCTAAGGTGAAAGGAGTTGGGATCAAAGATTAACTAATGCAATTCTCATGTGTTTTCCATTGCCATGGGGAAGAGGGTAGAGGAAGCCATTTTTGAAATTAGGTTACATGCACCCCTATACACTGGTGAATGTCACAGACTGACGGTGTTTTGCAGCTTGTCTTGCGTGCTCTGCAGCTATCTTAGAAGTAGAGACAGTGAGAAATAGAAGCAGCCAGGCCTGCACCTCAAGCAGAGAAAATGCTGACTATTGTTCACCACGCAGAACACAGGTGGGAGCTTGGGTTCAGACTGAAGACGAGTTCTTGAGGATTTAATGCAGACTAGAAGATTTGCCTAACTTGGAGCTAGAGGAAGTGATCAACAGCATAACCCTCACAATGAAAGGCAGTTCTGGGATTAGAAGTTACCTGGTTGGGTACGTAGAAAGGAAGAAAGCCATCAGGGAGCTGTGAATAATTTTAGACTGGTTCCTTAAGTGGGGTTTGGGGGTTCAGTGTTTTGGGGGCTCAGTGTTAGTGGGGTTTGGGGGTTCAGTTTTTTTGGGGTGCAGTGTCCACTCAAAGGGCAATGTAACCTAGAGCGAGATTTCCGGTTCTGCTAAAAGTTAAATGGGAAAGTGCAAGTTGCCTACAAAAAGAAAATTGTGTTTAAATGTACATTATGAGTGGTCAGAGACAAACGAGAGAATGCTCAGGTGACAAAAAGTCAGAGGCTTAGAAACAAATAAAAAATAAATACACTTAAGTGAATTTTAAAATATCCAGACGTTAATAACTTAAAATAAGTATTTTGACCATATAATCTCAATGTAAAATATCACCTCTACATGAGCCAGTAGGCATGGTTAATCTGTGACAGGCAAGGTAGGACACCGTTAATATTAAACCTCCTGTCACAACACCACCTATAAATGTAACAAGTCTCAAGTTTCCAACTGAAACTGCCTGTGTACAAAAATCAGTATATTAGATAAACACAACCATACCTAATATATAATTTACAACACCTCAATGAGTGGGAGTTGTCCACATTACCATTCTAGCTAATAAACCATAAAAAGTAAATAATTATGCAAACATCTTAAAATACTTTTCTAAGCATACTTAAAATGAAGTCATGATGCATCAGATTATTTTCAGAAAATTACCTTATTAAAATGGTCTCCAATGACCTCCCATATTCTGGACCATTGTAGCCTGATTCGCCCCATGTTGTAATAGGATATCTCAACTATCTTCTGAAGGCTGAACATTCGTGGATGTGTTGGTGAGGCTAGCTCATCCATGGAGACAGCACAAAGCCAGCGCACAAAATCAACTGCAAATGAAAAATAAATATAATTTGTTATCCAATGTGCCAGTAGAACAAGCTGACATGTTAATATTAAAAATGTTGAATATTAAGGCATACCAATAGCATTTCCATCCAGTCTTGTAGATCCTGTGAAAATTCTGGAATGCGAAAAAAATGTAGATTTTTCTATTTTGAACATTATAGATGGAATCATGCACACATGGCTCTCAATCATGTGCACCTTAGGCCACCAAATAGTGGGAAGGAGATACAGCAGGCAAATTTGCAGAAAACATGCAAGAACTTTACTGAGAGACTTTAATTAACCTAATAAAATAACAGTGCAGGGAAATTCATACAAAAGAATTTTTCTGGTTAAATTTTTTTTATTCGTTCATGGGATGTGGGCGTCACTGGCTAGGCCAGCATTTATTGTCCATCCCTAAGTGCCATTGGGGATGGGTTTTTACAACAAACGACAATGGTTTCATGGTCATCAGACTTTTAATTCAAGATTTTTATTGAATTCAAATTTTACCATCTGCCGTGGTGGGATTCAAACCCGGGTTTGGGTCCCCAGAGCATTACTCTGGGTCTCTGGAATACTAGTCGAGTGACAATACCACGATGCCACCATCAGCTCTGCAATGAAGAAAGCAGTGCTGTATCTCTAACTGGGGAACAAAGTGGGACAAGTGGAGCATGTTTCAGTGGGCATCATTAAATAAGTAGAGATAACAATATGAGATTTAGAATAATAATGAAAAATAACAATGAAAAATCAAATGTGAAGACACTATTGGAGGGGGAATAATTTCAGTGAGTTGGAAAGGATCTGGACAGAAAACAATGATTGGCAAGTAATACAGTAAATGGGAGGCGTTCATAGAGGAGATGGCTTGAGTACAGACTAGACACATTCCCATGAATGGGAAAAGAAAGGGCATCCAAAATTGGAGCTCCCTGGCTAACTGGAGATATAAGGAGTTAAATTACATAGAAAAGGGAGACTCATGATAAATCTTGGGTTCATAATTCAGTAGAGAACCAACGTGAGCACAAAACGTACAGGTTAGAAGGATAAAAGATACAAGAGGGACAAAGCAAGTGTATGAGAATAGATTAGGGGGTAACGTAAAGGGAATACAAAAATCTTTTACAAACAAATAAATAGTAAAAAAAATAGTCAAAGAAAAGGTGGGATAGATTTGGGACCAAAAATGACAGATTCTTGCAGAGGTAGAGAGCTTGACTTAAGCAGTAACTGAGCACTTTGCATCTTAATTTGCAATTGATTTGCATCTGTCTTCACTGAATAAGCAGATTCTGCCAATGTTGCATTAAAGGAGGAGGCAATAGAGAAATTGGAAAGGATGAAAGAAAACTAAGAGCAGATACTAAAAAGGTTGGTAGTGCTCAAAATAGAAAAGTCGCTGGCTTTGAATGGGATGCAACATGTATTGTAGGTGGCTGCTGAGGGAATTAAGAGTGGAAATTATGAGGGTATGGCCTCAATTTTCTGATCTTCTTTAGATATGGCAGTGGTGACAGAAGACTGAAAATGTTACTCCACTTTTCAAAAAATAGGGGAGGGGGATAAATACTGCAGCTACAAGGCCAATCATTTGAATGTTGTTTTTGAGGAAATCATTAGAGACATTTGTACAGAATTAATTGACAATTGGAAAAATAACAGCTAATAAGTGAAAACTATATTTTGTAAAGGCAAATCATGTTTAATTAACTTGACTGAGCTTTTTTGATGGAGGGTCGATAAAGGTAGTGCAGTTGACATATGTATGGACTTTCAAAAGGCATTTGACAAGTATTGGACTTGTTAGCAAAATTGGAGCCAATGGGATTAAGGAGGCTGTAGCTGCATGAGTACAAAATTGGCTTAAGGGCAGAAAGTCGTGGTCAACAGTTGTTTTTCAAACAAGTTGGTCTGGGCAAGGGGCGTTAGGAGGATGAGTTGGTGTTGGGACCAATGCACTTTTTGATATGTAACTTATGTATTGGATTTGGATCTATATGGGCAGGATTCGAGAGTTTGGAGATGACACAAAACTCAGAAATATTAATAAACAGTGAGGAGGATTGCTGAAAAAAAAGAGAAAAATTAGAGCAACAGGTGAAACTACCTGCTTCACATTGCTATGTAGTAGCAACACGAGTGGTATTCTCCATTAACAGGATGTTGCCATCAAGCCAGAAAGACGTTCTGCCTATCACAATGTGGTATCTGAATTTCAGTGCTAGTGCGATGCTAGGAATGTGGGTCATATGTCCCAAAGACTGGCGGATCGTATCAAACAGCATATCCCTTCCACTGTTCGCAACGGGCAAGGTACAGACCGTACCCAACCAACCCGTGCTTGCAAAACTCAAAATACAGTGTCTAACATTCGATATGATCCTGCAATTGGACAGCATTTGCTGAATAATCCTCAGTGTGCTAAGAGTTACGCTGACAACCAATTTACGATCATCAGTCGGGCTCACAGTGTGGCCATGTGTGTACTGAAAGATACATCTATTAATACACAGGGCCCTGTTCTTTGTAGATAGAAAGAACGTGTACAAACATTGAGCCTTTTCAGCTAAACAAAATAAGTGACAGCCAATCGCTGCTTTATTCCTCAGAGCAATGCTTTGACCAGAGTCAAGCTGCCTGGTTTAAATTTCAAACAATGCTGGGCAGTTAACTGCCAGGCAGCATCAACTAGTGCATTCTCCATGGCAATGCCTCTACCAATTAGTGTCCACTTGCCAGCCAATCAGCGCTCTTTTCTCATGTGATATAAATTGTTGTTGCATTTGTCATTCTTGAGAATTGTCCTGATGAGTTTAAGATGAAAAGCTTTGACAAAAAAAAGTCTCTTTTTTCAGCAATACTCAAGTTTTGTTCTACCAAATGACTAATTGAGGAGGTTAGCAACAGACTTCAGAAGAACATAGACTGGTAAAATGGAGACACATGGCAAATGAAATTTAACACCAAAAAGCATGAAGTGATTCATTTTGATAGAAAGAATGAGGAGAGGCCATAAAAACAATACTGTACAATTTTATATGGAGTTCAGAAACAGAGGTACCTAGGGATGTCTGTACACAAGTCTTTGGCCTTCGATAGGGAAAAGAGCGGGTTTAATAGAACGGTGCCAGGTATGAACGTGGAGAGACGAGAGAAACTGGGGCTGTACCCCTTACAGCAGAGAAAGTTAAGAGGAGATTTGATAGATGTGTGCAAAATTATGAAGGGTTTTGACAGAGGAACCAAGGAGAAACTTTCAAGTGGTAGAAGGGTCGATAACCAGCGGACACAGATTTAGGGTAATTGGCAAATTAATCAGAAGTGACTTGAGGAAACAGTTTTTCCTCAGCAATCTGATTGCACTGCAGGAAAGAGTAGTGAAATCAGATTCAATAATATCTTTCAAATGGGAATTGGATTATTACTTAAGTGGAAAAAAAATCAGGTATATGTGGAAAGAGTGGGAGAATGGAAGTAATCAGGGCAGAGGTGAAAAAAAGACAGCTGTTTCCAAATGCACATAATTTTATTAACAGTGTCAGTGTAGTTCTATTTCTGTCTTTCCAAGTGAGCAATGATTTACTTTCACTTAGTGCTCAAAACCCCTTAATCTACCTCTTGGTTCTGCTCACATTAAATAACATCAAGTAAGGTTCCAACAAAATTTTAACTGTACCATTATTTAATTTTTGCCAACAGGTCTGGCAGATTTACAATTTCTTTGTAGTAATTCATAAATTATGCAAAAGTAAAAATGTAAGTTTGCACAGATTTACATTCTTGCCATTGAATGCATCCAAAACAACATTGGCTTAAGTTTTGGAAATTCTTTCCTAAATCTTTCCGCTTACCTATATGACTTTCCTTCTTTAAGATGCTCCTTAAAATTTATTTCTTTAAGTTTTTGGTCATCTGCCCTAATATCTTCTTATGAGGTTCAATGTTAAATTTTGTTTGACAATGCTCCTGTGAAGTGCCTTGGGACATTTTATTGTGTTAAAGATGTGACATAAACACAAGTCATTATATTTGCTAAGGTTATTGTAATCTTACATTAAAGTAAAGTAGTTAGATCGAAAATCAGATCGTAAGTGAAAGAAAGTCAAAGTATAAGTTGCACATAGTGAACCAAATGAACCACAAAGACATGCAAATCTGAAAAAAATTGGTCTTACCTGTCAACTGCAACAACAACACTCTGAGAGCTTGTCTCACCAATGGATTCCTGGATACTGGCTATCTGCTTTCGGTCCACAGCCCCACCAACTAAAGTGCCTGGGTAGGCATAGAAAGAAGCACCCTTGGATTAGCTTTTTAAGTGATGAATTTGTAAAACAAAATTCAATCTGTACTTGCAAACAATTCTAGGGAGAAGTAGCATTACAAGGAACTACAAATACATAGTATAATTAAACAGATAATCACGCTAAAACTAACAAGCAATAGCCGCACTGAAAATTGGTTTTGTCAGCCTCAATTTGTGCCTCTCAGAACAAATCAATTGAGAATAAAACTAGCCCAGATTCAAATGTTTTAATGCCAACAGTATATAGTTAAGTGTATAAAAAATTATGTTCTCTGGTGTAGATTCTGTAATTATAGAAACTATTTAATAAGTTCCCCAATGCAAATTTTAAAGTGTCAGTTTGGCTCAGTTGGGTAGGACTCCTGTCTAATTTTAGGATGTCTTGAAGACATGAGAAAATGCGATACAAGCACAAGTTATCTTTTTTCAGGACAACTTTATTGAACCATTCCTCCAATTTATTGCAGTTCCACTTCCAGTCTGATATATTGGTTCCTCAGAAACCAAATGCAACTGGAAACTTCTTTTAAGGTTCATTCTTCTTCAGCCTCCTAAGCACCCTAACCAAGTCTCAGATGACTGTCTTTTTCCTCCTGTTTATGGGGGAACTAGATGAAGACATGGATGATGAAGGTGAAGAAAAGTATGAAGACAGCAAGAATAAGATTTTGTTGCTTGGGGAGTAAACTCCAGAACAGCCTACAAATGAAAATAAAAGAGCACTGGGAATGTCAGGTAGTGAACATGTGACAGACAACCACTGAAAATGCAGGATTGCACTAAAGGTTAAGTTTCAATATGCTGAGCTTGATAGGGAAGGGACCTGCAGTAATCAATGTTCCCACCAAGCTGCATGGGTGCTCAGCTGTGCAGAAGCCTGCAAATCTCGCTCCATGTTAAATACTCTGCATGCAGGCAAGCACAACGATTTGAAGGGATCATGCATTTAAAAAACTGGCTTTGCACAATAAGAAAATTTTAAAGGGAACACTGACAATAACAGCAAGCCCAAAGAAAGTGGGACATGGTTGCGGTATAATTTATTCCAAGCATATCCAAGTGACAAAGCCAACTTACCCAGTCCCAGACTTAAAAACTCGTCGGCCGTCTGATCTCTAGATCCAGAAACCGATCCTTCTCTACCTCGAACTGTCCCAGAAATGTAACGTGCTTTTACTCCAGTACCTATTAACTGGGCAAGTTCCAACTGACTGATACATTTTAAGATCTATGAAGATTTACAAGTAAAAGAGAAGACAAATTTACAAAATATTTCCAGTGGCTCACAAAATTAAAACTACAAAACGAAATGAATTAGGTAATTTAAATGTTTTGAAACAGATTTCTGAAGCACTCTACTGATTCGCTACAAAGTCAGCTGAATTACACTGTGTAATCTAGCACTGTTAATATGTATTTATTAAATGGAAGTAATTAATTCTGTACACATAAAAGAGAAATAGCGTTTCCATTGAAAAATTGTGGTAAAATTGCCTTTGCTGAAATGAATATTCTACACGGGAACTTGCATGGCGAGAACTATAATTGAAAAATGTATAAACTGAGCTAAAACCAAAAATAACAATGAAAATATGACGGATTACCAATTGTCAAACAAATATCTTAGAACAGTAAAAGTGGAGACTATGTCAGACATTAGATCAATCCTTACCTACTCAAATCTGTCTTCAATTACACAGAATTTAAAAGATAGTAATAAGGCTTATCTTTGAAAATCTATGTTGCTCCAGGATACAGTGCAAGTGTGTTGTGCCACATAACAGTAAAATATGGTTCACAACAGATTTCTCCAATAGCAAATTTTTATTCTCAACCTTGTTATATGCAGGATAATAAACTTTCTGACATCAAGGGAGAGTTGGAGACAAATCAACATAAGGCACTCTTGCTCACCTCCAAGCAGTCAGACAGCTATTGGTTCTCTTAGGGGGGGGGAGGACGGAACGGTGCAGTAGTGCTGGGGAGGAGTGGTACCAGGCAAAGCCGGGGGTGGGGGCAGATGATGGGTGATGGGAGCAGATCTTGCTGCGTTTAACAACAATACCTCAATATAACGTTTTTCGTGTTTCCTGCCCTACAGACATCCAAATTTATTAGATTGGCCAGCTGCTGGGTAGGAAAACCAGTGGCAAGCAACCATAGCCATGATCTTCAGGGAAGGCCCTGGCAATCATGATCAAGGGACATGCTGTCAATTGTAACAGGGACTAGATAGAGAGAGGCCTCAATCAGCACAATGGATGTGTAGGTTTTCTTGAGGGACTGGGTTGGGAAGAGAACTCCTGCCTCCATTTCACTATTGGATTTCCCAACTCCTCGGGAAATCTGGCCGGCAACGGTTATATTTAAATCAGGAACCTAATTCCAATTCCAATGGGAGCCTAATTTAAATATGTTAATGAAACGTCCTACCTCTCCAATATGGGACACGTGCAAATGGCAGAGACCCCCAAGACGATCAAATATTCCAACTTGAACACTGGCCAGCTGGTTTTCCCAAGCCTCAGGAAACCCAGCAGTTAAAGGGAGGCAAGAACCAGTGCATGGAACAGGCTAAGTGCTTTTCCAGCGCTGCTTGTGGGCGAAGAGGAGCAGGAGTGCTCTGCATCAACCGTTCCATGATCCAGTGCATTCCATGGCATGTGCAATCCTCCCAGCGCCCCACAGCCCATGTCTTCCATGGGCAGCCCCGCTATATTCACCCCTCCCCTGATCTCTCAGGACATCCTCATTAATTCCCAACACTTGCCCCCTGATCTCTCCAGGCTCCACATCAATGCCTGGCACTCTGATTTCTACAGGCACTGTAACAAAGAGCTCCCAGGCCCCAATCTCCCTTGAATCCCATCGATGTCCCCCTTGACCTCTCCAGGAACCCCCAACCCCCATTCTTTTTTGGTTCCTCCCTCGTGTTGGTCCCCTGATCTCCAATCTTGCCACACCACCCGTCAATGTCTCCCTGACTCCTAGATTCTCCATGCCCCAGGATCCCCATCTCTCCCTCCCACCCTCTCCCGACTTGTGGCTTGATGCCTCTCAATCTGGCTGGCTATGGCAGGAAATCATACTTCAAAAATTATAATCAGGCCCTGTCATTTAATTCTGCAGAACCTGAGGGAAACCTAGACTTTTGGATTTCCTTACTACAAAACTGAGTCTCTTCTCCCCTGCCTCTCCAATAACATCGAGGTCCTTAAACAACTTCTAGTCGTAGATTGGCTGTTAAGTATCTTTCAGTAGTGCAAATTTAAAATAGGATTTTGCACAATTTATGATAAAATTTACGGTTATGTGCTGAATAGTTCCAAGAAAGGATGCAGGTTACTGACTGACAATAATCCAGTGCAACCGCCTAGCTTTATTATGTTAACAAGACATGTGAAAAGTAATTTTCAGAATTACACTGCACATTTAGCACAAATGGTAAAACCATGTATGAAGGCATAATTCTAGCCATTCATAACCTTTAACAAATAGAAGAATCTGTGATGACAAGCAAATCAATTAATACTCAAAGCAATGAAGCAATTATAGCTATCTGAAACTTTGAAACATCTGGCAACTAACTTTTTTCACGTAAAATTCTGCCAGAACATCACATTATTGCTTTGTTAATTCTCCAAGGACTAAACATTTTGTGTAATACGTAATTTAAAAAGTCAGAACAATCAATAAGTAAATATTGATGAAAAACCAAGAAGTTTAAAAATTCCATTTCAAAAGCATATAATCTCAATAGAATTAGACAAGCTTCTCCCAGTTTGAGAAAAGAAGCCTGGTAGTAAATATGAAGACGTTTTATACCTCATGCCAGGAGGTCCCAAGATAGTTGCCATCTGTGTGAGCCACTGTGATGAGAGTTTTGATAGTATCTATGTTCTTCTGCTTCATTTCGGTGATGCCAGAACTGGCGGTTAATAAAGTAAATCGTGCAAGGGCCTGCACATAGGCATCTCTTTCAAGCTGTTAATGCAATTGTTGCAATTAAAGGATATTTACCATGCAAAATAAAATATAAGAAATTTTAGTTCATGGCATCAATGTTCATAACTTGCCAGTGGTGCTCACTCCTCATGAATGAGAAAAGAAAACTCCATATTAGAAGTTACTTTCCCCCCAAAATAAGACATTTTCTTTATATAGAAAGAGAATGATGTCTACCTGTCAGATGAGTCTGCATGATGGATCGTTGAGTTTTATAAAATGCCAATTTAACTATTGTAGGTCATGGTAGGGTCCATATTTTTCTTGCAATCTAAGATATTAATCTTTTTTTATATTTAAAATACTGCATTCAATATAAACACATTTTAGCCTATTAGATCAAGCTATTCAGCAAACCTGCAATAAACCTTCCAATCCAAAAACAAACCGAAAGTTAAAGTAAGGTGTGCACAATTTGTCCAAGTTTTTTTTGTTTTACACAACTAGTTTCCTGGTAACAATGTGCAGAATATTGCCGTCGGCGTGCGGGGGCGACGTGTAAAGTGACGCGCCATGACGTTGGGCGTGTGTCCCGACGTCATCGCATGTCATTTCGATAGGCGGGCACGTGCCAGAGGCGGCTGTGCACTTGCTGAACTGTCAACAACCTATTAAGGCCATTAAAAAAGTAATTGACATTGTTAACAACGCTGCCCGTCCAACCTTAATATATGCTTTTATTTCAGTTTTCCGGCATCTGCAGTATGTTCCTTTTCTTTTGAGGAATGTAGAGAAGCTATTTTAAAGGGATCCCAGGACTAAAGGATAAAACAACAGGAAAGGCCATATAAAGGGACTGCAGATAAGATTAAGGGGAGGCCTTTGCGTTTTTCGGAAAACCTCATCCACGTGTGGGATGAGATTTCCTGAAGGTTTTATAGAATAAATAAATACATTTTGTGAAATGCACAAACATGTCCCAGCTCATGTGAGACTGTCACATGAGGGGACATGTTTAACTAATTTCTTAATTCATTTATTGACAAGTTTCATTATCAACTTAATCTCTCCGAGGCAGCTCCGTGCCTCAGGGGAATTGCTGCGCTCCTTCGCGTGCACAAAAGAGCGCAGGCCCCGTTTCTCCCTCCTCTCCCTGCCCACACAGGTAGTGCTGAGCACTACCAGCCATGCGTAAGGCCCGCCTGCATCAAATAGTGGCGCGCAGCCGATCATGGGCAGCGATCGGCTCCGCGCCCGCCCCCGCCCAGCCCACCCAACATAGATAAGATTCAAAACAAAAAACTGCGGATGCTGGAAATCCAAAACAAAAACAGAAATACCTGGAAAAACTCAGCAGGTCTGGCAGCATCGGCAGAGAAGAGCAAAGTTGACGTTTCGAGTCCTCATGACCCTCAACAGAACTAAGTAGAAATAGGAAAGGGGTGAAATTTCACCCCTTTCCTATTTCTACTTAGTTCTGTTGAAGGTCATGAGGACTCGAAACGTCAACTTTGCTCTTCTCTGCCGATGCTGCCAGACCTGCTGAGTTTTTCCAGGTATTTCTGTTTTTGTTATAGATAAGATTCTACCCAATGTTTCAGGGCAGTTTAAGCAGCTTTAAAAATTGAAGTGCCATCCTTTAAATAAAATGCCTTTTAAATAAATACCACGACATGCTCAGAACAAAAATACTTTAAACAGGTGACTTTTCATAAGGATAAAATCAAATATGTTTTAATGCGAGATAGCTCATTGATAACGTGGCATAAATTGTTGTTCTGTTCAACTCGATACCAATTTCTGGTGATTTAGAAACCACAACATAGAAACAGTCCCTATAACATTAAATTTTCATTGGGCAAAAAAAACAGGTTAAATTATATGAGGGCGCTGTCATTACCTGAATATTGAAGATACAAGCGGTCCGGATAGCACACCGTATGCCCTCCAGGCAAAGAAAGGCCACCTCTGTATCATCACAGTCTTGTAAGCCTACACTGAAAGCTGCCAAAAATGGTGTCCAAGCCAACTATGGAACAGAAAATTTCCTCTTAAAAACTTCTATGAAAAAAATAAACAGCATAGTTCTCCAGTTGACCTTCCTAATGCAACATTTCCACCACCAAACTTTTAAGGCATATAACTCTCAAAGGCACTGCAATAAAGCAATTCCTTCTTTATAGTACTTATTTCACACCATAGTTAAAATGTACTTTTCCATGCATATCAGCAAAGAAAGAAAATAAAAACAGAGAAAGCTGGAAACACTCAGCAGTTCAGGCAGCAACTGGGGGAAAAAAAGGTAGTTAACTTTTCAATTTGATGACCTTTCCTTAGAATTGGAAGATTTAACAGTTTATAATGAAGTACTGCTAAATCTCCAGTAATATATGCTTTTATTTCAGTTTTCCGGCATCTGCAGTATGTTCCTTTTCTTTTGAGGAACGTAAAGAAGCTATTTTAAAAGGATCCCAGGACTAAAGGATAAAACAACAGGAAAGGCCATATAAAGGGACTGCAGATAAGATTAAGGGGAGGCATAATTCATCTTTTAAAAATGCTGAGAGGAATGCAGACACAGATGCAAGAAGGTTCTTCTAATTTGAAATTTGAATATTGACAGAGAACTTCAGTAAAAAATAATCAAAACATGACCCAACAATGGATGAGCTTTGTTTCTTACTGCAGAGAACTGAATATATGGAACAGACTCACAGCAAAATACATTAATGTTGTATACATCAAACCTTTTAAAAATGAATAACAAGTTTGAGGTTGAAAGACAGATTCAGATGATCGAATCCACTATGGGACACAATGACTTCTGAGCTGCTGCATACTAAATCAAAAATGAATAACATACAATTCAAGGTTAGACCTTCTGGTTGTTTATCAATTTATTTTGAGAGAGGTTAAATAAAAAGCCGGGGAAAACGTTGCAATACCTTTCTTCCAGGTACCCCAAAGGTGACTGAATTGATAGGAACTTTCACAAATTTACTTGGAATAATATTTTTGAACTGTGAGATTTATTTCAGATTATAATAAATTTTAACAATTTATAAATACAGAACAGCTATTTTTTTTTGATGGAAGTCTTATTCAAATTACAAATTGACTGAAGATTTAATGATTACAACACAGAAGTAAAGAAACTAAAATGGTTCACTTCTCAACGGCAAGTTCAAATTTCCAAGTTTTTCATCACTTAAAGCCACTTGTTCTATCTTGCTCACAGCTTATCATAGAATAGCACTAAATTTAACAAGTGAAGAGGGCACTCAGTAGGGCATATAACTCCACCATGCTGTGTTAAGTCAATGTTATTACAGTCACACAGCTTTTCTTCAAAGCTTACTCTGTAATGACAAAGGTGGAAAAAAATCCTTTTACTAAGAGTTTCCATATCACTGAGGAAGCATGAGGCCAATCCACATCCAACAACCTGCTCTGAAAACTCTGCTCACATTTTGACAGCTGTGACAAATTGCACCACACCATTCTAAAACAATCAACAACATTCTAAATTAAATAACCCACAACATTTTAAAAAAAAATGTCAATTCACCGTACCTCCCAATGTTAACACATCCGTTAAAAAAATACCAGGATCTGGATTTGGATTTGGATCTTCACCAAAACCCAACTGGTTCTTCTTTGGGCCTTACTCTAACTGTATACCAAATTACGTTGAAATCGGTTCATTAGTTTTTGAGACATATTGTATATAAACAAACATACTGACAAACAGGGGCGTAAACATTACCTCCACCCACTATCTGTGGTGGAGGCAATTAAAGAGAAGTTTGTTGTCCAGGGTGCTGGGTAAGTAAACTGCACTGGGGTGGGGTGGGAAGAGCAGTATGCCCATAGAAACTGAAGACTTCTGGAAGAAGGTAAGAAAGTGGTAAGATTTACTCAACAGAATAAAATACATTTAGCATACATTTCTGTCAGAAACTAATAACTTACTTTAAACATTGGCCTAACATGATCCAAGTGCGTAGCACTAGTAAAAGGTGCCTGTACATGGCTTACAGCCTCCATGAGGGCCTTAGCAGTTTTAGCCATTTGCTCCATCTCCAGGTTATATAAAAGTCTTCGCTGTTTCTCACTGGCTACATCTGCAAGTATTGAAAGGAATAAAATTCCATTTATTCAAAAAATTAGATACTGGGATCTTTGTGAAATTGGCAATTTTTCTGGTTGGAACTATTCCTTGAAGAGTAATAACAAGGCTTTAAACTCCGATGATTGCAAATGATAAATGAAAAGCATGAGCAGTTTATAACGGCACCTGAACCCTACAGCTACATCACAGCTTTACTGTTGCGCTAGAATTTTGTTTTATACTATGAAGGTCCTGGATTTCGCTATTTCATTTTCTAGATCCTTTCTCATCACACAGAGTCATGTTGAGTTCCAATTGCTACTATATTCCAGGTTGAATGCTAAGATCCATAGCGATACTGGTGACATAACTGATCAGTTTTTAATAGCTCATTACTGGGAATTAATAATCAGAACGAATCCCTACTTCAGAAAAGTGCAACAATCAAAAAAATTCTGCTGCATAAACAATGCAATACATATGATTTTCAAAGCTGTGAAATGTGACAAGGATATAAAGCATATTTATGGAAACAATGTTGTAAAAAATGTTGCAATATATTATGGTAATAGGCAAGATATTGGTAAATACACATCAATTTAACTGTACCCATTTTCTGCACACCTTTCCATTAAATGATAAGAGCAGCATTCAGCTGAAACAGTAGATATGAGTGGGTGAATAGGAGAGCGAAGTACTTACAATGTAAAATACTCTCTTGAACTACTTTTCTATAGTTTCAAAAAAAATGTACTTAACATTGATATTCTAGGAGACTTAAATCTGACTTGCGACTTCAGATCTCCAGATGCAGAGTTCTGTCTAGTTGATGTCATCAGAGCAGCTCCATGGGCATCTTCGCTAGCCACTGAATTGTGACTATGACAATTTAATTTGGAAAAATTCAATATTAGTCGACTGCATTGCAGTTACGCCAAGTTCTCAGGCGTACAGCCTATTTAGAATTTTTCTTTCCCATCTGAGTACTTGCTAAGCTACTCAGTAAGGATCACAAAGGAGGAAACAATGGTTTGTAAAGGATGCCAATAAAACAAATTATGCTTTACTTATAAATATGCATGACCTTAAGATTTATCTACTCATCCTCTTTCAATAATGGCAGTTGCCAGCAACTGAATAAAATATATAAGACACAGATGTAAAAACCCTTGTGCAGTGAGGAAGTTGGATGTTTGATGATCAAAAAAAAAAGCAAATTAATTTTCGTTATTTATTTATTTGGTCTCCACATAGAAAGAGATATACCAAAATAGTACTCGGAAGATGCCACATTAAGACCAGTTATGGAAAACAAATGATGATTCTGCCTTTCGATGGAAAAATATGAAATGATGGGTCATACTTTAGCAACTAGATGGGACTGCTCTCACCTGGTTCCATTCTTATCTACCTAATCCTAGCCAGAGTATCACTTGCAGTGGCTTCTTTTCCTGCTCCCACAGCGTTACCTCTGGTGTTCCCCAAGGATCTATCCTTGGTCTCCTATTTCTCACCTATATGCAGCTCTTCAGCACATTATCTGAAAGTACAGTACTAGTTTTCACATCTATGTTGATGATACCCAGCTCTACCTCACCACCATCTCTCTTGACTCCTCCACTGTTGTTAAATTAACAGGAGCAGAAATTCCCTCCAATTAAATATTAGGGAGACTGAATTCATCATTTTTGGTTTTCACTCCAAACTCTGTTCCCTAGCTACCGACTCTATCCCTCTCTCTGGCAACTGTCTGAGATTAAGTCAGGCTGTTCACAAACTTGGTGTCACGTTCAACCCAGAGATGAGTTTGCAACATGTTCAGGTCTTCAGTAAGACTGCCTATTTACCTCCATAGTATTGCCTGACTTTGTCCTGTCTCAACTCATCTGCTGCTGAAACCCTCATTCATGCCTTCATTGCCTTTAGACTTGATTATCCCAATGCACTCCTGGCTGGTGTCCCACGTTCTACCCACCCTAAATATGGAATAATCCAAAACTTTGCTGCTCGTGGCTTAACTCACACCATGTTCTGTTCACCTATACCACACCTGTGCTCGCTGACTTACAATGGCTCAGTGTCAAACAAAATCTTGATTTTAAAATTCTCATCCTTATTTTCAAATTCCTCCATGGCCTCAGCCCTCCCAATCTCTATAATCTCCTCCAGCACCACAACTGTCCGAGATATCTGAATTCATAGAATTTTGGTCTCAAGCATCTTTGATTTTAATTGTTCCACCATTGGTGACCATGCCTTCAGCTGCCTAGGTCCCAAGCTCTAGAATTTCCTCCCTATGCCTCTCCACCATCCTTTCCTCCTTTAAAACAATCCTTAAACCTACCTCTTCGATCATGCTTTTGGTCGTCTGGCCTATTATCTCTTTTTGTGGCTTAGTGCCATACTTTCTAAAATGCTCATGTGAAGCACCTTGGGGCATTTTATTACAGTAAAGGTGGCTATATGATGTAAGTATTTGTTGCTGTTAATTTCCTCAGATAAGAAAAACTCAGTCACAATTCTGGCAAGAACAGTGCACATGAAATAATAACAACTCTGTTCACATTGAGCCTACTGAAGAACTTATATAGTCCACTAGACTTTATGACAAAATAGTGAAAACAAAGAATATGTACAAGTATTAAGACTTAGTTATCATACCAGCTCAGTTTCAGAAGGTTTTAACATTAATTGGTTAGAATGTAACTTAAATCCTAAGTGGAGGTTCATTGCCAAATGAAAGATCTAATCTTCCAAAATATCTTTCTTGAATGTAGATGTTACAGGGTGGTTTTCAAACAGATACCCTACTATTGAATGGTGTTTTCCAACATTACTATTTTAGTACTAGTTGGACTAGTGACATTCTGTTTGCTAATTCATTCAGTTTAAGCTACCTAATAAAAGAATTTGGAAATAGGCATCCATTCATAAGCCAATGCTTATTATATTTATTTTCCAATCAGATCTCAACCATCCAGCCAAAATTCTATCCATATTCAGCATGCAAAGGATTAGCTCCCAGAACAACAAACAGTATTCCTTTCAACAATGAGCCATCAGCATGAGTTGGTCACTTTGTTTCATTTTCCTCCAGGTGCAAGCTTGCTTTGGTTCACAATACGATGGTCTGTAGTGTCAATTGTTTAATCATCCCAGAAGGCTGTTATTTGCAATCCATAACATCTTAAACTACTGTCATAAATGACCCACATTCTTGTCAATTCACCCTGCATGATACGCAGACTGTGAGAAGCACAAAGGTCATACAAAGGTTGGATCCTCAACTTTCACAGCCACTCCTGAGATATTCAAGACCTTGAGACAGATATCTGAGCAGAATTCTTTTTTATTCACTCATAGGATGTGAGTGTCACTGGCAAGGCCAGCATTTGTTGCCCATTCCTAATTACTCTTGAGAGTGGCACAGCAGAAGCATGACGAGCCCATTACCCAGAGGTTAATGGATCAAAACCATTCTCTGCTAGAAGCCAGGTCAACTTCAGAGCCAGTGCTCTATGATGGGCCTCCTTCTGTGCCACAATTCTATGAAGATGGAAGGACCCTTGATTAACTGAAATCTTCTGAGACTGACAAATTCAGTGGATACAGACTTTATCTTAAGTTTTCACGCTAGCCTGATGAAGGAAGTCAGACTCATGAGATTATAGTGGGTAAATGTATGGTTGAAGACTATGTTTAAAGAGAAAGCAAGTTCCATCTTTGTTGTTTTCAACACCGAGGTGTGTGGGGAAATACATATTCTGTTTGCTTATTTATCTTACGTAAATAAAACTCTGGTTCAAACCCTGGTAAGATTTATATGAGCGAGATAGAGACAGATCTATATAGCGAAAGGGAAAGGGAAAACATTCTCTGGGTCATGCTTTCATTTATTAGATATAGGACAGGAAAATGACACAATCTAGACTGTCGGGGACACAAGATTAATTTACAGGAATGACTGGACATGAAAGCAAAGAAAGTATCTAGTGTAAGAAGCTAAAAGCTCCACTATTTAGGAGAGAAACTTCTCAGTGAAAGACATTCAGTACAGCAGTATAATTTAGAAAGAAAAGTCATAGTTTAACTTACTCTGTTTGGAGGACTTGATTGTTAGCTCTTTTGTCTCCTTCATTGAAATTTTCTTTCCTGCTATTTCATCATAGATAGCTGATAGATATTCTTCAGGTAGATCTTTGCTGTCATTGATTCCTCTATTCATCTTAATATACTGATCTTTTGTCATTTTATTCTTCACCTTTTTTGAATCAATGAACAGAAAATAATAATTTAAATTACCTTTCACGGACGTTTTGCTTGCAAAATGTACCAATCTAGAGCTACATTACTTGCTCGCTCACTGATATGATACTGACCCACATAGTACAACAAGGTCCCTCGTTCAATTCCATCTGTATACATCAACTTTACCAATATCCTTGAAGGCACCAGCAGAAACACTTAAAATTTTTCTCTGCTGTTCCTCAGGCATGGAAAATGGCAGGGAAGGATGGAGAAGGAGAGGAGCAAATCAAAGGTAGGGTGAATGGCTGAGTGGGTGAGCGACTGAGCAGGTGAGAAAATGCAAGCGAAGAAAGAAAACGTGGGTGCATTCGAGGGATGGTGGATGGAGAGATTAACTTTTGAGCTCAGCTGCAATGTCCTCAGGATTGAACAATTTATGAACACGTTTAAGTTCACAAGGAAAAGCCATTTGATTGAGGCAACTAAAGAGCTGGCAATAACTTTCAAATTACTTTGCAGCATGAATCCATAATATAGGGAGAGCAAAATAGGGAAAATAATTGGGTTGGCATTACAATGGTGCCATGAAACATTCTTCAGGTTGCAATGCTCAAAGTTTCAAGTCTGATTGAGCAGAATTCAATGAAAAATACTTGGTGGAATTATTGCGGCATACATTTCACACCATATAAGTGTCAAACAATGACCATCTCTAACAAATAAGAGTCTAACCATTTATACCTGACATTTAATGGCATGACCAAGATCAATGCCCCATAATTCAACATCCTGCGGGTCCACCATTGACCAGAAACTCAATTACTTTTAATTTTTCTTTTTAACACTAGTTATAGTTGGCATATGTTTTATATTAATACAGTTAAATACAGATGAACTTTGGATTGTTTTATTTTAATTCATGAAACTCAAGCCGATGAATATTTGGTGATTTCTCCTCCCCATTCACACTATACATTTTTCATGAGGTACTTCAAAACTACAAATTCTCTCCAGCGCATCAGGCAAAGTGTAAGGTTAAAAACAGCATAAAAATAGGGTTATGCTACGAAGCAACATTCACAATTCAATTAAATAAATCTAAAAAGGAGAAAAATATTAATGGCAATGTCTTTAATTCGTCTTATGAACTTTAATATTTAAATACAGATCTTCAAATATATATTTCTGCAAAAGGTACACCGTATAACTACTAAAATGAGAAGAAAAATAACCAGTCTTGAAAACCTAGTTGGTATTGCACTTTGTAGTGCGACAATTTGCTAAAATTTTGAATCATCCCAAAATACTGGAAAATTGTAGCATTTTTTTTAACTACATGAGCTTACCTGTGAGCTGTGAAGATCTGTTGTCAGCATTATGATAGAATATGCCAAAACATAAGCTGTGTCTGCACTAGCAAAAAGTGTTTGTCTGGAAAAAAATGCAATATAAAAAAATGATACGTTTTATCAAAGCTTTATCATTTCAAGAGCAGCCTTGCTGAACATAACCAATTTATTTGCATGATATAAACACATTGTATTGTTAATACTTAAAGTTCTAACTTACCCTTGGTTACACTCCAGATATCTGGCAGCAAATTTTTCCATTAATCGGTCAATTTTCTGAGCTTCTCCTGGGAGACGGAAACCTTCCAGGAACATACGGAGAGCTGAGACAAAATCCTTTGATGAGAAGTCCAACTGGTCAACGTAGGCATACATGACCTCTTTATTAAACTTGTCATTATCTCCTACATATTCACCCACTTGTGTCTAAAAAAAATAAGAGCTAAATTATTGTTCTATACAGAAGTACATGTCTGTAATAAAAAATATTTTTGTGTTTTTCAGCAGTAGATTTCTAATGAGAATGTAGGTTTCTTCCATAATCTTCTAATGCTCCCACTGCTCTATCTCTGAACATGCATCTTTCACTCGCTTCTCTCCTATCTCTCCTCATTCCCTCTGAGCTCATCTTGTCCATGAGACTCACCTCCATGCTCCCTCAATCCTATTCTCACTAACCTGCTGATCACCCAACTCCTCTTCCTGGTTCCCGTTATCTGATATTGCTCACGGTTCTCTCCTCAGGTGTCGTCCCTCTAACCATTAAATCTGCCATCATCACCCCTCAACTCAAAAAACAATCCTTGATCCCGCCATCCTTGCAAACTACTGTCCAATCTCCAAGATCCCTTTCCTCTCCAAAGTCTTTGAAAGTCGTCACGTCCCAAATCCATTCCTACTTTTCCCTAAACTCAATGTTTGAATCCCTCCAACCAGGCTTCCGCCCCACTGTGGTACCAAAATAGCTCTCATCAAAGTTGCAAATGACATCCTATGTGACTGTGACAAAGGAAAATTTTCCCTCCTTGTCCTTCTCAACCTATCTGCAGCCTTTGACATGGTTGACCATACTATCCTCCTCCAACGCCTTCCATTGTTATCCAGATGGGTGGGACTGCTCTCACCTGGATCCATTCTTATCCATCTAATTGGAGCCAGAAAATCACTTGCAAAGGTCTCTTCCTGCTCTGTACTGTTACCTCTGGTGTCCTTCAAAGGTCTATCCTTGGCCCCTCTGATTTCTCATCTGCATCCTGCCCATGGTGAAATCACCCAAAGGCACAGTATGGTTTTCACATGTACACTGATGACACCCAGCTCTACCTCACCACTATCTCTCTGAACTCCTCCACAGTTGGAAAAAATATCAGAAATTATTCAACATCCAGTGTTGGATCAGCAGAAATCTCCTCCAACTAAATATTGAGAAGACTGAAGCCGTCGTTTGAGTTCCCTGCTCCGAACTCCATTCCCTAGCTACCAACTCCATCTCTTTCCCCGGCAACAGTCTGAGATTAAGCCAGTCTGTTCAAAACCTGTCGCATTTGACTCCGAGATGATCTTCCAACGTATCTGTGCCACCACTAAGACCACCTATTTCCACCTCCTTAACACTGCCCCACTACGTCCCTGTCTCAGCTCATCTGTTGCTGAAAACCTCATTCACACATTCATTACCTTTAGATTTGACAATTCCAATATATCCCTTCTTGGTCTACCACATTTTACACCTTGAGGTCATCCAAAAAACTCTGCTGTCTGTGTCTTACCTCGTGCAAGTCTAGTTCACCTATCACTTCTGAGCTTGCTGATCTTCACTGACTCCCAGTCAAACAACGTCCAAGTACACTACATCTACAGGTTCCCTTTCATCCATCTTGCTTGTTTCTTCCTCAAGAACGGTCCCACAGGTTCCCTGTGATATCCCTTTCACAAAATCATGTTGACTCTGCCTGATTGTATTATGATTTTCAAAATGTCCTGCAATTATCTCCTTAATAGCAGATTCTAGCATTTTCCCAACAGATGTTAGGCTAACTAGCCTATAGTTTCCTGCTTTCTGTCTCTGTTCTTTCTTGAATAGAGGTGTTACATTTGCAATTTTCCTATCCGCTGGGACCTTTGCAGAATCTAGGGAATTTTGGAATATCACAACCTATGCATCCACTATCTCTGCAGCTACTTCTTTTAAGACCCTAGGATGCAAGCCATCAGGTCCAGGAGACTTGTCAGCCTTTAGTTCTAATAGCTTTCCCATACCTTTTCCCTAGTGACTGTGGTTGTTTTAAGTTCCTCCCTCCCTCCTACTTCTTTATTTTCAAGTATTTTGGGATGCTTTTTGTGCTTTCTACAGGAAAGACAGACACAAAATATCTGTTCAACACATCCATCATTTCCTTGTTTCTGATTATTAATTCCCCAGTCTCACTCTCTAAGAGACCAATGCTCACCTTTGTTACTTATGTTCTTTTTAAATAGTTGTAGAAAATCTTACTATCTTTCCCTCACACTATAATTTCTCTCATTTTTGTCATTTGTTGCTAGTTTCTAAAAACTGTCCAATCTTCTGACCTGTCACTAATCTTCTCAGTAATGTATGTTTTTTCTTTCAATTTGATACTATCCTTAACTTTCCTAGTTAGCCACAGATAGGGCATCTTTCTCAGAGTCTTTCTTTCTTAATGGAATACTTATATGCTGAGAGTTATAAAATATTTCCTTAAATGTCTGCTCCTCTATTATCCTACCTTTTAACATATTCTACCAGTTCGCTTCAGCCAACTCTGTCTTCATACCCTTGTAAGTGCCTTTAAGTTTAAGTTAGACCCATACTTCTCACCCTCAAAATGAATTGAAATTCTAACATGTCATGACCACTGTTGCCTAGAGACTCCTTTATTATTTAAAGAACAAGAGCAATGAAAAGGAAGCATAAATCTCTTGTGCCGGTTTCCACACATGTGGTTGAAATAACATACAAGTGGTTGTAGTCCACTCCATGTATCTACAACATACTGCAGTAACTTTCCTACAATCTGCAGAAAGCCCCTGAAGGCCTAGACAGCCTGGAAAATTTATGCAACATCAAGACGCCAGAAAGATATCCTGAAGACACTGGTGGCCTTCAGAAGTTGTTGCTGCTTCAATAGGTGCATTGCGAGTCAGCCAGAATACCACAATTGCACATGGTTTCCAAGATTTGATTGGGCACATTTGGTCTGTAATAACAATGACATGTAGCAGTGTCGAGCCTGTGCCCAGTGCCAATAGGGCCACGAAGAGTGAGTGCAGATGCCACTGATTCTCAAGAGTGACAGTCAGCCAGCTGTTCTAAGACCTCTTCAAATGCCTTCACAAGGGAACTTCAGACATGTATTTCAGGCTATGAGACTCCTTTAATTAATCCCGCCTCATTGTACATTACCAGGTCTAAAATAGCCTGTTCCCTGGTTGGCACAAGAACGTACTAGAAATTGTCTCAAATGCACTCTATGAACTCATCTTCCAGGCTACTTTTGCCAATCTGGTTCATCCAATTGATATGAAGATTAAAATCACTGATTATTAAAGCAGTACCCTTCTTACTAGCCCCCATTATTTCTTCCTGTATACTCTGTCCTACAGTGTAGCTACTGTTAGGGAGCCTATAAACTACTCCCACAAGTAACTTCTTACCTTTGCCATTTCTTATCTCTACCTAAACTGATTCTACATCTTGATCTTCTGAACTAAGGTCATCTCTTACTACTGTACTAATGTCATCCTTCATTAACAGAGCCTCCCCAACACCTATTTATCACTAGATTCCTTGAGAAATAAAAACAGCTGACATACAGGGAAAAAATGCTATGATGATTTAGAATGCACTGCCGGAAAAGCAGGTGTAAGCAGATTCAATAATAACTGTCAAAAAGGAATTGGACAATTACTTAAAGGGAAAATAATTTGCAGGGTTATGGGAAAGAATAGGTGAGTTAAATTAATCGGATAGCTCTATTAGACAGAAAGCACAGGCACTATGGGCTCAATGTCTCCTTCTGTGTTGTATCATTCTATCCCATTTTATCTGCTTCTTTACATTATGAAAATATTATATAATTTACTACAAGGCTGTCAGCACTCTGGCCAATAACCATTATGTCAAATCGGTATCTTTACTTGTGTCTTTTATTCACTGTAAGGAACTTGTGCTATCTTCAATAAAATGAATTAATAGTTCATTGGACGGAAATGTAAGCCTTTGGAAAACACTGTTTAGTGTGAAGATACCGAGCCAAAGTACTACGAAAGATTATCCAGCAAATGGGAACATTGTAAAGGTACTGGAAAAGTTTCGTATAACAGGTGGAACTGCCTACCGTGTCTAATCTTTCTTCTTGATGCAGAAATTGGGCAATATCCTCGGGTGTCGTGCCAAGCATTCCTTGTTCCTGTAGATACTGTATCCCTCTTTTTGGTTTCTTATTAAATCTGTATAAAAAAAGTTGCTTCAAATTCCAAGCGCATAAGTGGCTGACTGCTTGCTTAATAAACATTATTTCATATTTATGAATTATTGGTTTAAAATTTTTCAATACTTCAATTAAAAGATAAGAATAAGAGCAATGAAAAGGAAGCACAAATCTCTTGTGCTAGTTTCACACATATAGTTAAAAGGGCATACAAGTGGTTGTAGCCCACTCCATTCATCTCCAACATACAGCAGTAAATTTCCCACAATCTGCAGAATGCCCCCTGAAGACCTAGACAGCCTAGAAGATTTCTGCAACATCAGGACACCAGAAAGATATCCTGAAGACACTGGTGGCCTTCAGAAGTTGTTGCTGCTTCAATAGGTGCACTGAGAGTCAGCCAGAAAACCACATTTGCACATGGTTTCCAAGATTTGATTGGGCACATTTGGTCTGTAATAACAATGACCTTTAGCAGCGTTGAGCCTGTGCCCAGTGCCAATAGGGCTACAAGGAGTGAGTGCAGATGCCACTGATTCTCAAGAGTGACAGTCAGCCAGCTGTTCTAAGACCTCTTCAAATGCCTTCACAAGGGGACTTCAGACATGTAATACAGGCATGCAAAACTTGAACATTTCCTCAAATCACATATGTGCCATTAGTTCATGTTGATAGCTGTTCTACATAAATTATTCAACTGAAGGAGCAAGATTAGGAGGAAATGAACATTGTAACTCCCTCTAAAGTAGCTGGACGTCTATTTCAATTGAATACATTTGCTATTATTTCCAAGTCCATCAACAACCATTTAACTATTTACTTTTTGTAAAAGTTGAGAACATATGAAAACTAAATGTTCTTTTCTGTAGAGTTGAACAGTATTAGATATTACAATATACCAGTTTGTCTTGACTTAGGTCAGATTTTCTTTGTTTCTCATGCTATTGAACTTAACAGTAAACAGCAATAAGAATGAAGCAACAAATATATTCTGTTTTATGAGACTTACAGCTCAATTCCTTGTTCTATGATTTCTTTCTGCTGCTTCAAAACCTCATATTGTTCTGGGTTGTCTGCACCAGATGTCTGAGTACTATAGCTCCCAATCCCCGATGATGCAGTGGAATCTAAGGAATTTATACTCCCATATCGATTTATTGTGTCAGGGTACTTATTGTCATTGTTGTCTTGTTCCGAAGTTTTTTCTTGACCTACATTCACACAAGATTATAAAAGGAGGTTAGAAATGAGTTAATTAAAAAATTACAAATACAGGGAGCGTTGACCTTTCACAAATTGCAACATCACACAGCACTGATCTACTCAAAGTCTGTGGGCTATTTGGATTGTTACTGTTGACTTGTTTTTTTTTTGAAAATGACTTTTAATCTAAAATAGTTTTATATTGTTTTCATTTGGGGCATTGGAAGAGATCTAGACCCTGTAAATTCTCTCAGTTTCAATCCATAATCTGATTCTAGAAGGGCAAATCAAACATAATCATTCCTTTTCTTCATGATGAAATGCATCATCAATGGATTCAGCTGAAAGCTGGAAAAAACCTCAACCAAAGGGAAAGTAAGCATGACTCAACATCTTGACATACTTGTCAGTAGCTCAAAAATTAAGCCAGGAGTTCAGAAAAAATATAAATCACCCAAAGGACTTATTCATAATATGGTATCAGGCAAAAAAATCTTACTGAAATACCTTAGCTGAAAAGTGGAAATTATTAGGGAATCTGAGAATTTTCATAATATGGTATCAGGCAAAAAAATCTTACTGAAATACCTTAGCTGAAAAGTGGAAATTATTAGGGAATCTGAGAATTTTTTCAATATGGCATGTGTTGAGGTAGCTCAAGAAAACATATTGAAAATTGAGTCAAAGTTTCAAGGTGAAAGCGATGCATATCTTATAAACATTGCAGGTGTTGAGAATATTTATTTTTGAATTCTGCTAGAAGGTTAACATATTGTGGAAATTCTGGCTAGTACGGCACTCCGTGATAGTAGTCTGCCTCATAAAAAAGGTTGTTCAAGAGAAAAATACAAGTTCAGAAAATAAATAATTATGTTTGTAAAAACCAGCAGCATATATGAAAGCACACAAAGAAACAAAAACTATTTCACAATTCACATCAATTTCTTAAATCGAAGTATATGACATGGCAACTCATCAAACTTCTGTTTTTGTTTGAGCAAACAAACTAAATGAAGAAAAGAAAGCTTGAATTGAAATGCTGAAGAAATTAGGGGTGTAGTGGAAAATTCAGAAGATATGCCTAATCTGTAAATCAGCTCCTTCAAACTGAAACTGCACTCCCCCCATAAAATTATGCATATATTTAAATACAGGCATGGTTTATCATCTATGTTCCACTAGATCAGTGAATAGAATTTTAGAGTTAATAGCAGTACACTGTCATGAAGCTATTAATATGTATAATATTATTGGAAAATATTTTTCTTTAAAATAGAGGTTTAGTCTGTGGGTGTGTTTTAATTGGATTAAAGCCAGCTAGTCTGGGTGCTTTGATGTGTACTAGTTTTGAGATGTAAACAGAGAAGTAGAGGTGCATTTGCATTTTGTTGAATAGAGCATTCAAGAAGTGGGGTGAAATCTGGCACCTAGCTGGCAGCGACCAGCAATGTTTATATTACCAATAAAATTGGTACTATAAAAGGGGTTTTATTGTTGGAAGAGGTGGAGTTCAAAGAGGCTGGTGATACAATGAGAATTTACATTCAATGAGATGTGCTGGATATAACCGATAGCAGTTTGTGTGTGTGCAGGGCAGGGACAATGTAAGATCAAAGCAGCTGTAAGCCTACAACTGTCTCAACAGGAACCAAAGTGAGAGGAACCGCATTTTGAATTTGTAAGGTGAAAATGCTTTGCCTGGTGTCTGGTTAAGTCTATGGGTGCTGTTGCCTTAATGGAGATTAGTTTGGATATTTGTTAAAAGTTATGATAGTAGCAATTTGTAGCCATGTATATTTGTTGTAACTTAATAAAATGTTTCATTTAGTTTAATATAAAACCTCTCCAGAACCGGTGGCCTGATTCCTGAATTTAGAGTTGCATCTCAAGCATACCACTTAAAAATATAGGTTATGACAGTCGTTTAAAGTTTCCCTCTGGGATTTTTAAATAACTCAGCTTTACCAACTGTTGGATCATAACATACACAAAATTAAAACGCAAAAACCAACTAAAATCGTGAAACAGACACTAATCCTATTCTAGAGGTCCAAACTAACAAGTAGCTACATTTTTACATACCTGCCCTTCCTGATTAAGACAGCCATTAAGGAATAGTAAAATATGGGTCATATTAAAAATAAAACAATTTTAACTAAGTAATTAGATATGCATTTATGTTAAGAAAGGTAAATGTTTACTACAGTCAATGGAAAATGCACAAACAACATTCTTGCATCTGAAATAGTTATTACTGAGAATTCAGCTAATATAACCAACATGGACTATCTTGTGAGAAAATGCTAGTTTTTCGTATTCAGCAAACTGACGGCTATTATATTCAGAATCCCAGGTTATCATCAAATGCGTCCAGTATTATTAAATGTAGTATACAGCCCCATCTGCTTCAGCCCAACCCAAAAACGGGATCCTGACTGAACTCGTATTCCAAATGAATTGTTAGACCCTTGTCATTAACAAATTAAGACAGTTTTGTTCTGAGAATCCAGGCCCAGCAGGAGCCAGATTGAAACTGACCAAAGCCATTTCATGTCGGACCTTCTCAACTGGTTCAAAAAGTCAAAGGTCAGTTTCTGTTCACTGCACTGTCCAGATCCCTTAACACTTTAAAAAATACTAGCCTGGATTTTGCGGTCAGTGGTGAAGGAACAGTGCTCGCCCTTCACCTCATAAAAAGCTACCCACAAAGTTCTGCTAAATTCTAGTGCGTAGACTTCCTCTTTTCCAGGTTCAGTTTGAACATGGCACATTCTACAAGGAATGTGTGAACAGGGTGAGCAACAGGGAGGCTAATCAACCAATCATACTGAAGAATCCTCACATACAGCAAAGTGGGAAGTAAAAAACAAGAAATATGAATTAAATTTAAATCACTGAACAAAAAATGAAACAAAGATTGGGCCATGCAGATTAAGGGAGAAACTTAATATAAAAGCACAAACTTTCATTTTAAAAATAAACCTGTAACAATTAATTTTTTTTGAGAGAACTAGGTTCCACACTTCAAATTAATATTTTAAGTCCAGAGAGGTTGCTCAGCAGTAATTATGATTTACAACACACTTAAAAAATTACTTATGATTGAACAAAGTTAAATCTTTCATCCTTTCTCAATGCAATAGTAACATGTAATCAGTTTAAGCCCATGATTGTGATCTCAGTGATGATTCCAATGGCAAAGACTGCAATTGGCAGCCTGTAACAGAGCAGGGTATCAGCAACAATAATTTCCAGTTTTCCACTTTTAACTGTTCATGTGCAGAAGCCAGAAGCTGCTGTCTGTTTTACCCAGTAGCAACAGCAAACATTGACAAATTCACTGCTTTTACTGCAGCAACTTCCAGGCTTCCACTTCCTTAGTGATTGTAACTTCACCAAGTCCCTCTGTCCCCTCCACCTCCTGATTTACAGCTATTACGTCTGCCACTGCTTCTCTATTGATCTATCCTCTAGCCTAAGTAGTACAACTTACTTTCCTATCTACCATTGTGTCATCAACAAATTTAGCAACCATATCTTTGGTCCCTTTGTCCAAGTCATTTATATAAATCACAAAAAGTTGAGGCCCCAGCACTGATCCCTCCGGCACACCACTTGTTACATCTTGCCAACCAGGAAAAGATCCTTTTATGCCTCCTCTGTTTTTTTGTTGGCTAGCCAATCTTCTAACCCCCTACGCCATGAGCTTTTATTTTCTTTTCACAATAACCTTTCATGTGGCACCTTATCAAATGCCTTCTGGAAATCTAAGTAAAGTACATCTACCTTTATCCACAGTATGTTATTTCTTCAAAGAACTCCAATAAATTAGTTAAACATGATTTCCCTTTCACAAAACCGTGTTGACTCTGCCTGATTACCTTGAATTTTTCCAAGTGCCCTGCTATAATGCCTTGACATTATAATGTCTTTAAATGTTTTTAATAGCAGAAGATTTTGCTTACACTACTAAATACAAACGAAACAGCTGTACAAGGTAATAATCATTAAAAATCTCAATCGTCAACTTTTAAAAGTCGATCCCGCTGATGTAGAAATCCAAATTTTACCCGATTGTAAACCTACTGAAAACACCAGTTTCAATTTGTAATCCGCTTAGTGTAGGAAAATGTATCAAAAACATGAAAATAAACTGAAAGCGATACATTTTCTTCTGATTCATCCCCCAAAAACACGCAAGTTATTCTTTATAAAATTGCAGCTGAGTGATTAAAATTAATTACCTTTCACTGCTACCTTGAGAAGTGCAAAAATGTTCTTTCCCCAATGAAAGTTACAAAAAACCCTTTATGTAGACAGTTAGTAGCATTTCCTGTTTTCCTAATGGACACATTTCAACACATGTACAAGCAGATTTCCATTATTAAATTTCTATGCCCTCCTCCCTCACCAACCCTTTCTCTAAATAATGCTGCTAATAACTTGCAGCAAGTCCTGTTCACCCTGTACTTTGCTCTACACTGGTTCTCAGTCCACAAGTGCCTCAATTTTAAAATTCTTATCTGCATATTCATATCCCTCCATGGCCTCACCCCTATATCACTGTAACCTCTTTCAGCCCAATATCATTCTGTGAATTCTGCAGTTAGACCACAACCTGAACTTAAATTGTGCTTTTAACACAACAAAGATACATTACAATGAGAAAGAAAGACATTAGGAGAAGGATGAACCATCTAAGGAAGCTAAGGATAGCATCAAATCGAAAGACAATGCTTCGAAGATTAGTGGAAGGCCAGAAGATTGGGAAAATTTTAGAAACCAGCAAAAGATGACAAAAAAAGGGAGAAATTAAAATATGAGAGTAAACTAGCATGAAATATAAAAACAGACAAGAGCTTCGATAAGCATTTAAAAAGGAAGAGAATAGATGAAGCAAAATGGTCCCTTAGGGGATGAGACCAGGGGGAAATAATAATGGAAAACAAGGAAATAACAGAGACTTTGAACACGTATTTTGTATATGTCTTCATGGTAGAAGACACTAAAAGCATCTCAATAGGAATATTGGTGCAAAATCAATCAAGGTGCAAAAGGGATGGAAGAACTTAAAACAATCAATATACCTAGAGAAAAAGTACTAGGAAAACTAATACGACTAAAGGCTGACAAATCTCTTGGAACTGATGGCCTGAATCTTAGCGTAAAAGAAGTGGCTGCAGAAACAGTTGTTGGTTATAATCTTCCAAAATGCCTTGGATTCTGGAAAGATCCCTGCAATTGGAAAACTATAAATGTAAAGCCCCTATTCAAGAAAACAGGGAGACATAATAAGTTAGCCTAACATCTGAAATTGGGAAAATGCTGGGATACATTATTAGGAAGTAGTAAAAGAACATTTAGAAAATCATAATACAATCAAGTAAAGTCAACATAGTTTATGAAAGGAAAATCATGTTTGACTAATTTACTAGCGTTCTTTGAGGATGTAACAAGCAGGGTTGATAAAGGGGAATCAGTAGATGCAGCACATTTGGATTTCCAAAAGGTATTCAATAAGGTGTCACAACAGTTACTCCACAACATAAGAGCTTATGGTGTTGAGGGTGATATATTAGCATGGATAGAGGGTTGGCTAACTAACAGAAAACAAAGTCAGGATTAAAGGGTCATTTTCAGACTGCAGAAAATGTCGGCTGCAGAATTCTGTGGTACAAAAGAATCTGGGTGTCTTCAGACATGAATCCCAAAAAATTAGCATGCAGGTACAGCAATTAATTAGGATGGCAAACGGAATGTTGGCCTTTACTGCAAGGGAGATGGTGTGTAAGAGTAGGGAAGTCTTGCTCCAACTGCCTTGTCTTCACTCTGGAATTCCGTCACTAAACCCCTCCACCTTTCTTTCCACTTTTCAGGCCCTCCTTAAAACACTCCCCTTTGATTAGCCACCCAAATATCGCCTTCTACTAGACATCCACTTGTTCTTCCAAAGCTCTGTGGCCTGTATTCTTGAAGACTCTAAGACCCCTGTAAGGAGCACATTATATTGAGGTCAATGCAGAAAATGCCCTCTTCTAGTACTGAACAAAACCTTTATAAAATTCCCAGGGATTGGGTCTCCCTGGCAAGGCCAGCATTTATTGCCTAATTCTTCTTGAGAAGGTGTTGGTGAACTGCCTTCTTGAATGCAACTGAGTGGCTTGCTTGGAGATTGCAGGGAGCAGTTAAGAGACAAGAACTTTGCTGTGCATCTGGAGTCACATACAGGCCAGAATAGGTAAGAACAGCAGATTTCCTTCCCTAAAGTACCTAAATGAACCAGATGATTTTTTATGACAATTCGGTAGTTTCATGGTCACCATTACAAATACTAGCTTTTTATTTTTTTAAATTCATTCATGGAATGCTGGTGTCGCTGGCTAGGCCAGCATTTATTGCCCACCCCTAATTACCCTTGTTCAGAGGGCATTTAAGAGTCAACCACATTGCTGTGGGTCTGGAATTACCTGTAGGCCAGGTCAGGTAAGGATGGCAGATTTCTTTCCCTAAAGGACATTAGTGAACCAGATGGGTTTTTACAACAATTGACAATGGTTTCATGGTCATCATCAGACTTTTAATTCCAGATTTTTATTGAATTCAAATTCCACCATTCTCTAGGGTGGGATTCGAGACCCCAGAGCATTACTCTGGGTCTCTGGATTACTAGTCCAGCAACAATACCACTATGCCATCACCTCCTATTTATGTAAATATAAATTCTCCAGCAGCTGGTGAGAGATTGGATCTCATACCTCTGGATTATTAGTCTAGGCTTCTGGTTTACTAGTTTAAAAACATAATCACAATGTCACTGTGCCCTTTGGGAAATTAAAGCAAGAAAAAGTAGAAAAAGCAGCAACATTACTAATAAGAAAACCCTGCTTTAAATAGAGATCACAGAATCTTTATAGTGCAGCAGAAGGCCATTCAGCCCATCGAGTCTGCACTGGCTTGCTGAAAGAACATTATACCTAATCCCACTCCCCTGCATTATCCCCGTAACCTTGCACATTCTTTCTTTCTTTTCAGATAGCAATCAAATTCTCTTTTGAATACCTCAATCGAACCTGCCTCCACCACTCTTTCAGGAAGCTCGTTCCAGACTCCAACCATCCTCTGGGTGAAAAAAAATTTCCTCATCACTTCTACACCTTTTGCCCATTATTTTGAATCTGTGCCCTCCAGTTCTTGATGTTCTCTTGAGTGGGAACTGTTTCCTCACTATTTACCCTGTCCATACCCTTCAGGATCTTGAATACGTCTATCAAGTCTCTTCTCAGCTTTCTTTTCTCCAAGGAAAACAGACACAACCTCTCCAATCTATCCTCATAGCTATAGTTGTTTACCTCTGGAATCATTCTTGTGAATCTCCTCTGTACTCTCTCCAATGCCTTCACATCCTTCCTCAAGTATGGCACCCAGAACTGGACGCAGTACTCCAGATGAGGCCTAACTAGTGTCTTATTCATGTTTACTGTTTACTCTTATACTCAATGCCCCTATGAATAAACCTAGGAGACCATATGCTTTATTAAGTGCTCTCTCAATATGCCCTGCCACTTTCAATGACTTATGTACATATATACCGAGGTCCCTTTGTTCCTGCACCTCCTTTAGAGTTTTTCCTTTTATTTTGTACTGTCTCTTCACATTGTTCCTGCCAAAATGAAACACCTCACACTTTTCTACATTGAACTTCATCTGCCTTTTGTCTGCCCAATTCACCAACATGGCGTTTTGTAGTTCAAGACGATTCTCATCACAGTTGACAATGTTTCTAATCTTCGTATCATCCGCAAGCTTTGAAATCATGCCCAGCACGCCACAGTCTAAGTCATTAATATATATCAAGAGCAGCAAGGGTTCCAATTACAGACCTTCCTCCAATCTGAAAAACAACCATTTATCACTACTCTATTTCCTGTCACTCACTCAGCCAATTTCTTATCCAAGTGCCTACTTTCCCTTTTATTCCATAAGCTAGAATTTTGTTCACAAGTCTATTGTGTGGCACTGCATCAAATGCCTTTTGAAAATCCATCTACATCACATCAACAGCATTGCCCTTATCAACCTTCTCTGTTACTTCCTCAAAAAACTCGGGCAAGTTGGTGCAACATGATTTTCCTTTAATGAATCCATGCTTCCTTTCCTTAATTATCTCATGCCTGTCTAAGTAACTATTGATTTTGTTCCGAACTATAGTTTCCAGAAGTTTCCCTACTGCTGAAGTCAAACTGACTGGTCTGTAGTTGCCGGCATTATCCTTGCACCCCTTTTTGAACAAGGGTGTAATATTCGCAATTCTCCAGTCCTCCGGCACCACCCGTGTCTAAGGAAGACTAGAAGATTATCACCATTGCCTCTGCAATTTCCACTCTCACCTCCCTCAGTATCCTCGGATGCATCTCATCCGGTCCTGGTACATTACCAATTTCAAGTAAAGATAGTCTTTCTATTACCTCCTCCTTCTCAATTGTAAATTACTTGGGTGTAGCAGTTACCTCCTCTCTCATCTCGGCCTGGTAGCATCCTCTTCCTTTGTAAAGACAGATGTGAAGTACTCATTTAATACCTCCGCAATTTCTCCTGCCTCCGCATGTAAGTCTCCTCTTATATCCCTAATTGGCCCTACCCCTTCTTTTACCACCCTTTAATTATTTACATGCTTATACAAGGCCTTGGGATTCCCTTTTCTGTTAGCTGCAAGTCTCTTTTCATGCTCCCTCCTTGCTTATCTGTTTAGCTTTTTCACTTCCCCTCTGGTCCTTCTATAATCAGCCTGATTTTCCATCATATTTTCTACCTAACATCTGTCATACGCGTACTTCCTTCTTTTCATCTTTTCACCTCTATTTCTCTCATCATCCAGGGTTTTCTAGATTTATTCATCCTACCTTTCCCCTTCAAGGGAATATACCTTGACATTGCTTGCAATATTTTTTCTTTGAAGGTGGCCCAGTGTTCAGCCATTGGCTTTTCCACCAACATATGATTCTAACTCACTCAACTCAGACGCATTCTCATCCCATTGAAGTTGGCTTTTCCCCAATTAATATCCCTGTTCTGGATTGCTCCTTGTCCGTCTCCATGGCCAACTTAAATCTTATGATACAATGGTCACTGTCTCCTAAATGCTCTCCCACTGTTATTTGATCCACTTGGGTCAACTCATTCCCCAGAACCAGGTCCAACATTGCATGCCCCCTCGTTGGACCGGGAACATCCTGCTGCAGCAAATGATCTTGAACATGCTCCAGGAACTCTCGCCCTTCTTATCCCTTTGCATTATTCCTATCCCAGTCTATATTTGGATAATTGAAGTCCCCCATTATAATTGTTCTATAATTCTTGCACCTCACTGTAATTTCTTTGCAAATTTGTTTCTCTACATCCCTTCCGCTAGTTGGTGGTCTATATACTACATTGATCAATGTTACTGCACCTTTTTTATTCTTTACCTCTAGCCAGAGAGATTCCATCCTTGACCCCTTTGGAACATCCTCCCTCCCCAGAGCTGTAATACCATCCTTAATCATACTGCCCCTCCCTCAACTTTTCTTCCTTTCCTGTCTCTCCTAAATACCTTATACCCAGGAATATTTAATGCCAGTCCTGCTCTTCTTTGAGCCAGGTCTCTGTTACAGCAATAATATCATAGTCAACCCGTGCCTGTAGTTTACCAATCTTATTAACCACACTCCGTGCATTTACATATGTGTACTTTAATCCTGATTTAGGCTTTTTAACTCACCCCTTGCTCTGACACCATCTAATGACTTACTATAGCCTACTCTAGTCCTATCAAACTCTCCAAGTATTCTACTTACCATGATACTACTCTCTGATATATCCTCCTGATCAGTTAATACTTCTCTACTTCCCACTGCCAGTTTTTCTCCTCTATCTCTGATTTTCCCCTCAGGTTCCCACCCCCCTGCCAATCCAGTTTAAATCCTCCCCAACAACACTAGCAAACCTCCCCATGAGAACATTAGTCCCATTCCTGTTAAGGTGTAACCTGTCCTTCTTGTATAGGTCCTACCTGCCCCAGAACCGGTCCCAATGCCTCAGGAATCTAAAGCCCTCCCTCTTACTCCACTTCTCCAACTATGTATTGAACTACTCAATCTTCCTATTCTTATGCTCACTGGCACATGGATTAGGGAGTAATCCTGAGATTACTGCTCTTGAGGTCCTGCTTTTCAAATTCCTTCCTAACTCCCTAAAATCTGCTTTCAGGACCTTGTCCCTTTTCCTGCCTATGTCATTGGTCCCAATGTGGATCATAACCTCTGGCTGCTTGCCCTCCCCCAAAAGAATGTCCTGTAACTGCTCTGTGACACCCTTGACTCTGGCACCAGGGAGGCAACATACCATCCTGGAGTCATGCCCAAGGCTGCAGAAATGGCTGTCTGCTCCTCTAACTATGGAATCCCCTACCACTATAGCCCTTCCACTCTTCCACCTACCCTCCTGTGCTACTGAACCACCCTGGTGCCACGAACTTGGCTCTTGCTACAGTCCTCTAAGGAACCATCTTGCTCACCAATATCCAAAATGGAAAAGCCAAATATCAACTAGAGATATAAACAATGTATATCAATGGAATCTAAAGCAAAAAATAAAATAACAAAACTAAACACAGACATTATAATCAACGCAAGAATTCACAGAAAAGCCTAAGAAATAACAGTAGGAGTAGGTGTCATGAAACAAATATTTTTTCGTTATATTATTGTGGTTTATTGTAAAGTAGGTTTATGGGTGTGAGTGTTGATGGTTCTGTCTGTATGGTTTAATTGAATTAGAGTCAGATAGGCTGCAAACTTGAAATTATCAGAAGAAGTTAGGGGTAAAAGGTATTTGAAATGCTAATGAGAAAACATGGATGAGGTCTTGTTATATAAGGTGTGAAGGAAATTTGCATTTTTAGATATGTGAAGGGGTTGTTTAGGTTTCAAAGGGATGATAGGGTGTTTACAAATAACAAGATACGCAAGGCCAAGCAGTGTGTTTATTTCTCCCAAAGGTACTGACCATATTGGCAACCTGAAAGATTTTTATATTATGGGAAAAGTAAATTTCCAAAGACATATAGAACAATGGAATTTACAGATGAGAGTGAGAGAAACATATATAAAGAGGATTGGAAGGCTATGTTGGGTAGGGGGCATGTAAGATCTAAGAGGGCTGTGTAAAACAACCTTGGGAAAGCCTCCAGCTACTTTAGCAGAAGTCTGCTGTGTCTAGTAATCAAAGGTGGAGGAAAGCCTTTGGAATCCCATTGTTGAGTAGGTGCTGTGGTAAACTTGCTGGCTTGCTAATTAAATTTAAAATCTATTTTGGACTGTTGCCTCAAAGGGCATGTGCAGTTGCGAGTCAGGTTAATTCGGAATTTTGGGATTTTTTTGTATTAAGTAACTATAATCTTATATATGTGCTCAAAATCTTTTATTTTGTTAATAATGTTTTAATTTAGTTTTTAAAATCTCTAAAGGTGTTAATGGACTCATTACTTCTGAATTCAGTGCACAAAGCTTCTCACAATAAATACAAATTGCAAAACTGTTGTGATAGCGTGGCTAAGTTTCCCTTGTGGATTCAGTTCACTTGGCACACATCACCTGTCACATCATAACATAAAGGTTGCAGCATGTTGAATTCAAAAACTGTCATTTCGGAGTTAATATAAAGGCAAAAGCATAAGCCACATCTATAAATCTTTTCCAATAGTTTTCCTGAATCATCTCCAAAATGCATAAAAATTTAACATGTAAAATTCGAATTAACAGGCAGTATCTAGATTGGATATTTACCTTATTTTGTGCAACAGGTTAATCCGATATTTTCTACTAACTCGCACTATAAATGCACGTAGATTTTAAGAACTAAATTAAAAGGCTTCTAACAAAATAAAACAAAAATATCTTACCAAGACTGGTCTGAGAATTTGGATTCACATACAGATCCTTACTCCATTCCACCATACACTTCAAAATTGAGACCAAGCACTCCAAGCCCTTCTTCCTAAGACTGAGCTCCTTAAAAAAAAACAATTTGGATGTCTATCAGATTCTGACAGTGAGTAAATCAAGGCTTTACATTTTGAATCAACATACAATTTATGGGGAAAAAGGTTTCTTGAGTGTGCTGTAAGTAATTCATTTATAAAAAAAAACATATTTATCATTTCTCTACCTATTGTTTTTCCTCCGATTCCCCACGCAACCACTTCAAGAGTGCCTCACATTTCCAACCATGCTGTGACTGCTTGGTTGCTAGCTAACTCTGGATGAAGCAGAATGGTTTCCAACTTAACAATGATTCAATTGAATACATTGTCTTTACCCTAACTTGATTCAATTCCCCTTTTTACTTGCATTTTGAGGTAGAATCAGATTTGTGCAACCTTAGTATCTCATGTGACCGAGTCATCCATCACCTGGACCACTTACTTTCATGTCCATAATGTCTTCAACTCTGCTGAAATCCTCATCCATATCTGTAAGCACTTTCAAGCTTAACTTTGCCAACACCCTTGTTGCCAGCCTCCGAGCTCCGCCTTGGATAAACTCAAAGCATCCAAAATGCCACCAATCACATCCTGTAGTGCCCCACTGTCAATCTCACATGTGATAACAATTGTTAATTGACTTTCCTTTCCACAACACACAATTAAAAACTCATTCTGATTTTCAAATTCCTTCATTGCCTTACCCCAACCTACCTCTACAACCAACTTCAGCCATGTGTGTTCATCTGCACTTATATCCAGAGTCTGGCCTTCTTTGTATCACTACCTCTATTTCATTGCCCTGACACTGCCTTTAGCCATATTTGCCTTAAACTCCGAAAACTATAACTAAATCCTTCTTCCTTGCAAACACTCCCACTATCTTGAAAAGCCTCCTCAAAATTTACTTCTGAATTATGCCTTCGATCAGGTCACTTACATGCCACATTTGTTTATTTTCACTCCTGTGATGCATCTTTGGTTTATTACAATAAAGGCACCATATACTTATTTTTGTTGTTACACTGAACATCTCCACACATAACTTCTAATCAGTTATAATCAGTAAAAAAAAACTTCATAAAATATTTACAGTCCACTGCCAAAAGCGTCTGGTCAAACTGTTAACCTGAACTTTTTGTCACAGAAATACTTCATATAAACAAACATGACAATTATTTGGGGAAAAATGTTACCATGCTATCCTTCTCTTATCCCAAGAGATAAATTATCTTTTCTAACATTTCTATATTGGGTCTTAAGCTGATCTCCTCAGTTGGGAACAGGATTTGCTTCCTGAGGAGAGCCTTTGTACTGTAGAACATGAAGGTGATGCATATGAAGATTCAGATGACTTGATAAATATTTGTCATTACAGCAGGCTGCTATTATGCATACTCCTCAATATTTAATTTCTAACAGATGGAAGAAGAAAACATGTAAAATTCAAAGCTGCTGATCTATTGAGACTCAGAGCAAAAGCTCCACATCTAAGACTCCCATACTTTAGGTCCCAGGGCACCCAAGAATGGTGTGTAAGAAAACTGTTGAATAGTTTTTCCAAGGAGATTTTAGGTACAATGGCTGATGCTTTCTTAGAAGAAACAAGAACGTGCTCTTAAAGATGCTGGGGGAATTAGCATCACAGATTTAGCCACTGGGCACCAGTGTTGAATTTCCATATACCAGTTTTGGTCGTCAAGTTTAAGCAGTCTTGCAAAGACTCCTGTCAATCAATTTGAAACTGTACAATTGAGTTCCCACAAGAACGTAGGACTCAGCTAACTAAGGCCAAGTTAACTCTAGTAAGTTGAAATTCTATCAAAGCAGATTTATATGATGTTTTTATGTTCTACTGTCATGCAGTCACCATTAGTTTCATGTTTATATAGTATGTTTCACAGTACCTGCACAGGTGTCATCCCGAGCTCATGACCACCCCGACCTTGGGCTATCTTAGACAAGTCATTAACCAATCTTTCAAAGATGTTAGCAGCATTTAAGTCACAATCGTAATTGACATAAATGTCAACCACACTTTGAGCATCTGAAAGTTCAATGAAGATTAATTCAAATGATTAGTATCTTTATATTAAATTCCTCAACAACATCAATTGCCTCCAAAATAAGCAATTAAAAATAATTATACCTGCACATATTCTGGTCAATGTTTGAATTACCATCCATTTGTGATCAAATGAACTTGTAGAAGTTTCCAAAATATAAAGAAAGATTTCCTTGAAGAATACCTAAAATAATAAATGCATGGAAGGAAAATGTGAATATGTTACAGTATCAGCATCAAACCAAAGAGAGGAAAAAAGGGGGAAAACAGGTGCAAATTTTTGTATTCGACTATCCAGATAAAACTTGGTTAACCAAACTATTAAAATCCTACCTTGCTAACATAATTCAATATATTGTAATAGCTTGAGCTAGGAGATATTTACATAACATGCTGCTTTTCAACAATACTAGGCATAAGAGACAAAAACAGAAAGTGCTGGAAAAACTCAGCAGGTCTAACAGCATCTGTGGAAAGAAAAAATACAGAGTTAACGTTTTGAGTCCATATGACTCTTCTTCAAAGCTAAAGAGATGTAAAATGTGATGAAATTTATATTGTTTAAGGGGGTGGAGCGGGAGAAGCTGGATAGAAGGCCAGTGATAGGTGGAGGCAAAAGAGAGATTGCCAGAGATGTCATGGACAAAAGGGTGTTAATGATAGTGGCACTGGCTAAAGGAGGTGCTGATGGTGGCATTAAGGTCAGAAAGCAGAATGTGAAAATAGCAGGACAAGGGTAAGCACTCTGGAAAGAACAACATGAACAAGTGACAGATGGCTCTAGTGGAGGTGGGGTGGGGGGAAGGGACAGTGGTGGGAAAAAAGATTGAAAATAGGTTAAAAGGTGGGGATAAAACAATGAATAAAAATGAAAATAAAAATAAAAATAAGTGGATAAAAAATAAAAATTTAAAAATGAAGATGAATGTTGAAGGGGATAAAAAAAGGGGGTGAGGATGGAGGAGAGAGTTCATGGTCTGAACCATTAATCATCATTAATGGTTAACATTAACCCAATATTAAGTCCGGAAGGTTGAAAAGTGCCTAATCGGAAGATGAGGTGCTGTTCCTCCAGTTTGTGTTGGGCTTCACTAGAACATTGCAGCAGGCCAAGGACGGACATGTGGGCATGAGAGCAGAATGGGGTGTTGAAACGGCAAGTGACAGGAAGGTCTGGGTCAGGCTTGTGGACTGAAGGTGTTCCACAAAGTGGTCACCCAGTCTGTGTTTGGTCTCTCCAATGTAGAGGAGACCACATTGGGATCAGCGAATGCAGTAGAGCAAATTGAAGGAGGTGCAAGTGAAGCGCTGCTTCATCTGAAAAGAGTGTTTGGGCCCTTGGACGGTGAGGAGGGAGGATGTAAAGGGGTAGGTATTGCACCTTCTGTGATTGCATGGGAAGGTGCCGTGGGAGGGGGATGAGGTCCTGGGGGTGATGGAGGGGTGGACCAGGGTGTCCTGGAGGGAACTGTCCCTACAGAATATCGACCGGAGGGGTGAAAGGAAGATGTGTTTGGTGGTGGTATCATGCTGGAGTTGGCGGAAGTGACAGAGGATGATCCTTTGAATGCGGAGGCTGGTGGGATGAAAAGTGAGGACAAGGGGCACACTATCATGGTTCTGGGAAGGAGAGGAAGATGTGAGGGCAGAGGGTCGGACACGTTGAGGGCCCTTCGACCACAGTGGGTGGGAAACCTTGGTTAAGGAAGAAGGAAGACATGTCAGAAGTGCCGTTTTGGAAAGTGGCATCATCAGATGCAACGGAGGCGAAGGAGCTGAAAGAATTACAGGAAGCAGAGTGTGAGGAGCTGTCGTCAAGGTAATTGCAGGAGTCGGTGGGCTTGTAGTGAACATTGGTGGGCAGTCTATCACCAGAAATTGAGACAGAGAGATCAAGGAAGGGAAGGGAAGTGTCAGAGATGGGCCATGTGAAGGTGATGGATGGGTGGAAATTGGAAGCAAAATTGATAAATTTTTCCAGGTCCAGACAAGAGCATGAAACAGCACCGAAACAGTCATCAATGTTCCACATACCCCAAAAAGAGACAGGCATAACTGGTGCCCATGGCCACACCTTTTGTTTGGAGGAAGTAAGACAAGTTTAAGGAAAAATAGCCCAGTGAGAGAACAAGTTCAGCCAGATGGAGGAGAGTGGTGATGGATAGGGGTGGTTCAGGCCCCTGTTCAAGGAAGAAGCGGGTTTTGGGGAGGCGCCATCACCTTCACATGGTCCACCTCTGACAGCTTCCAACCTCTCTCAGTTTCCCAACCCCAGATAGCCCGCTTCTACCTCCTCTCCAAAATCCACAAACAGGACTGTCCCGGTACACCAATCATGTCAGCCTGTTCCTGCCCACGGAACTCATTTCTTCCTATCTTGTCTACGTTCTCTCTCCCCTTGTCCAGTCTCTTCCCACCTTCATCTGCAATTCCTCTGATGCCCTCCATCATATCAACAATTCCCAGTTCCCTGGCCCTAACCACCTCCTCTTCACCATGGATGTCTAATCCCTCTACACCTCATCTCTCACTAGGATGGTCTGAGGGCTCTCCACTTCTTCCTTGAACAGAGGCCCAAACAATCCCCATCCACCACCACTTTCCTCCGTCTGGCTGAACTTGTTCTCTCACTGAACAATTTCTCCTTAAACTTGTCTCACTTCCTCCAAATAAAAGGTGTGGTTATAGGTACCCACATGGGCCGCAGTTATGCCTGTCTCTTTATGGGATATGTGGAACACTTCTTGTTCCAATCCTACTCAGGCCCCCTCCCACAACTCTTTGTCCGGTACAACGATGATTGCTTCGGTGCTGCTTCATGCTCTCGTCTGGACCTGGAAAAATTTATTGATTTTGCTTCCAATTTCCACCTCTCTAGGTCCATCTCTGACACTTTCCTTCCCTTCCTAGACACCTCTGTCTCAATTTCTGGTGCAGACTGTCCAACAATATTCACTACAAGCGCGCCGACTCCCACAGCTATCTTGACTACAGCTCCTCACACCCGCTTCCTGTAAGGACTCCATCCCATCCTCTGTTTCTTCACCTCCGTTGCATCTGTTCTGATGATGCCACTTTCCAAAACGGCGCTTCTGACATGTCTTCCTTCTTCCTCAACTGAGGTTTCCCACCCACTGTGGTTGAGGGGGCCCTCAACCGTGTCCGACCCATCTCCCGCGCCTCTGCCCTCACACCTTCCTCTCCCTCCCAGAACCATAACAGGGTCTCCCTTGTCCTCACTTATCACCCCACCAGCCTCTGCATTCAAAGGATACTCCACTTCCCAACACCCGCCCCCCGTCCCCCACCCATTGGCATTCCGTGGGGACCGTTCCCTTCGGGACACCCTGGTCCACTCCTCCACCACCCCCAACACCTCATCACCCTCCCATGCAATTGCAAAAGGTGCAACGCCTGCCACTTTACCTCAGCCCTCCTCACCATCCAGCGCCCCAAATATTCCCTTCAGGTGAAGCAGCGCTTGGTCTACTGCATTCGCTGCTCCCAATGCGGTCTCCTCTACATTGGAGAGGCCAAACGCAGACTGGGTGACCACCTTGTGGAACGCCTTCGGTCTGCCACAAGCATGACCCAGACCTTCCTGTCGCTTGCCATTTCAACACACCATCCTGCTCTCATGTCCGTCCTCAGCCTGCTGCAATGCTCCAGTGAAACCCAATGCAAACTGGAGGAACTGCACCTCATCTTCCAATTAGGCACTTAACAACCTTCCGGACTTAACACTGAGTTCAACAACTTCAGACAATGAACTCTCTCCTCCATCCTCACCCCCTTTTTTCAATATTCATCTTCATTTTTTAATTTTTATTTCGTCATTTTAAAATTTTTATCCACTTATTTTTATTTATTTTCATTTTTATTCATTGTTTTATCCCCACCTTTTATCCTATTTTCAATCTTTTTTCCCACCACCATCCACTCCCACCCCCACAAGAGCCAACTGTCACTTGTTCATGTTGTTCTTTCCAGAGTGCTTACTCTTGTCTTGCTATTATCACATTCTGCTTTCTGACCTTAGTGCCACCATCAGCACCTTCTTTAGCCAGTACCCCTTTGTCTTTTTGTCCATGACATTTCTGGCAATCTCTCCTTTGTCTCCACCTATCGCTGGCCTTCTATCCAGCTTCTCCTGCTCCACCCCCCTTAAACAGTATGAATTTCATCACATTTTACTTCTCTTTAGCTCTGAAAAAGAGTCATATGGACTCGAAACGTTAACTCTTCTTTTCTCTCCACAGATGCTGTTAGACCTGCTGAGTTTTTCTGGCATTTTCTGTTTTTGTTTCAGATTTCCAGCATCTGCAGTATTTTGCTTTTAACTAGGCCTCAGAGTGTGTGCTGAGGTCAAAATGTTAGTTTGCAAGGAGTTAAACCCACATTATAGAATTGCAGAACTTAATACTTTACCTCAATCTGCATCTTAAGATGAGTCTTGAAGTTTGACAACAGAGTGAGGAAGATGGAAAGTGACAACTCAAATACTTCTGGCACCGAAGAGACACCATTTTTAGATAAAGCCACACAAAGATACTGTTTTATTGCATTGATGAACATCTCATTTGTTCGAAAAATCGGTCCAGCATTTTGCAGAATCGATAGAAGAAGCTGTAGTGAAAGGATCTTTGAACGTAATTCATGAGACCTAGAAGTAATATTGGTAAGAGTGAAATTAAGAACACATCTTTTTAGAAGGCACGATCAAAAATGATAACCTCATTAAATAGATATAAATTTACTTTTCTATTGCATCACAATTTTTAATATAACTGATGTTTTGAAAAAGAGGCAATTAACATCCCTTCAAAAAAAGCTAAATAAAGCTAGATTAAAGTTATTCTTTGGGGGTGTGGTCCAAAACAAACCTGGAGACATCCAGATTCCAGAAACACGATCTAACATAGTCTCCAAAAATATATTTTCTTGGTTATATTGATCACATTCACAAATGTTACTTCCTTTCCGAGTTGTTTTCACAATTTCAATGCTTAAACCAAGTCTGCCTCTTCTGCTTGAATTTTGGTCATGATTGAAGAAAAAATAACAATTATTTTCTAGTCTGAATTTGTTTCTACTGGATAAAGTGAACTACTGTAGTTGTAGCACAGGAGGTCATTCGATCTATTATGTTTGTGCAGCTCTTTGTTTGAGCAATCAACAACTACTTCCACTGCCTTCTCTGCATAGCTCTGCATCTAACTTTTCTTTAAATATTCATTAAAACTGGGGAGGTGGTGGCATCATGGTACTGTCACTGGACTGGTAATCCAGAGACTCAGGGTAATGCTCTGGAGACCTGGCTTTGAATTCCACCACGGCAGATGGCGGAATTTGAATTGAATAAAATTCTGGAATTAAAAGTCTGATGACCATGAAACCATTGTCGATTGTCGTAAAAACCCATCTGGTTCACTAATGTCCTTTAGAAAAGGAAATCTGCCGTCCTCACGTGGTCTGCCCTACATGTGACTCCAGATCCGGAGTAATGTGTTTGACTCTTAAATGCCCTCTGAAATGGCCTAGCAAGCCACTAAGTTGTATCAAACTGCTAAAAAGTCAATAAAAAGGAATGAAACCCGACAGAACACCTGGTATCGACCTAGGCACTGGAAATATCAATGGCAAAACCAGCCATGGACCCTTCAAAGTCCTCCTTATTAACATCAAGGAATTTGTGCGAAAATTGGGAGAGCTGTCTCACAGACCAGTCAAGCAACAGCCTGACATAGTCATATTCACGGAATCATACCTTACAGATCACCACCACCATCCAAGGGTATCTCCTGTCCCGCCAGCAGGACAGACCCAGCAGAGGTGGCGGCATGGTGGTATACAGTTGGGAGGGAGTTACCCTGTGAGTCCTCTAGCCCCTATGAAGATTTAGGTCATCAGATCAAACATGGGCAAGGAAACCTCCTGCTTATTACTATGTACTGCCCATCCTCAACTGGTGAATCAGTAGTCCTCCATGTTAAACACCACTTGGAGGAAGGACTGAGGGTGGCAAGGGTGCAGGATGTACTCTGGGTGGGGGACATCAATGTCCATCACTGAGAGTGGCTCAGTATCACCACCACAGACCCAGCTGGCCGAGTCCTAAAGGACAATCTGCTAGATTGAGTTTGCGGTGGGGGGGGGGGGGGGGGGGGAGAGAACCAACAAGAGGGAAAAACATATTTTACCTCATCCTCACCAACCTGCCTGCTGCAGATGCATCTCTCCATGACAGCATTAGTAGGAGTGACCACCACACAGTCCTTGTGGAGAGGAAGTCTCATCTTCACAGTGAGGATGTGTTGTGTGGCACTACCACCACGCTAAATGGGATAGATTTCAAACACATCTAGCAACTCAAGACTGGGCAACCATGAGGCACTGTGGGCCATCAGCAGCAGCAGAATTGTACTCGACCACAATCTGTAACCTCATGGTCTGGCAATATCCCTCACTCTACCATTACCATCAAGCCAGAGGATAAACCCTGGTTCAATGAAGAGTGCAGGTGGGTATGCCAGCAGCAGCACCACCAGGCACACCTAAAAATGAGGCGTTAACCTGGTGAAGCTAAGATACAGGACTACTTGCATGCCAAACAGCGTAAGCAGCAAGTGATTGATAGAGCTAAGTGATTCCACAACCAACAGATCAGATCTAAGCTCTGCAGTCCTGCCACATCCAATTGTGAAAGATGGTGGACAATTAAACAACTCACTGGAGGCAGCGGCTTCTCAAATATCCCTATCGTAAATGAAGGAGAAGTCCAGCACATCAGCGCAAAAGATAAGGCTCAAGCATTTGCAACTATCTTCAGCCAGAAGTGCCAAGTGGATGATCCATCTCCACCTCCTCCGGAGGTCCCCAGCATCACAGATGTCAGCCTTCAGCCAATTCCATTCGTTCCACCTGATATCAAAAAACGGCTGAAGGCACCGGATACAGCAAAGGCTTTGGGCCCTGACAACATTCCGGCAATAGTACTGAAAAACTTGTGCTCCAGAACTTGCTGCGCCCCTAGCCAAGCTAATACAGCTCCAATTCCAGTTCCAATACAGCTACAATACTGGCATCTGCCCGACAATGCGGAAAATTGCCCAGGTAAGTCCTGTACACAAAAAGCAGGACAAATCCAACCCAGCCAATTACTGCCCCATCAACCTACTCTCCATCATCAGTAAAGTGATGGAAGGGGTCATCAACTATGCAATCAACCAGCACTTGCTTCACAATAAACTGCTCACTGACGCCCAGTTTGGGTTCCGCCGGGGCCAACCGGTTCCTGACCTCATTCCAGTCTTGGTTCAAACATGGACAAAAGAGCCGAACTTGAGAGCTGAGGTGAGAGTAACTGCCCTTGACATCAGGCAGCATTTGACCACAAACTAAATTGGACCAGCCATATAAATACTGTGGCTACAAGAGCAGGTCAGAGGCTAGGAATCATGTGGCGAGTATCTCAGCTCTTGACTTCCCAGAGCCTGTCCACCATCTACAAGGCACAAGTCAGGATGTTATGAAATACTCTCCACTTGCCTGGGTGAGTGCAACTCCAACAACACTCAAGAAGCTTGACACCATTCAGGGCAAAGCAGCCTGCTTCATTGGCACCCCTTTCACAAACATTCACGCCCTGCACCAGCAACGAACGATGGCAGCAGTGTGTACCATCTACAAGATGTACTGAAGAAGCTCACCAAGGCTCCTTAGGCAGCACCTTCCATCGAGAAGGACAAGGGCAGCAGATACATGGGAACGCCACTACCTGGAAGTTCCCCTCCAAGCCACACACCATCCTGACTTGGAACTATGTCACCATTCCTTCACTGTTGCTGGGTCAAAATCCTGGAACTCCCTCCCTAACAGCACTCTGGGTGTACGACACCACATGGACTGCAGCAGTACAAGAAGGCAGCTCATCACCACCTTCTCAAGGGCAATAAATGATGGCCTAGCCAGCAACGTCCACATACCATAAATGAATAAAAACAAGTCCTTCTTTACTCTTAAAATCTATGACCATATTTCTAAAACTTAAAACAATGCTACAGTTTTTTATGGCTTTACCTGCAATTCCACTTTGAAATGGAATGTAGAAGCCAGGAGGACGAAAAGCAAAGGTTAAAAAAGATAGGATAGATTATGCCAAAAGTGTAATTGTAGCTTAAAACAAAAATCAAAGTAAGACAAATAAGAGGGAAGAAAATAAAAAAGTTTTGTTTCCAAAAATTAAAATGTTTCAACAACAAAACCTTTGAAATCGAAAATGCCCCAAATTACTTCACAGAAGCACAATCGAAAGAACCGTTGTCAAGCAGAGAGTGCAAGGCCAAAAGCTTGCTTTATGCAGTAGCTTTTAAGGAGGGTATCAAAGGATGAGATGGAGGTGAAAGGGTAGTGAGTTGAGCTTAAGTGGCTAAAGGGATGGCTACAATTGATGGAATGGACAGAAAATGCACAAGAGGCCAGTCACCGGGGACTGGAGATATGGGGTAGATGGGAAGCAGGGAGAATTTGAGGCATGGTGGAGTAAGACTTAAGGTATGTAAATAAGACAATGAGAAGATTAAAGGAGGTTTTCGAGGTCCCGGAACCAATGTAGAACAGGGCAATGGGTGAGCAGGACTTGATGTGGGATACTGTAGGGCAGAAGCTCACAAACTGTCAGGACGAGCAATTGGGGTCACAAATTCCCTCTTCTCTAAGGAAGCAATGGCATCTGTGGAGCATTTGCTCTGGTGGGTCAGCCCTGGTATTGACTCCAAGGCCCAATGATGTGTACACATGATATTTTTCTTGCTGAGGCTCGGTGGGCATGGCCTAATGAAATGAACTCCGATCGCTGCATCCAACAAAAGCCTGCAAAACAGTTGGGGGGAAAAGCATCCCAACTCCTGTAGCTCTACCCTACTCCTCACAGCTTAACCATCCTCCACAGCTCACTCCCCCTTCTACACCTTCCACAGGTCTGCCAACCCCCCACCACAGCTTTCACAGCTCTACCAGCCCCCAATAGCTTTCACAGCCCTACCCACCCACAGCTCTACGCCCTGCCACAGGCCAACCCCCTCACCACAGCTCAACCCCACCCCCCTGACCACAGCTCAACCCCCCCACCATGCCTCAACCGTCCTCCCACCAAAACTCTCACAACTCTACCCCCCACAGCTCTCACCCCCCTCAACTCTTATAGCTCTACCCCCCTCCAAAGCTTTCACAGCTCTACCCCACTCTCACAACTCTACCCCACCCCCTGCAGTTCTTGCAGCTCTACCCCTCCACTCCCAAATCTCCCAACTCTCTCTCTGGGGTTTCACCAATTTTCCAGTGTCAAAATAGAGTCACAGTGGGAAAAAGTTTGGAAGCACTGCTTTTGGGATAGCGAATTGCTTGCCATCATTCATTACTGGTATTGGACAAAATAGGGCTGTGTGATTGAAGAACTGACAAATTATTGGTAGCTGCAGAATTGCTTTAGGTTTAATTATGCATCTTTAATTGTCTATGCTAGTTCTGGTTCATAGTTACGAGGTCACAACTTTTAAAAAATCAACTAACAAGTGCATGTTATACTCAAAAGTGTGGGCCTTTCACACCAGAGATACACAAAGAATACGGCAGTAGTAGAAAATTGATACTAAGTTAAGAATCAATTAATGACGTAGATTATGTTGTATAATCAAACACTTGATCACAGATCTAGAAACGTAACTAGTTATCAAATTACAATACTCTAGACCATTTATACATTATATTTACAAAGGTAATAAAATAGATAAATAAGCATAAAAATAGTTTTGTAGTACAGAACTTGAGTACTGGTGAAACAAGAGACATGCTGTCAAAGCTTTTCATCTTGCATTCATCAGGGCAGATGCAAGAATGCCAAATTTCAAAGGTAACAACAATTTATACCATGAGAGAAAAGTGGTGCTAACTGGTTCGTTAGTTGGCTTTGATTGGTTGAGACATTGCCATGGCAAATGCACCAGGCGGCTATTGTCCCCCATACTTTATTCAAAAAAGATGCAATGTCTGGACATATTCCTTCTGCCTGTGCAGGGCAAATCTGTGCATATGAATATACGTAGCTTCTAACAAACTAAGCGAGTTACATTGTGAGTTCGACTGGTAATCTTAAATTGATTGTTAGTGTAATTCTTAGCACACACGGGTCTGTTCAGCAAGTGCTGCCCAATTGCAGAATCACATCTCTTGTCAGACATTATGTTCTGAGTTTTGTAAGCACAGGTCAATTGAGTACAGTTAGTACTCTGTCTATTGTGAACAGCTGAAGGGATGTGCTGTTTGATACAACCTGCCAGTCATTGGGATGTATGGGATTTGTACCTGGCATCACACTGGCACTGAAATAGTGCACTATGAAAAGTTTCAACAGCATGCCTCTTTTTTTCAGCAACAAAATAACAAATAAAATAGATATTAGATGTATCACTTCTCTGGCAACTGAAAGACAAAGCCAAGAGTCAAAATCATCAACTGCTGTCTATCTGCAATTTAGCTTATGACATTGAAGATGCAGCACAGAAATAGGCCATTCAGCCTAACACGCCCATGCTCAAAGACAACACAACTGCTGTAATTGCAATTCAATCATACTATAAAAAAATGTCAGGAAAACTTTGAATCTTTTTGTTAAAGTAGTACACTGCAGGATGGAACGGAATCTTGTAGACTAGTGAGGTCTCAAAATTTGATTCCTGGTTTGTGCCGAGTTGGCTGATCTCATCCAGGTTTATAGTTGTGGGAAAAGAAAACAGCCAAGGTTCATTATCTAGTGATATACTGAAAAGAAGGCTTCAGGCAAGGCCCTATCATTCTACAGTCATGAAAAACTGCTAAATGGGAGAAGGTCCTTCAGAAGAAGTGCCTTTACCATTATTTACGAGAAAACCAGACAACACCGCAGGGGAAGCACACATGCATGGTTAAATGTGAAAATTCCGAAGTTGCTGTCCAAGATGCACTACCCCTCTGTAAGCTGCGCAAAAGCTGCAGCTCACCATCTAGCCACTCATTCAAATGTACTGAACAACATGAAGCTCTTGCATTGACATTGTAGATACAGGCTCAACTCTCCACAAAAAGTTTGAATTTGCTTGTTCCAATTAAGTGCTCTTTTAATGGTATGGCAAGTCTTAATTCATGCCAAAAAAAAATCTCTCAGGCACTGAAAATTAACATCTATAAGTGTGGATTCTCATCCTTTCAGCTTTCAATTATTGTAGATCCTTTTTAAAAAATGCATTTTTCTGTGTCTCTTTCACCTCTCTTTTTGAATCCAATCTTTTTACCTGTCTTAATTTCACATTTTGTACTTGATTTAACATTAAATTCACTTCTTGTTTTATTTGATGAAGGGATGTGAGTGTCGCTGGCAAGGCCAGCATTTACTACTCATAACCAGTTTTTTTGAAAAAATTCATTCACGGGATGTGGGCTTTGCTGGCTGGGCCAGCATTTATTGCCCATCCCTAGATGTCCTTGAGAAGGCGGTGGTGAATCCCCTTGACTCCAACCAGTTGAGAGTATTCCCCTTCATTCTGACTGACTTAAATTTTGCAAGGGCTTGCAGCATATTGTCAAATGCTATCTTGATGTCAAGGAAAGTCGTTCTAACCTCACCTAAGTTCAGCTCTTTTGTCCATGTTTGGGCCAAGGCTGTAAAAAGGCCTGGAGCTGAATGGCGCTGGCAGAACACAAACTGAGCATCAGTGAACAGGTTATTGCTGATTAAGTGCCGCTTGGTAGCTATCAATTTGCTGATGACTGACAGTAGGCTGATGGGACGATAATTAGCCGAAATTGGATTTATGCTGCTTTTGGTGGACAGGGAGTACCTAGGTAATTTTCCAGTGTCAGATAGATGCCAGGCCTGTAGCTGTACTAGCATTGTTTGGCTAAGGGCACGGCTAGTTCTGGAGCACCTGTCTTCAGTACTGCAGCCAGTCTTTGCTGTATCCAACTATTCTAGCTTACACTTCCTGGTTCAAACACTGTGCTGCTTATTAAAGATTCTTCAATCTGAATGGTTAATGTAATACACAATTGCTTTCTCTCTTCACACAGGTCCCTGATGCCTGACAACAACTTGTCCTGCAAAACCCCACAGAAAGTCAATGGGCAATTGCAATTCCACCACCCACAGCAAAAATTGCCACATTACAAAGCCAATTGCCTTTATGCATGAGTTATTTAGCTGTGTTAATCACTTCTACAAAGATGATTATAAATCCAAAAAAATTCTACAGCTGTTCCAAAAATACCCTATAATGATAATCATTTATTTCAATAGCGATTAATTACATGCTAATATTCAAAATTTCCAGGATTCCTACTATATACACTTGGCTATCTAGAGGTGCACTGAACTACAACATTGAGTAAACAAAATGGCCTAGTCTGCCTAACTGGTTATAAGGTGGTTTTAAAAAATAAAACTTTGCAAGAGCTAGGAAGCCTACCCATAGTCATTTTGTGAATATTCAGCTTTTTGTACTGCGGCAATTAAGTTTGGCTTTAGTTGATTGCTTAAAATAATTAACATTGGAGAAACAACGCACAACAGATTATCCATCCACCCTTGCAGAAACTATACAACACTTGGTTCTATCAAGACCTAAGGAAGCACTTCTGCAATTTGAAAGAGGTCAAAATAATTAAAGTAAAATTATCTAAATAACCCTTAGCTCAGCTACACATTCATCCAGAGCTGCATGGATAAATTAAACTTAGCCTGTATTAATTTGTTTTCCTTTAAACAAGAATCTAATCTACTTACATTGATGAATCCAGGAAACAGGTGCCGACAGGCTTATTCATTTGTGAGCAGTCATTCATTCCCAACACTAATTCAGTACTAAAAGGCACTTTAATCATTTACTTAAATAACGTTAAGCACTGATGCATCATATGTAGCATCAACATAGAGTAATTATGCAATGCAGGCATCAACTTGTTTATCCTTCTGACATACATATGCACAAATATCTATGTGGCCAGAGGCAGTCCAAGCTTTCACCTCAGTTGCTCAGTTGACAGAGCAGAAGACTCAAGAGGGAAATAAATCCAAGTCATCCTTAGGTCACTACTTGAATGGCGATTAAACGGTGTCTGTGTGTATGTCTGCATGTGTGTTTGTCAACTTTGACAAGAACATTTTGTAACTGTCCAGCATTTTGCTGGGTTTGCATAAGCCTTGCTAATCTAACCCTAAACTCTCACAATACTTTTTGATTACATCTATAAGGAACATTGCTTTCTACTTCTACCATAGTTTTACAAACCTTTGGAAGTTTCTTAGAAAAAATATTTTCTAAAGGTCTGAAGGGTTAATATCCTCAATTGACAACAGAACTATAAACAGCTCTTAAATGAATATGCCATACAGCTTGAAACTAACCACGTACAAAGGACTTGTCATGCATGCATATCATTATTAGAATACCAATAAAACTACTTATGTACTTGTGAACACACATAACCTGCGTAGTATAAATCACATTGTACAAATACAACCATTATTTAAGAATATAAGAATTATGAGCAGGAGTAGGCCATTTGGCCCTTCAAGTCTGCTCCGCCATTCAATAAGATCATAGCTCATCTTCTATCACAACCCCACCTTCATGCACCATCCTCATATTCCTTAACTTCCTTAGTGTCCAAAAATCTATTGAACGCTGTTTTGAATATACAAAACAACTAAGAATCCGCAGCTCTAAGACCATTACCCTGTGTTCCAGATTTCCCAGCCAGGGGAAACATTTTCTTAGCATCTACCCCGTCAAGGATTTTATATGTTTCAATTGGATTACTTCTCATTTATCTAAATTTTAGGGAATATAGCAGATATCTACTCAATCTCTCCTCACAGGACAATCCTCTTATGTGAGGTAACAGTCTCATGAACCTTCATTGCACTCTTTCAAGGGCAAGCATGTCCTTCCTTTGGTAAAGAGACCAAAACATGCACACATTACTCCAGTGTAGCCTCACCAAGGCCCTGCATAATCGTAGTAAGACTTCTGCACTCTTATACTCCAAGACCTTTGTAACAAAAGCTAACATACCATTTGTCTTCTGAATTGCTTGCTGTTCTTACATGTAAACTTTGTGATTCATGTACAAAGACACCCAGGCCTCTCCAAATGCAAGCATTTCCTAGTCTCTCACCATTTGAAAAATTTATTTTTTTCATCTTTCCTACCAAAGTGGATAACTTCACACTTCCCCATGTTGTATTCCATCTGCCATGTCCTCACCCATTTACCCAATTTGTCTATTTTATTCTGCGCTTCTTCGTGTCCACCTCACTGCTTACTTTCCCACCTTTTTATCATCAGAAACCCTGGATACGTTACACTCAGTCCGCTCATCTAAGTCATTAATATAGATTACAAGTATTGATTATTGCATTGCATCATTTGTTATAGCCTGACAACCCAAAAATGTCTTGTTTATTCTTACTTGCTGCTTTCTGTCCATTAACCATAGTAACAGTGATGTGAATGGAATTCATGGCAGAGCTGTCACAATGATTATACAAATTTGGAAAGAAAATAAAAATGGGATAGGCCTTTACAAACGAACTGAATGATGAGACTGATAACCTTACAAAAGGCATGTAATAAGTGCAACTGGTACTCATTATGTTACTGCCAATAAGAGTTGGTGATTCTCTTGCATTAATTCTCTACATTTGTGAAAACTATTATTTTCTGATCTAAAATGCAATTCAAGTAGCCAACTAGGAGAAGTGTATTTGAAGGACCACTTGAACTAAATAAAACTGTTAAAGATTACTTAGAAGATATATTTCAATAGTTTTTATTTCAAAATGGTACACTCTATATTTGTACCTTAATGAACCTAACTTTTTGTGCACTTACTTTGGATCTGGAGGACCATCAGACAGTGGCTTCATGGAAAGTTTGCATAATGACCTAAAGACCAGAAAAGCATCCTTCTGCAAAATGTGAGAGAACTTCGCACTGGAAGAACCGCCTGGAGTCATTCCACATTCCTACAAATAAAGCAAAACCATTACAGTATTATATTATTTGTTTAGTAAGCCTTTTCTGCTCCACAGCTTCATAATTACATTAAGTTATTAAATGTCGAGAAGGAAAATTTGGGGAATGCTTTCTGTACAGAAGTTTCGCAAGATGCCTATTTTTAAAGCAAATAACAACGTCTAATATTAGAAGATATCCTTATTATTGTACATGCACATGAAAATCCAGCTGTGACACTAAAGAAGCATTTTCATTTAGGGTGTGCATCTTTGGCTTCTTTCCTTTAATTTGGGGGTTAAAATTAATCTAAAGAGAATTAAGGCTTCAATTGCTGTAAAGTCACATTATGAACACACTGGTGATGTGGCTACAAGTAGTTGCTTTGAAGTTCATGGAGTAACAGCTACTTATACTGCATCACGTATGGATTAACTACTCAATGAATGTCAATATGTTTAAATGACTGAGCTGTTTAATTCACATCTACTTTTTCAAAGAAGTTCCAGGCCCCAGATATTGCCTATGTTTGAATACTCCAAATAGCAACCAGTCTGATGTAGTAAATAGTGATTCATTCTTTGTTCAGATATATCTTCAGAAAAACTGTGATGGGCATAAATGCTTCATTTTGTGTGTGTTGGTTGTCAATTAGGCAGTATAAAGTCAGGAGACTGAGCTAGATCTGACTTTGCCATAGTATGAGCATGAGCAACTGTGTTTCAAAAATCAATTTTATGTTAGAAGTCACCATGGGACAAGAATCTTCGTAATTTCAATATTACCTTGCTAGAAACAAAGAGTGCAAGCTGCTGTAAAGTGTAAGTGAGCACTGTTCATTTACCTATTTAATGTTGAATAAAATTAGTTTGTGGATTTATAGCCAGATCCTTAGATTGATATATTCATACTGTGGACAAGAGGAGCGTCTGCAGGGAGCATGAGAAAAGTGACACAGCGCCATGATACAGGTTGGGGGAGCAAAAAGAAATGTAGGGGACAGCATAGTTAGTAGGATAGGTACTGTTGTCTGTAGCCGAGTGAGAGTCCAGAAGGCTCTGTTGCCTGCCAATGCCAAGGTTAAGAAAATCTCCTCAATGATGGAGTGGAACTTGAAGAGGGAAAGGAAAGGTGCAGTTGTGATTCACATGGATAGCAAAACGTAGATATGTCTCAGAAAGAGGTTTTTCCGAAGTAGTATGAGTAGCCATGGGATAAATTATAAAGTAGAACTACAGGCGTAATAATCCCGGGATTACCACCTCAGTCACAAGCAGAGTGGGATAGGGTCAAGTAAGATCAGAGAGTTAAATGCATGACTCAAAAGTTTGGTGTTGGAGAAAAGGGTTTCAATTCATGGGGCATTAACAAGAGTACTGGGGAAAAAGGGAGCTATTCCATTGGGTGGCCTTCACTTGCGATCAGTGGGCTGGTGAATGAAAAAATAGGGATGTAGATGGGGTTTTAAACAAAATTGTGGTGGGGGGTGAGATTCAACTGAGGGGAAATTTAGTTGAAGAGAAATTACGAGGCAGTAGTGCAGGGTAGCGATATGGGTAATGATAACAAGAGCGTGGCTGGAAGGGACAGAGTGCAGAAACTTAAGGGTGCAGCTGCAAATAGGGTCAGAATAGGGTAAAATGATAAAAAGGCAAAATTAAAGGCTCCAATGCAGCATTTATAGCAAGATATATGAATTGATGGCACATATTGAAATGAGTTAGTATGATCTGAGAGTCATTTGCAATGTGACTGCAAGGCAACCAAGGCAAGGAACTGAATATCCAGGGGTACTTGACATTTTGGAAAGAGAGGAAGAAAGAAAAAGGAGGTGGAGTAGCTCTGTTAATAAAATATATCGTTACAATAGTGAGAATTGATCTTGGCTTAGAAGATCAAGATGTACAATCAGCTTGGATGGAGATGAGAAATAGCAAAGTAAAAGCGGCACTGGTGGGTCTAGTCCATAGACCTAACGGTAGCTATACTGTAGAACAGAATATAAATCAAGATATAATGGAGGCTTGTAAGAAAGGCACTGCAATAATCATGGACAATTTTAATCTATTTACGGATTGGACAAATCAAATTGGCAAAGGTACCCTTGAGGCTGAGTTCACAGAGTACATTCAGGATGGTTTCTGAAAACAACAAATCTGGAACCAACCAGGGATCAAGCTATTTTAGATCTAGTAATGTGTAATGAGACAGGATTAATTAAAGATCTCATAGTAAAGGATCCTCTAGGGAAGCACATAAGAAATAAGAGTAGAGAGGACCATACAGGCCATCAGAGCTGTTCCACCATTCAATATGATCATAGTTGATCTTGAGCTTTAACTCCACTTTCCTGTCTGCTCCTTATATCTCTTGATTTGGAGAGAACAAAAATCTGCCCATCTCATCCTTAAATATATTCAATGATGGCACATCCATAACCCTCTAGGGTAGAGGATTCCAGAGATTCACAATCCTTTGAATGAAGAAATTTCACCTCATCTCAGTTCTAAATGATTGGCCCCTTATCCTGAAATGGTGCCCCCTTGTCCTAGATTGCCCAGCCAGGAGAAACATTGTCTCAGTATCTAACCTGCCAAGCCACTTCAGAATCTTGTATGTTTCAATGAGATCACCTCTCATTCTTCTAAACTCTAGAAAATATGGACCCAATTTACTCAGCATCTCATCATAGAACAATCCTCTCCTCTGAGGGACCAATCTAGTGAACCTTCGCTGTTCTGTCTCCAATGCAAATGTATTCTTCCTCAAATATGGAGACTAAAATTGTACACAGTATTCCAGGTGTGGTCTCACCAAAGCCCCATACAATTGTAGCAAGACTTCTTTATTTGTGTACTCAAATGCCCTTGTAATAAAGATCAACAGGTAATTTGCTTTCCTGATTGCTTGCTGTACCTGCATGCTAACTTTTTGTGTTCCTTCTAAGAGTACACCCAAGTCTCTCTGAGCATCAACATTTACAAGTTTCACACCTTTTAAACACATTCTGCTTTTCGGGCCAGGATTTTGCCCTCATCAGGTGTGCTTGAAAGGGGCGAGTGGGAGCAGCCGGGAAGCCACTCGCCGCCTGCGATCGGGCCGCGACTGCGATTTCATGCTAGCAGGCCAATTAAGGCCCACCCAACGTGAAATGCGAGCTGCAGCGCTGCCTGTGTGGGGGGGAAAGAGGGAAGAGGGCAAGTGTGTAAGTTCGCACATGCGGGCGCAGGAAAAGCTCCCTGAGGCACAGAGCTGCCTCAGGCTGCTGAAGATTTAAAAAATGAAAAATAAAGACTTTTAAAATGTTGAAAAACATGTCCCCACTCATGCGATTCTGTCACATGAGCAGGGGCTTTTTGCCTGCCCTCCAACTGAAAGGTTGGACGGGCAGCGAAAATTTAATTTAATTGGTACTTTAATAGCCTTAATAGGCCTGTTAATTGTCGGCAGGCGCGCTGCTGACTCCCGCACCTGCCCGCCAACCAAAATATCGCGCAAGTGTGCGATGACATCGGGACACTCGCCCAACTGTTATCGTGCATCATTTTACGGTTGTTCAGGTAGGGCGCGCGCCTGCCCGACGAACGAAAAATTCTGGCCTCTATTCTTATGACCTAAGTGAATAACATCATACTTCCCCACATTCCACTCCATCTGCTACCTTGTTGTCCACTCACTTAACCTGTCTATATCTCTTTGCAGCCTCTACGTGTCTGCCTCACAGTTTGCATTCTCACCTTGCTTTGTATTGTCAGCAAACTTAGATAGTTTACACTCTGTCTCTTCGTCCAAGTCATCAGTATAGATTGGGAATAGCTGAGGCTTCAGTACTGATCCTTGCGGCACTGCTAACTTGAAAATGCCCCATTTATCCTTACTCTCAGTACCCTGTCCATCAACCAATCCTTTATGCATGCTAATATATCACCCCCAACTCCATGAACTCTTATCTTGTGTATTAACCATTTCTGTGGCTCCTAATCGAATGCCTTTGGAAATCAAAGCATACCATATTTCCCTGTTCCACTTTATTAGTTACATCTTCAAAAACTAATAAATTTGTCAAGCAGGACATCCCTTTCATAAAACCAAGTTGACTTTATCTGATCACTCTATGCTTTTCTAAGTGCATTGTTAAGACTTCCTTAATAACACTTTCCCAATGTCTGATTTCAGGCTAACTGGCCTATAAGTTGCCAGTTTTCTCTCTCCCTCCTTTCCTGAATAGCAGTGTTACATTTGCTAACTTCCAATCTGCTGGGACCATTCCAGAATCTAAGGAACTTTGGAAAATCAAGATCTCTGCAGTTATCTCATTTAGACCCCTAGGATGTAGGCTATCAGGTTCAGGGGATTTGTCGGCTTTGAGCCCCTGAAGTTTCTCCTGTACTTTTTCTTTGCTGATATTAATTACCTTAATTTCCTCACTCTTGTTCGCCCCCAGATTACGCTCTCTTTCAGGTATGTAATTTGTGTCTATTACTGTGCAGGCAGACACAAAATATTTGTTCAATGTTTCTGCCATTTCCTCATTCCCGATGATAAATTCTGCTCTCTCTACTTCTAAGACTCTAGCTATTCTCTTCCTTTTCATGATCACAGAATCACACAGTGCAGAAGAGGCCCTTCGGCCCATCGAATCTGCACCGACACATGAGAAACACCTGACCTACCTACCTAATCCCATTTACCAGCACTTGGCCCATAGCCTTAAATGTTATGATGTGCCAAGTGCTCATCCAGGTACTTTTTAAAGTATGTGAGGCAACCCACCTCCACCACCCGCCCAAGCAGCGCATTCCACACCGTCACCACTCTCTGGGTAAAAAGGTTTTTCCTCACATCCCCCCCTAAACCACCTGCCCCTCACCTTGAACTTGTGTCCCCTCATGACTGACCCTTCAACTAAGGGGAACAGCTGATCCCTATCCACCCTGTCCATGCCCCTCATTATCTTGCACATCTCGATCAGGCCGCCCCTCAGTCTTCTCTGCTTCAACGAAAGCAACCCAAGTCTATCCAACCTCTCTTCACAACTTAAATGTTTCATCCCAAGCAACATGCTGGTGAATCTTCTCTGCGCCCCCTCCAATACAGTCACATCCTCCCTACAACGTGGCGACCAGAACTGCACACAGTACTCCAGCTGTGGCCTCACCAAGGTTCTATACAACTCCAACATGACCTCCCTACTTTTGTAATCTATGCCTCGATTGATAAAGGCAAGTGTCCCAAACGCCTTTTTCACCACCCCACTAACATGCCCCTCTGCCTTCTGAGATCTGTGGACACACACACCAAGGCCCCTTGGTTCCTCAGAACTTCCTAGTGTCATGCCGTTCATTGAATACTTCCTTGTCAAATTACTCTTTCCAATGTGTATCACCTCACACTTTTCAGGGTTAAATTCCATCTGCCACTTATCTGCCCATTTGATCAGCCCGTCGATATCTTCCTGAAGCCCAAGACACTCAACCTCAATGTTAACCACCCGGCCAACCTTTGTGTCATCCGCAAACTTACTAATCCTACCCCGCACATAGTCATCTATGTCGTTTATATAAATGACAAATAATAGGGGACCCAGCACAGATCCCTGTGGTACGCCACTGGACACTGGCTTCCAGTCACTAAAGCAGCCTCTGTCATCACCCTCTGTCTCCTACAACTAAGCCAATTTTGAATCCACCTTATCAAATTACCCTGTATCCCATGTGCCTTTGCCTTCTTTATAAGTCTCCCATGTGGGACCTTGTCAAAGGCTTTGCTGAAATCCATATAAACTACATCAACTGCACTACCCTCATTTACACACCTGGTCACCTGCTGAAAAAATTCAATCAAATTTGTTAGGCATGACCTCCCTCTGACAAAACCATGCTGACTATCCCTGATCAAACCTTGCCACTCCAAGTGGAGATAGATTCTCTCCTTCAGAATTTTCTCCAATAGTTTCCCTACCACTGACGTGAGACTCACAGCCTGTAGTTCCCTGGATTATTTCTACAACCCTTCTTAAATAGCGGAACCACATTAGCTGTTCTCCAGTCCTCTGGCACCTCCCCCGTGGCTGGAGAGGAATTAAAAATTTGGGTCAAAGCCCCTGCGATCTCCTCCCTCAGCAATCTGGGACACAAATCATCCGGACCTGGAGATTTGTCCACTTTTAAGCGTGCCAACACCTCCAATACCTTGTCACTCCCTATACCAATTTGCTCAAGAACCTCACAGTCCCTCTCCCCTTGTAAAAGTACTTACAATCGGTCTTTTATATTCCTGGCTAGATTACTTTCATTTTCTATTCTTTTCCTTTTTATCAATGTTTTGGTGGCACTTTGCTGGTTTCTAAATCACTCCCAATCCTCAAATTTACTACTATTCTACGCAACAGTATAAGCCACTTCTTTTAATCTAATTCTTTCTTTAACCTCCTTAGCAAGCCACAGATGGATCTTTCTTCCTGAGTTTTTGTTTTCAATGGAAATGCATTTTTATTGAAAATTTGAAATTGTTTCTTTAAATGTTTACCACTGTTTAGTTACTTCCATGCCTTTTGGCCAATTTACCCAATACCTTAGCCAGCTCCCACATCATTCTTATGTAACTCGCCTTGTTTAAGTTTAGGATTCGTGTTTGCTATTGGAGAATGTCACTTTCAAGCTTAATGTGGAATTCAATTGTATTATGAGCACTATTTCCCAGTGGATCTTTTATTACGACATTACTAATTAACCTTGCCTCACTGTGCAATACTAGATCTAAAATGATTTTGTCCCTAGTTGGTTCCACAGCATATTGCTCCAGAAAACCATCATGAAAGAGTGAGGTGATTATAGCATGACAGAACTTCATATTCAGTTTTAGAGTGAGAAACTTGGGTCTGAAACCAGTGTCTTGTACTTAAATAAAAGCAATTATAAAGGTGCAGAAGCTGCTCCACCTGCCTCTCCCGTTGCTCATCTGCAGAGCCCTTGTTCACAGCGAGGGTTCAGGAAAGGGAAATGGCAAACAGGAGAGTGAGAGAGAGGGAGGTTCAGCAAGGGGAAGGATCAGCTAGAGGAAGGGTCATCAGGAAGTGGTAGAGACCATGAGCCTGGAGGGTTGGCAGCAAGAAGGAGGGTTAGGGAGCGGGACAAGCCACAAGCCCAGAGGGTCTGCAATGAGAGGGTGGGTTAGAGAGCAGGAAAGGCTGCAAGCCTAGAGGATCAGCAGTGAAAGGGTGGGTTAAGGAGCAGATGTGTGGCGAGTGCGAGGTTCAAGAAGTAGGTCGGTGGCAAGCAGAATCAGCAGCAAGCAGGAAGTAAGTAGAAAGTTACCATATTTATTTTACATGTTTAAATTTATTTTATTTTAAAAGTTATTTCATTTACCAATATAGGAATGTAGCAATGTAAAGTATTTCAACTTACAGGGTATAATATTTTCATGTTTCTTTTCTGATGAGAAAGGTCCTACAGAACCTAACTACAGCTTATACATTGGTTTTAGTGGGAAAATCCAATTCACTTAAAGTTGTTTTGCTTAAAGTTGCACGTTTCAGGAATGCAACTACAACTTTAAGCGAAGACGGACTGTACAATGTGGGAAAAACTTTGGCGGGAAGAATAAAACAGCAAAATAACAAGGCATTGGTGAGACCACATCTGGAGTACTGTGTAAAGTTTTGGTCTCCTTATTTAAAGGGGGATATTGTTGCAAATTGTGATGAACAATGTATATTTTTTAAGTTGAATTTATACATGTATGTGTTCATGTATATATCTGTGTATTTGTGTGTTAAGGAAGGTAGAGTGGTTTCAATTTCATGTAGGTTAGGTTTGTGAGTCTTGGTGCCTCGAAGTCTGGATGGACTTGTGGCTGAAAGGTCAGTCAATTTTTAATGAGATTTTACAACCCCTTAAGGTTGAATAGGCGGTTTGAGGGTTCAGGGACTCAAAATCAAAGTAGAAAAGCCTTACTGTTGCTTCGTGACAGTGGTCAAGTGACACAGACACAGAGAAACACAAGATCTGAGAGACGGTTCAGTCAGCGTGTGTCAGAGAGCAAAGACAAGGTTTCTTATCTCTCTGAAAGGAAAAATTACAAGGCTAGTGGGACAGTAGTTAAATGAACAGTCAGTTATAGGACAAAGTAACATAATCAGTTTAGCGGTGTTGCTACTGAAACAGTGAGATTAAAATGCGGTTAGTTTTGGGTGTCTCGGGGAGATACACGATTTGGGTGTTAAGTGAATGTTCAAGGATTCACCGGAAGAAAACTGTTTGCACATGTGCCAATCCCAAGCAAGAAGCCTATGTGTCAAGCTAGTTGTAACTCTTCACTGGTTTGTGTGTCTGTAAAGGTATTGCTGGATAAAGGAATATTGGGAAATTGAATCATCTTGTGTTTGTATTGAGATCTTTCCAATTTTTTTTTTGCCTGGTGTAATATAGTTCATTTTTCTTGTTTTAATAAATGCTTTATTCTTTGTGTTAAAGTTCATCAGCAAACTCCTGTGAATTTGTTCAATAACTTTCCTCCAGTTTCTAAAAAAAATTGAGAATCTATCAAGCTAGGTTTCACCCTGGGATCTGAGTTGTCCAGTATTAACATCAGCTGGGATCATAACACAAAAGCATAACTTTAAGATTAGTATGTTTTAGGATCAAAACTTTTGGTTTATAAGTTATTATTCTGGTTTGGGAAACTGTGATTTTAAATTTGGGATCAATGAAAAAAAACTTGGTGTGTATAGCTTATCAGATAGACGTGGAGTTGCAGATCAAAGAGGAAGTCCTATTGTGTTCCTGGGATGGAAGTGAAAGGTATTCATATCCAGGATAACAGTGACCCCTCTCTATAGTGTTCGAGGAGATGGGCTGTCTGTAGGCATCTCAGCAGAAGGTAATAAGCTAAGGTGTAAATTGGAGGGTTCGAGTTACTCATTTACTTCCTCAAAGAAAGGTTTGAAGGCCCATGGTAAGCAAAGGAAGGTTTTAAAGTATCCATATACTTTTCAGATCAAAGGACAGGTTTAAAGTTAAAAGATAACTGATTTGCATTTCTCTCTGGGAACAGGCCACATGTGTCATGTTGCATGGAGATGGGCTGTGGGGGTTGGAAAAGTTTTTTCTTTTGATATATCTCAGCTGAAATGGTCAGTTAGTGCCCAGGGCACATACTGACCAATACAGTATGTTGGAGAAGGCAGAAAGAAATCTGCCACCAGCCAGGACAAAGAGCAGAGAACCATCAGGAATCAAGGGTGTTTCTGATTTGGAGCCACTATGTAAAAATGCAAGTAAGGCCCATGTTCAGGCTGGGGAAATTCAAATTAGTGAGGTGTTGAAATACGGCTGGAGGATTCACCTAGCCAGATGTTAGTGGGAGAATCCCCAAGAAACCCCTCACCTCGGAAGATAACCAGGAAAAGGGAGAAAAAAAACAGTAAATCCTTGGGAGCTAAGGCACAGATTGGTTTGGTTCCATGAAATTTTAATGAACACTCAAGAAACTGTAATGTAAGAAAGGAGCTCTTGGTTGAAATTAAAAGTAGAATGGGGAGAGTTCTGTTCATACTGATGAGGTATAGTGTTAAGTTAATAGTGCTTATGCTTTTTCTTTTGTTAGTAAAGGCTTCTCCTTCTAAAATGTGAAACCTTGTTACATGGTCTTTTCAGTTAATAACTGGGAATTCAAATTTCGTTTTACAAGTTATCAGTCTCTACCAAGATCATAACAATATATTGGAGTCAAATCAGAGAAGGTTCACTAGGTTCATTCCTGGGATGAAGGGGTTGCATATGAGGAAAGGTTGAGCAGGTTGGACAAATGCTTATTAGAGTTTAGAGGAATGAGAAGTAATCTTATTGGAACATATGAGATTCTGAGGGGGCTTGAAAGGGTAGATGCTGAGAGAATATTTCTATTTGTGGGGGAATCTAAAACCATGAGGCATAGTTTCAGAATAAAGTATCACACGTGTAAGACTGCAACAAGGGGAAATTCCTTCTCTCGGGGGTTGTTAAGGTTTGGAATTCTCTGCTCTAGGGTGCTGTGGAGGCTGAAGCGCTGAATACATTCAAGACTGAGATAGACAGATTTTGAACTACAGGGGAGTCAAGAATTCTAGGAAACAGGCAGGAAAGTGGATTGAGCCCAAGATCAGATCAGCATGATCATATGGCAGGGCAGGCCCAAAAGGCAATTCTTGCAATTTGAGCTTGCCCCAGAACACATGGACAGGTACAAACAGACGAAATAGGAGCAGAAATAGGCCATTCGGCCCTTCGAGCCTGCTCCACCGTTCAATAAGATCATGGCTGATCTGTGTGTGTTTTGAATTCCACATTCCGATCTACCCCCCATAGCCTTTGATTCCCTTGCCTAACAAGAATCCATCTACCTCCACCGTAAAAATATTCAATGGCCCCACCTCCACCTCCTTCTGAGGCATAGAGTTCTAAAGTCGCACAACCCTCAGAAAAGATTTCTCCTCATTTCCATCCTAAAAGGGCAACCCCTATTTTAAATCAGTGCCCCCTAGTTCTGGACTCACCCACAAGAGAAAACATCCTTTCCACATCCACCTTGTCAATGCCATTCAGGATCTTACATACTTCATTCAATCAAGCAGCTAATAAAGCAGAAGAGATTTACAAAAATGGTTCCAGGGATGAGAAACTTCAGTTATGAAGGTAGATTGGAGAAACTGGGATTGTTCCCCTTGTAGAGAGAAGGTTAAGAGGAGATTTGATAGAGCTGTTCAAAATCATGAGACGGGGCTGGGCAGAGTAGATAGAGGGAAACGGTTACCACTCATAAAAGGATCGAGAACGAGGGTACAGATTTAAAGTATTTGCAAAAGAAGCAAATGCGATGTGAGAAAAACATTTTCACACAGCAACAATTCTGTGATTCTGGGAAGTCACCCCTCACTCTTCTAAACTCCAGTCGAAACAAGCCCAGTCTGTCTAACCTTTCTTCATAAGATAACCCGCTCATTCCAGGTATCAATGTAGCAAACCTCCTTACTTTTATGTTCAATTCTTCTCGTGATAAAGGATAGCGTTCCATTAGCCTTCTTAATTACTTGCTGTACCTACTAACTTTTTGTGACTCACGCACTAGAACACTTAGATCCCTGTGCACCTCGGAATTTTGCAGTCATTCTCCATTTAAATAATACTCTGCTTTTTTATTGTTCCTGTCAAAGTGAACAACTTCACATTATACTCTATCTACCAGATTTTTGCTCACTCGCTCAACCTATCTATATCCATCTGCAACCTCCTTACATCCTCTTCCCAACAGACTTTCCGACCTATCTTTGTGTCATGTGCAAATTTAGCTACCATGCCTTCACTCCCCTCATCTAAGTCATTGATCAAAATTGTAACCCCTGCGGGACTCCACTCGTCACATCCTATCAATCAGGCAAAGATCAATTTATGCATGCTCTCTGTTTTCTGACAGCCAACCAATCTTCTGTCCATGCTAACATGTTACCTCATACATTCTGAGCTTTTATTTTCTGCAATAGCCTTTGATGTGGCACCTTATCAAATACCTTCTGGAAATCCAAGTACAGCACATCTACAGGCTCCCCTTTATCCACAGCATATGTTACTCCTTCAAAGAACTCCAATAAATTGGTTAAACATGATTTTCTTTTCACAAATCCATGCTGATTCTTCCCGATTACCATGAGTTTCTCTGAGTGCCCAGCTATAACCTTGTTAATGATCGATTCTACCACCTTCCCCACATCAGACGTCAAGCTAACTGGCCTATAGTTTCCTGTTTTCTGCCTCCCTCCCTTCTTGAATCGGGGGGTTATATTTGCTACTTTCTAGTCTGATGGAACCTTTCCAGAACTTAGGGAATTTTGGAAAATTAGCACCAATGCATCTGCTACCTCATTAGCCACCTCTTTTAAGACCCTAGCATGAACTTCATCAGGACCTGCAGATTTGTCAGCCTGCAGTTCCATCAGTTTGCTCAGTACTGCTTCCCTAGCAATTGTAATTTCACTAAGTTCCCCGCTTCCTTCCACCTTCTGATTTACTATTACTGGAATGTTTCTTGTATCCTCTAAAGTGAAGGCAGAAGCAAATTATTTGTTCATTTCATACGACATTTCCTTATTATCTGCTATTAACTCCTGATTCTCACTCTCTAGAGGACCAACTGTCACTTTACTTACTCTTTTCCTTTTTAAGTGTCTGTAGAAACTCTTGCTATCCGTTTTTACGTTTCTAGCTAGCTTCCTCTCATATTCTAATTTCTTTCTCCTGATTAACCTTTTAGTCATTCTCTGCCGATCTTCATACTCTGAACAATTATCTGACCTGCCACTCATCTTTGCACAGTTATATGCTTTTTCCTTAAGTTTGATGCTTTCCTTAACTTCTTTAGTTAACCATAGATGGTGGGTCCTCCCCTTAGAATTTTTCTTTTAAGTAGGAATATACTTATTCTGAATATTATTCAAGATGTTATAGCAGGGCATTTAGAAAAATTCAAGGCAATCAGGCAGAGTCAACATGGTGTTGTAAAAGGGAAATCATATTTAACCAATTTATTGGAGTTCTTTGAAGGAGTCACATGTGCTGTGGATACATAGATTTCCAGAAGGCATTTGATAAAGTGCCACATCAAAGGTTATTGCAGAAAATAAAAGCTCATGGTGTAGGGGGTTACAATATTGGCATGGATAGAAGATTGGCTAGCTAACAGGAAGCAGAGAGTAGGCATAAATGGGTCTTTTTCTGGTTGGCAGGATGTGACGAATGGTGTGCCACAGGGATCAGTGCTGGGGCCTCAACTTTTTACAATTTATATAAATGACTTGGATGAAGGGACCAAAGGAATGGTTGCTAAATTTGTTGATGACACAAATATAGGTAGGAAAGTAAATTGTGAAGAGGATGTAAGGAGGCTACAAAGTGACACAGATAGGTTAAGAGAGTGGGCAAAGATCTGGCAAATGGAGTATAATGTGAATTGTGGGAAAATGTGAAATTGTTAATTTTGGCAGGAAGAATAAAAAAGCTTATTATGTAAATGGTAAGAGGTCGAGGAGCTCTGAGATTCAGAGGGATCTCGGTGTCCCAGTGCATGAATCACAAAAGGTTAGTATGCAGGCACGGCAGGTAACTAGGAAAGCTAATAGAATGTCATCATTTATTGTGAGGGGAACTGATTACAAAAGTAGGGAGGTGATGCTTCAGTTGTACAGGGCATTGGTGAGACCACAACTGGAGTATTGTATACAGTACTGGTCTCCTGATTTAAAGAAATATGTAAAAGTGTTAGAAGCAATTCAGAGAAGGTTTACTAGACTAATGCCAGGAATGGGCAGGTTGTCTTATGAGGAAATGCTGGTCAGCTTTCTCTTGCATCCACAGGAATTTAGAAGAGTAAGAGGCAACTTAATTGAAACCTTTAAGATCCTGAGGGGTCTTGACGGGGTGGATGTGGAGAGACGTTTTCCCTTGTGGGAGAATCTAGAACTACGGGTCACTGTTTAAAAATAAAGACATTCAAGACAGATGAGGAGAATTTTTTTTTTCCTTAGAGGTTTGAGTGTCTTTGGAACTCTCTTCCTCATAAGGCAGTGGAAGCAGAGTCTTTGAATATTTTTTAAGGCAGAGTTAGATAGATTCTTGATTAACAAGGAGGTGAAAAGTTTTTGGGGGTAGGCAAGAATGTGTGGCTGAGGTTACATTCAGATTATTGAATGGCAGAGCAGGTCGAGTGGCCTACTCCTGCTCCTAATTCATATGTTTGTGTGAAATATCCCCATAAATGTCTATCACTGCTTTTCAATTAATCTATCCTTAGCCTAGTATCCCAGTTCACTTCAGCTAGATCAGCTTTCATGCCCACATAGTTACCCTTATTTAAGTTTAAAATACTAGTTTTAGACCTACTCTTCTCCCTTTCAAACTAGGTGTAAAATTCAATCATACTGTGGTTGCTGCTACCTCAGGGTGCCTTCACTCTAGCAAACTAGAGTGGAAATTCAGGATGGAAAACGCAGTGAATTCCATATAAATGTTTTACTTCATCTATAGTAAACTTGGTTTAAAAATAATGTATTGTTAAGATTAATCAATACTTATTGGCAAGTATCAAAAGTATTCCCAACAAAGCGTACATTTAAGTATGTAGCAATTAAAGGATTTTTCTCAGCTCCAATAATATTAAGCATACTGATGTTTTGTTGAAACATTTGGTATGGTTGCACATTTGGCACATTGTATGGGAGACTTGATGCAGAACATGAAGCACAGGAACTAGGGAGATTATGGAGGCAAGGTGGGAAGAGGTCATTTGAATGAGGAGGAGGAGGAGGATCATGTGGGGCATAAGCACTGGGCCAAATGGCCAGTTCCCTTATTGGAGATTCTATATAATTCCTGTTACCAGAATTTATTGCAAGCGCTTGTTTTTAATTTTCTATTTCATCTAAAGAACGACCCAAATCTTTCAGTCTCCAGATGGTCAGGGATGTGACATACATCGGGAGATGTACTTCAGGACCCTGCAGAAGTCTTGACACAGACAAACGTGGAAACTGCCAAGGAAGTTTAAACTTCAGATGTGCTGATTTGTGCTGCCCAGGACTCTCTGCAAATGTCTCTAGCCCTGAGCTCAGGATGGAGACTTGCGCCAGGTAAGCGGGACTTACCTGCATACTTATTCTAGAAATGTTAGACTGCTTAATAACTGGTCTAACAGCTACATAACTCAACTGAGCATCGTAAACGATTCCCGCAGTCACCCCCCGCCAACCAAAAACACTAACCACCCTATCCCTGACCACTCGTCTACCCCCACCTGACTTGACAAGCCTCCAGCTACCCCTCTGACCTGGCCATCTCCTGACTCAACTATCGCACCCCCAACCAACCGACTACACATCCTCAGACCATCTGAGCCCCACCCAACTAATCCCTGATGCCACCCAAATAACCACGCCCTCCCCACCCCCCCGACCAGACCCGCCCACCCGACCAACATCCCCTCCCAACCATCTCCCCACCAACTATGCCCCCCAACTTCCTGACTGCCCCCCCACCACCTGACTCCCCACATGACGCCCCCCCACCACTCGATTACATCCCCACCACCTGACTAACCCCTCCAAGACCACTCCCTGATCAGACCTGAATACTCCCCCGACCCAGGCACCCACCTATTCACTCACCCATTCACTCATTCAGCCATTCACCTATTAAAAGACTTAAGACCTTTAAAAACTTAACTGAATGTGGCAGCCACTCTCATAAAAAGGGGGCATGCCCTTTCTTACCCCCAACTCTCCTATACTTGCTTGACTTACCCCAGAGAGGCTGTGCTGCCTATTTCTGCTTCATCCGGGATTGGGAGATGCGGCTGAAAAAGGGTAGTATCATCGGTTCGGAGAAAACTCTACAGACAGCGGTACTGCTGCTGACTGGAACATTTAGCCAATATATCTAGCACTAGCCTTCAACAAATAGAGTAGCCTTATATGCTATTCAAAGCAAGTAATCTTAAACTGGTAGTTACAATAAAAAGTTACTGAATTGGATGCAGCATTCTGACTCATCTATTTTAATAATTTATAACATACAATATACATTAGCTATTCCTAGTGTTGGGAATATCTAATTCATGGTTCATGTGTTTTGGAAATTTTTTTTAGTTATAGGAATTCAAGTTTAACTGTAAAAATGGGTTAAGTGCAATTAAAGCAAGCTTGGAGACTATTACATTTAAAAGGTTTGGGCCACGTTAGCTTAAGAAGCAAACAGCTGGAAAGATAAGGTGATTAAAATGCTGGACTTTTAAGATAAATGGCAGTTCAAAAGGCGACCCTGGTTTGTTTATTAAAAGTCAGAGGAGATAGAGCTATAAAACATCAGGTGGGCTTAGCTAGCTAAAAAGAGGTGGAGATGTGATGCTTGCATAGCTTGCAAAGAAGTACAGTCCCCTAAGAGATATTTTTGTTTTGGGATTTAGAACTAAATTAGTTTAAAAGAATTCAGTAAATCCTGAAAGGCTGTAAAACTCATTTATTTCATAAGATCAAAGAAGAAATTGTAAATGAGGGATAATTAATCTCAAGGTCTGTTTGAAGACAGTCCAGAGCAAGCTACCTTGTTATGGAGATGGATGGAGCTTAGCAAGGTTCTCTGGTTTCATTTTATCTAGATGTTTACAGGAAAAGTTAGTTGCAGTTTGGGCCTCATGTGGTTTGCAGTTCACTGAGAGAAGATAGCCAAAGTAAATGATAGTCAGTTAGACCTGCAATGTAAGCAGAGTAACTCACCATGTGGAATGCGGGTAAGGCTTAATCTCAGTTTGAATTTTGTGAGGGAACAGAAGATGGAAGATTGTCTCGTTTGAAACTAGTGGAAGAATCGACAGTAGTCTTCACAGAGTCTTGTGCCAAAGAAAGCAACAGGCAGATTAGCTTGGAAGTATTGGAAAGTAACCAGAACAAGGGACTCAGGCATCCACAGTGAAGACATGGTAAATGAAAGTTTTACCTCTTAGAATAGCCAGAGCTGAGGAAGACTCTCCAGAGGACAGTGCCACACTTATGGGTGGTCTCTACATAAGTAAATAGCTTCAAGATTGATTTGTCTTATAAGTGAATTCTTGGGGGAAGTAAGAAGTAAACCTGAGTGCATAACATACACAGTTATAAATCATATTTTTATTAGTAAGAGTTTTGTTTAATTCTTTTATATACAATAAAATTTGTATTTTAAGTGAAATTTTGTTGTGCAGTTCTATTGGTTAAAATGAGGTGTTTGAATTTCAGTTTAAATGTTAGCAGTCCCTAACCGGATTGTAACACAGGATAAAGAGAGGTAAGCGGATTTTTGATTTCAATGCATAAATTCAGGTTCAAGAACTCATTCTATGCTCCATCTGTAAGAAGTCATTGGGACAGCTCATTGCTCTAAGCATCCGAAAGTGTTAGCTGACGAATCTCAGAATTGCCAAGACAGTAATTCCAAATGTCTTTTAAAATTGGAAGTTCCTCAGTTAATTTTAATAACATATCAACTAATTAGTGATTTATTTGTGACAACTGTGAATTTCTAAATGCAGAAGTGAATGGGTTTGGGTACTGGAAAACTAGACCTCATGTTGTCGGCAGGATGACAGTGATTTCATGAAATCAGAAAATCTATATTTCTAGCACTGATTTAAAGTTGATACTCTATTAATTTAAACTACAAAAAGGTAATTATCAACAATAATTATCCTAAAATATCAATAAAAAATAGCCAATTTTTGTGAAAGGGATTATAAGGGGTAAATCTATGCTTTTATTTGGCATCACCTGAGTGTCACTGGACGAAACTGACAATCTGTCATCAGTCAGTGATGGGGTATATGACACGGAGATTGGAGTCCCTGGAATTCCATTAGAATGAACATTATCTGTGTCATTGACTGCTACAGTTTCATCTTCTAGGGTGCCAGTAGTACTTTCAGAACAACCATTCCCACCTGGCTTTTCTTCTGAATCTGAAAGATAACATTTCAGTTAAATACTCCACAAAACAAAACTTTTCAAAGACTGGGCACCATATTGAGGAAAATGCATGTCAGTAGAATTTAATAAGTGAGGAACAACAGTTATAAACAAAGTTACTGTATGGTACTAAATTACTAACAATGTACGTTTAACTTCAAAAATCAGAAATACATAAAAAATAAGATTTCAAACATGCTAAAATAGTGTGAAGCAATTTAAAGCTATTGTAAATATTGCAGCTAACAACAAATAGACTTCCAAAAATAGCCAATAAACTAAAATCCATCTAATAGTCAAGTGTAGCAATTACAACTTCATGGTTTGAAGGCTGCTGCCCTCTACTCAAATCTGTGGATGAGTTTCAGGCTCAGACTTTAAAAAAAAATCTTTCTGAAGGAGGGGTAGGAAAAACTGGCACTGCCTCACCCACCTTCAACTGCACTTTTTACTGGCCAATCACAGCAGCATTGAGGATGGTAGTGGGGAGGTCCAAAGCCCACATCGTCCCATCCTCCCAGATGCGTGGTAGGGAGAGTTCCTTTAAAGGAAGAAAACGGGGGCGGAGGGTGGTGGGGGGTGGGGAAATCAAAAGTAAAACAAATTATTTGGCAAAACATTATGACCGAAATCTTTTGCCATGACAATAGCTCTCCATCAAAATTGTAGCTCAACTACATATGTTCCTAAATTCCAAATGGATAAAATGGCTTTCCCCTTGACCCAAAATATAAAGCTGTGCTGACACTTCAGCCTCAACTTGCACTATCTGGAAAACTTGACTGTGAAATCCATCACATTACAGCCAAATTGTAACTTACAAGGCTTCATCGGAACATACAGTGAAGGCATTTTGAAACCTCAGTGACATTAAACGTTTCCTGCCTGTAGGCAAGAAATTTTTACTGACTGAGGTCTCTTTCTGCAGATAAGGAAGCCTCTTCAGTAATAGCAAATTTAGCAAAAGGCAGATCTGAGCTCACTTTGAAAGTTACACATATGAAACTGTTTGCAATAATGTAAAATTTCAGCTGATGATTTATCTACCACCATACTTGGGGAGGCAATGGCATAGTGGTATTGTCGCTGGACTAGTAATCCAGAGACCCAGGGTAATGCTCTGGGGACCCAGGTTCAAATCCTGCCATAGCAGATAGAGGAATCTGAATTCAATAAAAATTTGGAAAATTAAAAGCCTAATGATGACCATGGAACCATTGTCGATTGTTGTAAAAACCCATCTAATTCACTAATGTCCTTTAAATGTCCTTTAGGGAAGGAAATCTGCCATCCTTACCTGATCTGGCCTACATGTGACTCCAGACCAGGTAAGGATGGTTGACAGCAATGTGGTTGACTCTTAAAATGCCCTTGGAACAAGGGCAATTAGGGATGAGCAATAAATGCTGGCCTAGCCAGCGATGCCCACATCCCATGAATGAACATAAAAAAAATACTGGCTGATATATTATACCACACAACCTGGACAACATTATGAACAATATACCAAGTACAACCTCCTCCCAGAAGTTGACATTGACATAAGGGTTTTAAAACACCTATCAATTGCTACAAATGTCACTGCATCTGAGTCTCTAACTCCCACTGAAATCAACGGTGACTAAATATTGCAATACAGTTGGCTTGAAGTATCAGTACAGCTTTAACACTTGAGAAAGTGGCAGCTATAAGGAACAGCACAAGGAACAGCTAGATGCTAACATCAAGGAACAAAAGACCATCTTCAAATGCAATCAAATGCCTGTAAATTATTTTCTTGAAACAAATCATTACAATTCTGGAGAATTCATTTGAGCTTGTTTCTAATTTAATTAGAGAGAATTCATCAGCACAAAATTACAAAGAAAAGTAGACAGATTAAGTGAATGGGCGAAGCTGTGTCAAATGGATTTTAATGAAGTCAAATATGAGATCATCCACCTTGAATCTAAAAAGGTTAGAACAAAGTTGTTTCTAAATGGTGAAAAGCTGGAAACATCGAAGGTCCAAAGAGATTTGGGCATCTAGGTGCACAATACAGAAAATAATCAAAAAGGCTATTGGAATGCTGGTCTTTACATAGGTTACAAAGCACAGAAACAGGCCATTCGGCTCAAACAGTGCATGCCAGCATTGATGCTCCACATGAGCCTCCTTTTGTCTTTCCTCATCTAACTATTGGCATAATCCTCTATTCCCACATAGGTTTATCTAGCTTCTCCTTAGCATCTATACTATTGTTTCAATAATGAGTTTCACATTCTAACCACTCTGTGTAAATAAATTTCTTCTCAATTCCCTATTTGATTTCTTGGTGACTATCTTATATTAAAGACCTCAAGTTTTGTTCTTCCCAACAAGAGGAAACATTCTCTTTGAGTCTACTCTACCAAAACCTATTAGGTCACCTCTCAGCCTTCTCTTTTCAAGAGAAGGGAGATCCAGCCTGTTCATTCTTTTCTGGTATCATCCTTTTAAATCTTTTTTTTTTGCACCTTCTCTAGAATACAAGGGGATAGAAATCATGCTTCAACTACACAAAGCCCTGGTTACACCACACCTGGAGTACTGTAAGCAGTTCTGGTCATCATACCTTAGGAAGAGTATTAGAGGGAATGAGGCATAGATTTACCAGAATGATACCTAGACTCCAAGGGTTAAGTTATGAGTAGAGATTACACAAACTAGGGTTGTATCCCTGGGAATTTAGATGTTTAAGAAGTGATTTGATTGAAGCTTTCAAGATTTAAAGTGGGGGGGGGGGGGGGGGCGGCGGAGTAGTTGGTTAGATAGAGAGAAACATTCCACTGGTTAGGAAGACTAAGGGGTATAATCTAAAAAATGGAGCCAGGAGTGAAATTTGGAATCACTTCTACACACAAAGAATGACAAAAATGTTGAACTTTGTTCTGCAAATGGCGATGGATGCTTGATCAACTGTTAATTTTAAATCTGAAAATTTTTGTTAACCAAAGGCATAAGGGATATGGGGCAAAAGGCAGGTGTATAGATTTGGATCACAGATCAGCCATGACCTCATCGAATGGTGGAACAAGCTCTTGGAGATAAATGGCCTACACCTGATCTTATGAATAAATGGTGCGTTACTGAAGCAAAGAAATCAAATGGTTCTAGGTTTAATCTATTGGTTTATCTAAATTTTCTCATTGGCACCTTGAAAATTAAAAGATAGATAAATGTCATTGCTCTAGTTGCGTACTGGAAAAGATTATCCTTTAAAATTAACGTAAGTCAAAAAGTCAAACATCAAAAAGATAAATACTTTAAATATATTACACATCGTCGATTATTTTCCTCACCCAAGGTTCATTAGGCTGCAGTCAACTCTCCAAACATGGTAGAAAATATGACAAAGTACATCATTTATGCTGTAAAAATTTGTCTTGAAACTTTGGATATATAGTGTCTTCTTTGTAACTTGCCTTTGTCCCCATTACATCTTGGCAACTTTCAATACCACCAAATGATTCTACATCATTACCTGGTAGTTTTGTGTAACATCACTGTAAGGGGAGGTGGTGGCATAGTGGTATTGTCACTGGACTGGCATTCCAGAGACCCTGGATAATGTTCTGGGGATCTGGGTTTGATGATGAAATTTGAATTCAATAATGATGACCACAAAACCATTGCTGATTGTTGTAAAAACTCATCTGGTTCACTAATGTCCCATCCATGTCCCTTTAGGGAAGGAAATCTGCAGTCCTTACCTCATCTGGCCTACCTGTGACTCCAGACCCACAGCAATGTGGTTGACTCCTAAATGCCCTCTGAACATGGGCAATTAGGGATGGGCAATAAATGCTGGCCTAGCCAACAACACCAGGAACAAATAAAGAAAAATTAATTCTTTGTCTGCCCTACATTTTAAATTTGCTTATAAATTTTCCTGCTGCATTTTTACAATTATGATATTGATCCAACTTTACTGATTACATAATGGTCATTCATGATGTAAAATGCACAACTGCAAAAAGTTTTCAATGAATCAGCAAGCAATTAATCTATACACAAGAAATCATTAACTTTTTTTGCTCTCCTGTCGAAATTGAGACTCATACCGACAGAAAGGGGAAAAATTACCTCATGAGACGAAGGAATCAAAGAAAATTAAGGAAAAACAAAAATGTCATGAAGACTTACACATGCAGAACAAAATCATGGAAATAAATTAACAGATGAAAATGAATACACTACCTCCAACAACAGTGGTCACCAACTCTTGCAGAATGTTCTGTACAATTTCATGTACATTATCCTCAAATTCAAGACCCTCCCCATGACTGCTGCCTGCAATCTCTTTTGCAATACCTTGTGTAAGGACAAAATATAAAATGCTCAGAACAAATCAGCCAGCCAGGACTAAATTAAAGAAAATACAAGCATGGGTAAAACATGCCTCAACTTTGTCTCAAATAAAGGAAAATGGGGCTTTGGGGATGATTTTTCTAATGTGAAATCTTCAAAGGGTTTAAATTCTATTTGCGTATTCCTTCAGAAATATATTATAACATCAATATAAAAAATCAATTCTCATTTTGGTATATGGAATTACCTTCAGTTGCACTGGTTTGCCAAAACCTAGTGTTTAATATCTAAGCATCTGAAGTGCCCTTGGAGAAAATCTGTATCAGCATTTTCTTCCTTTTCCTATAACATCATTTTATATAGAACCGATTGCGATAAGATTGATTTTTCTTCTTCTTTAGTCAGTGAGTTACAGTAAGGGTCATATGAAGAGTTACCTCTTGTCAGCCAAACATTGGTCCGGATTTTGCAGTCAGCAGCGAATAAACAGTGCTCACCATCCATTACACTTAAACAGCTGTCCACAGATTTTTTAGTAGGCTTTTGCACAACAGCTTATGGAGTCTGACATAGTGTAACACCCTCAATAGGGGGTCTGGAACTTATGTGAACAGGGCAAGCAACAAGCTTCTTCAACCAACCAGTACGCTATGCTTACTGAAGTATGCAGTCTAATCCAGGAAGCATAGTTTAGAACATTTAATTCAATGTAAAATAATGTACAGGAAGTGAAATGAAGATGAAAAGGAAGATGAGATTAGAGAAATGAGACAAAGAAAAAGTTTTTAAAATGCTAACATTTTTAGCCATAATTAAAACCTAAAGAATGAGTCTCCACACTAGTAAAAGTAAGTTTTCAGTTCCAGATTGTATAGCAGCAATTAAGAGTTATCACATCATTAAAATTTCAGTTACATTTGAATGGATGACCTGCAACTTTTTCTGGCATGTTTACTGAGTATTTAGTGGATATGCATTGGGACTTTACACCCTCCATGTGTTTGATTGCCAAATCACTCATCAAGGTGGAAAAGCTCATGGAGGAGAAGGCAAAAAAAAATGACAGCAATTCCCCGATTCCCACATTTAACTGCAAGTGTGGGATGGCAATAGTTGCTGTCCATTTAGTCCTTAATAATGGTGAGTACTAATAGCCTCACTGTTATTGATACTACAAAATCTGGACCATTGTATTTCAATCGAAAATTCATATGCCACCAGCAGAACGTCTGACTACCTTCCTAGACTACAAAAAAATTAATATGTGGAGCTTCTGAAGGTATAAATGAACAATAAATATATGAGAAGCACAAGACACACAAAATTATAAAGTTTTAGCAGTATGAACAACAAGAGAATTTACTAGCCACTGGCTGGTCTTCCTGCCCTGAAAGCACTCAGAAAAAAAGGTCGTTGAGGAGCAGTCTTAACATTGATAAATAGCTCCTATTCAACAATTTATACAAAATAAAATTGTGAAATCACTGCCAGTCATTGTGGTGGCACATTGCAAGGAGAAAAGACAAGAAAGAAGCGTCACCTAAGGGTACCACTCAAGTCCCTGGATTAGTCCTCCTCTTTTCCCTCAAGATGTTCTGCCCTCTTTTATTCACTTCTAATAGAGGTCATCTAGGCATGACACAAAAACTTCTACTGTCTACCTCTTTAGTGAGGGCACAGAAAGCAGCAATTATTATGGTGAAATCACCTGGACAGAAAATAGTAAGTGAACATTAACCATGGTTTATCCGAGCGTTCAAGATTTGATCCCTCTCTAAGGCTGGGTATCCGTAATAAATTTACCTTTAGTTTTATTGACATACAACGTTATGTTTTGGGAGCACATATCAGGAATTCAGACATACACTCCCTGCAAATTTTCCATCCAATAAAAATAATGAATGAAACTTCATGGAACAGGGTATGCCCAGTTCTTCATTTGCTCCCCTAGAGCACCAAGTTATGTGGCAGATATAGTGAAGACAGAAAGTTCCCAAGCCTTACCAGAATAATTCACTGTGGCTTTAACGCTGAATTAATGTAGTATAGCATTAAGTGAAGCTAGGGACCTGATTTTCTCCACAGGCACTACATACAGTGGACAAATTCTTAACAATTACAGTAAAGATGGTGAATTACTCTTATTAAGAAAAATGTATATTTCTTGGTATTTTTTTTAAATTGTGAATATCTTATTGCTTCTTGATAAATATCTCAAAAAAATATTTGGGGAGAAAATAATTATATTTGAACATTCTGACTCTATTCAAAACATCATGCAGTGCTGTCTCCATTGCCATATTCTATTTCACTTATTTCCATAACTGAATTATCACTGATGCAAGGTTCTTGATTCCTGATATTATACAAAACTCAGAGGCAAAATCATGATAAGCCACCTACCTTCAGTATAGTCTTCCTTATTCTTTAAGTTCAGCTTCCACATAAGATAGGATGCAGTCCAATCTTGGGAAAAATCACCTGGATATTTGCTCTTCATGAAATTGTCCTTTTGAGCTTTTAAATTATATTCTCCTATTTTGTTTTAATAATTACCTTAGACTCTTTGCCCAGGGAAGGCAGAATTAGCATCTTGAAAATAGCAGATCATTGAAAACCAGAAAGAACAGGAAAATGCTTCAAGTCACATCTGGTCATATAAACAAGCATGGTTGGGCCTGAAATGCAGAATGAATTTTGTATGCAAAGTTTGTACTTCGAAGAAAATGAGGAAAGTAATACTGAAATTAGGTAATCTAACATTTTCTCCTTGCATTCAATCCTCATGTGTATAAAATAGTAGTGAAAGGAATTTTGGTAGTGTTTCTGAAGATTTTTATCTTCAGAGTAGTTTGCAGCAAATCACTCATCACCCCAAGCAATCAGAACAAGACATTACATCTTTGGAAAAGATTTTTGATTCTTTACGTTGTTGCCTTGAAGATAGCCTTAAGTAGAACCACCAATAGTTGGACCAAGAAATGAACACCAGCAGAGTGAACTCTAACTTTCTATAAATTCGATATCTATATGCGCTTGTATTAAATAAGTGGTGCAATCTTTCACTGGCAGATATCAAGAAAGGGCTGAAGGCACTGGATACAGCAAAGGATACTGGTCCTGACAACAACCTGGCTGTAGGACTGAAAACTTGTGCTCCAGAACTAGCTGCATCCCTAATCAAGTTGTTCCAGTACAGTTACAGCACTGGTATCTGCCCAACACTGGAAAATTGGTCAAGTATGTCCTGGCCACAAAAAGCATGACCTATCTAATTCAGCCAATTACTACCCCTTCAACCTACTCTCAATCATCAGCAAAGTGATGGGTGGAGTCACTGACAGTGTTATCAAGTGGCACTCACACAGCAATAACCTGCTCACTACGCACAGTTTGGGTTCCACCAGGGTCAGTTCTTGACCTCATTGCAGCCTTGGTCCAAACATGGACAAAAGAGCTGAATGCCAGTGGCGAGTTGAGAGTGACTGCTGTTGACATCAAGGCAGCATTTGACCGAGTGTGGCATCAAGGAACCCCAGCAAAAGTGAAGTCAATGGGAATGAAGGGGGAAACTCTCCACAGGTTGGAGTCATAGCTAGTATAAAGGAAGATGTCTGTGATTGTTGGAGACCAATCATCGCAGCCTCAGGATATTGCTGTAGGAATTCCTCAGGGTAGCGTGCTTGGCCCAACCATCTTCAACATTTTCAATGAACTCTCACTCAGCACTAAGGTCAGGAGTAGAGATGTTTACTGAAGATTGCACAGTACTCAGTATCATTCACAACTCCTCAGATACTGAAGCAATCCATGCCCACATGCAGCAAGACTTGGACAACATTCAGGCTTGGGCTCATAAATAGCAAGCAATATTTGTGCCATTCAAGTGCTAGGGAATGACCATTTCCAACAAGAGAATATCTAATTATCCCCCCTTGACATTCAACAGCATTACCATCACTGAATCCTTCAAGGTCAATATCCAGGGGGTCACCAGTGACCAGAAACTGACCAGCCATATAAATACTGTGGCTACAAGAGCAGGTCAGAGGCTGGGAATCCTTAGTCAAGTAACTCACCACTTGACTTCCCAAAGCCTGTCCACCATCTACAAGGCACAAGTCATGAGTGTGATGTAATACTCACTACTTGCCTGGATGGTTGCAGGTCCAACAACACACAAGAAGCTCGCCATTATCCAGGACAAAGCAGCCTATTTGATCTGCCATTCATCCATCATCTTAAACATGAGATCCCTCCACAACCAGCACACAATGGCAGTAGTGTGTACCATCTACAAAATGCACTGCAGCAACTTGCCAACGCTCTGTCGACCTTCCAAACCTGCAACATCTAACAGCTAGAAGAACATGGGCAGAATACTGTCTCTGCAAGTTCTCCTCCAAGTCGCACGCCATCCAGATGTGGAACTATATCGCCGTTCCTCCATTGTTACATGGGTTGCAGTGGTTCAACAAAGCAACTTGCCATCACCTTCATAAGGGTAATTAGGGATGGGCAATAAATGCTTGCCTTACCAGATGCTCAAATTCCACGAATGAATAAAAAAAAGGTGGTCATGATTTGAAATTCCACACTGCAATTTTCTGATGCAAGTGAAATTCAGAAATAATATTAGGCAAACTGCCTACATACCAAGTAATACAAGCTAGATCCACCTTCAACACAATCTACTCACCAACAATGCTTGTTGAGCAAAATGCAAGTAAGGTACCAACAATGAGGGAGAAAAACTTGAGATTTCTAATATCCAAGGATTGCAAGCCATTTGGATATCAACTTGTGCAGGACCAAGTCCAGAATCAGAATAAAGCGTGAAAGTTTGCAGTTTCCAAATGTTTCATAAATAAAGACACGTACTTCCTTCAAGTAATCATGGTCAGAAACAGCTGATCATAAAATTATTGGAGCTTCACAGTGAGTTTGGAGAGAATCCCAAATCTGTGACATCTTCAAGCTTGATAAGATTGTTTGATTGTTACTCCTCGCTGAAATGTGAATGTGACCTTATCTTTATCTTCAAAAGCAATTGCAGCACAAGATGGAAAGCTCCATCAGCCCCTTTTAAAGACTAGACAAAAAAAAATCCTTTCCTCAACAGCCACCTGAGCTTTCATATCGAGGGTTTTTTCAGAAAATCTTGGAATTCTTGAAAATCTTGGAATTCTTCATAATAATCAGGCAAGAACCAATTTGATTTCGATGTGCAGTGTGTACGAAAGCTCAATTTAACAAACCTTGGAGTAAGTGAGGAGCATTTTCTCTAAAGAAATTTACTTTGACAACTTCTGAACAACTACTAAAACATTCCACTAGATATGTGACTCTGTGCTTTAGTGGGACCTGGAAAACAACAGATGTGCCGCCAGGTGACTTTGAAAACTTGAACCATTTGGAGCACATAACATACCCTATCTGGCCTAGGAACCATTGCATTTGCATGGAACAGACCTTGTTAGATGATGCTCATTATGATTCCTATTCAGCTAGAAAGATAAAACCTTAGTAAAAATGTGGCTGGCAGAAACAGCTACACAGAAAAGTGTCCTTGTTTGCTGCAAGCAGTAACTGAAACACACCCTCTAATTATGAGGCAGTTCAGATACTGAGTTCAATGGATATGTACTAAATCAGTGCCTTTTCAGCTAAACATAATTGTTAACTTTTGGGATAAGTCTTTAAAGGGAAGCCTAAACCCCCATCTCATAATACAAGATAATAACAATCCAGATGACATAACTGAATACCTTGGAAAAGTTAGTCTCTGTGTCTTAAAGACATCTGGAGCAAGGCTCTTTGCTGCTGACAGACAAGGGACCAATGTCTATTCAACAGAAATATGGTGGGACAGGCTCCCAATAGCTGAAGATACAGTTATGATGTAAATTCTGTGGACTGTCCTTGGTTAAAATTCAAAGCAAATCTGATGTTGTCACCACTTCTAGCTGGAGTTCAGTGTCAGAATTAACTTGTTCTGTGCTTATTTCTACAATAGAAGAGCAGGTCTTGGTCAGCATACAAAAATTTCTAATCAGTCACAAAGTGTGTTGATAGAATCCATGATTGATGCCGAACCCAAAAAGTGAAATTGACTTAAAACCAATGCTGGAGAGAACTGAACATAACAACATAACGACATAAGACAGTGATCCTTTCTTTCAGATGCGTAATCCAGTGTAGGACGCTGTTGAGCGAATTTTTTAAATAGTCACTTTGTAATCTCTTCCTGCCCAGAGTTAATTTTCCATCACACTGGCTGCAGCCACAGCATCATCTGCATCAAGAATACATGATTTTTGACATCTTGGTTGGCAGGATCATCTTCCAATAGATTTGTAACCATTAACAGAAACTGAAGAAATTAAATGCTTATTCAGGTTTTTCCATTGTGTGGAATACTACAGGGACCTGTTGCTAACAATGGAATGAAAGAATTGTAAATACAACGTAGAGCAAATCATCTTAACCAAGTGAAGCAGAATACTTTTTAAGGAAGAATTGACCTACATTCTACGATATATGGAAACTGAACTGAGAAACGATATTGTTTACCAACCTTATAGTGCATATCTAAGGAAACAAATAAATAATTTCCTTCCTTTAAACTTTCCTAAGTCACAAAAACTATGTACAAGAGGCTATAAACAAACTTATTTACTTTTAGCTGCTGTGGCCTGGTCAACTTCTGTTTGTTCATTTTCGGCATTACAAATGTCTGTCCCATTTTCTGGCTCTGTATCCTCTTGAATATGCTTGTCCACTTCATTGATGTGTCCTGATTCTATTTCAGGTGCCTGTGCTACTTCAAGAATAGGCTGTTCCTCAAGTCGGTTCAGTTGTGGGGATTCGGGTTCGTACTGGTTCACATTGGACTGTTGGAGATGATGTTGCTGCCGAAGTCTCTCCTTTTCCATTTGTTTTACTTCCTGCAGCTGTATGCAAAAAGAAATATTTTAGGACTGAAAATGGAGCACAGTCTTCCATTTCTAAGGAATGCTGTATTAAGTTTGACAACTTTCTAGCTCAGACACGGCGTTTTGGGAAAGATGGGCACAGATTTTGGAGACATGTTCAAGAACTAAGCGAAAAGGGAGAGGCTGAGAATGCTTTTTTTTTGAAGGGGTGATGATGGTTTAAAGGAGAAAGTGAGAGAGTACCTGAACAGGGGAATCCATTTACAGGGGTAGCTGGACGTTCAGTAGCTTAGCTGGAATAGGATCAAGGGAGCAAGAAATAAGTCTCATGTATGAGTTAAGTTTGGAGAGCACAAGAGGGGAGAGAAAGATAACGGATCGGGAGAGAGGCAGGGAATGCCTTGGGAAAGGCTAGGCTTTGTGAACAAGGGTTATAAGGAAGCAGCAGAGGCTTCCACGCCTGCTATAGCACTTAAAAGGCCCTAGCTGAAGTCACAAATGAGACTGCCCTTGCTGGGTTCCAAAACTCTGATTGTAACCAGAGTTTCTTCAGCAGTGACAGCTGCCTCTACACCATGACATCTGTATTCCTAGAAAGTTCTATCCTCAGCTCTTTATCTTCCTCTTTTACCATCTGTCCTTTGGTGATAACATCCACAAACAAAAGGTCAGCTTCCACATTCTCACAGACAACATCCAATGATACCTCTCCATCACCTCTCTCAACCTCTCCACTGCCTCTGTTTTATTTCAATTGTGGGCTACAGTTGGTTGAAGTCACAAATGCCTATGCTGGCGTGAAGGAAAGGGGGAGACAAATAAGAGACGAGAGGAAAGGAGAGTTTGTGGGTTTGTAAAATTGGAAAAGGTTAAAGATAGAAATGGGTGAGGCCATGAATAAATTTGAACAAGGGAATGAGAATTTTAAATTTGAGATGCTATGGGACTGGCAACCAATATAAATCAGTGACAACAGGGGTGGTGGGTGTCTTGGACATGATATGGAACGTGGGAAAGTGAGTTCACACTACCTGTTTACCTTGCTGTGCTGGATTGTTTGTGGGATTAGCACCCAATAAGATAAAACAACTTTCTGTCAAACATGGATGCATTGCGAAGCAGGCTTAAGGCAGGGATGAGGAGCTGACACAATGTGTCTTAATGGTATGGGAGATGTTGGTTAGGGAACTGTATTTATAGGTTTAAAAAAGTAATTTCAAGAGCTTAAATGGGCCATATAACCATGATAACAGATCATTAGGAGAGACTGAAATGAGCTAAGTGCATCTTCTTGGCTCCATGTTGTTATTCAGATGCCACTTTTACATGTCTTTTGATATGCTGTGACCAAGGGCCAGCGCTCTGTGAAAGCACAACAGAGAAACAAGTGACAGTTGGCCTTGTGGTGGTGGGGGGTGGTTGGGGAAAAAGGATAAAAATGATGCATAAATAAATAAGAACAAAAAAATTGGATTAAAAAAAGGGGTAAAGATGGAGCAGAGTTCAGAGTCTGAAGTTGCTGAACTCAATGTTAAGTCTGGAAGGTTGTTACGTGCCTAATCGGAAGATGAGGTGCTGTTCCTCCAGTTTGTGTTGGGCTTCACTGGAATATTGCAGCAGGCCAACGACAGTCGTGTGGGCATGAGAGCAAGATGGCCTGCTGAAATGGTAAGTGACAAGAAGGTCTTGTCGATCATAAAACCAATTTAAAAATCTTTACTCTCACAAAGCACATCTCTCTCAAGCTTTGATTCAAATTTTTTCAGTGGCTACGTGCACCCAAATTCCAGCATTGCCACCTGCCCAATGTAAACAATGCCATGTGAGATTCACTGGTCTTATCGGAAATTGTAATTGGGGAACTTACAATAACTTTGAGAAATAATCAACAACTTGCATATATAGTGTGTTTAATACAGCAAAATCTCATGGTTGAAAAAGCATTGGTATGTAAAATTTGACACTAAACCACATGAGGAGTTATTTGGGCAGATGACCAAAAGCTTTTTCAAAGGTAGGTTTCAAGAAGCACCTAAAAAGGAGAGAGAGATAGAGTGTCAGAGAGGTTTGGGGAGGCAATTCCAGAGCTTAGGGCCTTGGCAGCTGAAGGCCATCAATGGTGAAGCAATGTATATCAGGGATGTGGAAACAGCCACAACTGGAGCAGCATAGAGATCTTGAATTTGCTACAGAGAAAAGGTGGGGCAGAGCCATGGAAGGATTTGAATACAAGGGCGAGAACTTTCAAATTGAAAAAATTAAATTGCCACAACAGGAGCCATTGTAGGTCAGCGAGCACAGGAGTGATGGATAGATGGGACTTTGTAGTTTTAAGGCAGCAAAGTTTTGGATAAGCTCAAGTTTACAAAGGTGCAAGGTGGGAGGCCAATCAAGAAAACATTCAAATAGTCATGTCCAAAGATAAAAAAGGCATGGATGAAGATTTCAGATGAACCGAGACAGGGGCATATAAAAGCAGTGTTACGGGGTTGGAAGTGGCAAATGTTGATGATAATGCAGATATGGGGTTGGAAGCTCATCTCAAGGTCAAGTTGGATGCCATGGATGCCAACCTTTTGATTCCATCTGAGAGAGCAGCAGGAAGTCAGCGCCTAGGGAATGGAACGAGCAGACGGGATCAAAGGTCTTCCTAATATTTAGCTGGAGAAAATTTCTGCTTATCCAATACTAGAAGTCAAAGAAGCAGCATAACAAATCAGATACACAACAGAGGCCATGGTCATTATCGGAGACAGGTGGTGAGGTAGAGCTGGGTGCCATCAGCATACATGTGAAAGCTGACGATGTTTAAGTATGTAGTTGAGAAAAGGGGGGGGGGGGGGGGGCGCAAGGGTAGCTTCTTGCAGGACTCCAAATGTAATGGTGAAGTGGGAAGAGAAGTGACTGCAGTTGATTCTCTGGGTATGACTGGATAGACAGGAATGGAACCAGACAAGGGCTGTCCCACTCAGTTGGATGACAGTGGGGAGTCATTGGAGGAGGATGATGTGGTCACACTTTGTCAAAGGTTGCAGATAGGTTGAGAAGGATAGTTTACAAAGATCACAGTCACACAGAATACCATTTGTAACTTTGATAATATGTTCATGCATCAAAAAAAACAATTGCTATCATAACTTGGAATTCATCAATCCAGCCATTATATTGTATTGGTATATATGCAAACCTTCTGTTCATCACATTTCAGGTTTCACTAACAATTTTATTCTCCTCAAATTCCACAATTATAGAAATAAATACAAGCGTATAACATACGGTAGCTATAAAAAAAATATAGACAGCTTTTAATATCCAAGTTGTCTGTGACATTCCAGTGAACAATTATTTTGTTGTTCTACAAACCAGTTTTTTTTTAAACACTGAATCAACTCTACCTTCAAGAATTCAATACTCACTGCTTGGTTTTCCATTCGTGCAAATATAACATTCAACATCTGTGTTAGTGTCGCCTTGGCTGTGGTTTGGTTTATTAAGTTTTTGCTGGCCAGATAAATATTGTAGCAGGTTCTAACAGCCTGCAACACAGTTCCTTCATGTATTTCTATATGCTGAGACGTTACTGCAGTTAGTAAGGCCTAAACAGAGAGTGAGGGAACAATAAAATAAACATTATTTCCACCAACGCCCTTTGATAACAGTATTAAAATCACAAAAAGTATTTTAATGATGCAGCCCATACTCGCTTGCAGCAAGACTTGGACAATATTCAGGTTTAGGTTGATAAATGGCAACTAACATTAGCACCACACAACTGCCAGGCAATGACAAGCTCCAACAAAAGAGAATATAATCATCTCTCGACATTTAACCATGTCCAACAAGAGAGAATTGAACCATCTTCTATTGACATTCATGGCATTACCATTGCTGAATCATCCACTATCAACATCCTGAGGGTTACCACTGACCAGAAGCTAAACTGGACGAGCCATATAAATATTGTAGCTGCAAGAACAGGTCAGAGGCTAGGAATTCTGCAGCAACTAACTCACTTTGACTCCCCAAAGGCTGTCCACTATCTACAAGCACAAATCATGCATGTAATGGAATACTTCCCACACGCCTGGATGAGTGCAGCTCCAACAACACTGAAGAAACTCAACACCATCTAGAACAAAGCAGCCCATTGATTAGCACACCATAGGCCACCTTAAACATTCACTCCGTCCATCACGGACATATAGTGGCAACAGTGTACCACCTACAAGATGCACTGCAGCAACTCACCATGGCTCATTCAATAAACATTCCAAACCTGCGACCGCTACCAGTTAGAAGGGCAAGGGCAGCAGATGCATGGGAAGACCACCACTTGTAAGTACCCCTCTAAGTCACACACCATCCTATCTTGCAAAGTTATTGCCATTCCTTCACTGTCACTGGGTCAAAGTCGTGGAACTCTCCCCTAACAGCACTGTGGGTTTATCTACATCACATGGGCCACAGCAGTTCAAGAATGTAGCTCACCACCACCTCCATGAGGGAAATAAATGTTGGCCTTGCCAGTGATGGCCACATTCTTTGAACAAATAATTTAAAAAAACAAGAACATGAAGTGTAAAAAAGGCCAATCAGGCCACCAAGCCCACGACATCCAGACTCTTGACTATTTGATTGTGGGTTTTTTCTCATCAACCCCTGTATAAGGCTTATACTGTAATTTATTTTATTCTTTCATGATCATGGGATAAGAGCATCACTGGCAAGGCCACCATTTACTCTCCATCCTTAATTGCCCTCAAAGTTGTAGTCAGTTGCCTTCTTGAGCAGTCCATCTGGTGTAGGTATACCTACAGTGTTGTTAGGAAGTGGGTTCCAGGTATTTGAACCAGCAACAGTGAAGGAACAGTAAACTAGTTCCAAGTCAAGATTGAGAGAGACTTGGAAGGGAACTTACAGGTGGTGGTGCTCTCATGCACGTGCTGCCCTTATTCTTCCAGGTGATAGAGGTTGTGGGTTTGAAAGGTGCTATCTAAGGAGGCTTGGCGAGTTGTTGCAGTGCATCGCTTAGATCATACACACTGCGGCCTCTGTGCGCCAGTTGTGGAGGGAGTGAATGTTTAAGGTGATGGATGGGTTGATTAAGCAGGCTGCTTTGTTTGGATGGTGTCAAGCTTCTCGAGTGTTGTTACAGCTGCGCTCATCCAGGCAAGTGGAGGTTATTCCATCACACTACTGACTTGTGCCTTATAGATGGTGTTGGGGGGTACAGGTGGTGAATTATTTGACACAGAATTCTCAGTCTTTGACCTGATCTTGTAGCCACAGTATTTACATGGCTGGTCCATTTTCTGGCCAATGATAACCCCAGGATGTTGATATTGGAGTATTTAACGATGGTATTGCTGTTGAATGCCAAGGGGAGATCTTAAATATTCTCATTTTGGGGGTGAGCATTACCTGGAATTTGTGTGGCATGAATGTTACTTGTCATTTATCATTCTAAGCCTGAATGTTGTCCATTCTATGTGGGCCTAAACTGTTTCATTATGTGAGGAGCTGTGAATAGAACTGGACTCTATGTAATCATCAGCGAACATTCCCATTTCTGACCTTAAGATGGAGAGAAGGTCATTGAAGCTGAAGATGGTTGGGCCTAGAACACTACCCTGAGGAACTCCTGGAGCAATGTCCTGGAGCTGAGATGATTGGTCTCCAACAACCATCTTCCTTTGTACCAAGCATGGTTCCAACCAGTAGAAGTTCCCTCCCTGAATACCATTGACTTGAATTTTGCTAGGGCTCCTTGATGCCACACTCAATCAAGTGCTGCCTTGATGTCAAGAGAGTAGGAATTTTTGTTATTTTTCCTTCTAGTGCAACAGCTTTATTGCCAAAAGATAACCCTTTTAAAAAAACATTGTTGCTTCAGAAGCTATCTCCATCTTGCAGAAAAGGAGAAATGGAAATACATAATTCAATGGAAATTGTTCACTAGTTACAAAAGCAATGGTAATAGCAGTGTGAATAATCATGAGCATAAACTGTAAAATTTAAATGTAAAATAAAGTCTAATATGATGGTCTACCATTTTCAAAGACTGGAGTGTGCTATACTATAAGGCCAGCAGTGAGAAGCAATTACCACACAAATTCTGCCATTAGTTTTTTTAGTACACCAACTTGATCTTTGAGCAAGCTATGGGACATTCTGACTCGTCTGTGAGAGTGATGAAATGAAAAATGAGAGCTGAAATAATTTAAGGCATGAAGCTCAGAAAAGAATCAAAAATGTAACAGAGGATCTAAAGAGGAAAACAAAATTTATTTTTTTTGACAAAAAAATAAAACTCAGTTTTCTGAATGTGACTAGGAAGGAACATTTCTAAAAATAATGCACCAAAACTTTGCAATGGCACCAGGGTCATGTCATGCCACAAAAACAAAGTAATGGTCTACTTAGCCAGTAATCGATGTTGAAAATAACCTTATACAAGATGAAACAACCAAAACAGCTCATTTCAAATGCACGGTGGTAAATGTGGGCATGACTTTGAATTAATGAATACTATAGATTAGAACAATTATAATTTACTTAAAGTTATGAAGTAAGTGGACAAGAGGTCATTTTTTGTATAAAGCAGCTGGTTGTTTCTCATTTTCTCTGAAACCAAGACAACTCACAACTGGTTAAAAAGGCCAAATATGGAACACTAGATTATGACGTGTAAATTCTTGCTATATCATTCCCTTGTGCAATATTGCAGTGCGTCCTATTCAATGCAAAAGTCTCTGAAGATTTTTCCTGAAGAATTTTGGTTTCCCAAAGAAATGGTGAAACGATAAGCCATGAGAATTGGTAAGTTATGTCAAAATAATGCACAACAAGAAGTCAAAAGACCAATTACTTTGGTTTTGTTCACTTACAACTCAGCCAATGTCATATCTATGTTGCTACTGCCCCTTTTATTCCATGAGCTAAAACTTTGTTCACAACTTTTATGTGGCACTTTATCAAATGCCTTTTGAAAGTCTATGTACACCATGTCAACAATATAACCCTCATCAACCCTCTGTTACCTCATGAAAAGACTCAAGCAAATTAGCAAACCACGATTTGCCCTTAACAAATTCATGCCGGCTCTCTTTAATTACCCCGCCTATACCCAAGTGACTATTAATTTTGTCCCAAATTATAGTTTCTAAAAGCTTCCCTGCCACCATGCTTAAAGTGATTTGCCTGAAATTGCTGGGTTTATCTTTACACCCTTTTTTGAACACCCCTGGCGCAACCCGAGTCTAAGGAAGATTGGAAAATTATGCCCAGTACATCTGCATTTTTCCACACTCACTTCCTCCAGTAACCTCGGATGCATCTTATCCAGTTCTGGTGTTTTATCAAACTTAAGCCTATCCAATGCCTCCTTCCTATCAATTTTAAACCCATCTAGTGTCTGAACTATCTCCTCTTTCACCGTAACCTGGGCAGCATCTTCTTCTTTGGTAAAGACAGGTACAAAGTATTCATTCAATAGCTCAGCCATGCCCCCTGCCTCCATGCACAAATTCCCTTTTTGGTCCCAAATCAGCCCCATTTCTCGTCATACCACCTTCTTACTATTTATACGCCTATAGATGACTTTTGGATTCTTTTACGTTAGCTGCAGTTTCTTCTCATACTCTCTCCTTGCTTCTCTTAATTGTGTTTTCACTTTCCCTCTGCATCTTCTATACTAGGCTTCATTCTCAACTGTATTATCCAAATAACATTTGTCATAAAAACACTTCTTCTGTTTCGTATTCATCTCTACTGCTTCTGTCATCTAGGAAGCTCTGGATTTGTTTGCCTACATTTCTAGTTCACTGGAATATGCCTTGCCTGTACTTGAACTCTCTCATCTTCAAAGGCAGCCTATTGCTAAGTCACTGTTTTGCCTGCTAATTTTTGATTCCAATTTATCTGGGCCAGATCTATTCTTACCCCACTGAAATTGGCTTTCTCCCAGTTAATAATTCTTACTCTTGATTGCTTCTTGTCCTTTTCCATAGCTAACTTAAACCTTATGATACAATGATCACCTAAATGTTCCCCTACTGACACTTGGTCCACATGGTCCACCTCATTCCTAAGAATCAGGTCCAGCAATGACTCCTTTCTTGTTGGACTTGAAACATACTGCTATAGAAAACTCTCCTGAACACACTCTAGGAACTCTCGCACCTCTGTTCCCTTTACACTACAATATCCCAGTCTAAATTTGGATAATTGAAGTCCCTTTAATTCTTGCACTTCTCTGTAATTTCCTCGCAAATTTGCTCCTCTACACCGTTCCCACTAGTTGGTGGCCTATAGACTACACCGAGCAAAGTCATTGCACATTTTTTGTTCCTTAGGTCTAGTCAAATATATTATGCACTTGACCCCTCTGGGGCATCCTCTCGCTCGCCAGTACTGCAATGTTCTCCGTAATCAATCCTGCCACATCTCCTACTTTTCTATCTTTCCTGAAAACCTTGTATCCAGGAATCCTTATTACCTAGTCTTTCCCTTCTTTGAACCATGTCTCTTATCGCCATAATATCATATTCCCACATGGTTTCCTGCATCAGCAACTCACCAATCTTATCTATCACGCCCCACACATTCATATACATGTACTGTAACCCTAATTTAGACTTCATTACTTTCCCTCTTACACTGAACCCAACTAACATCTATTTCCTAATCTAGTACTATCCGTCTCTCCCAATATTCTCTGTACCTTGGTATCCCTTCTGTAGCATTATCTCCTAGTTCCTATCCCACTGCCAAGTCAGTTTAAAACTGCCCCAATAGCACCAACAATTCACCCCGCAAGGAAATTTGTCCCAGCTCTGTTTAGGTGTGACCCGCCCAGCCTGTACAGGTTCCACCCACCCGCCACCCACCCACCCACCCGCCACCCACCCACCCACCACCCATCCCCCCCCCGCCCCCAGCCCCACCCCCCCTCCTGGAACTGATCCTGACGTCCCAAGAATTGAAAGCCCTCCCTCCTACACATTCTCTCCAGCCAAGCATTAATTTACTCTGTTGCCCTATTTCTACACTCATTTGTGCATGGTAATGGCAGTATTCCATTGATTACTATTTTGAGGTCCTGCTTGCTCATTTCCTACCTAGTGCCCTTTTCTTATTCCTTTTTTGGAGCTCATACTATTTTTCTAGCTGCCTTTTATTGTTCTTCATTATTTCCGTCAGTCCCCTGGATCTCTCTGCTGTTCTTTATGCTCTTTCTTCAAGTTTTATATTGTCTCTCACATCTTTTGTCAACTATGGCTGTTTTATTTGTTAAGAGGAGCTCTTTTCTCTTAGGTGCATATACTGGTCCTGTATTGAGTTGAATTTTTTTGAACACCTCTCACTATCAGTAGTTTTACCCAATAATAGTTTTGACCAGTTTGCTGTCATCTGTCTCTGTCTCATCTTAAGGTTAGCCTTATCAAAATCTAGAACCTATGTAACCATGTTAACTTTCTCCTTTCAAACTTAACATTAAATTAGATTTCAAGTCAAATAGTGAATTATGATCACTGTTTGATAAATATTCTTTTAGTGTTAGATTAACTAAATCTGGTTCATTCCGAAATCTAGTTTGGCCTAGCTTCTGAGATCCTAGAAAACTATCTTGAATGCACTCAAGAAATTCACTGTCTTTCTGACACGTCTGGTGTTCCTAATCTATATGAAAATTTAAGCCTCCCATTGGAACAATTTTGCTTTTTGTTACAAGCCTCAAGATACTTACATGACTCTATACAATATATTTTTCCTCCTTACTTTTCATGGCGGATGTAATTCTGGATAAAGCCGACATTGGCGTTGCACTGACCAGAGAGGTTTTTCCATCAACAAGTTTGCAATGAACAGCAACTAAACACATGGTTATCTGTCATGATATTAGCTTGGCTGACTGAGTGACTCCAGCTGCAATATTTTATGTCAGGATCAAAGTGCCTCATTAATGTCATCTTCAGTGACATGAGAAAATTTATTCCCATTAGCTTAAAATGCTTACTTGGTGGCTTCAACTGCAGACATGTGGAGTGAAGGTTACAATCAGATCAGCCATGATCCTATTGAATGGTGGAGCAGGCTCAAGTGGCCTATTCCTGCTCCTAATTCGTATGTTCTTATTTTTGTTTTCCATTTTTGTTTCTTTCTCTATTCATGTCTCAAAGTTGTTTTTTGCAAATTTTCTTTGTGGTTGTTAGAGCGCAATGAACAAGGTGAAAGTAAAATTCGTGTTTTGCACTTCTCTCTCTCACGTTTTTTCACAGCAGCTAGAAAACCCCAGCACTTAGACCAGGTCAAGTTTTCAACTCAGGCTCCAGACTGTGGACAGGAAGCAAAGTGCATACAAGAATTTGTACCTTTGAAACCAAATATTATGGAAAATGGACCATTTTTCAGAACCATGCAATTTCTTATGAATCAAGTGTATTTCATTGAATGGGGTCTTTGGGAGAAAAATTAGGAATTTGATACCTCAATTTTCTGCTGGATACGTGTTCCTCATTGGTACTTTCTGGTTGAATATGCAGCCATATTCAATAATTTCGATAAGTGGCTTTTTAAGCCAATGATAACTTTTCCCACAAATACTTGCAACCACCGGAAACTACACAGTTATTTGTGATTCCAAGGAATATGTGGCACAAAAGGCACACACTAAACACAAAATGTTAAAATCTATGTCACTTCAGTCCATTTGTCACATTTAAACTACTTGTTTTGGGCAGTGCTAATACTGCTAATAATATGCTGACTAGTCACTTATTCCTCTCACATAACCAAAATCCTCCTTTGCATTCCTACCCTCCAAATCTGTGCAGGCCAATTTCTCATTTATTGACACCACCAATAAAAACATGATAAACTTTCTAATCGTTTAAAATAAGCCTATCGACTTCCTCTTACTTTAAGCCTGCTTTAATTTCCTTAATTAATTTGCACAGTACCGACTCTAGGGGTAATATTGCTACAATCCACCCTAACCTTTGGATACAATGCGATTCTTTGCTTTAAACAAAATTAATCTATGCCAGCTGATGAAAATTGCATTTTATCTTCAGATAATTAGCTTGCAGAAACATGCAAATTTTTTTTATGCATCAAATGCACTTCATTGAATAGTGTCTTTGGGGGAAAAATTAGGAATTTGACACAATTTTCTGCTGGATACGTGTTTCTCATTGGTATTTTCTGGTTGAACATGCAGCCACATTTGATAATTTAGGTAAGTGGCCTTTTAAGCCAACTGCAAATTTTCAGCTGTTAAGAAAGAATCTGAGTGCGAGTTTCTTTTACTCTTAATTTCTCCTCTTTCAGCTTTTATTTCATTAATTTGCAACAAGCCTACTCCTCACCTCAAGAAAGGTGATATCACTGAGCCCACTTTTATTTAATTAACTAATTCACAATATGCACACTCATGAGGATGCCACATCTATTTTCTGATCAACACAAGCACTGCAAAATAGTTGATCACTAACGTTCCATGAGGTGAAATATTAATATGTAACTAATTATGACAATGGTGGCACATTTGGTACACGTTGGTTTATATGGGTACAGTGTTACTGCTGGGGTTCGATATATAAAACAAAAACCACTAACACATTAGAATTATAAATGTTACACAGGTTATTATCCCAATTTTTGTCAGCTCGTCATTAGTTATAGTATCAACTGTCCAGGAATCACAATCATTTGTATGCAGGAGAGACGTATTAAACCAATACAGGGGTTAACTCACATGTAATGTCTGCAGATCCACAAATACATAATTGAAAGTTGGGCATTTAGCATATGTCCATAGCATCACACCTTTCGAAGGCATCAAACTGTGATTTCAGGATGTCCAATCTCCAATAAAAATATCAATTGGCTTAAAATACTCAGCATTGATGAAGTTATGCATGTAAGCTGGCTCAAAAGTCCTACTGCTCGATGCGAAGCTATCAAAAACCAGTCCTAATTAGTGAAGCTTCCAATCAACAATGAGCAAATTTGCTCAATTTTTAAAAAATAAATTATGCAATCTAGAAGCAGCAACTACCATAAACAAGCCAATTAAATTGTTCAAATAATTTTGTCCCCCCATTGTCTTTCATTGTCAACAAAAATGCAACTGTAGTTGCACAAAAAGTGCAGTGTAACTAGAGTTCAAAACTTGGCAATTTGGAGAGAATGGGAAGGTGTTGTTGCTTTCTCAGTGCTTGACACCTAAGTTTGAGACAATAAGTATTCATATTTTTTGTCCGGTGTTTAGTGCGAGTTAGTGTGTAGAAAAAGGGAAAACAGACCAAATGAAAAGGTAAATATAAATAATATAAATTATCTAGTCTAAGATATGGAAAGCAGGCTGTGTGTCTGGACAGCAGAATGTGGAAGTTTGTAAACAACAACTCTCCTGAGCAAACACATTTGTAGTAGATGCCTCCCTCTCAAATTTCTCACCCCATTAGAGTAACTGAACTGGAGTGCAAGTTGGAGGGGCTCCGACATGTAAGGGAGAGGGAGAAATGCCTGGATAGTTTCCTGCAGTCTTCTGTCAGACATTGTGCAGGTTCAGAATACAGTTAGTGTGACCGCTGTGTGCAGAGTAAGAAGAACCCAGATGAGATAGTAAACAAGTATTTGAAGAAACTGATCCTATTCAGTAGGTACAAGTAAATGCTACTTGTCAGAATAAGGATAAAGGCAGTTGGAATGACAGTCAAAACCTTCAGGCAGGAGACTGTCCAAAGAGGAGAGGAGAATGACAAGAAGTATAATTTACTAGTTATAGGGGGTTCAATAACTAAGGGAATAGATAGCATTTTAAGTAGGATTGAAAGCACATCCCCCCGCCCCCAACATGGCATGTTGGCTTCCTGGCAGCAGGGTGAGGCACATCTTGAACTGACTTGAAAGTCTGACCTGAAAGAGCGGTGCGACAAAGAGCGGTTTCCTGTTCATGGGACACTGACACCAGTACTGGGACAGGAAGGATTTGTACCATTGGACAGGCTCCACCTGAACCAACCTCAGACCATGGTCCGAGTGAAAAGGATAAGTAAATAAGGACTAACAAGGACTTTAAGCTATGAAGTGTGGGGAGGTGGGTTGGGAAGCGGGGACTTAGGTGGAAAAGACGGTACAAAGAACAGTTAAAAAATAAACAAGAGAGAAGAGAAAAATGTTCTCCAATTTTTTTTGTTAATTGTGAGCTGCTCATTTAAGTGCAAGGGCCCTTTAAATTTTTTGCACAGCTAAACATGCACGGTAACTTACAAGGGGTTGACTTGTGCTCTGCCTGTGCGGGAACTTCTGGGTTGCTGCGCCGTCTACAGGGAACAATTGGAAGAGAGTAGAGTAACAGAAATTGTGTTTTAGGCACTGCAGGTAAAGGGAAAACTAGAGGATGCAAAGTAATTAAACCAGGTGAGGGAAATAAGAAATAAGTAAGTAAAACATTAGAGCAGAAGCACAGGTTAGGATGTGTGGCTAAATTAAGCATTCTTTATAAAAGATATGTGGAATATAAGGATGAAGTTGAATGAATTGCAGGCGCAAATTCAATTTGAAGGGCACAACGTGGCAGCCATTATTGAGACATTGATGCAAGATGGTCAAGACTGGAAACTGAATATATCAGGTTATAAGGTCTACAGATAAGATAAGCTAAATAGTAGAGGGGGAGGAGTAGCCTTACCGATTAAGGATGACATCACTTGAATGATAAGAGAGGATACAACAAGAGGCAAATAGGTAATGGAGACTTTATAGGTAGAATTAAGAAATAGAAAGGCATCAAGAATGTAGTGGGAATTGTGCAGACCCCCTGGTAGCAGCTATGAAGTGGCAGACTGTATACATGCAGAGAGCAGACAAGCATATAGCAAAATGATTTAAATGGGGAATTTTAACTTTCATGTATGTTGGAATAAACAGACTAGCAAGTCAAAAAGATTGTGAATTTCTTGAACGTATCCGGGATAGTTTTTTCCACTATGTCCTAGAGCCAACAAGGGGGTTCAGTAATGAGTAATGAGCCAGACTTAGTTAACAGCCTAACTGTGTGTTAACACTTATCTAATAGCAATCATAAGATGATTGATTTCAACATGGTGTTTGAAAGGGAGATACAGGAAACAACTAAGATTCTAAAGTTAGGCAAAGCTGATATCGACTTGATGAGACAGAGACTGTCATGGCAAAGTGGGCAAACCTGTTAAATAAAATGACAGAAGCAGTGGGAGGTGTTCAAAGAAGAATTTAATGTCATGCCCAACCAGTATTCCCGAAGACGCAAGAGTTAGACTTGCCAGAAGAAAAATAGCCATGGACAACTAAGCAGGTAGGAGACAACATAAGACTAAAAGATAAAGCATACAGAAATGCAAAACAAAAGCACAGATCCTGATAAATTGGAAAAATACAAAGAACAGCAAAGAAAGGCATTCAGTGAGGTACCACACATAAGGCTACTTAATAGGACAAGAGCCCATGGTGTTGGGGGTAATGTATTAGCATAGATAGAGGATTGGCTTACCAATAGGAGGCAGAGTTGGGATACGGGTGACATTTTCAGGATGGCAAACTGTAACTAGTGGTGTGCCACAGGGGTCAGTGCTAGGGCCACAATTATTTACAATATATATTAATGACGGATGAGGGAAATGAATGTACTATCGCCAAGTTTGCGGATGACACAAAAATAGGTGGGAAGGCAAGTGGTGAGGGTGACACAAAGTCTACAGAGGGATATAGACAGATTAATCGAATGGGAAAAAACTTGGCAGATAGAATATAATGTGGGAAAACGTGAGGTTATGAACTTTGGCAGGGAGAATAGAGGAGCTGTATTTTACTTAAATGGAGAAAGATTGAAGAAAGCTGCAGCACAGAGAGATTTGGGGGTCCTCGTGTATGAATCACAAAAAGCTAGCATACAAGTTCAGCAGGTAATAGGTAAGGCAAATGGAATGTTGGCCTTTATTTCAAAGGGAATGGAGTATAAAAATAGGGAAGATTTGCTAAAACTATGCAAGGCACTTGTTAGACCACACCTAGGATACTGTGAACAGTTTTGGTCCCCTTTTCTAAGGAAAGATATGCTGGCATTGGAGAGAATGTTCACTAGGCTGATCCCAGGGATGGAGGGATTTTCTTATGAGGAGAGGTTGAGTAGGTTGGGCCTGTACTCATTGGAGTTTAGAAGAATGAGAGACGACCTTATTCAAAAGATTCTTAGGGGGCTTAACAGGCTAGATGCTGAGAGGCTGTTTCCCCTTGTGGGAGAGTCTAGGGCCAGAGGGCATAGTCTTAGAGTAAGGGGGCATCCATTTAAAACAGAGATGAGGAGGAATTTCTTCTCTCAGAAGGTAGCGAATCTGTGGAATTCTTTATCGTAGAAGGCTGCAGAGACTGGGTCATTAAGTATATTCAAGGTTGAGATAGACAGATTTTTAATCAGTAAAGGAATCAAGGGGTATGGGGAAAAGGCAGGAAAGTGGAGTTGAGGGTCATCAGATCAGCATGATCTCACTGAATGGTGGAGCAGGCTGAATGGGATGAATGGCCTACTTCTATATCTTATGGTCTTATGGTGGCAAACAGATATTAAGAGCTACAAAAGCAAAGTATGAAAAAACTTCCAAGGGATGTCAAAATCAACACAAAAATTTTGCCATTATATTATGAAAAAGAGAGTGGTCCAGAGCAATGTGGGCCCCATATAAACTGATAACAATGATACTATCAATGAAAATAGGGAAACAGCAGACATGCTGAATAATTATTTTGCAGCAGTAGTTATAGCAGAGAGAGCAGTCAGCATGTCAAACATCCTAAGTAAATTAATATTGAATCAGGGTCAGAGATCACAAAAATTAATGTAAGCAAAGTAAAAATAATGAAGAAAATAACAGCACTATGGAATCTGTTACGACCATAGTCATGTTATTTGCTGAGCGAGCCAAATCCCAGAGAGAAACTTGTCTGACTGATCTTTTTTGTATTTTGAAAATGAGGGGAATACTACTAATCCCAGAAGCATAGAATCCCAGTAACACTTTTAGGATTTTGAGATTAGAAGATTTATTAACAAGAAAAAACTTAAGTATACAAGACTAAAATTACACCGTTAAACAGTCTTACAAAACATCCCTCCCAAAAAAAAAACCACTTGGCCAAAATACACAAGTAAACTACTTGACAATAGTTCCCTTATAGATTTTTAACTATAGAAATCCAGTAATATTACCCATGGCAAACTGCTGCTAGTTTAATAAAGTGTACCACATGACTTCTCATTCTCTTCCACTCTGTTGTGGAACTGAAATATAAGTCTTCCTATTACCTCCACTTCCAGGTGAAATAAAATTTAATAACCTCCCCTCGTTTACCTATGAAACCTTTGTAAGTTGTAAAAGTCCCCTGTCACTTCTAAACTCCCGTTGAAATTTAACTGCTGAAAAGTCAAGTCCTTACCTAACACCTAATGAAAATTTTAAAACTATTTACTAATACATTCATCTTCATTATAGCCTCTCATTACAAATGTATGCATCTAGCCTTTATATTTCATCTCTCTGCTCCTACAGACAAGCTGTATTAACTAACCTTCCGCCAGTTTAATTACATGCATATACTCTCACAGCCTTCTTTACAGAATACCACCATATTCCCCCAAAATTTTAAAAATAGCACCCATCTTCACAAATCAAATTGACAAGACCTGATCACTTCTATCCATGAGTTTTAAAAGAAGCAGATGACAACACTGCAGTTGCCCTAACTATAAACTTCCAAACTTTTTTATTCATTTATGGGATGTGGCTGGCTAGGCCAGCATTTATTGCCCATCCCTAATTGCCCTTGAGAAGGTGGTGGTGAGCTGCCTCCTTGAACCGCTGCAGTCCATGTGATGTAGGTACACCCACAGTGCTGTTAAGGGGAAGGTCCTGAATTTTGACTCAGCAACAGTGAAGGAACGGAGATATATTTCCAAGTCAGGGGGGTGAGTGGCTTGGAGGGGAACTTCCAGGTGATGGGGTTTCCATGAGTCTGCTGCCCTTGTCCTTCTAGATGGTAGTGGTCGTGGATTTGGAAGGTGCTGTCTAAAGAGGCTGGGGGGGTTCCTGCACTGCATCTTGTGGGTGGTACACACTACTGCCATTGTGCATTGGTGGTGGAAGGAGTGATTGTGGATGGGGTGCCAATCAATCTGGCTGCTTTGTCCTGGATGGTGTCAAACTTCTTGAGCGTTGTGGGAGCTGCACTTATCCAGGCAAGTGGAGAGTATTCCATCACACTCCTCATTTGTGCCTTGTAGGTGGCGGACAGGCTTTGGGGAGTCAGGAGGTGAGTTACTCGCCGTAAGATTCCTAGCCTCTGACCTGCTCTTGTAGCCACAGTACTTATATGGCTAGTCCGGTTCAGTTTCTGGTCAAGGGTAACTTCCAGGATGTTGATAGTGGTGGGATTCAGCGATGGTAATGCCATTGAATGACAAGGGGCAATGGTTAGATTATCTCTTGTTGGAGATGGTCATTGCCTGGCACTTGTAGGCACAAATGTTATTTGCCACTTGTCAGCCCAAGCCTGGATATTGTCCCGGTCTTACTGCATTTGGACACAGACTATGTCAGTATCTGAAGAATCGTGAATGGTGCTGAACATTGCGCAATCATCAGCGAACATCCCCACTTCTGACCTTATGATGGAAGGAAGGTCATTGATGAAGAAGCTGAAGATGGTTGGGCTTAGGACACTACCCTGAGGAGCTCCTGCAGTGGTGTCCTGGAACTGAGATGATTGACCTTCAACAACTACAACCATGTTCCTTTGTGCTAGGTATGCCTCGAACTAGCGGAGAGTTTTCCCCGATTCTCATTGACCACAATTTTGCTAGGGCTCCTTGATGCCACACTCGGTCAAATGCTGCCTTAATGTCGAGGGCAGTCATTCTCACCTCACCTCAGGAGTTCAGCCTTTTTGTCCAAGTTTGAACCACGGCTGTAATGAGGTCAGGAGCAAGTGGCCCTGGCTGAACCCAAACTGAGCATCAGTGAGCAGGTGTCATGAAGCTATTAATGTATATAATATTTTGGAAAATATTTTTCTTTTAAATCAGAGGTTTAGTCTGCAGGTGTGTCTTAATTGAATTAAAGCCAGCTAACCTGGGTGCTTTGATGGATACTAGTTTTGATATGTAAGGGAGATAGTGTGCATTTGCATTTTTTGAAAACAGTATTCAAGAGGGGTGAAAACTGACGCCTTTCTAGCAGCTACCAAGCAATACGTTTATATTACTAATAAAATTGGTACTATGAAAGGGGTTTAATTGTTAAAAGGTGAAGTTCAAAGAGGCTGGCGAGACAATGAGAATTTGAATTCAATCAGTGGTGGTAGGCATAACTTCAGCAATTTTCGGGTGTGCAGAGCAGAGGCAATGTGAGATCAAAAGGCAGCTGTAAGCCTCCAAATGGTCCAACTGGCTCCACATTGAAAAAAATCTCATTTTGAACTTGTAAGGTGAAAATGCAATGCCTGATGTCTGGTTAAGTCTACAGGTTGCTGTTGCCTTAATGGTGATTAGTTTGGGAATTTGTTAAAAGTTATTATAGTAGCACTGATGGTCTGATTCCTGAATTTAGAGTCGCATCTCAAACATAACACTTAAAATTCTAGGCTATGACAGTTGTTTAAAGTTTCCCTCTGGGATTTTTAAATAACTCTGCTTTACCAACTGCATCGGTCATAGCAGCAGGTTACTGCTGAGCAAGTGCCGCTTGATAGCACTGTTGATGACGCCTTCCATCATTTACCTGATAATTGAGAGTAGGCTGATAGGGTGGTAATTAGTCGGGTTGGATCTGTCCTGTTTTTTATGTACAGGACATACCTTGTAAATTTTCCACGTTGCCAGGTTGACGCCAGTGTTGTAGCTGTACTGGAACAGCTTGGTTAGGGGTGTGGCAAATTCTGGAGCACAGGTCTTCAGTGCAATTGCCAGAATATTGAACTTCAAATTAGGTTCTTTTCACTGTGAAGCCAGTTGGACCAGAGGAGGTTTACAGCTGCCTTTTGATCTCAAATTGCCTCTGCTTTGCACACCCAGAACCTTGCAGTATTTAGTGTCTTCAGCCGTTTCTTGATATATGTGGAGTGAATTGAATTAGCTGAAGACTGGCAATTGTGATGCTGGGGACCTCCAGAGGAGGCTGAGATGGGTCATCCACTTGACACTCTGGTTGAAGATTCTTGCAAATGCTTCAGCCTTGTCTTTTGCACCAATATGCTGGGCTTCCCCATCATTGAAAATGGGGTTATTTGTGGAGCCTCCTCCTCCAGTGAGCTGTTTAATCATCCACCACCATTCATGACAGGATGTGGCAGGACTGCAGAGCTTAGATCTGATCCATTGGTTGTGGAATCACTTACTCTATCACTTGCTGCTTGTGCTGTTTTGGCACGCAAGTAGCCCTGTGTTGTAGCTTCACCAGGTTGACTTTTTTTTTTTAGGTATACCTTGTGCTGCTCTTGGCATGCCACCCTGCAACTCTTCATTGATCCCCTGTCTTGGTGATGGTAGAATGGAGGATATGCTGGGCCATAAGGTTATAGATTATGGTTGAGTACAAGTCTGCTGCTGCTGATGGCCCACAGTGCCTCATGGTTGCCCAATCTTGAGTTGCTAGATCTGCTTGAAATCTATCCCCTTCAGGACGGTGGTAGTGCCACACAATATAATGGAAGGTATTCTCAATGTGAAGACTGGACTTTGCCACAAGGAATGTGTGTTAGTCACTCCTACCAATGCTGTCATGGACAGATACATCTGTGGTAGATGTATTGTTGGCAAGGATATGGTAAATTATGTATTTCCCTCTTGTTGGCTCCCTCATCACCTGCCGCAGACCCAGTCTAGGAGCTATGTCCTTTAAGGCTCGGTTAGCTCAGTGCTACCAAGCCAGTCTTGATGATGGACATTGAAATCCCCCGCCCAGAGTAGATTCTGTGCCCTTGTCACACTCAGTGCTTTCCTAAGTGGTGCTCAACATGGGGGAGTACTGATTCATCAGCTGGGGGGGGGGGGATATGTGGTAACCAGCGGGAGTTTTCCTTGCCCATGTTTGACCTGATGCCATGAGACATCATGGGGTCCGGAATCAATGTTGAGGACTCCCTGGACAACTCCCTCCCGACTGTATACCATTGTGCCACCACCACTGCTCGGTCTGTCCTGCTGGTGGGACAGGACATACCCAGGGATGGTGATGCAGGAGCCTGGGACATTATCTCTAAGGTATGATTCCGTGAGGATGACCATGTCAGGCTGTTGCTTGACTAGTCTGTGAGACAGCTCTCCCAATCTTTGCACTAGCCCCCAGATATTAGTAAGGACGACTTTGTAGGGTCAACACTGCTGAGTTTGTCGTCATCATTTCCAGTGCCTAGGTCAATGCTGGGTGGTCCATCCAGTCTCATTCCTTTTTGACTTTCTAGTGGTATGATACAACTGAGCAGTTTGCTAGGCCATTTCAGAGTCAACCACATTGCTGTAGATTTGGGGTCACATGTAGGCCAGACCAGGCATGGACAGCAGATTTCCTTCCCTAAAGAACATTAGTGAACCAAATGGATTTTTACAACAATCGACAATGGTTTCATGGTCATCATCAGACATTTCATTCCAGATTTTTATTGAATTCAAATTCACCATATGCCGTTTTCCCAGAGCATTACCCTGGGTCTCTGGATTACTAGTCCAGTGACAATAACACTATGCCACCGCCATCCTGGGTCCAGTATTGTCACTAAGCTAGTGACAATGCTACTACGCCACCGCCTCCCCATTCGCTTGAATCATGTCACTCCGTTATATAAGAAAAGTGACAGTGGGAAACCAGGAAATTATAGAACAGCAATTGACAGGGAAGTGTCTATGGATATTATTTCGATAGGCTTCCAAAAGGCATTTGGTAAAGTCCTTCGAAAGAGATCATCAGCTAAAATGAAAGCTCATGGAATTGAAGATAAATTAATGACTTAGTTAGGAAATTGGCTGAGCTGCAGGAGGCAGAAAGATGGGGTGATGGGCCAGTACTCTAATTAGCAGAATATGACTAGTGGTGTCACACAAGGATCTGTGTAGGCTCGCAACTATTCACCTACAAGGATCTGTAGAGGGTCCTCAATTGTTCACCACATTTATTAGAGATTTAGATGAAATGGCAAAAAAACCACATACCCAAATTTGCCAATGAGAAGTGGCATTGCAAGCAGTGTCAATAGAAGCATAAAATTACCAAGACTTGAGTGAATGCCTAGAGTCATTATGGCACAGAAGGAGATCATTCGGCCCATTAAGTCCATGTCGGAGTAAAATCGTGACAAATGAATTCTAGTGTTAAAAATGAGGGGACTTTGGACCTCAAAAGAATGAAACAGGGTATTTTCTAAATGGTGAAAAGGTAGAACACAATGGGGTTCAAAAGAGACGTGAAGGTCCTGGTACATAGATCATTAAAATGTCATGTGGACACAGAAAATTATAAGAAAAGTGAACGGCAGACTGGCTTTTGTATCAAGAGGAATACATTTACAGTCCTTGAGAAGAGTGCTGATTGGTTGGCAAGTGGACTCTGGTTGGTGGAGGCATTGCCATGGAGAATGCAGCCTGGAGCAGTCAGCTGTCCAGGTTTGTTCAAATTCAAACCGGGCAAGTCGACTCTAATCAGTCAGGGCATTGTCCTGGGGTATGAGCCAGGGAATGACTGTTCCCTAAGCTTTTGTTTAGATGAAAAAAGTGCAAAGCATGCACACGTTCCTTCTGAAAAGGACCGTACCCTGTGTGTGAATATATGTGGCTTCTAGCAAGTGTAATTGAGCCATACTGCGAGTCTGGGTGACAATCTTAAATTGGTTTTTGGTGTAATTCTTAGCACAATCAGGGTTGTTTAGCAGGTGTTGTCCAATTGCTTAATTGCATCTAATGTTGGACACTATGTTTTGAGTTTGAACTTTTCAGGTTGTTGCTGAAGAGGTTGGTATTTGTACTAGGTCCAGAGAAGGGCAATTTTACACTGAAATTCACTTGAGATTTGTTGAAGAGTGGCAGAATCTTTTATAATTATGTGAATAACTGTGACTAAAAGGCAGGTGTGTAGAGGGAGCAAGGAAATTTTAAAACACAAAGCATGTAAGAGCTTTCAACAAATATTATCTGCCCAGAAGACGGAGGGTAAATATTTTTATACATAAATACTTGGGATCAGGTGGTTTTGCAGAGGAAAGGATAAGGTTGCATGAATCTAAAGCAGGCTTTGCAAAGTAAAATAATGCGGTAAAATAAATATTATAAAAACTCTGTTTGCATTTTTCAGTATCAGTAGCCTGTCTAATATTTTTAACCTTGTGTGGGTCATATGATACATTACTTTCACAAATTTGCTGTGTTACAGTAATGATAAACCGTTTAGTGTTAGCTTGCAGGTGGACTGTGGTAAACCTGAGAAATATAATCCAAGTGCCAGACTATCTGTGAGGTCATCAAGTACCTCTATAAAATCATTATTTCACTGGATTATCATTTATCTCTAATTGAGACAACTAATCTGGAAAACCTAAAAAAAAACACCGTTGGGATTCATTAACAATTTGGAGAGGAGATCTTCCAACTAACATGCACTTGTGGTTATAAAGAAATGATTCCTCCACCTTAATGAATATCCTCACCTTATATTTAATTTGATCTGTTTGCTCATTAACCTTGTAAATACACCATTTAATTTTGGAAATGGGTGAACTAAATTATATCCAAATCAATTAAAAATTAAAACACATATATCAAACTCTGTATAAAAGCATTGAAAACATTCATAAAAATCTTTCCAAATATTCCACTGATCACTGGGAAGCTCAAATATTAAAATATTACCTTAATTATCTGTAACTGAACACCTTCATCTGTTTGTGGGCCTTGAAAGCAGCCACATATTGTCTCTATGATCCTATCAATTAATTTCTTGCCAGGCGTTGTACTGTCTGGGGCATTACCAGTGAGGTGCCCATAGGCAATTAATTTCTACATGAAAGAAGGCAAAGACAATTAGCATCAGATCAAAATCAAATTATTCAGTTAAGTCTTTTTCACCATTTGAACAAATATATAGCCCATTAATCTACAATGACTATCCCTGGTTGGTGCAATCATGCAGATGATTTCAGAATGGCACTGTGTTAGTTAGAAAATTACCATTACAATTGTGAGGTTTATAAGATTTTTGTGTTTTAGGATTGTATCTTTTTGTTGATAAAATTACTATATTTCAGGGCTGTAGCTTTAACTGTAGCATAGATGAAAGGGGTCATGTGACTTGTGTTGGAGTCTGGATAAGAGTAAGCCTGGGTGGCTTAATTGTTAGAGATCAAATGAAGGCTCAAGTTGTTTTACTGGAGGGAAATGCAAGGCATTTATACTTGGGGACAATGACAGCAGTTTCCATGTCTATAATGAGTAGACTCTGAGTCTCCCAAAGTCCTGGAGAGGTGTTGTAGATATTAAGTTATAAGCAGTTGTACTGTAAACTCTCCCTTTACTTCTAAGATGAAAGGAATTGGGATCAAGGATAACCAATTAAAATTTCTACTTAAATGCAAAGCTGAGATGTTCCCCATTGCCATGGGAAAGGTGACAGAGGAAGCCATTTTGGGATTAGGTTACAGGCTTCCCTTTAAACCCAGGAATATCACAGACAGACAGGTGCTGCAGTTTTGTCTTGTGCAGTCTGTAGCCAACTGAGAATCAGAGAGAGAGCCAGGCAGGTGTGGCACCTTAAGCAGAGTAAATGCTGACTCTATCGTTCATACCACAGACTGAGGGTGGGAACACACGCTCAGGTTGATGATCGGAGTTCATGAGGAGTTAAACGAAGCTGGAAAGTCTGCCTAGATTGGAGCTAGAGGAAGAAATCTACAGTGTAACCCTCACAGAGAGACACAGTTCTGGGGTTAGAAGTTATCCTACTGGGAAAATATAAAGGAAGCAACCTGTTGGAAGCTGGGAGTAACTGAACTATTTTCTATAAAAACTGTAATGCTCTGGAGTGTGTGATATATGATGCTAGGGAACCACTGATTTCAATAGTTTAAAGTATAAGCTGCCTAGCTTTTAACAGTTACCTTTACAGAAATATTCTCAATGCCATTCCCAACCTAACAGCAAAAGAACTCCAAGACACTTTTTCATCTAATTTTTCTTCCTTCCCAATGGAAAAGACTCCACTTAGTGCCTCGTATAGTGATATCACTGAGATTGGAAAGTTAGTGGAGTGCAGAGAAGTGAACTGTATCCCACCACTGCAAGGCATAATGCATTGATTCTCCAATATGTTATTTTTCTACAACTCAAGTGGCAAGAAAAGTATATTTACATAAGCAGTGTAATGCAACAACATCAATCTTTATAATCTCAGCTTTTCAACTATTGGGAAAAATAGTTTCTAAACCTTTAAGCAAGCAAGATGAAGGTTACAGAGATCGAGAGCAGCATAGCCATGGAAGGATTTAAACATCAGGATGTAAATTTTGAACGAGAAGCATCAGTGGAACCAAAACCCCAATGCAGGTCAGTGACGACAAGGGTGACTGGTAAGCAGGACAGAATTGGGCAGCAGAGTTTTGGGTGAACAGAAGTTTGTGGAGGATAGGAGGCCAAGTAGGAGAATAATGGAATAACTGTGTCCACTGAGGATGCTGATACCAATGGGTCTGATTTGATTAAGGTTTGGGCAGCAAATGGGCTGACAGCAGAAGCAGGCAATGTTACAGCACTGGAAGTAGGCAGTCTTTATGGTGCAGACGGCATGGGGCTGGAAGCTCTGATCGGGGTCAAATAGGACGTTGAGGTTCCAAAAAGACTGGTACAACCTCAGACAACAGGTCAGTAGAAGGACACAACTGATGGTTAAGGTGTGGTGGAGCCAAGGATGATAGATTCAGAGTTCGGTTCAAAGAATTGAAAGGACAGTTTATGTACAGCGAGTTTGAAATTCTAAATAGTTACCTAAATTGCATCCTAATTTGACAAACTAAAATGGCATTTTATGTGCATATGTATATCATAGATAATATACATATATATTGATTTGACATAACAACTAGCCATTGAACTAAATTCTCAGCTTCTATTTAATACATCATGTCATTTAATACAAATGTCAGGATAATCTTGAGTTGTTACTTCTATATCTTTTATCCCTTTGTCAACATATATTTCAGTGAGCCAACAGTTACAAGACCAATACCAGTTGCCAGCATTTTCCCAAAACACAACTTCATGTAAAACCGATCAATGCAAAGATGAAGAAATAATCCTGATTGTCGATAGTGTCTCAACTACTGAAGTAATGATTAGTTAACAATATAACATTCCATGTTTTTAATCTCAGTGGAGGAAAGAAGTGGATCAGGTGACCTGCTGCGAATTCTGCCTGACAAGCCTGGGTGGTGGCGGGGTGGGGGAGCCAAGTTAGTTTACTGGGAAGAAGGTGCAAGATGCTCACACTGGTTAACAATGGTCTGACCGTGGATAGACAAGTTTTGGGCAAGTGAGCGAGTGAATCAGGCCGCCGGGAGGGGGCGAGCGGGCAGGCCGCCGGGAGGGGGTGAGGTATGTGGCGAGGGAGATAGGCAGACAGCGAGAGAGCGCTAGACAGGCAGCGAGAGAGGCATGCAGAGATAGACGGTGACTGGCCGGGGGGGGCGGGGGTGTGGGGGGCAAGGGGGGAGGGGCTGAGGGGGACACACAGAGAGGACAGACAAACAGACAGAGAGGGGGTGCTACAGACAGACAGAGGGGGGAGGATGAGGGCAGGAGAGAGATATATATCTTGCTGTGCAAGTCAATATTCCCTGTGATCCTTCTGATAAAGTCAAAGTTCCACTTGTAATAATTAGACAAAAACCCAAGCTGCATTAAGATGCACAACGAGAGAGAAATTCATGCTAAAATTCTAAACTCCGGTTCAAAGAGATGAAGGTTTGCATTGAGGGGCAGTAATTGTTCGTTAAGTAAATATACACGAGAAGTACATTTACCCGTATTGTATACAAGCATTTTCTACTAAAATTAGCACTTGTGGCTAGTCAGCTATTTCTAGCGGACAACACACAGAGAGCCAACTGAGCCACATTTCTTCAAATGTTTACACTCCAATATAAATTGCATTGAACAAAAACTTAATTTCAAAAGGCGTTATTTACAGCCTCCTTATCTCGCAAGTTTTTAAAAAAATAATGATCTTATTTACATTTCAGACTCAAGTATGGTAATACAAACCTGTAAACAGTCAAGAGATGTGCTGACTATGCGGGGACATTTCGACTGGCATGCCAACTCAAAAGGGAGAAAATACTTGTCTGCTTCAATAAAGTTTGCCTTGGATTTGACTGGCGGCAAGGTCCCAGAAACAGCCTTTGCGTCTGCATGGGGAGGACTAAATGAAACACAAATATGATTCAAATTCAACATTTGTTTTTAAAAAAGGACTGTAAGGGTTATCATAATGCATTGCTTTATTAGTACCCAAAATGTTTCATTACATTTCAGCTTTCTAAAGGAAATTTTTTTTCAACAGAAGTTACTTAAAAAATTTGATAGCCTCAAAAGGTTTTACAGTAGGTCTGGCTTTCCTTCCAAGCTTACTTTTTAGTAAATTCCCCTCTGCAGAAAGAAAAAAATAATTAAGTAAACTGAAAGGATGACAGCTAAGTTACAAATAGTCATTTGGTAGTACAGAACTAGAGTATTGCTGAAAAAAATGTCGATTTGTGAATTGTCCTGATGAGTGCAAGATGAAAAGCTTCAACAAAAAAGTCTCTTTTTTTCAGTAAAACTAAGTTACAATACAAAGCATACCTGAATTATTCAATGGCCACTGTGCTACCTTTTATTTTAGCTTTTATTAAAAGGGGAAATAAATAAATACTTTAATGATGCCAATTAGTCAAAATATCACTAGGCATTAAAAACTTACATGCAGCATCTGAGAACTTAAATCAAAGCATTGAAACACAGCAATGGAAATGATAGATGCAACTACTTTTACAGTGCAATTTAATGGATTAATCTCAAAAATAATGATCAAGAAGAGAAGTGCAATTACATGCTTGATGCATTAAATGTTCATAATGTTTCTGACATAAAGCCTAGCACTGAATGGTCGATAGTCATGTCCTGAATGTGTTATATTGCTCTAAAAGCGATTCATTTTGTAGGAAGAATGAGGAGAGGAAATGTAAACTAAATGATACAATATTGAAGAGGGTGCTGGAACAGAGAAACCTGAGGATGCATGAACATAAATCTTTGAAGTTGACAGAACAAGTTATGAAAGATGTTAGAAATGTTTACAGGATCATTGGCTTTATAAATAGAAGGTGCAACAACAGAGGGGTTATGTTACAATATTGCAAAATATTGGTTAGGGCCCAGTCGAAATACTGTGGTCAACTCTGAGCATCACAGTCTAGGTAGAATGTCAAGATCTTAGAGAGAGAGAGTGCAAAGAAGACTTATTAGAAGGCATCAGGGTTGAAGTATTTCAGTTACATGGGGAGAGGATAGAAATTGGGATTGTCCACCTTTGAACAGAAAAATTTAAAGGGAGATTAGATAGAGGTGCTGAAAATCACGATGAACTTTCAGAGAGTAAAAATGGAGAAATTGTTTCTCGTGACAGGAGAGTTGGTAATGAGAAGACACAGATTTAAGGTAACTGGTAAAAGAACCAGATGTAACATGAAGGGACAGAAAATTACACAGCAAATTATGATCTGGAATGCATTGCATTGAAGGGTAGTGGATGCTGATTCAACTTAGGCCTGGATTTCACAGTTGTAATGACACCAAAATCATCAGCTTCCGCTATAATTACTCATGAATAGTTATACACAGAAATCCAGCAGTTGATGTCATTGTCACAGGGCACACTGCTAAAGTCCTCACAGATGGAAACTAATGAAATACCATTGAATTTACGCTATTCTGCCCACTGTAAAAACCCTTTAAATTTTTAGATCTTGTTGAATGAGGTGTCACTGAATTTTTAATAGTATGTCAAGTCATAATCATGACTAAACAACCTTTCTGGCTCCAAAAAGCTATTTGTGCAATGTCAACTTTTACCACTCCATGATAAAAAAATTCCATTTTTAAAATAAAAAACAAACTTGAAAATAAAAATAGTTCACCTCTACCTTAATCCCATGTGTATGTCCCAATCTTTATTTTCCTTTCTGTAAAATTATAAAAAGTGAATGATAAATCTTGCTTGTTACTTCTTGTTTTGCTGTCTGTGAGAATTCTTCAATATGATTGAGTGCTTAGCCTGCTTGATAGCAACATTGTTACTGGATGCCAGAGATCTTCAGTAGCTGGTTCCAGAATGAAATTAACACCTGGAAAGGATAAATCCATACCACAGAGATCATTCGATCTTTGTGGGCAGCTTTCCTCAAAGTCAACAGCGACTGCTGCCACAAAAACAAAAAGTCCTGGAAAAACTCAGCAGGCCTGACAGCATCTGTGGAGAGAAAGAGAGTTAACGTTTGTCCGTATGACTCTTCTTCAGAATTAAAGACAAGTAAAAATATGGTGAAATATATACTGTTTAAGGTGTGTGGTTGGGGGGGGGGGGGGGGAGGTGACAGGTGAAGCTGGATAGAAAGACAGTGATAGGTGGAGACAAAGGAGAGATTGCAAAAGGTGTCATAAACAAAAGGTCGAAGGGGTGTTGATGGTGGTGATACTAGCTAAAGGAGGTGCTAATGGTGACATTAAGAGTAAAAAGCAGAATGAGCAAGTGACAGGTGGCCCTAGTGGGCGTGGGGCGGAGGGAGGGGGTGGTGGGGGGAAAAAGATCGAAATAGGGTAAAAGGTGGGGATAAAACAATGAATAAAAATGGAAATAAATATAAATAATAAAAATAGGTGGGCAAAATATATATATAAAAATTTTAAAATAAACATTTGAGAAAAGGGGATCAAAAAGGGGTGAGGATGGAGGAGAGAGTTCATGGTCCGAATTTGTTGAACTCAATGTTAAGTCCGGAAGGCTGTAAAGTGCCTAATTGGAATATGAGGTGCTGTCCCTGCAGTTTGCGTTGAGCTTCACTGTAACATTGCAGCAAGCCATGGACGGACATGTGGGCATGAGAGCAGGGTGGTGTGTTGAAAAGGCAAGCAACAGGAAGGTCTGGGTGATGCCTGCGGACAGACCGAAGGTGTTCCGCAAAGCGGTCACCCAGTCTGCGTTTGGTCTCTCCAATGTAGAGGAGACCGCATTGGGAGCAGCGAATGCAGTAGACCAAATTGAGGGAAGTGCAAGTGAAGGGCTGCTTCACTTGAAAGGAGTATGTGGACCCTTGGATGGTGAGGAAGGGGGGGAAGTAAAGTAGCAGGTGTTACACCTTCTACGATTGCATGGCAAGGTGCCATGGGAGGGGGTTGAGGTGTTGGGGGTGATGGAGGAGTGGACCAGGGTGTCCCGGAGGGAACGGTCCCTACGGAATGCCAACAGGGTGGGTGAAGGGGAGAGTGTTTGGTGGTGGCGTCATGCTGGAGTTGGCAAAAATAGTGGAGGATGATCCTTTGAATGCGGAGGCTGGTGGGGTGAAAAGAGAGGGAAAGGGGGGCCCTCCCTATCATAGTTCTGGGAGGGCAGAGGCACGGGAGATGGGTCAGACACGGTTGAAAGCCTCTAGCCACCATGGGGGGGGGGGGGGGGGGGGGGGGGGGGGGGGGACCTCGGTTAAGGCAGAAGGAAGACCTGTCAGAAGCACTGTTTTGGAAAGTGGAATCATCGGAACAAATGCGATGGAGGCAAAGGAACTGAAAGAATGTGACGGAGTCCTTACAAGGAAGTAGGGTGTGAGGAGTTGTAGTCAAGGTAGCTGTGGGAGTCGGTGGGCTTGTAATGAATATTGGTGGACAGTCTATCACCAGAAATTGAGACAGAGAGGTCAAGGAAGGGAAGTGTCAGGTGATGGACCATGTGAAAGTGATGGAGGGGTGGAAATTGGAAGCAAAATTAATAAATTTTTCCACGTCCAAACGAGAGCATGAAGCAGCACCGAAACAGTCATCGATGTACCGGTGGGAGGGGGCCTGAGTAGGACTGGAGCAAGGAATGTTCCACATACCCCATAAAGAGACAGGCATAACTGGGGCCCATGCAAGTACCCATAGCCACACCTTTTATTTGGAGGAAGTGAGGCCAGTTTAAGGAGAAATTGTTCAGTGAGAGAACAAGTTCAGCCAGACGGAGGAGAGTGGCGGTGGATGGGGATTCTCCGGGCCTCTGTTCAAGAAAGAAGCGGAAAGCCCTCAGACCATCCTAGTGGGGGATGGGGGTGTCGAGGGATTGGACATCCATGGTGAAGAGGAGGCAGTTGGTGCCAAGGAACTGAAAATTGTTGATATGATGTAGGGCATCAGAGGAATCGCGGATGTCAGTGGGAAGAGACTGGACAAGGGGAGACAGAACGGAGACAAGATAGGAAGAAATGAGTTCCGTAGGGCAGGAACAGGCTGACATGATTGGTCTACCGGTACAGTCCTGTTTGTGGATTTTGGGGAGGAGGTAGAAGCGGGCTGTCCGAGGCTGGGAGACCGTGAGGTTGGAAGCTTTGGAGGGAAGATCTCAAGAGGAGATGAGGTCAATGACAATCCTGGAAACAATGGCTTGATGTTCGGTGGTGGGGTCATGGTCCAGGGGGAGGTAGGAGGAAGTGTCTGCGAGTTGGCGCTCAGTCTCTGCGAAGTAGACGTCAGTACGCCAGACAACAACAGCACCACCCTTGTCAGCAGGTTTGATAACAAAGTCAGGGTTAGAACTGAGAGAACGGAGGACAGCAAGTTCGGAAGGAGACAGGTTAGAGCAGATGAGGGAAGCAGAGAAATTGAGACAGCCCATGGCACGCCGACAGTTAGCAATGGAAAGATCAAGGGCAGAGGGAGGGGTCCAGGTGAAGGGAGAATACTGGAGGCAGGTGAAAGGATCTGTTGAACGGGGGGAGGACTCTTGCCCAAAGAAGTCACCACGGAGACTAAGGTGGTGGAAGAAGAGTTCAGCATCGTGCCAAGCCCGGGATTCATTGAGGTGAGGGCTTAAGGGTTTGAAATTGAGTCCTTTGCTGAGTATTGAACGTTCAGCATCAGAGAGGGGAAGGTCAGGGGGTATGGTGAATACACGGCAGGAGCTAGGATTAGAAGACGGGATAGGGTCAGAGGGACGGGAGGGGGCGGAGGGTCCTGGGTGGACATTGGTATCAATGAGTTGTTGGAACTTGCGTGCCTTCGCACCTGAAAGAAAGAGACAAAGTTTCTCGTCGGATGAGATGAAGAATAAAATTAAACTGGGGGCAAGGACAGCTTTGAGACAGGGTGAGTCAATGCTGCTGGAGGGAGAGGTCGAGTGTGTTCATATGGCAGCGCATGGCACTGAGTGTGGATCTCAGGGTGTGGCAAGAACAGCAGTCCGAGGAGGGTTGTACGCCCCGGAGATACCTGTAATTCTGGGTATGTCCGACCCATCTACTGCGCCTCTGCCCTCACACCTTCATCTCCCTCCCAGAACCATGATAGGGTCCCCCTTGTCCTCACTTTTCACCCCACCAGCCTCTGCATTCAAAGAATCATCCTCTGCCATTTCCACCAACTCCAGACTGGTGCCACAACCAAACACATCTTCCCTTCACCCCCCCATCGGCGTTCCATAGGGGCCGTTCCCTCCGGGACACCCTGATCCATTCCTCCATCACCCCCAACATCTCAACCCCCTCCCACTGCACCTTCCCATGCAATCGCAGAAGGTGCAAACACCTGCCACTTTACTTCCCCCCCTTCCTCACTGTCCAAGGGTCCAAATACTCCTTTCAGGTGAAGCAGCGCTTCACTTGCACTTTCCTCAATTTGGTCTACTGCATTCGCTGCTCCCAATGCGGTCTCCTCTACATTGGAGAGACCAAACGCAGACTGGGTGACCGCTTTGCAGAACACCTTCGGTCTGTCTGCATGACCCAGACCTTCCAGTCGCTTGCCATTTCAACACACCACCCTGCTCTCATGCCCACATGTCCGTCCTTGGCCTGCTGCAAGCTCAACGCAACCTGCAGGGACAGCACCTCATATTCCAATTAGGCACTTTACAGCCTTCCAGACTTAACATTGAGTTCAACAACTTCAGACCATGAACTCTCTCCTCCACCCTCACCCCTTTTTCGTCACCTTTTTTCAATTATTTATTTTTAAATTTTTATATATTTTTTTTCCCACCTATTTTTATTATATTTTATATTTATTTACATTTTTATTCATTGTTTTATCCCCACCTTTTTGGCCTATTTCGATCTTTTTTCCCACCACCCTCCCCTCCCCCCACCCCACCCCACTAGGGCCATCTGTCACTTGCTCATTCTGCTTTCTACTCTTAATGTCACCATTAGCACCTCCTTTAGCCAGTATCACCACCAGCAACACCCCTTCGACCTTTTGTTTATGACATCTTTTGCAACCTCTCCTTTGCCTTCACCTATCACTGGCCTTCTATCCAACTTCACCTGTTCTCCACCCCCCCACCCCCCCACCCCCCCTTAAACAGTATATATTTCACCATATTTTTACTTCTCTTTGGTTCTGAAGAAGAGTCACACTCGAAACGTTAACTCTGTCTTTCTCTCCACAGATGCTGTCAGGCCTGCTGAGTTTTTCCAGCACTTTTTGTTTTTGTTTCAGATTTCCAAGCATCTGCAGTTTTTTGCCTTTAGTGACTGCTGCCAGGTAGCTACAGACCACAAAATCTGGGCAAATTTCTTTCAAAAGGAAATTGGATAAATATTTGAAGGGAAAACAAATTGCAGTGCTATGGGGAAAGCTCTTTCAAAGTGTTGGCACAGGCAAGATGGGCCAAATGGCCTCCTTCTGGGCTCAATCATTCTATGCTAAAAAGATTACTAAAATTGTGATGCATATTGTATTTGTTTAGGTCAGCCTACATTTCAAGTCAGAGTATCAAATAAGATGCTTCAGCTGGGTAAATTTCAGTAATGTCTTTTAGTGTACCACCATTTTAAGTGCAAGTTTGTCTTTCTCGATCACAGCAAGAGGACTTAATTGGACACAGCCTGCGACTCACTGATCAAATTTCACCTAGGACAGTGACGCATCAAACTTTGTCTGGAACTGAGGAGTTTTATCTGCACCCTAGGCATTTTTCAAACAAAGAAACTACTTTTATGCGTAGGTTATTTGCTACCCTCTTTACTGTTCTCTACACCATATAACATCCTCAGTAGAAAGAGCAGGTGGGCAGCTGGTTCTAGGTTGTTCTCAATAGCACTTTGTTCATACAATTATATTGTTCTCGCTTCAATTCCAAAAACCTGGCATTCATTCACCAGCTCCTGCTATTAAGTCAGTTTTTGAAAGCCTACTGGCAGACTTATAGATCAAGGTAAAATCATGCTGCCGTCAGGCTGTGTAAACAAGTTTAACTGTGGAGATTTTGGAGGATGGTTCAATGACATTGTTTCCCAAACTCCAAATAATATTAATTTAAAAATAGCTTTTGAAATCAGCTACTTAAAAGGTACAGGCTTGCTTTCCCCACTTCCAATGGGGAATTCCCAAAATTTTGCTGACCATTAGTGTAACAAACTGCACTTACTTAGTCTCTTTAACATAGAAAAGTATCCATCTCTTCAGAGACATAATGGTCAAAAGGTAAGAATAGAGGGGTAAATTCAGGCATGGTCAAAAAGCTTGGTTCTAAGAGCAGTCTTGCAAGAGTCAAGGGAGCTGGAGGAGCAATGGGATAAATGGAGGAAATTCCAGAGCATGGGAACCGGGAAAACAAAGGCATAGGGAATAGGGTATGCACAAGAGGCTAGAATGGACAAATCAAATTGGCAAAAGTAGTTTGAATTGTTCATAGAAAGCATTTGAGACAGTTTCCTAGCATATGATATGAACCAAAAAGGGTGAGACACCATTTTACATCTGTCTTATGTCATGCAACAGGGTTAGTTAGTAATCTCATAGTAATGGGTCACCTGGGGAATTGCGATTGTAATACAATGAATATCACCCTGAGTGACACGCGCAAGTTCAAAACTAGAGTATTAAACTTAAGTAAAGCCAATTTCATAAGAATGAAGGGACAAGTTGACTATGATGGATTGGGAAACTAAATTAAAAAGGACAGTACATAAGCAACGGTGAACATTTTTTAAAGGTCATAATTCTCTGCAAATATACATTCCATTGAGAAATAAAGGACCAAGTCTTCCAGTTTCTGGATTGTCAGAGACGAGACATATGACAGAAGATGTGTGACCCTGCGAAGTCCTGACGCACAGACTTGCGTGGAAATTGGCCGAGAAGTTTAAACTTCCGAAGGACAATTCCCCATTGTCTAGAACCTGTGCAAATGTCTCTGATTCTGACCCAGGCTTAGCTTGACAGTTACCCAGGAAATGGGTAACTCTACAACAGGCCCCCGCAATCCCCTCCCTGACCACCCGGCTACCCCCTCAACCAGACCCGACTACCTCCCCGACCACCCAACTACCCCAACCACCCTGGACCAGACCCAACTACCCCCCTCCTCACCCCCGACTATACCACTCCCTACCAATCAGACTAATCTACGCCCCCCGCCCCCCCCCCCCCACCCACCAGACCAGTCAACCACCCCACCGCCAGACCCCTACGTCACCCCCAACCAGATCTGGCTACCAGACTACGTCAAACCCCCCAACCCAATATGACTATCTCCCTATCTCCCCCCAAACCCACCACCAACCACATATCCCTCCCAATCAGACCCAACTAGGCCCGACTGCCACTCCTCACCACCACCCTACCCTAACCACCTAACCACCCTCCCCCGACCAGACTATCCGCCTATCCATTCACTCATTCATTAAAAAATTGAATCTTTTAATACTAACCAGAATATGGCAGCTACTGTCATTAAAAGAGAGCATGTCCTTGTTCCCCGGACTCTATTATGATCTGATGGAGTTAGAGGGGAGATGCTGCGCTACGCATTTCTTCTTCAGTTGGGATCAGAAAGTCTTGAAAGAAATATGCAGTAGTGTCACATCAGGAAGATCTTTGCAGGTAGTAAAAAAGTGTGCAGCTTTGCCGCTAACTGGAAGACTCAGGCCAAAAATGCCATGGGAAAAGTGATCCATTTGTGGCTAACTAAATAAGTTAATGATGGCATTAGGTTAAAAGATGAGGCTTATATTATTGCCAAGAAGAGTTGAGACAAACTCCATACTTTGCAAAAATCTGTATTTGAGAGATATCCCTTTCAATCCAAAGTGAAGCGAGAGGGGAAAGGGGTGCAATTGGGATTCCTGGCTATGAGATCATTAGACTTCTGAGAAGCTACTCTGGCTGACGTTGCTATGGGATGAAAGCTAAAAAAAGACAAAGAAAAACTAGTTGGGGATTCGAGTTGCAGGTTGTCTCTATCAGCAGTACACACAAAACTTGTGTGAGGAGAACCTTTTTACGAAAAGTCCACTTTCTGTTTGGCACTAAAATGAAAAATAGAACTCCACAAGCTCTTGGGGAAGTAGTGTATGATAAGCTTAAACGTACTGAATTCTAAAAGCAGTGTGAATAGCTCAGGCATGCTAAAGAGTTAAATGTTTGCGTCAGAGAACAAGACCCTGACCAGGTGTTGCTGGTTGCTTGGTTGGTTGAAAAGGAAAGCTATGCCATCAGGAATGGTGTAACCAGATTAAGAGAGGGTTTGTAGAAATGCACATTGTCAGTGTTAGCCATGTCTGGGGACCTTGGATAAAATACAGATGCCACTTAAAGCAATTTGAGGGTCAAATCCATTGAGTGGGAAAAGTGAGAGATTCTACATACTGGAGGTTGGGTTGGAAAGACAATGAGATTGCATGTGGTGCCACATTTGTGAGGGAAGTGATGCAAGTGCTTATAATTACTTGAGGCGTATCTTCACTATATCAACTATTTAAAGTGAAGTCCATCTTTGAGTGAAACAAAATTTAGCATGCATTAACAAGACAAGCGTTCTGTTGATTTTAGGTTCGACTGTGACAGTACAAGTTTTCAAAAGTGAAATGTTGTCCATCGATTCCTTTTATTGGAATTGTTTGCAAATTGCTTTCTTTTCAGGTTAATGGTCTCTATGGGGATCGTAGCGGGGTAGTAAGCTTGAGAATTGGGAATGTTTTAGAAACCAACAAAGGGTGACCGAAAAAATGATAAAGAGGGAGAAAATAGAGTACAAGAGTAAACTAGCATGTAGAAATACATTGTAAGTAAAAAGGAAGGCAGTAGTGACTGTAAATTCAAGTCCTTTAAAGGCTGAGGCAGGAGAAATTATAATGGGGAATAAGGAAATGGTAGACAAATGGCAGAGGTGAAACAAATATTTTGTGTTTGTTTTCACAGTAGAAGACACAAAACACGCCCAAGAAATAAAAGGGTACCAAGGGTCTAATGAGAGTTAGGAATGTAAAGTAATTAATGTTAGCAAAGAAAAGGTTTGAGAGAAATTAATGGAACTAAATGCAGAGAAATACCCTGGGCCTGATGGCTTAGGCCTAGGGTTCTAAAAGAGGTGGCTGCAGAGAAAGTGAATGCACTGGTGATGCTCTTCCAAATTTACAAGATGCTAACAACACTATTCAAGAAATGAGGGAGAGAGAAAATATGGAATTGCAGACCAGTTGGCCTGACATCTGCCTAAGAAAATCTGAAATCCATTATTAAGGAAGTTGTAACAGGACACTTAGAAGATCATAACATGATTAGGTAGAGTTAACATAATCTTAAGAATTGGAATTGTTTGACAAATCTGTGAAGAGTTTTTGAGGATGTAACTGGCAGGGTAGATATAGCATACTTGAATTTTCAAAAGGCATTTGATGAAGTGCCACATGAAAGGCATTGCACAAAATTAGGGCTCATGGGGTTAGAAATAATATATCAGCATGGATAAAGAATTGGTTAAAGAACAGAAAACAGAGTTGGAATAAATGGAATAAAAACAGGAAATGCTGAAAATAATCAACAGGTCTGGCAGCATCTGTGGAAAGAGAAACAGAGCTAATATTTCAAGTTTTCTTTAGGACTGGGAAAAGCTAGAAATGTGATAGCTTTTAAGTAGGTGAAGTTGGAGAGGGGTTGCCCAAGCTGTACGTCAAATTGCATTACTGTGTCAGCTATGCCATCCACAGGAAAGTGGTAAGAAATCTTTCGTGAGAGGCCAGAAAGGACCAAACTCCACCTCCACGTTTCAGGCCAGGCACCAATATCCCACGTGGACCTCCTCAGAAACCTATGTAAACATGAGTGAATCCCATAATTTGGTTTGAAGTAATAAAAATGTTGGACCATAAAAAAAACAGCACAAAGGCAAGGTCTGTGATAAGGCGGAAGACAGGTGAAATTAAATGACAAAAGACTTGCCTCTCATACCTTTCTAGTTTCCTTTGTTTAGATTTAAAACCTAGTTTTGGATTGAACTACATCGCTTTCAAACTTAATGTAAAATTGCATATTATGGTCACCCTTCCCTAAAGGCTCCTTTACAACACGACTATTAATTAGTCCTTTCTCATTGCACAATACTAGGTCTAAAATAGCCATTCCTTAGTTGGTCCCTCAACAAACTGTTCTAGAAAACCATCTTGCATATTTTCCAGGAATTCATCCTCCATAGTATGAGTGCTAATTTGGTTTACCCAGTCTGTATGTAGATTGAAGACCCCCTGATTACTGTATTACTCATGTTATATATGCCTCTAATTTCCTGATTTACACCATGCCCAACATTGCTACTACTGCTTGGTGGCCTATAAATATCTCTCACCAATGTCTCTAATGTATTGATCTCATCCTTTATTAAAGTGCTACCCCACCTCCTTTTCCTTTTTGCCTATCCTTCCTAAATGTCAAATACCCTTGAGTATTCAGTTCCCAGCTATGGTTACCCTGCAGCCACATCTTGTAATGGCATTTAGATCATAATGGCATTTAGATCATACCCATTTACTTCTATTTGTGCCATCAATTCATCTACCTTGTTGTGAATGCTACATGCATTCAAATAGAGTGCATTTAATTCACCTTAACATTTTTCTGTATTTTAACCCTAATTTGATGCTAGCTTTTGTTTCCATTCCCTTCCAATTTTGCTTGCTACTTTTCTTCAACATGGAGGAACACTGATTATCAGCTGAGTGAGGGCGGTACTTGATAATCGGCAGGAGATTTCCTTGCCCATGTTTGACCTGATGCCATGAGATTCCATGGGGTCCGGAGTCAATGTTGAGGGCTCCCAGGGCAACTCCCTCCCTATACCATTGAGCCGCCACCTCTGCTGGGTCTGTCCTGCCAGTGGAGCAGGACATAACCAGAGATGGTGATGGTGGTGTCTGGGACATTATCTGTAAGATATGATTCTGTGAGGATGACTATGTCAGGCTGTTGCTTGACTAGTCTGTGAGACAGCTCTCCCAATTTTGGCACAAGATGTCAGTAAGGAGGACTTTGCAAGGTCGATAGGACTGAGATTGCCGTTGTCGTTTCCGGTGCCTGGGTCGATGCTGGGTGGTCCGTCTGGCCAATGAATGAATGGTTTTGTTCTTTTTTTGTGACTTTGTAGTGGTTTTATACAATTGCATGGCTTGCTAGACCATTTCAGAGGGCATTTAAGAATCAACCACATTGCTGGAGTCACATGCCAGGCCACAAAAGGGCGCTAGATTTCCTTCCCTAAAGGTCATTACTGAACCAAATGGGTTTTTACAACAATCGACAATGGTTACATGGTCATGATTAGACTTTTATGTCCAGATTTTTATTGAAATCAAATTCCACCATCTGCCTGGTGGGTTTCAAACCCAGGTCTCTGGTTACTAGTCCAGCGACAATACCACTATGCCATTGCCTCCATAAGGTCCCTTGCATAGTCTAAGGCTTGATAACTAGCACAAAGTCCTGTGTTTTTGCACTAACACCACAAAGTAGAATTCAGAAGGAAACAATGATGACGATGTTACTTCCAGTCTAAACTTCTGCTTTGTGTCAACCATCCAGCCAGGCATTAAGTTTCTTTGTTGACATCGCTATTGGAAGGAAGGACAAATTCATGGATAATTTATGATGCATGAATAAAGTGTCCATAAAGTATCAAACTACTCAAGGTTATAGGGCTAGCCAAAATAAAGCAAAACGCTTCGAGTAAAAACATTTCATTTTGGCACAACTCCACTGAAGATGAATCGATTATGGCTGGAGGAACAGATTGGAAAATATTCCTGAATTTCAAGGATCTACCCCAGGGCCTAGATCACTGGTGAATATACATAAAGTTTATAAATAGTTCTATGTACAATAGTCTACTGTTACATCCACTTGTGTAAATCTTTTAAAATGCCATCTGTGTACCTTTTCACGGTATTTTTTTTTGTCATCAGGTCTATTGCTGTCTTTCACCGTGCAAGTTATCATCATTTTGGACAAAACTGAAAATATATCGAACAGCGAGGGGTTCACTCGCAAAGGAAAGTTGTCTCTACCCATGGATAAATACAGAGGAGATGTTGATAATATATATAATATAATAAATACAGGTGCAGAGGAGATTCACCAGGATGTTGCCTGGGCTGGAGCGTTTCAGCTATGAAGAGAGATTGGATAGGCTGGGTTTGTTTTCCTTGGAACAGAGAAGGCTGAGGGGGGACCAGATTGAGGCGTACAAAATTATGAGGGGCATAGACAGGGCAGATAGGAAAAAAAACGTTTCCCTTTAGTGGAGGGGTCAATAACCAGGGGGCATAGATTTAACGAAAGGGGCAGGAGGTTTAGAGGGGATTTGAGTAAAATATTTTTTCACCCAGAGGGTGGGGGTATCTGGAACTCTGTCTGGAAGGGTGGTGGAGGCAGGCACCCTCACAACATTGAAGAAGTATTTCGATGAACATTTGAAACGCCATAGCATACAGGGCTATGGGCCAAGTGCTGGAAAATGGAATTAGAGTAGATAGGGGCTTGGTGACTGGTGCGGACACAATGGGCCGAAGGGCCTCTTTCTGTGCTGTAAAGTCTATGACACTATGACATTATTAGCTTTGTTTCTCTCCTTTTTGAAATCCCTCTCGGGTTCCCAACCCCCTGCCAAGTATAACTCCCGCCCCCCAATCACCCCAGTGCCCCAGCAAATCTCCCAGTGAGGATATTGGTCCCGGTCCTGCTCCACTGGTCCCAGTACCTCAGAAATCTAAAGATTTCCTTCCTGCCTCACCTCTCCTGCCATGCATTCAATTGCTCTATCCTCCTATTTCTGTACACACTAGAACATGACACTGGGAGTAATCTGAGATGACTGCCTTTAAAGTCCTGCTTTTTAATTTCTTTCCTAGCTATCTAAAATCTGCTTTCAGGACCTCATTCCTCTTTCTATCTATATCATTGGCAGAAATATGGACCACAACCTGTTCACCCTCCCTATAACAATGTCCTTCAGCCACTCATCTTTAACCCTGGAAAGAGGGAGACATAACATCCTAGAGTGCTGCAGAAACATCTATCTGTATGCCTAACTATTGAATCTTCTAACACTATTGCTCTTCCACTCTTCTTCCTCCTCTCCTGTGCAGCTGAGCCACTGATGGTGCTACAGGCTTGGATCAGGCTGCACACCTTTGAGGAACCAATTCCCTTCATCTGTATCCAAAATGGAAAAACTGTTTAGTGAGCGAGATGGACTCAGGGGACTCCTGCACTACCTGTCTGGCCCTCCTAGACTTTCTGGCGGTTCTACCCATTCCCTCTCTGCCTGTATTCTCTTAGCCTGCAGTGCAATCACCTCCCTAAATGTGCTATTCACATAGTTTCCAGCATCACGGATGTGCCACAGTGACTCCAGCCATTGCCTGAGTTCCAAAACCCAAAGCTCAAGTTTCTGCAGCTGGTGACATTTCCTGCACATGTAGTTGTCTAGGCCACAGGAAGCATCCACTACTTCCCTCATGTAACAGGATGGGCATTCCACATACCCGAGCTGCTCTGCCATGCCTTAACTTTACAAACTATTTATTAGAAACTGGAGGTGAGAAACCTAGACCCTAATGCTCCTAATAAGCTTTACTACTGCTCGTAAACCTTACAATTACTACTAAATTACCGAGTTTTGAAAGATAAATTAGCAAAATACTCACTAACCAATTAATCATCTGATTCCCTGTGATGTCTCACTTTGAATTTTCCTCAGAACACAGCTGGTCCACATGCTGAGCCCCATAGCTCTTTTAAACGGTTCCACTGCTCACCGTGCTCTTTTAAACTCAAAGTTACCTCCTCCCTCACGGCACCAAAATCCCTCATTCACCAAATTCCCAAGCTCACACTTTGTGACTAGCTGCATTCAGTAACTAGCGCTGTCTTCATGCTTGCTTAATTCAGTCTGGGATTACAGTCATTTCAGGGATTACGGTCTTAAATTGTTGAACTCAATGTTGAGTCCAGAAGTTTGTAAAGTGCCATGCAGATGGCAGCAGAGCTTTGGTGAAACCACACCTGGAGTACTATATACAGTTCTGGTCTAGGTACCTAAAAAGGATATGCGGGCCTTAGAAGGGGTGAAACAAAAGCTCACTTGATTGATTCCTAGGATGAGCAGGTTGTCCCATGAGGAGAAGGTACCTAAAAAGGAAATGCGTGCCTTAGAAGGGATGAAACAAAAGCTCACTAGATTGATTCCGAGGATGAGCAGGTTGTCCTATGAGGAGAAGCAGAGGAGAATGGGCCCATAGTTTCTGGAGGTTAGAAGTATGAAAGGTGATCTCCTTGAAAATGTGTAAGATTTAAGAAGGCTTGATGGGATAGATGCTCAGAGGCAGCTTCCTCTGACTGGAGAATCTAAAATAGGGGGCCATAGTCTCAGGATAAAGGGTTGACCATTTAGAGCGGAGATGGGGAAAAATGTAGTTTCCCAACCTCGGACAGCCCGCTTCTACCTCCTCCCCAAAATCCACAAACAGGATTGTCCCGGTAGACCAATCATGTCAGCCTGTTCCTGCCCACAGGACTAATTTCTTCCTATCTTGACTCCATTTTCTCTCCCCTTGTCCAGACTCTACCCACCTTCATCTGCAATTCCTCTGATGCCCTCCATCATATCAACAATTTCCAGTTCCCTGGCCCTAACCACCACCTCTCCACCATGGATGTCTAATCCCTCTGCACTTCCATCCCTCACCAGGATGGTCTGAGGGCTCTCCACTTCTTCCTTGAACAGAGGCCCGAACAATCCCCATCCACCACCACTTTCCTCCGTCTGGCTGAACTTGTTCTCTCACTGAACAATTTCTCCTTAAACTTGTCTTACTTCCTCCAAATAAAAGGTGTGGCTATAGGTACCCGCATGGGCCACAGTTATGCCTGTCTCTTTATGGGGTATGTGGAACGCTCCCTGTTCCAATCCTACTCAGGCCCCCTCTCACAACTCTTTTTTCGGTAGATCGATGCCTGCTTTGATGCCGCTTCATGCTCTCGTATGGACCTGGAAACATTTATCAATTTTGCTTCCAATTTCCACCCCTCCATCACCTTCACATGGTCCATCTCAACCCTTTGAGATGAAGATATTTTTCCCCAAAATATAAAAGCAAAATACTGCGGATGCTGGAAATCTGAAACTAAAACAGATTCCCTTCCCTTCCTTGACCTCTCTGTCTCAATTTCTGGTGATAGACTGTCCACCAATATTCATTACAAGCCCAATGACTCCCACAGGTACCTCGACTACAGCTCCTCACGCCCTGCTTCCTGTAAGGGCTCCATCCCATTCTCTCAGTTCCTTTGCCTCTGTCACATCTGTTCAGATGATGCCACTTCCAAAATGGCGCTTCCTTCTTCCTTAACCGAGGTTTCCCACCTATTGTGGTTGACAGGGCGCTCAACCGCATCCGACCCATTTCCAACGCCTCTGCCCTCACACCTTCCTCCACCCTCCCCACCCAGAGCCATGATAGTGTTCCCCTTGTCCTCACTTTTCACCCCACCAGCCTCTGCATTCAAAGGATTGTCCTCCATTACTTCCACCAACTCCAACATGATGCCACCACCAACACAGCTTCCCTTCACCCCACCATCTGCATTCCGTAGGGACCATTCCCTCAGGGACACCCTGGTCCACTCCTCCATCACACCCAACACTCATCCCCCTCTCACACACCTTCCCAGAATCGCAGAATGTGCAACATCTGCCCTTTTACCTCAGCCCTCCTCACTGTCCAAGGGCCCAAACGCTCTTTTCAGGTGAAGCAGCGCTTCACTTGCACCTCCTTCAATTTGGTCTACTGCATTCACTGCTCCCAATGCGGTCTCCTTTACATTTGAGATACCAAACGCAGGCTGGGTGACCGCTTTGCGGAACACCTTCAGTCTGTCCACAACAGGCCTTCCTGTTGCTTGCCATTTCAACGCACCACCCTGCTCTCATGCCCAATTTTTTCATTGGCCTGCTGCCATGCTCCAGTGAAGCCCAATGCAAACTAGAGGAACAGCACCTCATCTTCCAATTAGGCACTTTACAGCCTTCCGGACCCAACATTGAGTTTAACAACTTCAGACCATGAACTCTCTCCTTTTTTTTATCCCCTTTTTTCAATATTCATTTTTATTTTTTAATCCACTTATTTTTATTTATTTTCATTTTTATTCATTGTTTTATCCCCACCTTTTATCCTATTTTTGATCTTTTTCCCCACCACCATCCCCTCCCCCATCCCACCCCCACAAGAGATATCTATCACTTGTTCGTGTTGTTCTTTCCAGAGTGCTTAACCATGTCCTGCTATTATCACATTCTGTTTTCTTACCTTAATGCCACCATCAGCACATCCTTTAGCCAGTACCACTACCATTAACACCCTTTTGTCATTTTGTTCATGACTTCTTTGTCAATCTCTCCTATGCCCCCATCTATCACTGGCCTTCTCTCCAGCTTCACCTGCTCCATCCCCTTAAACAGTATAAATTTCACCACATTTTTACTTCTCTTTAGCTCTGAAGAGTCATACGGACTCGAAACGTTAACTGTTTTTATCTCCACAGATACTGTTAGACCTGCTGAGTTTTTCCAGCACTTTCTGTTTTTGTTTCTGAATTCCAGCATTGGCAGTATTTTGCTTTTATGTTATGTGGGAAAATATCTTCATCTCAAAGGGTTGAGAATCTTTGGAATTCTCTACCCTAAAGCACTGTGAATGCTCAATTATTGACGATAATCAAGGCCAAGATCAACAGACTTTTGGTATCTCAGGAAATCAAGGGATGTGGTAATTGGGTGGTGTCATGAAGCTATTAATGCAGATAATATTATTGGAAAATATTTTTCTTTTAAAATAGAGGTTTAGTCTGTGGATGTGTCTTAATCGGATTAAAGCCAGCTGGTTTGGGTGCTTTGATGTGTACTAGTTTTGAGATGTAAACAGAGAGGTAGAGTGCATTTGCATTTTTTGAATAGAGCATTCAAGAAGTGGAGTATATTCTGGCACCTAGCCAGCAGAGACCAAGCAATATGTTTATATTACTAATATAATTGGTACTATAAAGGGGTTTTATTGTTAGAGAGGTGGAGTTCAAAGTGGATGGTGATACAATGTGAATTTACATTCAATGGGCTTTGCTAGGTATAACAAGACAACCGCTGTGTGTGTGTAGAGGAGAGGCAATGTGAGATCAAAAGCAACTGTAAGCCTCTAACTGTCTCCAAAGCAGCTAAAGTGAAAAGAACCTCATTCTGAATTCGTAGGGTGAAAATGCTTTGCCTGGTGTCTGGTTAAGTCTATGGGTTGCTGTTACCTTAATGGAGATTAATTTGGGAATTTAAAAGTTATGATCATAGTAATTTGTAGCCACATGTATATATTTAACTTGTGTAAATTAATAAATTGATTCATTTAGTTTAATATAAAACCTTTTAAGAACTGGTAGTATGATTCCTGAATTTAGGGTTGCATCTCAAACATAACACTTAAAATGATAAGTTTTGACAATTGTTTAAAGTTTCCCTCCTGGATTTTAAAAAAATAACTCAGTTTTACCAACTGCTCGGTCATAACAGGTGGTTAAGAGAAGTTGAAGTCAAAGATTGGCCAAGATCATACTGCACGGTGGAACAGGCTCGAGGGGCCGTATGACTTACACCTGCTCCTATTACTTGTGTTGCGTTTCATCTTCTCTCTCCTCAGGTTCTACCCCTCTGCCCTTCAAATTTGTCATTATCACCCCTCTCAAAAAAAAATGCTTGACCCCTCTGCTCTTGCAAACTACCGTTCCATCTCCAACCTCCCTTTCCTCTCGAAAGTTCTGAAATCTATCTTACCAATTCGTGTCCTTGTTTCCTGGAACTCCATGTTTGAATCCCTGTGGTCAGGTTTCCAACCCTGCCATTGTACTGAAATGGCTCTTATGAAGGTTACAAATGACAACCGAGTGACTATAACAAAGGCACCTGCTCTTCCTGTCTACGGCCTTTGTTACAATTGATCATACCATCCTCCTCTAATACCTCTCCACTGTCATTCAGCTGGATGGAACAGCACACATTTCATTCTTATCTAGCTGTAGCCAGAGAATTGCCATCAATGGGTTCTCTTCCCATTCCAGCAGAATTGCCTCTAGTGCCACCAAAGGGTCTATCCTTAGTCCCTTCCTATTTCCCATCAACATGCTGCCCCCTGGCGGCAACATTCAAAAATGTCTGTTTTCACATGTATGCTGACAGCACCCAGTTTTACCCCACCACCACTTCTCTTTACTCTTCCGCTGTCTCGATATTGTCAGGCTGCTTGTTCGACATCCAGTACTGGATTTGCAGAAATTTCCTCCAATTAAATAATAGAAAGACTGAAGCCAGTGCCTTCTGCCCCCGATGCAAATTATGCGCCCCTGCCATCAACTCCATGGCAATTGTCTGAGGCTGAACTGTTTGCACCCTCAATCTCATATTTGATCCCGAGATGAGCTTTCAACCACATATCTGTGCCATCACTAAGACAGCCTATTTCCAGCTGTGTAACATTACCTAACTCCCCACTTGCCCAAGCTCTTCTGCTGCTAAAACCCTCAATCCATGCCTTCATGACCTCCAGGTTTGACTACTCTAATGCACTCCTGGCCATCCTCCCATATTCTAACATCCATGAAATTGAGGTCATCCAAAACTTTGCTCCTGTATCTTAACTCACTCCAAACCCCATTCACCTCTGCACTCACTGATCTGCAATGTCTCCCAGTTAAGTAATACTCTCATTTTGAAATTTTGATTTTGTTTTCAAATCCCTCCATAGCTTCATCCCTCCCTATGGATTTTGGATTACAAAGGACACCCCTTCCAAATTTAGGAATGCAATAATTGTACCCATCTTCAAGAAGGAAAATAAATTATGCAGTGGAAAATATCAAGGTATTTCCCTCTTCAGGCAAAATCCTGATACACATTCTCCTGAACCGCCTACTTCCGGTGGCTGAGGAAATCATCCCAGAGACATTGTGTGGCTTTAGGCCTTCCAGAGGAACCTCCGAAATGTTCTTTGTTGCCAGATAAATCCAAGAAAAAAGTCAAGAACAACACCAGGGACTCTTCATTACTTCAATGACCTGACCAAAGCATTTGACTCAGTAAATCATGAGGCTCTATGGATCGTGCTCCAAAGATTTGGACGTCCAAGAAATTTCATCTCAATCCTGCAATTGCTTCATGATAAGACTGCAATCATCTTGAGTGAGAGATCTGAAGCAAATGCTTTCAAGATCTGGACTGGGGTCAAGCAAAGTTGTGTGATAGCCTCCATACTATTCACAATCTACCTGACAGTGGCTTTCACCTCATGAAAGATCAAGTGCCCTCTAGATTAAGTACCATCGAGATGGAAGACTCTAAGTTTGGTGGCCTCCATATCAAAACTGAACAGACAACCATAGATATGTATGGACTACAGTTTGCAGATGACTGCAGTATCATTGCCCACTCTGCACCAGATTTGCATGCCACTCCTGACCTCTATAATTCTGTACGCAAGAAACTCAGCCTGTCCTTGAATGTCGCCAAAACAAAACCCAAATCAATGTACATCTGGACAGCCAAATATTCCACCTCCCACAGATGTTTAAGGAGAGACCTCGATATATGTTGAGCACTTCCCAAATCTCGATAGTTATCTTTCTCAAAAGGCCACCATTCATGAAAGGATCCACACCACATCAGCTATGCCAGTTAGCCTTATAAAAATTACAGCAGCATTTGACCACAAAGACTGCTGAAAGTCAACAAAAATCTTAGTGTACAGAGCAGTTGTCGTCACCATGCTCCTGTACTGCAGTGAGACCTGGACTGTGCATTAGCGATTCACAAGAGCGAGAGAGAAATTCGAGAGAGAAATCAGCAATGCCTTTGTTACATCCTCCAGATTCAATGGGAGGACTGTTGAACCAATGCTAGTGTCCTCCTTAAAGCTAGATCAAGCAATACTCCTGCAAAATCAACTATGATGGACCGCCAAATGTGTCTGCATGGCTAAAAATTGTCTCCCTCGACAAGTCCAGTTCTCTCAACTCTCAAATTGGCAACATTCCCAGGAAGGACAAAGAAAATGCTTCAAAGATACACTGAAACTCTCCCTGAAGTGCAGCAGCATTGACCATAATGACTGGCAGAAGCTCGTTACCAGCTGCTCAGAATGGCGACAACTTGTCCATCATGTTTTGAGTCCCAACGCCTTAATGATGAGGCAGAACGATGGCAGAAAATGAAAGAACTCCTGCACTCCAGGTCTCACTACCTCGTAGAACATCCTGTCCCATGTGCCCAAAGATCTACAGGTCGAAAATCAGCCAACTCAGTCACATGAAGACCCATAGCAGAAACTCTTGATCCTGAGTAGACATCATCCTTGAATCGAAGGCAGGCAATGACAACACACACAGGCCTGTGCCACCAGATATTAAGAGTAGACTTACTAAACTGCTCCGGATTACCCTGCAAATCAAAACCTTAATGAGCAGCAAGACGTTAACTCGTACTAGAGGCAAAATTTAGACTTTGACAATGGAGGAGAAACGCTGAGAGGTATGGAGCCAAGACCTTCAGCATTATCACTTTTGTTAAAAGCACAAATGTCAACTCAAGACCAAACCTACCATACTAAGCTGCACCCAAGTTCCACAAACTTCATAAATTACCCACACAAATTGCACATTTTTAGCTGGTCAAACTCCTACAGATCCCTAGTACATTTGAAGGTCTCTTGACTCTGGACTTCTGAAGACAGATGTTCTTGGAAAACCAGTTTGAAAGAGGGTATGAAGGGAGAAATATAGACACATATATACTATAATGGAAAGAAAGACAAATTTGGGGTACAGGGAGGAAGCAACTCTTGAGTATAAAATGCAAAGGGAGTGATGAGGTGAGTAGAGAGCACCCGTGGGATGAAGAAGTAAGTAGCACTACTGAGCCAGAGGGAGAGGGATGGAGAAAAATAACAGCCAAGATCCTGCTGAAAAGACAAAACCCGTGGGAGGAAGGCATCACTAGGTCTGCTGGGAAAGCAGGGAAGGTTTCTCGCAAGCCTCAGTAGGCTCATGATTTAAAATATCTCTGGAATTACTCTGAGCAGTATAATAGCATGGGCCATTATTAGCAACTCAGGGCTAAACATTGTACATACCACACTCCACACAAGCTCCAAAAACTTCATAAATTACCCAAGTAAATTACACATTTCTAGCTTGTTAACACTTCAACAGGTCCCTGGCACATTTAAAGGTCTCTGAGGCTTGGCTCTCCCAGGCTATATGCTGGACATGGTAAGTGAGGTTCCGTCCTAAGCAGAATGTTCATTATTTATCAAGCAAACAAGTTCTACGTGCAAATTTCTCAGTAGCTCGAAGACTCAGGCATAGTGATGGGATTCCATATGAATCAAAAACTAGTTGGCTGAAAACAACACACATTTAAGTGCTTTCTGGAAAGCCTGGGTATGAGATTTTAATCATTTGTCTTCAGGGAAATTTGTGAAAAGTATGGAAAATAACTTTCAACATGACCGCCTGCTGCAAAATGCCGAAAGACCAATTCGTACATTGTATGAACCAGATCCTAAACAAGCCCCATTCTGGAGATTTAGAACAACAAAAAAGCTTACAGCAATTATTCAAGATGGCACCTTTTAAAGTTAGTAATATGCAAACTATTATTGGATAGATCATAATCAGCATGTAAGGAATACAATCACAAACATTAGGGAATTTTTTCTGTTTGTGCTTGTATTACACATTAAAACTTTAGTGTTATAGATGTACACAAGTCAAATTCTACATAATGGGAAATATCTTACTGTGGAATTCTACATTTAGATGTAATGAAGCCATCAGGAATAAATATTACAAGTATTATGAAACATTAAATTAACAATAGCTTACCTTTGTTTCTCTGTTTCTGATTTTATCTCCTCTGTTAAAAGAAAAAACACAAATTCAGCAAATATCAATACTTTATAACACCAATTTAACAACAGACCTATCAATAGATGACAGATACTTAAGTCAATCCAAAATAAAAACAGGAAATGCTGGAAATACAGTGGTCAGGCAGCATCTGTGCAGAGAAAAAATTGAGTTAATGTTTCAGGCCTGTGACCTTTCATCATAACTGGGAAAAGTTAGAAATATACTAGGTTTTGAGCAAGGGGTGGGTGAGACAAGGGCATTGGAAGGCCTGTGATAGGGGGGAAGACAGTAGAGACAGAATGACAACAGTTAGTCATACAGGGCCAAAGAGAATGGTGATGGGGGCAAGAATAGGTGTGCTACTGTGCAAAAATGAAAATAAAGAGAAAAACCAAAACATGCAAAGAAAAGGAAACAATATGGTTGACAGAATTTAGTCTGAAAGGAGGTGTTCCGCAAAGTCGTCGTCCACTCTGTGTTAGGTCTCTTCAACGTAGAGGACACCACATTTTGAGAAGCGAATATAGTGGACTAATTTGAAAAATGTACACACAAATAGCTGCTTCACCTGGAAGGAGTGTTTGGGACCTTGGACAGTGAGGAGAGAGGAGGTAAAAGGGCAGGTGTTACATCTCCTACGTTTGCATGGAAAGATGCCATGGGAAGGTAATGAGGCATTGGGGGTGATTGAAGAGTGGACAAGGGTACCACCGAGGGAATGGTCCCTTTGCAATGCTGAAAGGGGGGGTGGGGGGTGGAAGACGTATTTGGTGGTGGCATCAAAATTGCGGAAAATGATCCACTGAACACAGTGACTGGTGAGGTGGAAGGTGAAGACCAGCGGAACCCTATTGTGGTTCTGGGATGGAGGGGAAGGGGTAAAGTGTAGAAGTGCGGGAAATGTGGCAGATACGGTGGAGGAGGGTCCTGTCAACCACGGTGGGGGGGAGGGAGGGAATTCTTCATTGAGAAAAAAAGACATGTCAGAAACACTGTGGAAGGTTGCACCATCGAACAAATGCAACAGACGGCGGAACTGGGAGAATGGAATGGAATCCTATTGGGTGTAGGGTGTGAGGAAGTATAGTCGAAGTAGCTGTGAGAGTCGGTGTTCCAGTTCTGATCCAGTGAAGCTCAATGTAAGCTTGAGAACAGCACCTCATGTTTCAATTAGGCACTTTACAGCCTTCCAGGCTCAATATTGAGTTCAACAATTTCAGAGCATAAACTGTTTCCTTTTCTTTGCATGTTTCAGTTGTTCTCTATTTTCACTTTCAGACAGCAGCACAACTACTCTAAGTATATATTTTGGTTCTTTGTTTCTTTTCTTGACCCATCACCATTTCTCTGGCCCTTTAAAACTAAATCTTCTGTATTTCTGTCTCTCCTGACTTACACCCTATCACAGGCCTTCCTTTGCCCTTGTCCCATCTACTGTCTTGCTCAAAACCTATTACATCTCTAACTTTTCCCAGTTCTGATGAAAGGACATCGACCTGAAACATTACCTCTTTCTCTCTCCACAGATGTTGCCTGTCCTGCTGAGCACTTCCAGCATTTTCTGTTTTTGTTTCAGATTTCCAGCATCTGCAGTATTTTGATTTTCACTTAGTCAATCCAAAACTGCCTATACACTTGTGTCTTCCTCTGTTTCAAATATTTTCCAATGCTCGCTTAAAAGATGCAATAATCTCTGCCTCAACTATTTACTATAGTAAAACAATCAATGGTCCAACAACTCTTTACATAAACAAGTTTCTACTGTCTTCTCATCACTCAGACAATTTGACCTTCTTCCCCACCTAGTAACTAACCTCTAAAAATCAAAATATTAGTCTTTACCATTCATCCCATCAAAATGCAATTTCCTTGCTCCCTAAGTCTCTCTCCACAATTTGCAGCTGAATTGGTCAGCCTAATGTTTGTTGCTTCAGCAATCTGAAATTCCTGTGGCCCTGAAGTTTCCTTCTTTCCACATAATTGGGACAGGATGCTCTTTTGGTGGCAATGAACTGGCAGAGAATCAGCCATGGATAAACAGAATGTTATATGCATGTGAGCAGACAGCCCTTAACAAAAGATTTCTGGGGTCGCAGTGAAATGGGTGGGCAGGTAGGCAGTCAGACAGCAATGCCAGCTGCAATGAATGGGCCATGAATAAATCAACAGGTTTATTTGTTTTGAAAGCAAAGAGAAAAGCCACAGGAAGTCTTCAGGTCAACCGGCTACACATTTGGGGGAATTCTGCAGCAGGTCCCAGCAGTCTGGAGCTAGCCAGAAACATTGGAAGATCGGGGATGTAGGGAAGAGCAGGAAAGATCAGGGCTAAGATATCAGTGCCAGCAGCAACACGTGCCAGGTGATTCAGGTAGCAGGTAGAATGCAGGTGAAGCCCAACGCAAACTGGAGGAACAGCACCTCATCTTCCGACTAGGCACTTTACAGCCTTCCGGGCTGAATATTGAATTCAACAACTTTAGATCTTAAACTCCCCCTCCCCCTGTTTTTTTTCAATAATTTATATAGATTCTTCTTTCCCCACCTATTTCCATTATTTTTAAATCTAAAACTAAAACCTTGTTAGTCTTTTCCACCCCACCCCCACTAGAGCTGTACTTTGAATGTCCTGTCTTCCATTCTTAATTAGCACTTTTCTTAGACAAATATCACCACCTTCAACACCTCTTTGATCCTTTTGTCTGTGACATCTTTTGATTATCTGCTCCTATCACGGCTTGCTTATCTCCACAATCACCACACCCTCAACTTCTCTCTTCCCCCCTCGCCCCCCCCCACCCCCACCCCCCCCCCACCACCTTAAACCAGCTTATATTTTTCCTTTCTCCTAACTATGCTTCAGTTCTGCCGAAGGGCCATGAAGGCTCGAAACGTTAACTGATTTCTTCTCCACCGATGCTGCCAGACCTGCTGAGTTTTTCCAGGTAATTCTGTTTTTGTTTTGGATTTCCAGCATCCGCAGTAGCTTTTAGCTTTTTGTTTTTAGCAGGTAGAATGACAGTTCTAATTGCGGATTGCATGGTTTGGGAAGGGGAAACCATGTGGCAAAGTCAGCTAGAGACAGAGGAAGGGAGGAAGTGTGTCCTGGAGATCTGTAAGGAACAAAATATTAAAATATACATTTAAATTTAGCATTCCTGCCTAAATACTTTCCTGATCTTTGGCAACAAGCCTGATGGCTGATACAAGGAAGCTCTGAGAGTGGGACATCTCAACAGACAACTTGCGGATACAGCCAGCAGTATGCAGACTGACCAGCTTTTTTTTTTAAAAAAGCATAAACTCTTAAGTATAGGATAGCAGCTATTGTCTTAGTTGCTGAGGATATATTAAAAATCTTGTCACAGTGCTGCTTACGGATGCAACAGATGTTACAAGTGCAGATATTTTTAAAACAGTTCTCACTGACAAAGATAAAAACAAAAAGCTAAAAGCTACTGCGGATGCTGGAAATCCAAAACAACGACACCCTCAATGTCTCTCTCTCTCCTCCCCCCCCACCTTAAACCAATTTATATTTCTCCCTTCTTCTAACTATGCTTCAGTTCTGCTGAAGGGCCATGAAGGCTCGAAACGTTAACTGATTTCTTCTCCACCGATGCTGCCAGACCTGCTGAGTTTTTCCAGGTAATTCTGTTTTTGTTCTCACTGACAAAGCCTGACAGGATTTGTCAATGTATTTTAAGATGGAATATTATGTTTTTCAAACAGTAATGCCAAATTTCAAGTTAGAAATTCACAATAGATAATCATTGGCGTGGTTAGAAGACAAGAAGTTCATTAATTTTTACATTTACAACAAACATGCATCACTACAAGGGCTCTGGAGGATGCTTCATAATTATTCCGAGTCAACTGATTCCCAATCTACCAAGGGCCAAGGCAAAATTCTTTCAGTCAAATAAAGCACAGAAGACTCTTGCCTTAAATTACTAGAACCCCCAGCAGTCCTGTAGGAGATTTGCATGGCTTTAATTAAAAACTAATAAATTACCAAGAGAAACTCCAGGTGAGGTAAAACCATAAGGAAACAAAGGAAACAGCAGGATATGTGACTAGCTCACACAACTAGACTATTTCATTTCAAGTACACATAACAGTGTCAGTGTAGCTGTTTAAGAAGTGAGAGGGACAAGAAAGAGACAGAGAAAGACAGAGGTGGTGGTGAATGGAGAGAATGAGAGAAAGAAAAAAATCAGAGAGGGGGAGAAGAGGAAAGAGAAATATCACAAGAAAGCAACTTTCAAGTGTGGGTGGAAAAGGAAGGAAGAGACGAGTTCAGAGCACCTGTGAATGAAGAAGGGGAAAGAAGCATTACTCAACCTGACTGAGAGAAAGCAAAAGAAAATGCAAAAAAGCCCAACCAAGATCACGTTTCCATATTCCTCCCCACAAGATTTCTCTGATTTTTCAACAAGGCCTTGGTTATTTTTTTTCTCCATAATAGAGTGCATATTCTATATTACCCTCTTCACCCCTCCTACCAAATGGCTCTCCAAGAACATCATTCTTTCTTCCCACTCATGCCTCTCCATGCTGGCTCTCTCTGATCAACTGAAAAATTTCAAAATGTTCTGTCACCCCATCCTTAATTATAGACTCCAGTAACGTTCCAACAACAGATGTGAGGTTAACTAGCCTATAATTCCCCAATTTCCCTCCCTCATCTTCCTCATCCTCTACAAGAGCAGGTCAAAGGCTGGGAATTCTGTGACGAGTCACTCAACTCCTGACTCCCCAAAGCCTGTCCACCATCTACCTACAAGGCACAAGCCAGGAGTGTGATGGGATTCTCTCCCCATGCTTGGATGAGTGCGACTCCAACAACACTCAAGAAAGCTCAACACCATCCAGGACAAAACAGCACCTTTGATTGGTAAACCCCACCCCCCGCCCCCACCTCATCACCTCTTAGATGGGAGGCCTCTTATTTTTAAACTGTGTCCCTTAGTTCTAGTCTCTCCCATAAATGGAATCATCCTTTCAGACTCCACCATCAAGCCCCATCAGGATCTTTATGTTTTAATAAGATTACCTCTCATTCTTTTAAATTCCCATGCATACAGGTCCAACCTGTCCTACTGTTTCCGCCTCCATAGCATCATGTAGTTCTATCTCTACCTGAATCTATCTGTTGCTAAAATCCTCATCCGTGCCTTTGTCTTCTCCAGAATTTACTACATCAGTGCTCTCCTGGCCGACCATCCATGTTCCAAACACTATGTCAGATCACTCAAAGTTCTGCTGTTTTTCCTATCCAATGCCAGACCTTTCTCATCACTCCTGCTTCTGTTGCATAGTAACTGAATATTGCGCTCCAGAAACAACTCTAATCATGTTAATTACATTGCAAAAGAGGCAGGTTCAAACCAGTGAAAGGTAACTTTAGGATGGATAGCGGGAACTTCACACTGAGGAATCAACGTATCAAATAGACTTCCACATAGAATATTGAATGTGAAAACCCTAGAGGTATTCACAACAACTTGTATTTAGTACAGTGCCTGTTAAGAAAAATGTCTCAAAGGACCTCACAGAAGCATAATCAAAATATTGATTAGCAGATTCAAAACATTCTTGAATTATCTGAACTTTAATTCCAGGTTCTTATTTGTCATCCCTCTCCTCGTTCCCCACCATTGGCAGCCATGACTTCAGTCACCTAAGCTTCACACTCTGGAATACCCCTCCCCTAAAACACGTTCACCTCTTCTCCTTTAAAATCCTCATAAAATCCCTACACATTCAACAAGGTTTTGATCATACCTCCTAATATCTCAGTTTTTGTCTCTCAGTCCAATATTTTGATTATGCCTCTGTGAGGTGCTTTGAGACATTTTTCTTAACAGGCACTGTACTAAATAAAAGTTGTCGTGAATGCCTCTAGGGTTTTCGCACCCATTATTCTATATGGAAGTCTATTTGATATGTTGATTCCTCAGTGTGAAGTTCCCGCTATCCATCCTAAAGTTACCTTTGACTGGTTTGAACCTGCCTCTTTCACAATGTAATTAACATGATCGGAGTTGTTTCTGGAGTGCAATATTCAGTCACTATGCAACAGAAGCAAGTCGAATTGGTCCAAAACAAAAACAAAAATACCTGGAAAAACTCAGCAGGTCTAGCAGCATCTGCGGAGAGGAGCACAGTTAACGTTTCGAGTCCGCATGACTCTTCAACAGAACTAAGGAAAAATAGGAAAGAGGTGAAATATAAGCTGGTTTAAGGGGGGGGGTGGGACAAGAAGAGCTGGATTGAGGGCCAGTGATAGGTGGAGATAACCAAAAGATGTCACAGACAAAAGGATAAAGAGGTGTTGAAGGTGGTGATATTATCTAAAGGAATGTGCTAATTAAGGGTAGAAAGCAGGACGAGCAAGGCACAGATAGCCCTAGTGGGGTGGGGTGGGGTGGGGTGAAGGAATCGAAAAAGGCTAAAAGATAGAGATAAAACAATTGCTATCTTGACTCCATTCTCTCTCCCCTTGTCCAGTCCCTTCCCACCTACATCCGTGATTCCTCTGACACCCTACATCATATCAACAATTTCCAGTTCCCTGGCCCCAACCGCCTCCTCTTCACCATGGACGTCCAATCCCTCTACACCTCCATCCCCCACCGGGATGGTCTGTTGGCTCTCCGCTTCTTCCTCGAAAAGAGGCCCAAACAATCCCCATCCACCACTACTCTCCTCCGTCTGGCTGAACTTGTTCTCACACTGAACAATTTCTCCTTAAACTCCTCTCACTTCCTCCAAGTAAAAGGTGTGGCTATGGGTACCCACATGGGCCCCAGCTATGTCTGTCTCTTTATGGGGTATGTGGAACATTCCTTGTTCCAGTCCTACTCTGGCCCCCTCCCACAACTCTTTCTCCGGTACATCGATGATTACTTCAGTGCTGCTTCTTGCTCTCATCTGGACCTGGAAAAATTTATTAATTTTGCTTCCAATTTCCACCCCTCCATCATTTTCACATGGTCCATCTCTGACACTTCCCTTCCCTTCCTTGACCTCTCTGTCTTAATTTCTGGTGATAGACTGTCCACCAATATCCATTACAAGCCTACCGACTCCCACAGCTACCTCGACTACAGCTCCTCACACCCCGCTTCCTGTAAGGACTCCATCCCATTCTCCCAGTTCCTTCGCCTCCGTCACATCTGTTCTGATGATGCCACTTTCAAAAACAGTTCCTCTGACATGTGCTCTTTCTTCCTTATCCGAGATTTTCCACCCACGGTGGTTGACAGGGCCCTCAACCGTGTCCGGTCCATCTCCTGCGCATCCGCCCTCACACCTTCTTCGCCCTCCCAGAAACATGATAGGGTCCCCCTTGTCCTCACTTATCACCCCACCAGCCTCCGCATTCAAAAGGATCATCCTCCGCCATTTCCGCCAACTCCAGCACGATGCCACCACCAAACACATCTTCCCTTCAACCCCCGGAAGCATTCCGTAGGGATTGTTCCCTCCGTGACACCCTGGTCCACTCCTCCTTCACTCCCTACACCTCAACCTCCTTCCACGGCACCTTCCCATGCAACCGCAGAAGGTGCAACACCTGCCCCTTTACTTCCCCTCTCCTCACCCCAAACGCTCCTTTCATGTGAAGCAGCATTTCACTTGCACTTCCCTCAACTTAGTCTACTGCATTCGTTGCTCCTAATGCGATTTCCTCTACATTGGAGAGACCAAACGCAGACTGGGTGACCGCTTTGCAGAACACCTTCGGTCTGTCCGCAAGCATTACCCAGACCTTCCTGTCACTTGCCATTTCAACACTCCACCCTGCTCTCATGCCCACATGTCCGTCCTTGGCTTGCTGCATTGTTCCAATGAAGCTCAACGCAAACTGGAGGAACAGCACCTCATCTTCCGACTAGGCACTTTACAGCCTTCCAAACTGAATATTGAGTTCAACAATTTTAGATCATGAACTCTCTCCTCCATCCCCACCCCCTTTCCGATTTTCCCCCTCCTTTTTGTTTTTTCCAATAATTTATATAGATTTTTCTTTTCCCACCTATTTCCATTATTTTTAAATGTATTTCCATCCATTGTTTTATCTCTACTTTTTAGCCTTTTTCGATTCCTTCACCCCACCCCAACTAGGGCTATCTGTGCCTTGCTCGTCCTGCTTTCTACCCTTAATTAGCACATTCCTTTAGATATCACCACCTTCAACACCTCTTTGTCCTTTTGTCTGTGACATCTTTTGGTTATCTCCACCTATCACTGGCCCTTTATCCAGCTCTTCTTGTTCCCCCCCCCCCTCCTCTTAAACCAGCTTATATTTCACCTCTTTCCTATTTTTCCTTAGTTCTGTTGAAGAGTCATGCGGACTCGAAACGTTAACTGTGCTCCTCTCCGCAGATGCTGCCAGGCCTGCTGAGTTTTTCCAGGTATTTTTGTTTTTGTTTTGGATTTCCAGCATCCGCAGTTTTTTGCTTTTATCCAATTGGTCCAACTTCCACTTACAGAAATCAGCAACAGTTCAAATATCCAACCCTGTGCTGAGATAACACTACATGATGTTTGCATCGTTAAGCTTTTTCTTACAAGTAAAACTTAAATTTCTTCTAAAATTTTAAGAAATTCAAACTTTTGATTGCTTGTTTACCATAGTAAGGCAGGAAGGTGGTTTGAGTCTACAGCTATATGCCAGGTAAGCAGTGCCTTTTCACAATATTACAGTTTGGTCCAGTTTTTATGTTGCCATTTCAGATGATCCTTGTCTGAAATGATATCAGCACTGATCTGCTATGTCAAATTCAAGTGTTCCAAACACTTGCTGTTTGATAAAGTGAGGAGTGGAACATTTTTCTGAAGTTACGAATGTAGATCCCATAAATACAGCCAAATAGATGATAAATAGGAAATATGAACTTTCAAAATGGGATTTGGGATTCACATTTAGGAATGAGATGAAGAGAAACTTTTTCACACAAAGGGCTGTGAATCTTAGAAATTATCTACCCCAGAAGCTTGTGGATGCTCCATTGTTGAATGTATTTAAGGCTGAGATAGGCAGGTAAACACAAAATGTCCCAGTCATGTCAATTATCTAGCTTGCAGGAAATAGGAGACACTGGGATGTTCAGAACACTTGAATCACCTCTTCACCACTATTCCCTCACAGCACTTCAAGATTTTACTAGGTTATTTGCTGACATATTTGACAAATAACTCAATCTCTCTTTGCATGGTAAGAACTGTTACATTTTCATTAATTTAAAAACTACAGAGCTCTGCAAAAAAATATTTGTTATGGAGTAGCTATGTGTTCCAAGATAACTACATTCCCAACTCTGACTTCTGAGAAGTTCATGTTTACAAAAACATAAGAAAAAGATTATTTTTAAATTACCAAAGTTAAAACAGAAAATGCAAGTGAAACACAGTGGATCCACCAATAATGAAAGTAGACAGTTTCAAAAAACAAAGTTAGACCTCCATCAGATCAGTTAATTCCATAATTCCTCAATACTACTGCGAAGTGAAACATCGCATCTGTTCCTATTCCTAGCCTCTTGCGCAGTTATTCTAACAATTAACTTGTTTTGCTGTTATTTGTACTGGTATTTTCATATTGGTGAATCTTAGTTGTGGCTGATTTGATAGTACAGTTGATCTGACAGAAAAATTAGATTTGGAAAAAAACTCTAATTGAATTCACTTACAACCTCCCTTTCAAAATCCCAACTATTTAGCCTTTGGCCCTCCATTCACTACACCATTTGTCCATTTACTGATTTGCTCAACCACAAGTTCACTTCTACCTCTGGTGCCAGAGTTCCTTCTCAAACCACTACTCTCTCTCACCTTTGCCGTTCACCCAGTACAACGATCATTGCCATTCCCTTAAGTCCAAGGGGCACAGACTTGAACGTATATGGTGGAAAACTGGTTTAGCCATTCATCACCACATACAGCTGGACAAATAAAGCATTATCGCTCTTGCTCTCACCTTCCAAAAGAGTTCACTATTTTACGATCATTCTGGAATACAAGGTTAGCCTGTGACTTCTTTACAGTCTTCTTAAACCCCTCTTCCTTGTCTCCTCCATCCTTACCTCCAACAATAAATGTGAAGGGCTCATGGACATCTTTGCCACGAAGATTGAGACCATCTGATCAGCTGCCTCAGGCAGTACCCTCCCTTCCCCTAGTTCATTGGTCAAACTTCCTCTAAACTTGTCCCATGCCCTAATCCTGAACTCACATCATTCTCTTTCTTGCTTGTCTCCCCTCATGCTCCTACTGAGCTCAACTTGTCCACAAGAGCCACCTCCTTCTCCCTTGACCCTATTCCCAATAAACTGTTGACCATCCAACTTCCCTTTCTAGCTCTCATGTTAGCTCCGAGCGTTAATGGTTCTCTCTCCTCAGGTTCGATCTCCACCTTCTTCAAATCTGATGCCATCATCCCTCTCCTCAACCTTTGACCTGTTGCAAACTATCGATCCAACTCCAACCTCCCTTTCCTTTCCGAAGTCCTTGAACGTGTTGTCGTCTCCCAAATATGTACCCATCTTTCCTGGAACTCCATGTTTGAATCTCTTCAACCTGCCACAGTACAGAAACAGCTGTCATCAAAGTCACAAATTACATCCTATGTGACCATGATGAAGATAAACCATCCCTCCTTTCCCTTCTCGACCTATCTGCAGCCTTTGACACAGTTTACCAAACCACGCTCCTCCAATGCCTTTCCACAATACTCCAACTCGCCACCCAGCTCTACTTGCCACCATCCCTCTCAACTCAGCGAATCATCATACTGCTTTGCCGACATTCACCAACGGGATGAGCAGAAATTTCCTCTAATTAAATACTGGGAATACCGAAATCATTGAGCAGTATGTTTCACCCCTGGAGGAGGCAGGAGGGAAAATTGGCCTCAAAGTGGCGTGTCGGCCTACCAGTATGTTCCCACCTCTGGGCCATTTTAAAAGTCGATGGTTGGGAGGTGACCAATTAAGTCCCTTAAAGGGCTGAATAGGAGATCAGGGGTGACGGCGACTGGAATTTTCCAAGATAGCAGCCAGGTTCCCCATGGTCATAACATGGGCAGCGGATGGAGGCAGCCTCTTGGCAGAGGGAGGATTGGAAGTGCTCCATCCCCCACGAGACAGCCCTCCCCCATCTGTCATGCCATCAGGCCACAGCTTTAGCCACTGGTCTACGTCCAAATGCAGCAAGACCTGGACAATATCCCGGCTTGAACTGACAAGTGACAAGTAATATTCATACCACACAACTGTCAGGCAATGTCCATTTCCAACAAGAGAGAATCTAACCATCGCCCCTTGATGTTCAATGGCATTACCATCACTGAATCCACCACTATTAACATTCTGCAGGTTACCATTGACCAAAAACTGAACTGGACTAGCCATAGAAATACTGTGGCTACAAGAGCAGGCCATAGAAATACTGTGGCTACAAGAGTTAGGAATAATGCGACGAATAACTCACCTCCTGACTCCCCAAAGCCTGTCCACCATCTACAAAGCACATGTCAGGAGTGTGATGGAATACTCTCCATTTGCCTGGATGAGTGCAGCTCCCACAACACTCAAGAAGCTTGACACCTCAGACAAAGCAGCCTGCTTGATTGGCACTACATCCACAAACATTCACTCCCTCCACCACCGACACACAATAGCAGCAGTGTGTGCCATCTACAAGATGCACTGCAAGAATTCACCAAGGCTCCTTCCACAGCATTTTCTAAACCCACAACCACTACCATCTAGAAGGACAAGGGCAGCAGATTGATGGGAACACCACCACCTGGAAGTTCCCCTCTAAGTCACTCACCATCCTGACTTGGAAATATAACACCATTCCTTCAAGTGTCGCTGGGTCAAAATCCTGGAACTCCCTTCCGAACAGCACTAGGGGTGTACCCACACCACATGGACTGCAGCGGTTCAAGAAGGCAGCTCACCACCATCTTCTCAAGGGCAACTAGGGATGGGCAATAAATGCTGGCCCAGCCAGCAAAGCCCACATCCCATGAATGAATACATTTTTTTTAAAAATCCAGTGAAGGGGCTGCCACTCCCACAATGATGGCCTGGCAACTGTTGCTTTTTTAAAATTAAATTTTCATAGCAAGTCTTCAGAAGGCCCTCTCATTCCCCCTCCGCCTTACAGCGGCAGCTCCCGCCTCAGTCAGTTGGGTGCCAATGTTTCCCTGCTGGAGCCCTTCTTATTGGCCTCCAACCTGGTGAGCCTGGCCACCATCCTTAATTGTATTGGCCCACTTACTCCTGAATGCACCTTACCTGCTATGGAGAAACTAGTGGATAACCAGCCCAAATTCACATCATCATAGCAAGTTCAGTGACTATCTTATTCGCAAGGGCTGCAACAGCCTGAAAGAGCAGGATATCTCTGACAGCAACTTGTGGATTTTGGCAATTAACTGCACATGGGCAGACACTATAAGTTGCTGATAGATTTATCCTATAATAGTGACACGCACAGTTAGCCTCACCATTATTACCTCAAAATTCGGACCAGAATTTTTTCATTCAATGTATGTAGGCGTCGCTGGCCAGCCAGCATTTATTGACGAACCCTAACTGCCCTTGAGAAGGTGATGGTGAGCTGCCTTCTTGAACGTTGCAGTCCATGTGGCGTTGATACATCCAAAATGCTGTTAGGGAGGGGGTTCCAGGATTTTGACCCAGCCACAGCGAAGGAATGGCGATATATTTCCAAGTCAGGATGGTGAGTGGCTTGGAGGGGAACTTCCAGGTGGTGGTGTTCCCATTTGTCTGTTGCCCTTGTCCTTCTAGATGGTAGTGGTCGTGGGTTTGGAAGATGCTGTCTAAGGTGGCTTGGTGAGTTCCTGCAGTGCATTTTGTAGATGACACACACTGCTGGCATTGTGCATTGGTGGTGGAGGGAGTGAATGTTTGTGAATGAGGTGCCAATCAAATGGGCTGTTTTGTCCTGGATGGTGTCAAGCTTATTGAATGTTGTTGGAGCTGCGCTCATCCGGGCAAGTGAAGAGTATTCCATCACACTCCTGATTTGTGGCTTGTAGCTGGTGGACAGGACTTTGGGGAGTCTGGAGGTGAGTTACTCATTGCGCAGGTCCTAGCCTCTGACCTGCTCTTGTAGCCACAGTATTTATATGGCTAGTGCATGTCAGCTTCTGATCAATGGTAGGATGTTGATAGTTGCGGATTCAGTGATGGTAATGCCATTGAATGTCAAGGGGTGATGGTTAGATTCTCTCCTGTTGGAGGTGGTCATTGCCTGGCATTTTTGTGACGCAAATGTTACTTGCCACTTGTCAGCCCAAGCCTGGATATTGTCCAGGTCTTGCTGCACTTGGACATGGACTGCTTCAGTATCTGAGGAGTTGCCAGTGGTGCAATCATCAGTGACCATCTCCACTTCTGACCTTATGATGGAAGGAAGGTCATTGATGGCTGAAGATGGTTTGGCGTCGGACACTACCCCAAGAAACCCCCGCAGTGATGTCCTGGAACAGAGATGACTGACCTTCAACAACTACAACCATCTTCCTTTGTGCTAGGAATGACTTCAAAAATGCTGCCTTGATGTCAAGGGCAGTCACTCTCACCTCACCTCTGGCGTTCAGCTCTTTTCTCCATGTCTGAAACAACTCCATGTACAAACCACTGATGGTGTAATTCAAGACAGAAATGGGAATTGTATCCCTGCAGTGACAGCTGCCTTTCAAAGTGTACATTTACACTGTACTTCAATGAAATACAGGGAAGAAACAAAGACTAAAAGACTGAATGAAAACAAAGCTCAAAAGCAGGAAAACTAATAAAACAAATAAATGAAGAGACACAACAGGAGTCTGTAAACAATCAAAACTTATGCTATCTTGACAGAGCACATTCCAGTGGTCCAGTTGTCTGATAACCTACTCACTGAAAAGATGTTTGTTGATTATGCATGAGTTTGGCGCATCCATGGTAACAATGTCACTGAATATCAATACAGAAAAAATTCACCAGCAATAACTTTGTTTAATAATTAAAACTAATTGTGAAATAGTTTCAAGTAGACATGCATTTCCCTATTTTCATGGTACCAGCATTGAATCCTACCCTTCCCCTACGATATCTGGATGACAGAGCCTAAGCTAATCAACATGCTAGCTGGGCAATGATTAAATACACCCACATGACTTGTAACTAGTGATGTTCTTTTTCCAAATTCATTAACTAGCCTACTAAAACTCTATGCTAGCTGGTCAATGTAATAGTACAAGCGTCATACATAACTTGAATGTAAATCACCGTCATATGAGTTTTAACTATTCCTTAATTAAGCCTCACCAGCTATATCATTTAATTAACACTACCAAATTTGCACCAAATGCTATCCTCTTAACTGTCTGTTCAATCCAATAAGCAGCCAACAGCAGCACACATTCATGACTGCAACTTAAACCTCACATCTACTCTGAGAATTAATAGACGTCACCACAAAAATCAAACATTTCTTTGACATCGATTGCAGTTAGTTGAACTGTAAATTCAAACAGTAACAGTTTGAACTTCATATATATTATTCCACTGACTTGGAAGATATGACTTATACCAGGAAATTAAAAAAAAGAAAATACATTGGTAGTAAAGCAATTCACAATCTCAAATACCTTTCAAATGAACCAGCATCCTCTGTCACAAACAGCACTATTTCATCAGTCACTGCAATTTGTGCCATAAAAGGTAACTGATTAGTCCATGAACTTTGAAAACTTTCAAATCACTTAAAATCCTTGAGACATTCCCGATCAATCAGATAACACCAAATGTTTCAAAATAGTTTCAGATGTAGATAAATTGGATTGGTCAAGCTTGTTTTTAGCTTAGTTACAGCATGTTTTCATGAAGATACATTCTTGTTCCATGATGCCAAAATCCCATACAGAAATAGAAGCAGACCATTTGGCCCCTGGAGCCTGCTGTGCCATTCAACATGATTATGTCTGATCTTCTGCCTCAACTCCACTTGCCACCCACTCCCCATGTCCCTTAATTCCTTGCTAAAATCTCTCTCCAAGTCTTGAATATACTCAACAATGGAGCATCCACAACCCTCTTGGGTAGAGAATTCCACAGATTCATAACCCTTTGAGTGAAGAAATTTATTCTCATCTGAGTCATAAATAATCAGCCCTTTATCCTGAGGCTATGGTCCCGTGCTCTAGATTCCCCAGCCAGGGGAAACAGCTTCTCAGTGTCTGCCCTGTTAAGCCCCTTCAGAATTTTGTATGTTTCAATGAGATTTTTCTGAACTCCGTAGAGTATAGCCTCAATTTATTCAGCTTCTTATCATAAGACAATTCTCTCATCTCAGAAGCCAATCTACTGAACCATGTCTGGCCATTCACCAAAACTGTGCACAGTACTCCAACTGTCCACAGTGGTCTCAACAATTGTAGAAATACATCCCTGTTCTTGTACTTCAGTCCCTCTGTATTGAAGGTCAACATTCCATTTGCTTTCCTAATTGTTTGTTGCACCTGCATGCTAACTTTGTGTTCCTTGTATGAGTACATCCAAGTCTCACTGAATATTAACATTTGCAAGTT